>NC_064826.1:71070000-71695000 GCF_024166365.1 Elephas maximus indicus | reverse complement strand
AAAAAACTAAACAGCCCATGTGGTCTTTAAATGCATCATAAAGGTAGTCTACAACCTCTTAAGCAATATGTTATAAATTACAGATTATTACAAGTGGATAATTTACATATTTTATATGGCAAATTTCTAAGAATTTGTAGGTATTCCCTACAACTTAGCATAAGTCTAATTCATGCTGCCTTTTCTATAGTTAGCCAGCCTATTTTTGTAAATATCAGCCTAATAAAAATGAAGCAAGGAAGTGATGCTGCCAAAGGTAATTTTCTTCGGTAGATACAGAATGAGTGCCAAAAGCTATACAATTAATTTGATAAATTCTTAAATCAAGTATGAACAATTGGATTTTCCATACCTTGGTTTCCCTAAATTGACATCAATAATATAGACCTGCCTGTGTTACATCATTATAAATATTACATACCAAATGAACATTTGGAATAAGAATTAATATTGCACTGAAGGTAGGCAACATTTTCATATGAAAGTGGGAAACCCAGAACTTAGCTGATAATTTTATAATCTAAACTGTATACTGCTGTTTCATCTCTACTGATATTTAACCCCTCATAGCCTGCTGGTAGGAAAATCTTTTTTTAAGGAAACTTAATTACACTGGATAATTACTCCTATGTAAAACTTTTAAGCAGCAGAAATGTAAAGGAACAAATAAAGCAGAAAAAATAAAATCTTTCTATCAGTTTAATCTACTTCAATGAAATGAAAAAAACAAAGAACAAGTGTTTGGTGACTATAAACACATTAACAGAAATGTCAGACTTTATTATAGCTCTACATGTGATGTAACAGGTACAACTACATGTAAAATGACAACTCAGTCTTTTGTTTGAAGAAAAACATATACACAAACACACAGACAAAGAGACACAAATGTGTTTGACTGAAGAGTCTTGAATGTTGCATCTCTGGGCCCAATGGATAAACCTAACTTTCAATAGTAGTATTTCAAGTGGAAGAACTGAGCCATTACTGTAGTTTTATGATAATCAATAGCAATGTTTGTTTTTTTATTTCTTTGTAGAAACTTATTTATTAAATACATGTAAATAAATAGTTCATATTTATTTCTATATATATAAAGCAAAGATTTCGTGACTATTCAGATGATGGGTGTCACAACTGGGAAGCAAACTTAAGTTTCTAAAAGTTTGAGACAAGCATTAACCAAATTGCTACTCTATATTATATTCAAACTCTGAATTTTTATGTGGACTGGACATAATTAAGTTGAAAGAAAGGTGGCTTTTATTTTCATAATTCACTCAGCATCATTCAGCAGTCCTATGAACAATGGGATGAGAGACTGAAAAGGAGAATGGAAAATTCTAACATTTTCCAAGTCTATAGACATAAAAGCATTTCTCTAATTTCCCTAAATATACAGGCTGTGAGCTCCTTGAGGACGATGACTGTGAGCTCCTTGAGAACGGTGACAAATAGTAAGTAGATGCTCAATAAAGGCTTGCTGGCCAAATGAATAAATGTTACAGTTAGGGCTCTCATTCATTCCCACAGCTGCCTAAAAATAGGATTTTAAGGAAGCTACATAATATAACTATTAGAGTGATTTAGAGAAGAATTCCCTTTTCCCCAGACAGACAGATATCATAAAAATTGGGTTGATCTACCTCATTACTCTTGCTTTGAGATAGTGTCAGGCTATCATTGGTCAGTTCTTCATCATCAGCACTGTTTCTGCTAACAACTTTACTTTTCTTCTTCTTACAAACCCCTTCACTGGCAGGGCTGCTATGATCCTCGTCATTGCCTTCATCATTCTCATCCTCATCACTCCCACTTCCCTCATCTTCATCATCCTCATTGTCTCCATCACTTCCCTCTTTCTGTGAGGCAGATCTTCCCTTTCTCTTTACTACAGTAGGTCGCCAATCATTGTCATCCTCACTGTCATAGTCATCCATGTCATTCAGCTCTTCCATGGATACAAAATCCAACAGTGGTCGGTTTCGGCGAAGGTTCCATTTTTTTGGCTCACTAACTTGCTCCTCTGTAGTGTTTGTGGTACTGGGGACAGAAGGGGATGCATTAACAGCATGAGGACTCATGGCAGGTGTGGTGGCAGCAGCAGAAGCTGTCACATTATCAGATACTGTTGCCTTTTCTTTTTCCTTTTCTCTCTCTTTCTCTTTTTCTTTCTCCTTCTCTTTTTCCTTTTCTTTCTCCTTCTCCTTCTCCTTTTTCTTTCTAGGTCTTTCTCCATTCTCTTCTTCCTCCTTCTTTTCCATTTTAATTAACTGTTTTTCTGATGACAGTGTTTCTTCCTCTGCAGAATTTTTAATTTGTTCTTCTTTTACTTTAATATTTTCATTCAGTTCTTCCTCTAAAATATTTTCTTCAGAATCACTACAGGAGCCTTCTCCACTGTCCTTTGATGGATCTTCACTTCCATTACCACTCCCTTCAGAATCTGTTGAAAATATGAGAAAAAAAAACCACACATATGTATATACATACACACACACACACAACACACTGACACAAATGAAACCACCAAAATTTGTGAATAACTTGCAAAATAATATAAACAAATTTAGGTCAAATAATGGTAGACATGCCCAACCAGATTAAATAATAAGTCAATGAAGTTGGTGTAATGGTTTTAATTTAATATAGCAGTAATGAAGGTGAATGTAACTCTAAATTAAAATATGCTTTAAAAAAGAAGAGCAGCATTTTGTATATTGTTCATATTATACTTGGTACCATAGAGGCAATTTTTTCCTAAAAGTAAATATGCTTCTTTTTTTAAATTGGGCACTTATTTTTAACTCAATGATAATATAGTAGAGACTAAATTCTCCTTCCATTACATCATCCTTTTATAAACTATCTGGACTTCCAAATATGGAAAAGAGTCACATCCAGAACAAGAAAAATCTGACCCAAAAAACTTGGTTTCATTTATTCCGCTCTTTACCAAGCAAAAATGAGTGTAGATATTTATGGCAGTCAACTTTTACCACATCCCTAATATACCACATGAATTTTAGGAGCACCAAGTATACAGGTGAAATAAGACAACAGCAATGGCACAGAAAATGGAAATTTCAAGAGAAGTTATTAATTTTCCAGATTATTAGGATACTGTCCATATCATCAAATGAAGTTACCTAAACTTCCAAAAATTCTAGGCAGTTATATCTGTAGACCCAGGAATGGAATGAATTGATGAATTGCAAAAACAAATCCACCTTGGAAATGAGCAGCCACAGAAATTTCTAAAAATTGGGCTAAGAACATGAACAGCTCATGCAAGACTAAGAGCTTTCTATCAAATTTCTTCTATTCCTGCCTAGGGCAGCCCAGTTCCTCTAAGCCAACGTTTCTAATCTTCTTTACTACCAATCAAATAAATAAAAAATCTAAAATATCAAGGTGTGGCGGGGGGGGGCGGCGGGATCTGGAGAGCCGGGAGTGAAAGAAGAGGAGGAGCAGAAGGAGAAAACAGTCATAGTCAAGCCAAACACCAATAGTAAAATCTGTAGGACAAAAAAATTTTTGCACCTACAACTAAGAAAAGCTAGTAATAAAAAGGTAAAAAGAACATTTCCACATCGTTTAGTTTCTATTAACTCAAACTAGCCTTTAATTAACTATAAGAGGAAAACAGTTTATTGGCCTTTAAATGCAGAAAAAATAGCCTGTAATTACTGTCCTGGACCAATAAAATCATAATTCTGAATCTCCTGATTACCATGCAGGCATCCATAGCTTACCCAAGACTATTCTAAAAAGAACACTCTCATCCTAAACAATCTGGCACGGGACACAAGAGAAGTATCAGGCACGTCCATACTCCCTTATCTAAAATTTCTGCAGCAGATGTATTTCAGAATTTGGAATTTTTCAGATTTAAGAAGGGTAGCATGGTGTATATACCATATATTACCCTAACACCCCTAGTGAGGTCTATGGCACTACCCTAATAATCAAACACGTTATTTCTATTTATAACAACAAAAAAAGCATTGCCATTGAGTCAATTCCACCTTATAGCTACCCTATAGGCCAGAAAAGAACTGCCCCAGAGGGTTTCCAAGGCTTTAACCTTTACGGAAGCAGGCTGCCAAAACTTTTTCCCACAGAGTGGCTGGTGGGTTCAAACTGCCGATCTTTAGGTTAGCAGCTAAACACATAACCACTGCACAACCAGGGCATGGGGCTAACTGCCTCCATGAACAACTGCCTCCTTTGCCATGAGACCAGAAGAAATGGGTGGTGCCCAGCTACCACTATTGAACATTTTGGCCAAAGATTCTATAGAAGAATCCTGATCAAAAGGGAGAAAACTCAGAATAGAATTTCAAATTCTCATGGAATCCAGAATTTCTGGAGCTATGGAGGCTGAATAAACCCCCAATTATCCTGAGATGATCTTTAATCCTTTAACCAAAAATATTCCTTGATGTCTTCTTAAAACCAAAAAATAATTTAGCTTAACTAGTAAAAAATGTCTGCCTTGAGCATTATACTCTTTTGAGAACTACCTATATGGGATCAAACTGACAACAGCAACTTGAAAAACTGGATAGGAAGCTCAAGGGGCAGTGAGTTTATGTTAACGGGGGAGGAACAACTCCGAAAAGGAAGGTGAGAGTGGTTGCACAACTCAAAGAATGTAATAAATGTCACTGAACTGTACATGTGGAAACTGTTGAATTACAAATAGTAATTTTGCTATGTATATTCTCAACAACAAAATAAATAATATTAAAAAATAAATGCCTATTATTTTCAGTCATTTTTGCCATCAAATAAGTTTGAGCCAACTCAAAAGGTTGGATGGGAAGTTTAGTGAGTTTAAAATAATGGTAGTGAAATAACTTGCAAAAGGTAGCACAATGTGAAGAATAGTAGCACGACTTGAAGAACATAACCAACGTTACTGAATTATACATGTAGAAAGAATTGCTATGGTGTATCCTTGGCTGGCTATATTTTCATCAAAATAAAAAATTTATTAAAAATAGTAAGTTTGTGCCAAAATTAAGAAAAACATTAGGGATTTGGGAGCTCCTTGAATTTCAAAAAGAGACTGCAGACCCATATCACTGACAAACAGATGAACTTCTGTTCTTTTTGGTCCAACAGCTCTACAAATTATTAAAAAATGTTTTGTTTTTTAAACTATTCACAATTAAACTGAACCTGCCGTAAAAAACAATTTCCTGTAAAAAAAATAATAATAATTTTTAGATATAACATATTTATGATATGCATATATAACAAGTATATACAATATATTACATATGTTATGAAATATACAGAGCCCTGGTGGAGCAGTGGTTAAGTGCTCGGCTGCTACGCAAAAAGTCAGCAGTTCAAATCCACCAGCTGCTCCTTGGAAACCCTATGGGGCAGTTCTATTCTGTCCTATAGGGTCACTGTGAATCAGAATCAACTCGACAGCAACAGGTTTAGTTTGGTTTCACTTTATATAGTATACTTCGTATACACCACTCGTCTGTCAGTTTGTGAAACTGTGGTGGCTTGCACGTTACTGTGATGCCGAAAGTATCACAGGGTCACCCAGGGTGCAGAGGTTTCAGTGGAGATTCTAGACTAAGACAGACTAGGAAGAAAGACTTGGCAATCTGTTTCTTAAAAATTGGCCAGTGGAAAACTTATGAGTATCAGCGGAATTGTTGGATATGGTGACAGAAGATGAGCCCCTCGAGATGGAAGGCAATCAAGATACAACTGGGTAAGAGCTGCCTCCTCAAAGTAGAGTTAACCTTAATGATGTGGATGGAGTAAAGCTTTCAGGACCTTCATTTGCTGAGCTGGAACGATTCAAAATAAGAAACAGCTGCACTCATCCATTAATGATTAGAATGTGGAATGTACAAAGTATGAATCTTGGAAAACTGGAAGTCATCAAAAATGAAATAGAATGTGTAAACCTCAATACCGTAGGCATTAGTAAGCTGAAATGAACTGGTATTGGCCATTGTGAATCAGACAATCATATGGTCTACTATGCTGGGAATGACAAATTGAAAAGGAATGGTATCACGTTCATCGTCACAAAGAATATTTCAAGATCTATCCTGAAATACAACACTGTCAGTGATAGGATAATATCTACTTGCTAAGACCAGTTAATATGACTATTATTCAAATTTACGGACCAACCACTATTGCCAAAGATAAAGAAATTGAAGATTTTTACCAACTTCTGTAGTCTGAATTTGATCAAATGTGCAATTGAGATACATTGATAATCACCGGCGATTGGAATACAAAAGTTGGAAACAAGGACTGGAAGTTGAAAAACATGGCCTTAGTGATAGAAACAACACTGGACATAGCACGATAGAATTTTGCAAGACCAACAACTTTTTCATTGCAAATACTTTTTTCAACACATAAACTGCAAGTACAAACAAAGACCTCACCAGATGGAATACACAAGAATCAAATCGACTACATCTGTGGAAAAATACGATGGAAATGCTCAATATCAGCAGTCAGAACAAGGTCAGGGGCCAACTTTGAAACAGACCATCAATTGTTCATATGCAAGTTCAAGTTGAAGCTGAAGAAAATTAAAACAAGTCCACGACAGCCAAAGTACACTCTTGGGCATATCAGACCTGAATTGAGAGACCGTCTCGGGAGTAGATTTGATGTACTGAACGCTAATGACTGAAGACCAGACAAGTTGTGGAATGACATCACGGACACCATACATGAAGAAAGGAAAAGGTCATAAAAAGACAGGAAAGAAAGAAAAGACTAAAATGGGTGTCAGAAGAAACTCTGAAACTTGTTCTAGAACAGAGAGTAGCTAAAGTGAATGGAAGAAATGATTAAGGAAAAGAGCTAAACAGAACACTTCAAAGGGTGGCTCGAGAAGACAAAGTGAAGAATTATAATGAAATGTATAAAGACCTGGAGTTAAAAAAACAAAAGGGAAGAACATACTCAGCATTTCTCAAGCTGAAAGAACTGAAGAAAAAATTCAGTCCTAGAGTTGCAATATTGAAAGGTTCTATGGGCAAAAACGGAATTCTGGTGGCACAGTGGTTAAGAGCTTGGCAGCTAACCAAAAGGTCATACCAGCTGCTCCTCAGAAACCCTATGGAGCAGTTCTACTCTGTCCTATAGGTTCACTATGTATCCGAACCGACTCAAGGGCATATAACAACAACATGGGCAAAATATTTAACGACTTGCAGGAAATATCAAAAGAAAATGGAAGGAATACAGAATCACTGTACCAAAGAGAACTGGTCGACATTCATCCATTTCGTGGGGCAATATATGATCAATAACTAATCACACTGAAGGAAGACAACCAAGCTGCACTGAAGGCATTGGCAAAAAACAAGCCTCCAGGAATTGACAGAACACTAATTGAGATGTTTCAACAACCAGATGCAACACTAGAGATGCTCACTAGCCTATATCAAGAAATCTGGAAGACAACTACTCAGCCAGCATAATGGAAGAGATCCATATTTGTGCCCATCCCAAAGACAGGCAATTCAACAAATGTGGAAATTATCAAACAATATCCTTAATATTACACACAAGTAAAATTTTGCTGAAAGTAATTCAAAAACGGTTACAGCAGTATATTGACAGGGAACTGCTAGAAATTCAAGCTGAATTCAGAAGAGCACGTGGAATGAGGGATATCATTGTTGACATTAGATGGATCTCGGATGAAAGCAGAGAATACCAGAAAGATGTTTACCCGTGTTTTGTTGACTATGCAAGGACATTCGACTGTGTGGATTGTAACAGATTATGGATGACATAGCAAAGACTGGGAATTCCAAAACACTTGTTTTCATGCAGAACCTGTACATAGACAAAGAGGCAGTCCTACAAACGGAACAAGGGGATATTGTGTGGTTTAAAATCGGGAAAGATGTACTTCAGAGTTGTAACCTTTCACCATAAAACTGTATGCTGAGCAAATAATTCAAGAAACTGGATTATGTGAAGAAGAATGGGCATCAGGATTGGAGGAAGATTCATTAACAACGTGTGTCATGCAGATGACACAACCCTGCTTGTTTAAAGCACAGATAACTTGAAGCACTTACTGACGAAGAGCAGACTACAGTCTTCAGTATGGACTGCATACCAATATAAAGAAAACAAAAATGCTCACATCTGAAGTAATAAGCAACATCATGATAAACAGAGAAATGATTGAATTTGTTCAAGGATTTCATTTTACTTGCATCCACAATCAATGCCCATGGAAGCAGCAGTCAAGAAATCAAACAACATATTGCACTGGGCAAATCTGCTGAAAAAGACCTCTTTATACTGTTAAAAAGCAAAGATGTCACTTTAAGGACTGATGTGTGCCTGAATCAAGCCATAGTATTTTCAATAGCCTCATATGCATGTGAAAGCTAGGCAATGAATAAGGAAGACTGAAGAACTGATGCCTTCGAATTATGGTGTTGGTGAAGAATATTGAATATACTGTGGACTGCCAAAAGGACAAACAAATCTGTCTTGGAAGAAGTACAGCCAGAATGCCCCTTAGAAGCAAGGATGGTAAGACTTCGTCTCACGTACTTTGGAGGACATGTTATCAGGAGGTACCAGTCCCTGTAGAAGAACATAATGCTCAGTAAAGTAGAGGGTCAATGACAAAGAGGAAGACCGTCAATGAGATGGATTGGCACAGTAATTGCAACAATGGGCTCAAACACAGCAACAACTGTGAGGATGGCCAAGAACCGGCAGTGTTTCATTCTGTTGTAGACAGGGTCACTATGAGTCAGAACTGACTTGAGGGTACCTAGTAACAACAACAGCATATTATATACAGTATAATACATAAAAATCTTATATATGAAAATAATTTTAATATAAACCAGTTGCCATCGTGTCAGCTCGACTCACGGCAACCCCATGTATGCCAGAGTACAACTGTTCTCCAAAAGGTTTTCCATTGCTGACTTTTGGGGAGTAGATCATTAGGACTTTCTTCTTCCTATGGGTGGGCTCAAACCTACAATCTTTTGGTCAGCAGCCAAGCATATCAACTGTTGGCCCCATCAATGGGCTCCATTTCTATATAAGGACCTAATAAATAATAAGCAGAGTTGACTAAGCACTTCTAAGGCAAAGGGACTCTTACAGACACTGATGAAAAATGTTAAAATATCTTATAAGGAATGCCATAGTTAATTGGGAATTGAGGATAAAAAGAAAAGGTCCTTCTGAATAGGCCTTTTTTCACAATGAAAACATAATGATAGATAAAAAAGTAAACTGGGCGGAAATGTGGGTACCTGATTAGAATTGAGGTCAATTCAACTTTGCTATAATTTGATAAATTTTATAGAATGTCAAGGATTTTTGCGGTTTTGTTTTGGTTTTCATTGTCAATGTCTTAATATTAAATTATTACTCTTTTAAAGTAGAGAGAAATTGGTACTCCTTGTTTTTGTTTTGTAATCATGCCTGAATAAAAATCAATTAAAAAAAAAAACTAAATGCTTTAAAATAATTACTTATCAATAGAAGAATGTGAAATTTTCCCACAAATTCAAACCCTAGGGGTTTACCCAACCCTTCATTCTCCAAATATACCATACTAGCCATAATCCAACTGCAAGGATAAAGAATCTATCAAATCTTATCTTTCTTTGATCTCTGAAAAATACTTGATCTGATTAGTCAGCACTTCTTTTGGTACATGTGCCCTTCAAGGATAAAGGTAAACAGTATCTAGTTAGAAACACAGTTTGGTAATAACGATAATAAGAAAAATCAGGGTCCTTGGCTGTCCATAATTATAATTTTATAGGTTGCAAAGAAAAAAATTCCAATTACTACAAACTCCGAGGGTGATTCTATGCCATGGTCCAAATTCATCATTCTTACACCTTCAAAAAAAAAAGACCAGGCTAGTGGGCCAGCTACTTCAAATACAGCTATCTTAGGCATAACAACAGAGTAAATTTCAACTCTACAATAAACTTGTTGACATTAAAAACATTTTTTAATTGAAATCCCTACTTCCCAATGAATTAAATGAAAGGCAAAAAACTTTCTCAAAAGGTACAATATATGAAAATCTCTCTAACAATAGCTATTTCAACTAACACACAATATGAGAATTGTTTATATAGAATTAAAAAAACGACCTTCGAGAATCTCTTCATAAAATTAATAAAATCAAAATAATTTAATCAATATCAACCATCAATACTATAACAATCAATGCTTAAGTTTTCCCCATAATAAATATTAAACAATAATAAAATCAGTAAGATTTAATTCAGAGTTTCACGTTAACTGTACAATATAATCATCTTTTCAACAATTTCAACTTTAAACATTTGGTTCATTGTTCTAGTGCAACAGTGATTAGTACTATAAATGTACATAATAAATAACAGACAGATCACCAGTCTACTGGTTATTCAAGGTTATTCCCTTAGGGTCATCTTTGACTCATCCTATACATCTCTCAAAAGTAACTAACCAGTCAACAAGTCTTGTCAACTAATCCTGTACTTCTGACTCCAGTTCCAGCTGTGTCAGCTTGGGTTTCCTGGCTAAATGTAGACAAGTGGTTCTCAAGTAGAGACAACCCCCAGGGAAAAATGGTTGCCTCAAAAACGTGGCAGGGTGGGGGGAAGGACTGCTATCGGTATCTAGTAGGTAGAGGCTAGGGATGCCGCTCAACATCCCAGAATCCACAGGGCAGCCCCCAACAACAAAGAATTATGCAACACAAAATGTTAACAGTGCCAAGGTTAAGAAACCCTGGCGTGATATATAAGGCTTCAATTTGATCTCATTCTATTTTCCCAAGTTTATCTCTTCTACTATTCTTTTACCCAATTCTGATCCCCAAATACACATGACATTTCCCTGTCTCCACACTTGTACACTTAATATTCTCCCCACCTAAATTGTTGTTTATCTAAATGTTTTATCTCTTTCATAGTTCAACTTTTATTTCCTCAATGAATTTTTTTCTACATCAATCCAGTCTAAAGCAGTCCGATCTCTTCCGAAGGCTTGAACTAAGTAAGTGATACAACAACCAATCATTCCTTGTATGATCTATTCCACATTTTATTTATTTAACTATTCTATTGTCATTATTATTGCCTTGTGAATTCACTAAAACACCTAGCAAAGTGCTATGGAAAACTACAGATGGTCAATGAACATATCTTGATCCACTTATCCAAAATCAGATTAGCACAAAAGATGAAGTCTCTGACTGTTCTTCCAGTTAAATTATTTTCTGGTAATGTAACCTAACTAAACGAACCATTGTTCAAGGTCTAAAGCCAAACTTTTCCTTTGGTGGGGGAGTGTGGGGGAGGGGGGCACATGGCATTGCTAGTTTGTCCTGTTTAATAAAAGTAATACATGAATGCATATTTAAAAGTATTTCATTTATACAGCAGATTATTAAACATAAATAAGTCTCCTATACTATCCCCAACCCTAGGACCAAATCTCAAATACAATCACTTTAAGTAGGATGTAAAATGAAACTACCAGTATTGCCTTAGACCTACAAAACTGGTACCTTACATGGTTCCACCTAATATTTCTATATATGGTTCTTCTGGTGGTTATCACCATAATTCTGATATACTAATACCCTATTCTGGACTTAACTTTAAAACATATTTGACCGTTTTCATTCAAAAATGGGAAATTTAGCTCTGCTTTCACTTTAGGGATTAAAAATAAGCTATTTTCAGTTCCTTAATTTTCTAAAGGTAGAGTCTTACAATTACTACCTTTATTAACGACCACTTGCCAATCTTATTGGCAGGTCATTTTTCAACAATGTTGATTTTTTCCTATTTTATCATCTAAAAAGTATGCGAATAAAATTATTTATCTGCAAGGTTGCTGAATATAATAACCTTTCAGTGTTTTCTATATTTACTATTAAAGCGAAACAGAAATATAAAAGTATTATAGCCAGAATTTTAAATTTCGAGATGAAGATCAGAAGAAATTGTTGTACAGAATCCAGTTAACAAAATCTGAAGCCAATCAATTTAACCATTTGGGCATTAAGTACAATAAAGTCAACAAATCACTTCTACAGCATGTTTTGCAAGAAGCTATGGTCATGACAGGTGTTTAGCTACTATTTCTTCATCGCCAGTTTAATCTCTCCATAAGAAAGCTTAGGCTTGCACGACCTCCACATGTTTGAAAACCAGTAATATGTCTAATGTCTTATTTTCTGTAAAGTCCAACTAAACACACTATCTCAGGCAGAAGAGAAAAGATTCAAACAGAAACCATCAGTAATCTAGACTAAGCCAACATCTTAGCTACAGGAGGGCACCAATACCCAGTGAAACAATAGTAGAAGATGTGATTCAGTTTCTGTTAACTGTTAATTATTTTAAATGAGATATTTTCTACTAAACTCTCATTTGCATTAGTGTACCAAGAACTACACAGATAATTAAAATAAATAACCAAACCCGAAACCAAATCTACTGCTATCAAGTCGATGCCAACTCATAGCGACCCTATAGGACTGAGTAGAACTGCCCCATAGGGTTTTCAAGGAGCGGCTGGTGGATTTGAATTGCCAACCTCTCGCTTAGCAGTGAACATTTAACCACTGCACCACTAGGGCTCCAAGAAAAATAAGGTAATAGATAATTAAAAGAAATAAATAATGTGCAACAATGACCTTAAGTCACAAATTTAAGCCCCCTATAAAATTTTTTTTATGGGGCAAAGAGGCAAAGGCCTAGTGGAACAGACCAAATATGACAAGGGGAGACAAAAAGTGTATATATCACCCCTAAAAGCACTCAAATTCTAATTAAAAAAAAAAAAAAAAAAAACACCAGCCTAACAAAACTCAACCGACCAGCTTCCCATCAATTCTGATTACGATTTATCAAAGTCAAAATCTCTACTTAACATGACACCATAAATTGTTACGAGAATGCAGTTTATCTTTGAATCTCTAGATTGTCTTATTCCTTGTAAAGGAAAGTGATACCTGTGAATGACTCCATCTCACTAAAAAAGAAAAACATTACCTACAAACTCAAGATTTATTGTGACAAAAATAATTACACAGAATACTTAAAGAAAATAAGCTTTGGTATTTTTCCCGTAAGGGTATTTAAAGAATTCATACTCTGAGACTTAACTATTATTGTCTCAGCTTGCAACTTTTACCATAACATCTACGATAAACGAAAAACTACATTCTAACCAAAGAGAATATACTTATCTATCAAAGTTTCATCAAGAGAACTAGGTATACATTTCCCATCCTTGTCTTTTTTCTTTTTTGTAAATTACCAAACATCAGTAAATGGACTAAATATAAGAATTTAAGAGCCAAAAAGCACTTAAACTTATCAACTTCTGATTGCTAAGAGGATCTAAATAAGGTAACCACAATATCCATGTAGTTTAAGAGAACTGTCTGAGTTATCTAGTGCTGCTGTAAGAGAAATACCACAAGAGGATGGCTTTATAACAAACAAAAATTTATTCTCTCACAGTCTAGGAGGCTAAAAGTCTGAATTCAGGGCACCAGCTCCAGGGGAAGGCTTCCTCTGTCAGCTCTGGAGAAAGATCCTTGTCATCAATCTTCTTGGTCTAGGAGCTTCTCAGTGCAGGGACCCTGTGTCCAAAGGACACACTCTGCTCCCAGTTCTGCTTTCTTGCTGGTAGGAGGTCCCCATCTCTCCGCTTGCTTCTGTCCTTTTATCTCTTGTAAAATAAACAGTAATGTAGGCTACACCCCAGGGGAATTCCCCTTAAAGCTAATCAGAGCTGTGACCCAAGTAAGGGTGTTGCATCCCACTCTAATACTCTTTAACATAACCTAATCTTGCTTCATTAACCACAGGCAGAGATTAGGATTTACAACACATAGGAAAATCACAGGGATCACAAAATGGTGGACAACCACATAATACTGGGGATCATGATCTAGACAAGTTGACATAAATTTGGGGGGAAGCCAATTCGATCTATGACATTTCACTCTTTACCCCCCAAAATTCATGTCCTTTCCACATGTAAAACACATTCACCCCATCATATCACAGCAAAAGTCTTAAATCAACTGCAAGTTCAAATTCCATCCTGGGACAAACTTCAAGTTATCTGCTTCCAAAGCACAATGGTGGAATAGGCATAAGCTAGACATTTTCGTTACAAGTGTGAGAAACTGGAAGAAAAAGGGGACAACAGGACCAAGCAAGTCAGAAATCCAGCAGAATAATTTACATTAGCTTTCAGGGCTTGAAAATAATCCTCTGTTCTCTGAGACTATCTAGGCAGTGGCCCTGCCCTCCAGACTCTGGATATTGGCTACCCTCTCCAGATTGTGGATGGAGGTCTTCAGTCCTGGGTTTCATTCAGCTCCACCTTCCAGGCCCACTGGAACAGTAACTCTGCTCCCTCACATTTGGGTGGCCCCATTCTCCTAGTTGGAGCCCTGGTGGTACTGCGGTTAAGAGTTCGGCTGCTAACCAAAAGAGTGGCAGTTCAAATCCACAAGCCGCTCCGTGGAAACTCTATGGGGCAGTTCTACTCTGTCCTAGTCTGAGTGATGACCCCACACCCTCAGCTCCAACAGGTCCCATTCTTCTGCTCCTTGGACATGGCAGCCCCGTCCCCTCATTTTTGGGCAGTAGATCTGGCCCCATCCCACTGGCACTTGTGAAAGGCTGCCCCACACTCCCAAAACCGAGTTGGTGAAGATCTGACTCTTCGAAAACCAGAAGGCTGTGGCCCCACCCTTTGAAACCCCAGAGGCCATGGCTCCACCCTTTGAAACTCCAGAGGTCATGGCCTTACCCTTTGAGACTGAGGCAGCTCTGCTTCCCGTGTTCCCTGTCTCTTAGCTTCTGCTTCCTGGTTACTTGGCCTCCTGGTCCCTCAGGCCTTTGGACTGGCCTGGCATCTGCCCTGCTTGGGTAAGTGTTCCAAAGCTCTTTGGTTCTACTGATAAGTGCCTGGAGGCACCCCACTCCACCAGGAAGCCTCCTGAGCAAAGGCACTCAGCTCGCTTGCTCCATGGGTCGGCTCTCATACCGTCTTGCACTGGTCTCCTAGTTCTGCTGCTGCCATTTCTCTGCTGCTGCTGCTTCTTGCCATCTGTGCCATCTCTGGTGTTACAGTTCTCCTCACTTCCTTCTGAGCCCTCACCAGGATTGTCTGAAATCCATAATTCCACCAACATTCTCTTCAAGGCAATCTAGGATTTTACTATTAGGCACTTTAAAATTCTTCCAGCCTCTACCACTCACAAGTTCAAAACCACTTTCACATTTTAGGTATCTGTTAGTGCAGCATCCCACTCCCGGTACCAAATTCTTAGTTATCCAGTGCTTTTATAACAGAAATACCACAAGAAGATGCCTTTAACAAAGGAAATTTATTCTCTCACAGTCTAGGGAGACAGAAGTCTGAATTCAGTGTGCCAGCTCCAGGGGAAAGCTTTCTCTATCAGCTCAGGGAGAAGGTCCTTGCCATCAATCTTCCCCTGGTCTAAAAGCTTCTCAGTACAGGGACACTCTGCTCCCAGCTCTGCCTTCTTGGTGGTAGGAGGTCCCCATCTCTCTGCTTGCTTCTCTCCTTTTATCTCTTCTAAGATAAAATGTGATGCAGGCCACACTCCAGGGAAACTACCCTTACATCTGATCAGGGTTGTGACCTAAGTAAGGGTGTTACATTCCACCCTAATTCTCTTTAACATAACTTAATCTTGCTTCATTAACCACGGGCAGAGATTAGGATTTACATCACACAGGAAAATCACATGGATCACAAAATGATGGACAACCACTTAATACTGGGAATTACAGTCTAGCCAATTAACACAGATTTTGGGGGGATACAATTCAATCCATGACAACATCTATCTCTTCTTGGGATTAAACAGTCAAAGTATTTTGGAGTCAAAAGACATGAATTAGATCTATTACCACCTGAGTGACCTCATGCAAGTTCTTTAAGCTCAGTAGCCTGTTCGTTAATCTGTAAAATAGTATCTCCTTCACTTTAAATAGAAAAATTCTCAGTAAAGCACAATGCAAATATTGTTTGTCGATGTTACTAAAAGTAATAAAAGTAACAAAGCATAATCTAATTTCATGTCTTCCTACCATTCCTCACATGGAAAACCAGAAGGAAGGGAAGTTAAGTCTAGCAAACTCTCCGAAAGGATACTTAAAAACCAGTAAAAGGATGAAATTGGAAGGACTTTAACTTCTTACTTTATTTAAGCTTCCATAAAAGGGACAGAATAAGTAATTTTCATTTCTCATGTGTGTTTATTAGTATTTTTCACATAATTTTGTTTTTCAGATTCTTTCAATTAAAAGTTGTATACTGAAAAGAAGCTACAAAAGAGAACCATACTTTTGTATATTTTCCAATTTACATACGAATTACCTTTTAAAAATTTAATTACTGTTAAAATCATAAAATATGATGAGCAAGCATGCATGTTTTATGCCTCAGAGATTTCTGAAAGGCCCAAAGCACAAGTTGTAGCATCTACTACAACTTAAAGTTACAGTTTTTATTCTAGCTAAAGACAATAAACAAAACTCCCAGGGATGGGGGTGCCAAGTGAAGAAGAAGAATATAAGAAGAATCCTGCTCATGGGTTGTTTATGGCCTACATTACTCTCAGGATATTATTCTACTTCTGGATATCCCTTGATTTTTTTTTTTCTACCCATGAAATATGCATAAGTATATTTTATCCTGTAAAATAGGGAAAACACTTTTGCATCTTTGGAATAAGTCTTTCCCTGCTTGCTAACTACCTCTGAATAAGCAGCAACAAAAATAAGCAATGAGAGCAGATAGTGACGGGATCTTGGGAAATACAGGAAATCAAATGGACAAAAAAAATGAAGTTTGTATGCTTTAACTTTAAATTGGCATTTAACCAAAACTGATTCTTAAAAAAAGAAGGAAGTCTGAAAATAGGCCCAACTCCAGAAAGCTGGAAAAAGGGAAGAGAGAAGGAAACATTTACCTGAAGCATCTCCAACTTTAAAATCACTGTCATCTGAACTATCATAATCGAGAGCTTCTAGCAGAGAAGCTGCCAAAGGCTTCACCTGCCTCCTCTTGGAGCTGCGATCCACTGTTAAGAGAAAAACATTACATTGTCATTCACAATCACACCAAGCACAGTGGGAACCATGGTTCTGTGGGAAGATAAGAAGCCGTTGCACAGGAAATCTTTGTCTTATCCAGTTTTCAGCAAAAGCTGTCTGGGGGTGGAGGAGTGTTTGGGGTGAGGACAAGGCTGGGAAGGGCTGGGAGGCTTCATGGGCAGCTCCAGCTCCGGGGTACAGCCAACACAAACACCACCCTCACCACACACACACAAAAAAAAAAACCTTGCAATCCAGTCCGTTCAACTCGTAGTGACCCTATAGGACAGGGTAGAACTGCTCCCACAGGGTCTCCAAGACTTATCTTTACTAAACCGACTGCCACATCTTTCTCCCGCAGAGCGGCTGGTGCGACGACTGGGTTCCAACTACTGACCTTCCGTTAGCCTGTCAGCAGCCAGCGCTTTAACCACTGCACCATCAGGGCTCCTTAACGCAAACCCAGATGGGCCAAAATCGAAGCTGACTCTATTTCCACGTCTTGTGGAAATGCTTCTGCGACTTGCACGCAATCCCTCATTTAGACAACGTAACGCAAAGCCCAGGGAATAAAAGAAGCCGTATTCATGCCCGCATACCCTGGAGGGGTACCGCCCACGAAGGGTTCCCGCCTCACCCCCTCCCGCCCCGTTCCTCCGGCTATTCAAAAGGGCTTAAATAGACCTCTCTCCCCTCGGAGGCCTCGGACACACTTACTAAGGAATCCGTGAGGTGATCGTTTGGAGGAGACCTAGGGAGAGGATGCGGGAGCCCAGGCAGCGCCGAGATCGGGAGTGGGGCAGCGGAGGCAAATCCGTAGGATGCTATTTAAAATCGGCGACGCCGCCAACCCGGTCGGGGCGCAGCAAAAGCAGCCCACGGTTCCCCTCCCGCCCCGAGCTCTCGCAGAACCAGCCCCGGCCGCTCGCGCCCCTTCCCACGGCGTACCCCGGCCAGAGGCGCCCTCTGGCCCAGGCAGCGCGACTAACCCGGCGGCCCTGGGGTGTTAATTTCCCCGTTAAAACTAGAAGAAAAAAATAAAAGAAAGAAAAACTTTATTAGCCTGCATCAGAAACAAAAGACCCGGAATTTGCAGTCTGAGGCCGGTTGCCTGAGACAATAGGTTAGGCAACGACCCGGATACAGCTCTAAGGAGAAGGAAGTAAAAACAGGAGACACAGCACGGCCCGGAGAGCCGTAGGAGTCGAGAGCGCGTGCGCCAGATCGAATGCTCCCTGCCGGAGCCTGAGCCGAACGGAGCCGAACGGAGCCGAACGGAGCCGAGCGGAACCAAGGGAAGCCGAGTAGTGCCGAGCAGGAGCAAACTGCCCTCCCAGACTCTGTGAGGCTCCACCCACAAATCACTGCGGCCCCGCCTTCTCCGCTCCTAGCCCTGCCCTCAGACCAAAGCCAGGAGAGGCAGATCTTGGTTTATAGTTTTTGTTTTAAAAAATTTACTCAGAATAAACTTTCCACAAAGGGACGATTACTGCTTTAAGTCACTACCAAAAAACAGAGACAAAAGTCCTGTTTTACTATAACCAAACTGTGGTTATAATAATTTCGGAGCCCTGGTGGTGCTGTGGTTAAGAGCTCGGCTGCTAACCAAAAGGTGGCCAGTTCAAATCCACCAACAGCTCCTTGGAAACTCTATGGGGCGGTTCTCCTCCGTCCTATGGGGTCGCTATAACTCGGGTTTGACGCGACGGGAACCGGTGTGGTTTTTTGGTTTAGAATGATTGTATTGCAGACCGATATTTCTGCATAAATAAAGCACACAGTGTTGCTAAGATAAAAAGGAATACATCTAGGAGAAAATATTCCATCTCACAAGTATGCTGTGTATTATTTCAGGATGTGTCTACATGATGTGGCATAGTGCACTACATCCACTTGGGGAATTTATTTTTTTAAAGATGAATTGTTAAGCCCATTGATACATGACGATAGTATATGTGCGACTGGATATGGCAGTCCTTAAACAGTTTCAATCGCCATGTATATTCACATACAGGTTAATATTTAATAGCTTTTAAAATGTTTATATACTGAAAGGAAGGTTGGATGAAGCTGATTCAATTCATTTATACAAGTACACATTGAGTGGCAATCTGTGCAACACTGGGAAATACAACATTATAAAAGACTGTGTACATCAAATTTGTAGGAACCAAATCATATATTGAAGTAGAGAAGCTTACCATTTAAAGAAATATGGGTTGAATTCTTCTGGAAAAATAGATTGGAATTAAATTTTAGAACATTTAATTTAAATAAATATTTATTTAATGCAATCTATAAAATATTAGGAAGCCCTAAGTGCTGCAAGCAGTTAACACTTTTGGGCTACCCAAAATGTTGGAGGGTTCGGTTCATCCAAAGTTACCTCAAAAGAAAGGCCTGGTGATTCTATTTCTGAAAAAGCAGCCATTTAGAAGCCTACTGAGCGGTAGAACAAGGAGGAACCCCGGATGATATCACCCTGATATACCCTTCAAGCTTTGAACTGAAACCACTCCCAGAGGTCACCTTTCAGCTAAATCACAGATTGGCTCATAAAATAAATATCACCTTGGGTGCTCTGCACCTTCAAAAAAAAAAAATCATCTGTATGAGACCGAACAGTCAACATTAACCCTGAAGCAAAAATGAGAAGATGTGAGGAGGTGGGAGTCGGGGGGAAAGGGAGCTAGATTAATGAAAACAGAACAACCAGACAGAAATAATGAGAATCGTGACACAATGTAGAAAATGTAACCAATGTCACTGAACAGTATGTATAAAAACCAAAAAAAACCAAACCTGTTTCCATCAAGTGGACCCTAAAAGACAGCATAGAACTGTTCCATAGGGTTTGCAAGGCTGTAATCTTAGTAGAAGCAGACTGCCACATCTTTCTCCTAAGGAGTTGCTGTTGGGTTCCAAGGGACCCTTAGGTACCAGGGTTCTACAATCATTATAACCATAGTTAATGAACATATGTAAATTTTACTTTTGTCTTTAGGTTAACAGGTAGCATGTTAACCACTGCACCACCAGGGCTTCTATAACAATATATATGTTGTTGTTGTTGTTGTTAGGTCCCATCAAGTTGGTTCCGACTCCTAGCAACCCTATGTACAACAGAACGAAACACTGGCCAGTCCTGCACCATCCTCACAATCATTGTTACGCTTGAACCCATTGTTGTAGCCACTGTGTCAATCCATCTTGTTGAGGGTCTTCTTTTTCCATGACCCCTCTACTTTACGAAGCACGATGTCCTTCTCCAGGGAATTGTTAATAGGAACCTAATTTGGTGTATAAACTTTCACCAAAAACACAATAAAAGATTTTAAAAAATACAAAAAAAAAGAAAAAACACTTGCTGAGTACAATTCCGCACCGACACACATGGGATCACCACGAGTCAGAATCAACTCAATGGCAATTTGTTTGATTTGGATTTGAAATAAGATGCTAACCCAGAGGCTGCACCTTGTAAAGACAGTTATTGTCTTTTTCCTGCCAGAGGTTGATACAAACAAGTAAACAGATAATTACTGTATATTATGAACAGCTACCAGAGATAAAATATGCATGCCGAGGGAGGAGAAGACACTCAGGGAAGACTTCCAAAAGAAAGCTATATTTAGATCTAGACACAAGGTATCTGAGCTTGCCAAGGGAAAGGAAAAAGAAGACAGAGGTGTTCCAGGCCAAGGAAATAACATACACAAATGACCTGGGGTAGAGACCACCTCCTCTCAGATGCTAACCGAAAGGTTAGAGGTTCAAGTCCACCCAGAAGCACCTCAGAAGAAGGCCAAAATATTTATTCTTGAAAAATTCAGCCTTTGAAAAACCATGGAGGACAGTTTTACTCTGACACACATAGTTAGACTCTAACATGAGTTGGAATCTACTCGAGGCCACCTGGGTAAGAGAACATGACTAGGCTGAGAATCTGATTCCCTAAACGCTGACCTACATCTAGTGCCCAACACCACTCCACCATGACACTAGTTGTACCAGTTATATTGCATCTTCATATTTCTGTTCTCTGCATTATTGCTAAAAATGTGGAGTCTCTCGGTGGCACAAAAGTTTAAGCATCTGGCTACTAACAGAAAGGTTGGTGGCTCAAATCCTCCCAGAGGTGCCTCAGAAGAAAAGCCCTACCAATCTCTCTGAAGCTCTGGTCCCCTAACCCAAACTGTGCTGCTGTGTGTTCACCCAGGCCTTTTTATTGTGTTGTCCAAACTTCCATTTGAAAATTAATGAACCTACCAAGTAAACTTTCTTCCTTTTCAGTGACCATTGCTATGAGTTGATTTGTGTCCCCTCAGAAGATACGTTGAAGTCCTAACCCTCAGTACCTATAAATGTGACCCTATTGGAAATAAGATCTTTGCAGATGTAATTAGTTAACTTGAGGCCAGACTGGGTATCCAAAACCAAAACCAAAACCCAAACCCATTGCTGCCGAGTCGATTCCTACCCACGGCGACCATATAGGACAGAGTAGAACTGCCCCATAGGGTTTCTAAGGAGCTGCTGGTGGATTCAAACTGCCACCTTTTGGTTAGCAGCTACGCTGTTAACCACTGTGCTACCAGGGCTCCAACTGGACTATGGTGGAGCCTTAATCCATTCTGACTGTTGTCCTTATACAAAGAGGAAAAGAGACACAGAGGCAGAGGTGACGCAGACGGAAGACAGCCACAAAAAGACTCTATATCAGAAGCCAGGAGAGAAGCATGGAACAGATTCTTCCTTGAGCCCTCAGATGGAATTTCTGACTTCTAGCCTCCAAAACTGTGAGGAATAAATTTCTGTTCTTCTAAGACAATCCATTTGTGGTAATCTTTACAGCAGCACTGGGAAATAAATATATTACACCTCCTTGTCTAAAATAGAAACAGTTACCCTGCACTCCTCTCAAATGGAAGCCACACATTCTCCTATACCATATTTTCTCAAGATCCAGAAGTGGCATCCCATCCTTCATACTACCTACTGGCTTTTAGATCCATTGATTCCTTCAGTCAAAAGACCATTGACATTTTGAACCAGATAACTCTTTGTTGTGGGAACGGAGGTACGGTGCATCGTAGCATCCCTGGCCTCTACCCACTAGATGCCAGTAGCACCCTCTGCCCCAAGCTATGACAGCCAGAAATGCCTCCAGACTTTGAAAAATGTCCCTTGGGGGGCAAAATCGTTCTCTACCCCCCAAACCTCCATTGAGAACCACTGCTCTAAAAGAATCGCATCTTGTGTAGTCACAGGACTGGTGTAGCCAACAATCAGACACTGAGTCTGAATCCACAGGTTGCAGGACAACAATTAGGATTTTAGGCAAGCTTTCAAGAATTTAGAATATCTATCAGAACAGAATAAATAAGCCATCGCCATCAAATCGATTCCGACTCATAGCAGCCCTATAGGACAGAGTAGAACTGTCCCATAGCGTTTCCAAAGAGCGCCTGGTGAATTCGAACTGCTTACCTTTCGGTTAGCAGCTGTAGCTCTCATGGTACCTTGAAAATTTGGAAAGTCTCAAAATCTCACGAGCCTTTGTCAGCGGAATGTGTCAGTAGAATTAGACTCTTCTTCCCTCTCTGTTGAGGCTACCTGCCTTGTTTGTAGACACTGTAATGAATGACCTCAACCGAGGCAATTACATCGCAAGAATAATATGATTCTCCTCAAGCCCATCTCTATTACAGCCCCTCACTGCATCCCGACCTGTAACTAGAGTCAGATCTAAGATGCCCCAGGGGGACAAGTATAAATTATGGTTGTGAATGAGATAATATTTTCATTTATATGAGAAATAGCTGGCTTACATGTGTTGGCAGCATGTTTTTCTTGCTATTATTGTTGTGAAGAATTTGATATGCAGAAGGGTGTTATGAATGCTAAGTAGACAAAGGAGAAAACTGTGCTAGATACTGTCCATTGGCACTGGGCATCAATTTCCATCCACTCTTCCTCTGAACTAGAATAAAAACTTTATTTTTCACTCCTTCAGCTCTGCAATTATAGATGTGATTTAAAGATAGTGTCAATGAAACAGCCTTTCAAAGTTTGAAAGCAGAAAGAAGGTAGTAGCTAATTTCCTGCAGTTGCGGCAGCAAACTCCAACAGGCATGAGCTCCAAAATGCAGTGACCAGGCTCCTTGTTCTAGAATCGAGAGGTAAGTGTCATGGATGTCAGGTGGCTATAACCATAACCAAAACAAAATCAACTGCAAAAACATTAACAGTACCAGCTTCCTGAAAAGTAGATTGCAGATACAATTGTGTAACCTGGAAGCCAAAAGCCTAGAGACAGCTCCCTAACCTTCTCCAGGCCTCCCACTGATTTTGTAATTATCTAATTTTCACTATTAAACTCTTTTCGGTTTGAAAATAGAGAGTGCACTGTACCTTGTCTAACACCAAAACAAAAAAAAAATCCATTGCCATCGACTCACAGGGACCCTGTAGGTCAGAGTAGAACTGCCCCATAGGCTTTCCAAGCTGTAAATCTCTATGGAAGCAGACTGCCACATCTTTCTCCTGCAGATTGGCTGGTGGATTCCAACCACTGACCTTTGGTTACCAGCCAAGCACATAACTACTGCACACCAGGGTGCCTTTGACTGACACACAACCTCATAAAAAAGGGTCCCCATGATTCGACTAGATGGCAGTGGGTTTAGTGGGTATGATGTCTAGAGCAATTTCTTTCTTCCCCTCACCTTGCAGTGACAACTTGGCAATCCAAAATTACAGCTAGCCAGCAGTCATTTGTGATTCCTTAATGATACTCCTTGTGGAGATTCTGTGACTCATTTCACCTTGCCAGAGTTAATTTTCTCAGAAAAATTCAAGAGAAAACAGTACTAATGAAGTAAGCAAAGAAATTTCTGAACTTCAAGAAAATCCGAAATGCTTCCAGAGAGAAAAGACACGATATCTAAAAGAATAGGAATCAAGTAAAAATCAGAATTCTGCACGCAACTCTGGACAGCTGGGAACATCTAAAATCATTTCAGTTTTTTCTAATAAAGGGCTCAGGATAATTAACTGTTTCAAATTATGTAAATATACTGACTACAGGATTTTCTTCAGGTTTAGGTATTAAGTACCTTTCTTCTGGAACGACATGAGAAAAATCTTTTCACGTATATAATAAATAATATTGAAAATTGGTTTATTTTTAAGTTAATTAAATCTTCATAGATAGTACATACACATTGTTAGGGGAATAGTCTGCCTCTAAGCCTCCTATCCAGGTTGACTATGTAAAGGCCTTGGGCCCAGATCATTCTCTGGCTGGGAATTGGGCTGTCCTCTCTCTCATGGTTTGTTCTCCTTGTCAGAAAAGCCTTCCCCCTGCTCTGGGCACACAGTAACTTTCTCTGTCTCTTGCACATGTGTGAACACCATAAGATGCCTGACCAACCCCACTTCTACTTCTGTCCCTGGCAGGGAGAGAACAGGGTCTCTCATGCTACAGCAAAAGAGGGGAAATGTGCTAGATTGTAGGAGCTGGCCTCAAGGTATGGACTGAAGGGGAAACAGGTCTTGTGAGGCTGAACATGAGTGCCTTCATGTGATTCCCTAGCTCACTAAACAAAACAGTTTGCTAAATCATCCTTATGTAAGTCCCTGGCATGTAGCCATTATTGTCCACTGCCACTATAAAACCTCTGCCCTCCCACTGTGGGGCAAGGAGATCTGCTTTGGTCCTGCGGCTGCCCAGGACTCACTTTGTCTGTAAATCTTCCTTATAAACTCTCTTGCTGCCACCTTGGAATTGCCCACCTCTTTCTTCAGTCTCTTGGCACTACCCATTTTGGGAGGCAAATTTTACGTTACTGGTCCACGCCTGGACAATTGGCAAGCTAGCCAGGAGACTGAGGAAAAGGCAAGTGGGAGTGTGGCCTCTGTGGGGGAAATCCCAGGTTGATCAGCGACTTCCACGTGTGGAGGTCTGGCCTGTATTTCTGAAGCTTGTGGACTGCCGTGTGAGTGTGGAGACACCCCCAAAATGCCAAGCAGCATAGCCTAGTTATGGGCCTTCATAAGTGTGGAAAAGAAGATAGGAGAGCAGTAGTGGCCGTGGAATAGCTACTGTTCTGGGGTTTTCCACTGTCCACCGAAGCTCAGCTACCTGCTGAAGCATGCGTAAGAGCTTTGCAGGAAGAGTTACACCTGGAAAGGAATATGTGGCAGTTGCATGTGGCCATGACTGGCATACTGAACAGCCACATTCATGAACAGGATGAGCAACTAGAAATGCTACCTGCAGGTTTGCAAAGTTGGGGATTTAAGGACTAGGGGAATAATTCCCTGGCCATTGCTCAAAGACCTGTAACAATGAGACCAGAGATAGCTGAAAGGTCTAAGCAGGTCACTGGCACAGAAAATACCCTGTAACATCCAGTACAAAGCAAGAGTTAAAGCAGCAGGGAAAAAAAATAAATCAATAAAAGAGTAAAAAGCCCTTACAGATGGTTTTGTTTTGAGCAAACTTGAAGAACCTTAGAGACTCTCTCCGGAATCCTCTGTTAACTGCCCCCACCGAGGTAACTGAGCAGCAACATAGTTGCACCTGCAATAGTGAGGGAAAAACTAAAATAGGAGGGCCCGCTTCCATGTTACCAGGCAACTGGGCTGAACCCATGCTTGGTATGGTGGAGGCATGGCTCCACAAATGACTGAGGGCTCTGCCAACTTTGTCCAGGTCTTCTGACTTTCAGAAATAATTAAGACTGAGATCTCTTTGTCACCAGGGAGGACCAAAGACCTTATGTTACAATCAAAGTTCAATGAGAAGAATTATATACCTTGGATTTTTATATACCATTGCACATGTGGCTGTGATCTCTATAACACTTGGCACCAAAATGAAGAAAACTTCTGGGTCTCAGATCACCATCATTGAGACCCTTGCCCAAACCTAACCACGGATAATTCCCTTCGGGGACCCTACAAAGCCCTATTACATGTATTGATGATGCTTATGCATTAATGTACACATTTGTAAACTTTTGACTCCAAACCTTGTGGGGAACTGCTGCAGTTAGGACTACTTTTAGTGGGGCAGACAGAAACTGTGAAGTGGACTATAGCTAACAGCTTGACCATTCGACCTGGCCACTGACATCCCTTGGACTGACATATAAAGCAAGCTCCTACGGGGATGAGACATCTGAAGAAAAAAACAAAAATTCAGTTCTACTCCTCATAAACTTTTGTTACTTGTATGGATGGTCACCAGAAAGGCTCCTGTGTTGAGAGGGGACATCAGCCAAAGAGCAGACCACTTTTACCAACTGATTGCAGAGGCTGAAGCATCGTCTGCTCCAGAGCAAAGATATGAATGACCGACAACCTCCTGGGTTTAGCTGAGAGGGTGGCTCACGGAGATTCACACACCATCCTAGACTGGCCCTACGCACATGGACTGCCAATGTCATCAGAAAATGCTGGGCAGCATAGAAAACTGACCTGCCTAGGAGACCCTGGCCAAGGCTAAAACCTGCCCAAGGACAGGTTCTTGAGCCAACAGGCCAGGGTGTTCTCAGCAGGCAAATCATATTGGGGCCTCTTATCCTATACAGAGGCTTCCACTGGATCTTGCCACAGTCTGATCATAATCATTCAGATCTCTCCCTTTACTTTCTTAAAATACATCCCCCTTTTCCCTAAGGAAGACAACCTAAAAGTCTTATCATGTCATCATTTTCAGCTCAGAGTCTGTGACGGTTAATGTTATGTGTCAACTTGGCTAGGCCATGATTCTCCGTGGTTTGGTAGACATTATGTAATCATTATTCACTTTGTGATTTGATGTGAGCAGCCAATCATTTGGAAGGAGAGTTTCCTTGGGGGTGTGGCCTGAATCCAATTCTGGCAAAGCTTGCTTTTTCTTTCCGATCCAGCAGTTGTCTTGTCATCCTCTCACCTCTGGTTCTTGGGATGTAAGAAGCCATCAGACTGCTGCCTGACCTGAAGGTTTTGGATTCGCCAGCTCCTGCAATCCCGTGAACCAGCAGCCTGCCGCCTGACCTGCAGATTTTGGGTTCATCAGCCCCTGCAACCATGTGAGTCAGGGAATATCTCCAGCCTTCCGCGTGGCCCATAGACTTGAGACTTGCCAGTGGTTAAGCACTCAGCTGCTAATCAGGTCAGCGGTTTGAACCCACCAGCTACTCCACAGCAGTCTGCTCGCATAAAGATCACAGCCATGGAAACCCTATGGGGCAGTTCTTTTCTGCCCTAGAGGGTCGTTATGAGTCAGAAATGATTGATGGCAACTGGTTTGGTTTTTTGGTTTAGTCCCCAAAATTTCATAAGCCATTTCCTCAAAATAAATCTTTCTATATATATTTACATATATGTTTCACTGGTTTAATTGACCTTGTAGCCAAATGCCTCCTCACTTTTATCTTATACAGGCTGAAGATGAGAATCGGTTGCATCTTTCAACTCTACCAGTCTCCAAATTTCTAGATGCGCAATTCCCTGTCATTACAGCTTGCGAACTGGCCAATTATTTTCTGAGTCCATCTCTTCATTGTACTACCTTGTTAGCTATAGTCAACAGTGACTGACACAAGCTGGTAACATGGTCTTTGCCTGCTATTTTACATTTACCATAGTTTATGATCTCATTTTGCTCTGCTATTCATCAAAAAAAAAAAATTATTATTTTTTTTATTCATCACATCATCTCAAAGTAAAGTATTATAATGACACGTGCAAAGACCTGGAGATAGAAAACCAAAAGGGAAGCACACACTCGTCATTTCTCAAACTGAAAGAACTGAAGAAAAAATTCAAGCCTTGAGTTGAACAGGAAGGATTCTACGGAGAAAATATTAAACGACGCAGGAAGCATTAAGATAGAATGAATACACAGAGCCACTATACCAAAAAGAACTGGTTGACGTTCAGCCATTGAAGGAGGTAGCATATGATCAGGAACCGATGGTACCAAAGGAAGAGGTCCAAGCTGCACTGAAGGCATTGGTGAAAAACAAGGGTCCAGGAATTGACTGAATACCAACTGAGATGTTTCAACAAATGGATGCAGCTCTGGAAGTGCTCACTCATCTATGCCAAGAAATTTGGAAGACAACTACCTGGCCAACTGACCAGAAGAGATCCATATTTATGCCTAGTCCCAAGAAAGGTGATCCAACCAAATGTGGAAATTATCACGCAGTATCATTAATATCACATGCAAATAAAATTTTGTTGAGGATCATTCAAAAGCTGCTGCAGGAGTACACTGACACAGAACTGCTAGAAACTCAAGCCAGATTCAGAAGAGGATGTGAAACCAGGGATATCATTGCTGATGTCAGATGGATCTTGGATGAAAGCACAGAATAACAGAAAGATGTTTACCCGTGTTTTGACTATGCAAAGGCATTTTACTGTGTGGATCATAACAAATTATGGATAACATTGTGAAAAATGGGAATTCCAGAACACTTAATTGTGCTCATGAGAAACCTGTACACAGATCAAGAGGTGGCCGTTGGAACAGAACAAGGGGTTATTGCGTGGTTTAAAGTCAGGAAGGATATGCATCAGGGTTGTATCCTTTCATCATACTTATTCAATCCGTATGCTGAGCAAATAATCCGAGAGGCTGGACTATATGAAGAAGAACGGAGCATCAGGATTGGAGGAAGACTCATCAACAACCTGTGACACGCAGACGACACAACTTTGGTTGCTGAAAGCAAAGAGTACTGGAAGCACTTACCGATGAATATCAAAGTCCACAGCCTTCCCTGTGGGTTACACCTCAACATAAAGAAAATAAAAATCCTCACAACTGACCTGGAAGGCATTATGCTGAGTGAAATTAGTCAGTTGCAAAAGGACAAATATTGTATAAGACCACTATTCTAAGAACTTGAGAAATAGTTTAAACTGAGAAGAAAACATTCTTTTGTGGTTACGAGAAGGGGGAGGGAGGGAGGGTGGAAGAGGGGCACTCACTATTTGGATAGTAGATAAGAACTACCTTAGGTGAAGGGAAAGACAGTACACAATACAGGGGAGGTCAGCACAATTGGACTAAACCAAAAGTAAAGAAGTTTTCTGAATAAACTGAATGCTTCCAAGACCAGTTAGCAGGGGCAGGGGTCTGGGGACCATGGTTTCAGGGGACATCTAAGTCAATTGGCGTAATAAAATGCATTAACAAAACATTCTGCATCCCACTTTGAAGAGTGGCATCTGGGGTCTTAAACGCTAGCAAGCAGCCATCTAAGATGCATCAATTGGCCTCAACCCACGTGGATCAAAGGAGAATGAAGAACACCAAGGACACAAGATGATTACGAGCCCAAGAGACAGAAAGGGCCACATGAACCAGCGACTACATCTCCTGAGACCAGAAGAACTAGATGGTGCCCGGCTACTACAGATGACTGCCCTGACAGGGAACACAACAGAGAACCCCTGAGGGAGCAGGAGAGCAGTGGGATAAAAAAAAAAAAAAATGCAGACCCCAAATTCTTATAAGACCAGACTTAATGGTCTGACTGAGGCTGGAGGGACCCCAGTGGTCAAGGCCCCCAGACCTTCTGTTAGCCCAGGACAGGAACCATTCCTGAAGCCAACTCTTCAGACATGGATTGGACTGGACAATGGGTTGGAGAGGGATGCTGGTGAGGAGTGAGCTTCTTGGATCAGGTGGACACTTGAGACTATGTTGGCATCTCCTGCCTGGAGGGGAGATGAGAGGGTGGAGAGGGTTAGAAGCTGGCAAAATGGACACAAAGAGAGAGTGGAGGGAGAGAGTGGGCTGTCTCATTAGGGGGAGAGTAATCGGGAGTGTGTAGCAAGGTGTATATGGGTTTGTGTGAGAGACTGACTTGATTTGTAAACTTTCACTTAAAGCACAATAAAAATTATTAAAAAAAAAATCCTTACAACTGGACCAATAAGCCACATTATGATAAACGAAGAAAAGATTGAAGTTGTCAAGGATTTTGTTTTACTTGGATTGACAATCAACACCCATGGAAGCAGCAGTCAAGAAATCAAAAGATACATTGTATCGGGCAAGTCTGCTGCAAAAGACCTCTTTAAAGTGTTAAAAAGCAAAGATGTCACCTAGAAGACTAAGGGGCATCTGATCCAAGCCATGGCGTTTTCAACTGCCTTCTATGCATGTGAAAGCTGGACGATGAATAAGGAAGACTGAAGAAGAACTGATGCCTTTGAATTGTGGAGTTGGCAAAGAATATTGAATATACCATGCACTGCCAAAAGAACGAACAAATCTGTCTTGGAAGAAGTACAACCCAAATGATCCTTAGAAGCAAGGATGGTGAGACTATGTCTTGCATACTTTGGACATATTATCAGGAGGGACCAGTCCCTGGAGAAGGACATCATGCTTGGTAAAGCAGACGGTCAGTGGAAAAGAGGAAGACCTTCAACAAGATGGGTTGATACAGTGGCTGCAACAATGGGCTCAAGTATAACAATGATTGTGAGGCTGCAGCTCCCATTAATATTTCATTCTGTTGTACACAGGGTCATTATGAGTCAGAATTGACTCCATGGCACCTAACAACAACAATAACACCCATCTCATTCATTTTGAGTTAGCAACACTGGTCTCCCTTGAGCACTTTTTTAAATCTCAAAACCATTTTTCTTGCCAATTGGAATATTCTTCCCCCAGATTCTTCACTAGTTTGCCTTTCTTTACACTTAGGTTTTAGCTCAAATATTGCCTTCTGAGAGGGACCTTTCCTGTCCACTCTGACTAATGAAAATGCTTGTCCTTCACCCTTCTCATGTCATTTTCTATCTCATTATTCTGTTTTATTTGCTTATCATTACCTAAAATTATCTCGTTTGTCTTCTCCAACCAGCATCTTGTGAGATGAAACGACTTGCTTTATTAGCAAGTGAGATGTGAGAAGTAACATGTGCTATGTACCAGCAGAAGCTTTAAGAGCCGACATGTGCTATGTTCCCTCTGCATCTCTTCCATTAGGGCAGAACAATCTTCTTGTACACAGCCATATTTCCCAGTGACTAGAGCAGTGGCTGGTGCAGAGTAGGTACTTAATAAATATTCACAAAATGAATGAAAAGACACCAGTCTTCATAAACTTCATAACATGTCATCTTGATAGTCATCTTTTTTTCTTACCTTCCTGGACCTATCTCTTCTCCCCAGCATTGCCAGTTGGAATCCTTCAGCTCTGTCCTCTCTGTCTCTCGCTCTATACTTTCCCTAAGAAATCTTGTTCAATGATTGCTGCAACTTCCATCAATAAACAGTCCTAAATTTATTCCTCTGGTCTGAGAGTCAGAAACAACTCAACAGCAATGGGTAGTCTAGATCTAAGGAGCCCAGGTGACACAGTGGTCAAATGCTCGGCTACTAACCAAAGGTTGGTGGTTTGAACGCACAAACTACTCTGAGGTAGAAAGATGCTGCAGTTGGTTTTGGCAAAGATTACAGGCTAGGAAACCCTATAGGCAATTCTACTGTGTGCTAGAGGGTTGCTATGAGTCAGAATTCGACTTGACAGCAATAGTTTTTTTTTTTTTTTTTTTTTGGTTTAGTCTAGACCTCTCTTCTAACCCACAGAAAGCCACTTGCATTTTACATAGGTACTTATCTACCATTTCTAGTGCTTCTTGTCTAAATAAACGGCATCAACATCCCCACAACTGGTCTAAACTGTACGTTGGAAATCATCCTTGACTGCTCCCTCACATCACTTCCCCACTTTCAACAATCCCTAAGTCCTATCTTTGGAATCTTCTCTTAATCATCACAATTTCTACACTGGTCCAAGCTACCATTATCTGTCACATGGACTATTGCAATGGACCGTTAAAAGGGTCCCACATTTCATGCTATCCTCTGGAATCTATTCTTTTTAGATAAAACAATCATTCAAAACTAGACATCTTGTGTTAGCTTAACTTCCTAACGCTCTCTGCATAAAACTTATGATTTGTAAGTGGTCACTGGCCCAGCAGATCTGATCTCTGGCTTGTTTTCTCTCTTCCAGCTCCAGCTATACCAGATCTCTCTCAGCTTCTCAAAAAGTCTCCCTAACCTCAGACCTTCCACCATAAAACTCATTGTGTGGAGAGAATTCTGGCTCACAGCGACCCTATAGGACGGAGTAGAATTGCCCCATAAGGTTTCTAAGAAGTGGCTGGTGGATTCAAATTGCCGGCCTTCGGTTAGCAGCTGATCTCTTAACCACTGAGCCACCAGGGCCCCTTCAGATCTTCACATGTACAAAATGCCCTGTACACCCGCATTCTCCGTTTTCACCTGGTTAATGTCTACCCCGCTTCCAGGTCTATCTACTGTAAATGTTACTTTCCTTCTTTCATTTTTTTTTTTTTTTAAACTCTCCCTACTCCCAATTACTTTCGTGATCATTTGATTAATTGGACAGGGTTTCAGATTGTCAGGTTTACAGTTGTTATCTCCAGCGCTTTATATAGGCCTTGTCCCAGGTAAGACTTTCGAGTACAAGAGGAGTAAAAAACGGATTGGGGTAGTGAAAGAGGGCGTGAGAACACATTTTAATGCTGCAATTTCGGGACTAAGGGCAGGGGATGATGGCACGTCGCACAACTCTTTATGGCGATGAACATTTAACCGAGGGCCAGGAACGGAGGGATTAGAGAGCACTGACAGAGCCATTGCCATCTTTCAGTCATTTACTAGTTTTCAGGGACAGCCTAAGACAGGAAGCAGCTGCAGTCTTTTTAAACCGCAGCCGCTGACCTTAGCAGCAGGACACCCGACCTCCCCGTCCAGGCGCCTGGCGCTCTGCCGCCAGAGGCGCGGCGCAGCTCCCTCAGCGGCGGTCAGGGCCGGCCGGCGCGCGCCCGGCACGCGCGCCCCCAGAGCCTCGGCGCGCAGACCCGGTTTGCAGGCGCCGCGCGTGAGGCCCCAGTTTGCGGAGCGCGCAACCCGCCCGCCCGCCCATCCTAGCCCTCAATGCGCAGCCTCCCGGAAAAATGCCTGTCTTGTCAATCAAAATGTCCTAGTATCCACGCAACAAATTAGCCGTCATAAATATACATAGCACAGGAATGAACAGTGTTTCGCTTTGAAGTGGAATAGTGAAGTCGAACCAGGTTACAGCGGGTGCATGAAGCCCTGGATTAAAGCAGGCACTTTTAAGGACAGTCGCATCCGGGCCCTCCTGCCGCAGGCTGCCCTCCGAGCCAGGGGTCCTTCAGGTAGGAGGTCCTGGGTGACTTTGGGTGCCCGCAGATACCGGGTGCAGGCCGTGTTAGGTTCGGTGTCGGCCAACTTTGTTCTCTCCTTCCGGATCTGAAGCCTCTGCCGCAAACATGATCCGCCATGCCATCGGTCTGGCCAAGAAGCACCCCAGCGTAAGTTTGCGACCACATCCCTAATGTCCTCACTTCTCAACATTGTGTCGGGTGCGGCTGCCTCCTTCCCCTTGGGAGCGTCGCCCTTCACAGCCACATACCGTTCCTCGGGGCTGTGCCCTGTCTTGCCTTGTGCTGCCCTCCGCGTTGAGTCCAGGCCCTTGAGCTCCGATCTTCCACGCCATGCATTGGGGCATTTTGGCTGGAAGGCGGAAGGTAATGGAGAAAAATAAACTAGGGCGTATGGGAACGATCAGGTAGCCTTGCCGTCTTGCAGGTTGGTCGGGCCAAGAGTGATCGGTGTGCCCTGTGTGTTAGAGACCAGCAAAGATCAGGTTCCCTATTTGTTGTTCTGCCACTTAGGATCTTGTACTCACCGCATTGCACCACCAGGCCTTGTGGCAAATGTGAGGGAGGGGTCTATGATTTTGGAATGCTCATTTTGTCTTGTCCTGACATTTTGGGGCGTTTGGTAGCACTGAATTTAATTGCAATCAAGTTCTTTTGTGTGTCTGATTTTTTCCCCCAACAGAAGAACATGTGGTTTTAAAACTCAATTAGGCAGTCTTTTATCTCTATCTTAAAAACTCAGTTCCGTAAATAGTAGCAGACATTGGTAGCGATACATTTTTAGAGTTGATGCCTTAAGCCGGTATTTGTAAAAGGTGTGTTTCTGTTTACTTTTTGGACTCCGTATGTCACAGAGATTTTGTTTTTCATGCATGCTCGTGGAGGCAAGCCTAAGTAATTTGCAAACAACTTGGTTTTCAAGTCTAGAGAAAATGATGTATAAACAGAGAGGTGAATAAGATTTGATGCTTTTTTTTTTAATTTTAAAATTTGAATATAATTTGCTCCACATTAAAGGTCAGACACTTAAACCAGAATCATCTTCACGTGTTTTGGGAACTCCGTGTCTTTTGAACACAGTTATAAGAATTCTTACCTCAGTGTAAAATTTTAAGACAAGATCACAAAATAGCAGTTTGAGGCTAGGAAATCAATGTGTAGAAACTATGTAACCTCTCTTTTGCCAGTTATGTCAGTATTTGAAAGTGGCTATTAATTCTTACCTATTTATTTTATGTTTGGTTTTAGTTGATACCGCTGTTCATATTTATGGGGACTGGAGGTACTGGAGCAGCACTGTATGGCTTGCGGCTTGCATTGTTTAATCCAGACGTCAGGTAAATACTTAAAAATGTGTAGAATGTTGATAGTTTATCAAGCTGGTGTAGGAAGCACAGTCTTTCTAGGGAGATAACATCAAGTAGTAGAAAGAACCTGAGTTTAATAGTCATACAATAAGTTCAGATCCCAGTTCTGCTGTTATTTACTTTTCTTGTTTCTAACTGGTAAAGTAGAACTGCTGATACCTACTGTGAACCAACCAACCAAACCTGTTGCCTTCAAGTCGATTCCGACTCATAGCGACCCTATAGGACAGAGTAGTACTGTCCCATGTGGTTTCCAAGGAGCTCCTGGTGGATTTGAACTGCTGACCTTTTGGTTAGCAGCCATAGCTCTTAACCACTAAGCTACCAGGGTTTCTGTAATGTTGTGAGGATTAAAATAATAACAGCTGTTTTTATGCAATACTTAATCATGGTTCCTGGCACATGTAAATGTTTTAACAAATGTTAGTTCCCTTTCCTTTTCTTCCTACTGCTAGAACAATAATGCAGCTAATGTTTTTTTTCTTTGCCTCCTTTTCCACAATAGGAAATGTGTCTTTTCCAGTTGGAAAAGAAGAAGCAAAAAGATTATTGATTCCTCATTATTGTGCAAATTTTGCTATATCTCCCCGTTGATGAAATAAAAAGTTTTAGTAAAGGCCAAGTATAAAATATCCTGTGACAGAGATAGACACGAGGACAACTGCCCCTAGATAGGCTCTGTGGTCTATCTTTTTTCTAATTGATTACATGGGATTGCTTATCATAGCTACTATCTCTGTTTAATTTCCGTAATGAAAATAATTCCAGGCTCTACCTAATAGAAAATGAGATTGATCTGTTCAAACTATTAGCTTTTTAGCAAGTATAAAACACGTTTAAATAGTGTGTTATTTCTGTAACAAGATAATGTTTTGTTCTGTTTAGTTGGGACAAAAAAAATAACCCAGAACCATGGAACAGAGTGGCCCCCAATGAACAATACAAGGTAAGCTTCAAAATGCTAGAGAGTGTATTTTAATGAATTTTGTCATGGGGTAGTTTTCCATGAAATCAAATATACAAGTAAAATTCCACTATAATGAACTTTGAGGTGCTGCTAGATTGTCCTGTGAAATTAAAATGGCATATTGTAATAAGTATTTTTTTCCTAGGGATGTTATTCCCAGGCTTTGGACCCTGATCAAGATAATGTCTCAATTCTACTTAGGAGGCTAAGAGAAAAAAGAAAAAGGGTGATGGTGTAACTATCATTTCCCATTTCCTTAGTTCTTAAATAGTCTAGTGCAGTGGTTTTCAAATTTCAGCATACATAAACATCACTTATAGAGCTTGTTAAAACAGGTTCTTCGGCTCCACACCTGAAGATTCTGATTTAAATGGTCTGCTGTGGGGCCTGAGAATTTGCATTTTTGACAAGGTTTCAGATGATGCTAATGCTACTGGCCCACTTTTAAGTCGCACTAACCTAGTTGTCTATTTTTTCTTGTTGGTTTGGTTGAAATATTTCAGGTGAAGATTTGTGGGAAGAAATGAAAGTCAGTTGAAACTTAAATTTTGCCATGATCCTTTTAGATAAACCTTTTAACGTCTTCCCTAAAGAGTGGTCTGTGGAACCACCCTCCAAGGAATGATTTCATGGATTGGGACCATTCATTGATCCCCAAACAACCTTCCTTATGTATAAAACTCTTTGCATACAAAGATGTAGCCCTTGAAATGTTGAAAAAAAGGCACTGGTTCTGGTGGTAATTTCCACTAAGGAATGGAAGTAATATTTGTTATAGGAGTGCTTGGTAATGTTATTTTTTAAAAAAAAGCTTTATTGAGACATAATTCACCATACAGTTTATCTGTTTACAGTGTATAATTCAGTAACTGAGTGTATTTACAGAGTTGAATATCCAGTACCACAGTCAATTTTAGAACATTTACATTACCCCAAAAGAAACTACACCCCTTACCCATAACCTTCCAGAACTAGGTAACCACCAATTTATGTTCTGTCTATAGATTTGCCTATTTTGGGCATTTCATATAAACAGAATCATGTAGTATATGGTCCTTTGTGACTGATTAATTGCACTTAGTGTAATGTTTCCAAGGTTCATTTATGTTGTAGCATGTCAACACTTCGTTTCTTTTTATTGCTTTATAATATTCCATTGTGTAGATTGCCCACTTATCAGTTGATGGACATTTGAGTTTTTTTTTCATTTTTTTGCTGTTATGAATAACGCTGCTATGAATATTAATGTACTAGTTTTTGTGTGGACACATATTTTCATTTCACTTGGATAGATACCTAAGAGTAGAATTATTGGCTCAAGAATTGCTGGATTATATAGTAATTCTATGTTTAACTGTTTGAGAAACTGCCAAACTGTTTTCCAAAGTGGTTGTGCCATTTTCTGTTTCCACCAACAGTGTATGAAGGTTAGATTTCCCAACATCCTTCCAATAATTTTTATTGTTTGTCTTTTTGACTATAACCATCCTAGTAGTTTGAAGTGATAGCCTCATTGTCGTTTTGATATGTTTGATATGCACTTTTTTATGGCTGATAATGTTGAGAATCTTTTCCTGTGCTTATTGGTTAGTTATCTTCTTTGGAGAAATATCTATTTAGATCATTTGCCTCTTTTTTAATTGGGTTATTTGTCTTTTTTTATTGAGCTATAATCATTTTTTATACAGTCTAGGTACTGGTCTCCCATTTTATAAGTTATCTTTTCACTTTCTTGGTGTCCTTTAAAGTACAGTAGATCATTTTGACCATAATTTTATGGAGATTTATTTTTTTTTGTTTGAGGTATAATTGGCATTCATTAGGAAAATAATACTCAGGCTGATGTTAAATCAAGATAGATTAGTCTTAAACGCAATCTTATTCAGGGTCCAGTATGGATCAGGTCCTCTTCCATCTTTTAGTTCTGCTATCTGGGACATGTGGCCTCTGGAATAAGATTGACACAACAAGGTGGAGAGGTCTGGAGGATTATGCAGGATATTTTTAAGGACCAAGATTGAAAGTGACTTTTTTTACTTCTGTCCATAGGCCATTGGTCAGAACTTAGTCACAGGTCTCTCCACGTAACTGCACAGGAGGCCGGGAAATGTAATTTTCCCCTGTGGCCTAGAAGAAGGAAACAGTGGTGAACAATAACATTACTTTGTCACAGTTTGCCCTTCTAGCCAGTATACAATTTCATTCTTTAAATACATGAAGGGAACGCCCTGCTTTGTCAAAGGAAACAACCTGAAGTTCCATCCAGTTTCAAGTGTAGAAGCTTCAGGTATTGTGCAGTTGACTTATGTTGGGGTGTAGTACCTTTAAATGTGGGAACCTATGAATTAAAAGGACAAGTAAGTTTTCCACACCCATATATACAGTGCAGGGAGAAGGGATAGAGTCTAGCTATTGGCAATAAACACTATCTTTCAAAAAGGGGAAGGAGACAGCAGATGCTGCTAGGCAGACATTGTGAAAGCTCACTGCCCTGCAGGTATGTGAGGTTTCTTGAGTGGGCCTGGATTCTGTTCTTTAAGAAGTTCCTTGTCCATTGTTGGAGCAAGTAGAGCCTTCAAGCTTGTCTCTTTTCCAGAAGCGTGGCGGCTCAAGCATGGTTTTAACTCCAGTAGTCAGAGACTTCTTTAATTCCAGGCTCATGGTATCTTTGGCTGTTACCTCAAAATTAAGCAGGCTTTGGATGAATTTGTTTTTCCATGTGCCAGTAATCATACCCAAAGATTTCTATAGAAATAATTTTTTTGGCTTCCATGTCCCATGGTTTTTTTTTTTTTTTGATTAATAGTGGCTACCTTGAAAGTCTACTACTTGTCGGGCAGTTTGTCATACTGTGGTGACTTGTGTGTTGCTATGCCATTGGTATTTTAAATACCAACAGGAGTCATCCATAGTAGACAGGTTTCAGCAGAGCTTCTAGACTGGAACAGACTAGGAAGAAAGGCCTGGTGATCTACCTCTAAAGGTTAATCAGTGGAAACCTAATGGATCACCACAGAACATTGATCGACTCAATTAACTTGGGGCATATCATCAGGAGGGATAAATTGTTGAAGGAAGGCATCATGTTTGATAAAATATGAGATAGTTGGTGATATAGGTTGGCACAGCAGCTGCAACAATGGACTGGAACATGTTGGTCTTGGTTATTCTGGTCTTGGTTCCCTTCTATTTCTGCTTGCAAGTTGCCCAGTTCTCCCTTTAATAACTTGGCAAACACAGCCAACCATAACCACATGCACACCACTAACATCTGTTTTCCAAAGTCTTTTCTTGAAACTACAGGGTGTTTAGGGACATAATCTGTCTTCTAAGTTATAGCAGATGACAATTTGTTCAATATTTTGCCATTATGTAATATGATTCTTCATCTTTCCAGCTGCCAATTCCTGTTTCATAGCTACTCACAGCCCAATCTGTGCCACACACGTTAGGTTTTTGTTGCAGTAACATTCCATTTCTGATTCGCATGGCCTCACACTGGCATCACTTCTTTTGTGCCATCATGTTCCAGGGTAACTGACTTAATTGTCAGAATCATCTGGAGAGCTTTTTAAAGTACACATATCCAGAGGCTTCAATACACCCTTTAGTAGAAGGACCAAGGCCTGTTTTTGTTTTCTTTTGTAAAGTTTCTTGGGTATGAAATCATTTTCTCTGGAATAGATTTAAACAAATATATAAGAAAGAAACAGTAATCAGAATGCCCGTTTATCATTTTTTGAGGACAAATGTAACATGCAGATCAAAGGGCTTGTTTCAGCTTGGCCATTGCATTTTTATTTGATTCTTGCAGGCAGATGTTTAGGGATTTGGAAGCCAAGTATAATCAGAATGAGAAGTTTGAAATTAGCAGAGGGTGATAATTACCTTAAAAGTTGCTGTCGTCAGCAATGATAGCATCCATCTCCATCATGCAGGTGTATCTGCTAAGGGACTCTGAACACTCATACAGTTTGGTCCTGGTACTTCATCTAGAGAATGCAAATTGCCATTTTCTTTCTTTTGATGATGGAACTTGTAGTGGAAAGTACATGATTTTGGAGGCTTGATCCTGCCTCTTCTTAACTAGTGTAGGGTTTGGCAAGTCATGTAACTTGATCTTTAGTTGTTTCTTTTAAAGTTAAAGAATAGAGTTGTAATAATTAAGGTATACTTAAAGCATCTAGCACAATGTCTGGCATCTATGAGAAGAGCCCCACAACTGTTTATTTTGTTCTTAATAGATAATCTGCTGAACTTTTCTGTAAATGTTCTTTCTGATATTTTGTTAGCATGTCAGAGGATAGCACAGTTGGTTTCTGCCTTAGTTATCTAGTGCTGCTATAACAGAAATACCATAAGCAGATGGCTTCAACAAACAAGTTTATTCTCTCACAGTCTCGTAGGCTGGAAGTCCAAATTCAGGGCATTAGCTCCAGGGGAAGGTTTTTTCTGTCAGCTGTGGAGGAAGGTCCTTATTATCAATCTTCCCCTGGACTAGGAGCTTCTCAGAGTAGGGACACTGAGTCTAAAGGACATGCTTCTCTCCTGGCAGTACTTTCTTGGTGGTGTGTGGTTCCCAGTCCTCTCTACCTGGTTCTCTCTTTTATATCTCAAAAGAGATCGGTTTAAGACACAATCTAATCTTATAGATTGAATCCTATCTCATTGACATAACTGCCACTAATTGCATCTCGTTAACCGCATAGAGATAGGGTTTACAACACACAGGAAAATCACATTAGATGACAAGATGATGGACAGTCGCACAATACTGGGAATCATGGCCTAGGCAATTTGACAGATATTTTGGGGGGACACAATTCAACCCATGACAGTTTCTTTAAAAGCTCATTGTCTAGGTTCAGTCACATCTTAATGCTGTCAAAAAAGAATATTGCTTTATGGTTTAATTATAATTTTCTGTCTTCAAAAGCCTGTGTGTATATGTATATATTTGAGATAACTTGCAAATACATTTTAGAACCTGATAATTTTCCTTTTAAAATGAAGTAAATCAATTAGATAAGAAGTTGAGGTATATTTTGAGAAATAAAGATGTTTGAAAAAATAATGAATACAGATTTGTGGGCTTCATGCTTAAAAACCCTAAAGAAAATGTTGATGAATCTATAATTTTGGGGGGAGGGGGAGTAAATAATATAGTCTTCAAGTAACTATAGCACAACTTCTTTGGTGCTCTTTGGCACAAGAATGAGTAAACCTAAGATTATATCTTTATTTAGACTTACATAAAAATCCTAAAATTTCCCAGCAGAAATTCTGGAACAGTTTCAAATATAAATCATTAAAAAAAAAAAAAAGTTACTGGGCATTAGAGGCAGATTGTTTTTAAAAGTAATTATAGTAAGATTTATTTTAAAAATTCATTTAGTTGAATATAAGGAAATTTGAAATGTGTAAAAATACAGTATTACTTAAAAGCCTTTGTACCAGAGGTGGCCAGATTTCAGTTTGATACTGATTTAATCTGGTTAGGCCTACCATGAAATTTTTTTTTTTTTCTAAGTGAAAGAGAGGGGAGAATAGAAAAGCCATTGAGGCAAGCCAGTTTGTGTCTGACAAGTTAAATAAACCACACAACAAAGTATTAGCTTATGTAATCAACCGCTTGGTTGAAGGATCTTTCCCAATTAAACTATAGCAGTTAACTAACCAAGTAGGGATAGTAATTCTGGGTATTCTTCCTGATGGAAATTGACTTGCATACTTAGAGGAGATGGAAGTGAAGACTCATAAGAACTGGATGTATATATCAGAAAGAATTATTAACTTTGAAATGCAAGAATTATTTATAGATTCTGACTAACTAGACTATTTGAACACAGCTGTTCTGATGAAGATTGTATTTTTACCATACCAAAACCACCATTAAAGCACTGGAGTTTTTGGCATAGTGTCTTTTTTTAAATGACTTTTATAGTGTTAAATATTGTTAATAAAAAAATCATGTCTGTGATTGTTACTAGAAAAATAAATGAAAAGAATTCTAAAACTTATAATATCATTTCTGTATTTGATGGTTTATCTAAATTATCTTTTTTTTCTGTTCCAAGTTCTACTCAGTGAATGTGGATTACAGCAAACTGAAGAAAGAAGGCCCTGACTTCTAAATAAAATGTTTTCCTATAAAGCTGCTTAGAATGAAGGTCTTCCAGAAGCCATCCGCACAATTTTCCACTTAACCAGAATATATTTCTTTCCTAAAGACATGAAATCATGTTGGTATCATGTTGGGGTTTACACTGAATAATAAATAAATAAATATCTGAAACTTGACTTGTGTCTTTATTAATGCTGAAGTCTGTTGAGAACTATTAGGATTTAAAGAATTTCTTGAGTTTCTATTAGTATAATTTGAAAATAAGACTTCAATCTGCTTTAATAAAACACTTTATTTTGTGCATAGGCCATTGGTAACTTCATAGCAGTGGAACTGGAAATCATATGAAAGTAGATTGGGAAGAATAATCAAGCATCTTTGACACTGGCAAAATGGAAACCTCTGGACTTCTGTTACTGGCTGATGTTTAAGTGTGTCCAGTCGTAACAGTGCTTTTGCATTGTTGTTCTCTTTGGGGAAGAGTTTTTAGGTTATCGATCTTTGTAATCGCAGTACTGTAGGTAGTCCCTGATTTAGGACAGGTTTCTTTTCCGATGAGTCGGTTCTGATGTAAGTTGGTACTGATGTAAGTTGAATACCTTGGGTTTTTTTCTTTTTAGTTTTCATTATTGCCTTTTATTTTCGGTATCTTTATAAATCTGATCTTTGTCTTTGGAGGTTGGAAAACATTATATAATCTGCTCTGGTAGGTATTCTTGTATTGTGCAGTCTGTCCGTGAATTTTTCAGCAGCTTCAACATTGGCGCTTCCTGCTTCTCCAGTTGTACACACATATAAGTCAAATCTGTGTTTGAATCAATGAAACCAGCCCTTGTGGCATTTAAGCATTTGCAGGGGTCTTCTCCTTGCTCTTGCTTCAGCTTTTCAAAAAGGCTGCGTGCTTTTGTTTGAATCGTAAGTAAACTCATAGGAATCTTCTTCTGGATTTGGTCTTTTATCCAAATCAACAGCTTCATCTCATGGATTGGCCCTCGCTGCTTCTTTGTTAAAATTGTCGATTTTATGCCAATCGCTCCTTTAACTGCCTTGAAAATCCTATTCTTTTTTTTTTTTTTTCTTCTTTGGGTTGTTTGTTTTTGTACTAATGAGTTTTGAGAATTTTTGTTAAAATCCTATTCTTATCCATAATGATTGTCGAAATGGTTGAATGAGACTGTCTTTTCTCACGTGCCATTTCACCAGATTTCTTTCCATTATCATAGGCTTTAGTGATCTTTATATCCATGTCTAGAGCTTTCTTCACTTTCTTTTTGGTTTAGAATTTATAGTGGCATGGCTTACTTTGCTAGATGTATTATTTGGGATATAAGCAGTACCGGTGTTAAAAGTGTGAGAAATGAACAGTTTGGCTTCAAATTAACTGATGCTTTTGATGGTATGAAACTGAGTTAAGATCACACTACAGGCCTGGTCTACAGTGAAGTCAGCGTTTGGCGTCAACAATGAAGTTGAAGTTGTAACGACAGTCAGGAGCATGCTCAGTTCAATTTTAAACATCTTCAGAGTTGAACACTATCCAACTTTTTTCTGTTAATAATTACGAACACCTTCGGCGTAGACCAGGCCATAGCCAATTGTGTGTCGATGTTTTGAACAGTAAATTGTAACATTGAACATGTGCAAGCGAACATCTGAGAATGATAACATCAGCAAATTATGCACTGCAACATTGCATATAGTACATATTACTAATGGTAAAATATACAAAAAAAAAAAAAAAGTTGAGTACTGTTCGCTGTAACTGAATACGTCATAAGTCAGGGACTACCTGTGGTTGGATTGAGTCCGCCACTGCTACCATGGAGCTAGTGGCCCAGAAATCTTGAGAACTGCTGCTGAGTTTTGGCAGGTTTTCGAAGGCCAGGAAGTACAACAGCAATTTTAAGGTGGGAAAAATGTGGGAGGTCTATCTTTTTTAAAACGGGCTAGGGAATTGGAATTAGGTTGGAGAAAATGTCGAATGATGTTACGCGTTTCATGGCTCAGACCTTTCAGCCGAGCCAATAAACTATTTCAATGGTGGCTAATCAAAAATTAGCTGTACATTATATTTCAAGTTTTCACATGTGTGTGTTTTTGTCATCCAATAGACAAACTTTTGAGGAATTTAGACAATTTTGGATTTTAATATATAGTTTTTTTCTGTTACAAGAGGACCATGTTAGGAACTAGACTAAGCATTTGAACTACAGAAGTTATCTCAAAGTCCTTTAGAGATGTAAATGATTTTTTGGATTCAGTTCTTTTTAAACAGTTGAAAAAATTAAGACTTGAATTAGTCTAATTACCCAAGTTCATCCCGCTAGTCAAATGACAGGGTATCACAGTAGTTAAGTGCTCTGCTGCTACCTGAAAGGTTGGCAGCTTGAACCCACCCAGCAGTTCCGCAGGAGACAGACGTGGTGATCTCCCATAAAGATTACAGCCTAGGAAACCATATGGGTCAGTTCTTTGTATATGAGGTCTCTATGAGCTGAAAATAGACTCAAAAGTACCTAACAACAGGTCTTGAATCTAGAGTGTGTAGAGTGCATTTTAATTATTCCATGCACAAGGTCCTGTGTCTCTTGCATAACTGCAATGTCTAGAGCAGGTTTTCTCAATGTTGACCTCTTTGAGTCATGTAGTTCTTCGTTGTAGGGGCAGTCTCTTGCATTTTAGAACATTTAGTAGTGACTCTGGTCTCTACCATTACATGCCAGTTGCACCCAGGTATCACTAAAGGATGTCTCAGATGTCAGTGCTCTCAAGAAAGATGACACACTTCTTTTTCCCCCTTAAATGAATTTGTTTAGAATTGTGCTTTTACTGTGCTTTTTAATGTAGTCAGGAAACAGACTGATGTGTCAATTCCTTGTGTTAATAAGGACCAGGCAAATTGTGATAAAATACAAGTGTTGTCTTGGGTTACCATTTATTGATGTTTGGAAAGTTGCAGTTCTCAGTGTTTACAAATGCTTCCCAATAGGCGTTTTTAAAAAAAAAAAAAGTAAAAATTATACTAAATTCCCTTTCAAGTTTGTTAACCCATTGTGATTGGGGTTTCCCCCTACAACTCCACAAAAAATGCTTCTTACGATTATCAGTGACCGCCACATTGCTAAATCCAAAACCCAATTATCAGTACTCACCTTGACCTTAAGTAGTAACATTTGACCCTTGAAACATTTTTGTCCTTTGCTCTCTAGGACAGCATACTGTCTTTGTTTTCCTTCTACGTCACTGTCTTTTCTACTTAGTCCTTTTTGCTCATGCACCTTTGTTTCCTTGATCTAATGTTGGAGCTCCCCAAAACTTGCTCTTTTGACCTTTCACTATCTGCAATCTCTGCAGTCTCATGTCTTCTGATACTGCACTTTGGGTGTTCAAAGTAATATTTCAGACCAAGTCTTTTTCTATCTCTATCCACTTGACCTTTCCATGTGAATGTCTAATAAAAAAAAAATATATATTTATTTATTTTAATGTCTAATAGGCATCTGAAATTTAGCATGTCCAGTTCTGAATTTATGATCATCCTAATCTACACATCCTAACTGAGGTTTTACCCACGGTCTTCAATCATATTAGTTAGTAGGAACACCATCCTTCAGTGATTCAGGCCAAAGACCTTAGAATCTTCATTTATTCTTTCACACCTCACATCCAATATATCAATAAATCCTGTTTGCTCTACCTAACTACTGTATACCCAGTCTCACTACTTCTCAACACATACCTCCATTATCATCTTGTTCCCAAACCACCACCATTTCACCTGGGAAATTAAAACAACTTCTCAGCCCAGTCTCCCAGTCTACAATGTATTCTCAACAGAATAGCCAGAGTGATGTTTTAATGCATAAAATTGATTATGACATTCCTCTCCTCAAAACTCACCAATATTTTACTCACTAAAGCTAAGTACTTAAAAAAAAAAAACCCACAAAACCAAACCCGTTGAGTTGATTCCCACTCATAGCAACCCTACAGGACAGAGTAGAACTGCCCCATAGTGTTTCCAAGGAGTACCTGGTGGATTTGACCTGCTGACCTTCTGGTTAGCAGCTGTAGCTCTTAGCCACTATGCCACCAGGGTTTACTGCTGCCTGTCCTAATACCTTTCTGACTCCACCTTTTGCAGTCTCCTTGTGCACAAGTTTCCAGCAAAGTCGACTTACTTGATCTTCAGCAAACAGAAGCATGTTCCTGCCTCAGGGCTTTGCATTTACTGTTCCCTCTGCTTTTTGGGTCTCTCCCCACAAACACTTGTATGGCTCACGCTCTCACTGCTTTCTAGATTTTGCTCCAGTGCTATCTTATTGGTGAGTACTTTGTACCCACCCCTGCTTTTTTTTCACCTCAATACTTCCTATCTCTAGAATGTTAAATAATTAGTTTATATATTTTGTTTGAATTGTCTCCCCCAACTAAAATGTAAGCTCCGTGAGAACAAGTTTTTGTCCGTTTTGTTCACTGAGGTATCCTTGATACTTAGAACAGTATATAGAATATAGTTAGTGTCCAATAAGTATTTGTTCAATAAATAAAGGGCTAGTTCATCAAGTGTCTAAAAGTATCTAGTGTCAAGTGGCTACAATGACTTATCATGAACGGAACATCAGAATTGGTGAAGTGGAAGGCCTTTTGCAAAATGACTGAGCTGTATACCCTCACCAATATCCCCCAAATCAAAAACCAAACCCATTGCCGTTGAGTCAATTCCGACTCACAGCGACCCTATAGGACAGAGTAGAATTGCCCCATAGGTTTTCCAAGGAGCAGCTGGTAGATTTGAACTGCTGACCCTTTGGTTAGCTGCCAAGCTCTTAACAACTGCGCCACCTGAGTTGGTAATTTTTAAATAGGTCTTTTTTTTTATTTCCAAGTTGAGCAATAGGTTTACACTAAAACAATGTCTCTTATCCTGGAATTTGAAGGTTGTTTATTTTCTTATTTCAAGACACTGCAGTCAAGATGGAAACACTGGTGGTGTACTGGTTAAGTGCTATAGCTGTTAACGAAAAGGTCGTTGGTTTGAATCCACCAAGTGCTCCTTGGAAACTCTATGGGGCAGTTCTACTCTGTCCTATAGGGTCACTATGAGTCAAAATTGACTTGATGGCAACGGGTTTGGTTTTAACGGTTCAGTCAAGATGAATCTCAATTAAAAAAAAAAAAAAAGATCGAGGCACAAATAAAGCCAGAGAGGTCCTCCTTTTATTAAGAAGGAAAAATAAAAAAATTTAAAAAGACCTCTAGGCCACAGTCATTGTTGTCAAAACTGCCATTTTTCAGCTTGCAGCTGGCCATCCAACAATTGGTCTGTATTCACCTGGAGTAACAGGAGAAAGAAGAAAGAGAGTCAGAAGTAGGAAGATGATACGGAATGTGTGGCTAACTGCCTGTGGGAACAAGTGTCTACTTTGCCATGAGACCAGAAGAACTGGATCAAAGGGGGAAAAATGCAGAATGGAATTTCAAATTTTCATAGACTCTAGGCTTTCTGGAGCTATGGAGGGTGGATGAACCCCTGAAACTATTGCCCTGAGATAATTTTTAAAATTTAAACCAAAAATATCCCCTGAAATCATCTTAAAACCAAACAATAGTTTAGCTTAACTAGTAACTGTGCTTTTTTACATGGGATCAAAGTGACAACAGCAACTCAAAAGATTAGACAGGAATTTTAAGGGACAGTGAGTTTATGTTAATGAGGGAGGAACAACTCAGAAAATGAGGGTGAGATCGGTTGCACAACTCAAAGAATGTAATCAATGTCACTCAATTGTACATGTAGAAACTGTTGAATTGGTGTTTATATTTTCTGTGTATGTTCTCAACGACAACAAAATAAACAGATTTAGAAAAAAAAAAAACTGCCCTTTTTCTTTTGTTCCCATTTTTTCTTTTCTTTCCAATTGTAAAAGCAGTGCATGCTCAACACAATTAAAAACAATTTATTTAGAAAAAAATTTACGTAAACAACACTTTTTTTTGGTGTGGAGAATGTGCTGGAATGCTCTTCTGTAATCTTTTTCTAAAAAATGCTCAATTTTGACATTCAGGGACCTTGTTATTTTAACAGATAACAGTTGCTGTTGAGTAAAACAGACCCTATGTGCTAATTTGAAATACAAAATTCAAATCAAATAATACAATCAATATATATACATTTAACAATTTCCCATTGTAGCAGCAGCATGTCCCTTTCCTCTAGGGTCAGCGGTAGAATTCATCTTCTGAGGAAATCACCTTTATTGTTCATATAAAAGGTGTTGTTAGGCGTGATCAAGTTGGGTCTGACTCATAGCAACCCTGTGTACGGCAGAACAAAACACTACCCGGTCCTGTGCAATCCTTGCAATCATTGCTATGGTCAAGCCTGTTGTTGCAGCCACTGTGTCAATCCATCTCGTTGAGGGTCTTCCCCTTTTTCACTGACCCTCTACTTGCCCAAACATGATGTTCTCCTCCATGGACTAGTCCCCCCGATAACACGTCCAAAGTATGTGAGATGAAGTTTCGCCATTCTTGCTTCAAAGGAGCATTCTGACTGTACTTCTTCCAAGACAGATTTGTTTGCTCTTCTGGCAGTCCATGACATATTCAATATTCTTTGCCAACACTGTAATTCAAAGATACCAATTCTTCTTCAGTCTTCCTTATTCATTGTGCAGTTTTTGTATGCCATGAGGCAATTGAAAATATCATGGCTTGGGTCCAGGACTTCTAACCAGTTAGTTCCGGGTTGACTCCCTTCTGAGAATTTGCATTATATATATACATGAAAATCACCTGGGGATCTTGTTACATTTGTAGATGTATACATAGGAATCACCTGGGATCCTGTTAAAATATAGATTCTGATTCAGTATATCTGGGGTAGAAATGCAAAGAAGGAACCAGTTCATAAGTCCTGCTTGGATCAGGTGTGCCTTAGTTCTAAAAGTGACGTCTTTGCTTTTTAACACTTTAAAGAGGCCTTTTACAGCAGATTTGCCCAATGCAATATGTCATTTGATTTGTTGACTGCTGCTGCCATGGGTGTTAATTGTGGATCCAAGTAAAATGACATCCTTGACAACTTAAATATTTTCTCTGTTCATTATGATGTTGCTTATAGTTTCAGCTGTGAGGATTTTTGTAGAGAACAAAAAACAAGACTAAAGGTTATAAAAGGGCATCTCTTAGGACAAAATTAATAACAATAACAGATAACATCTGTTGAGCCATACTAAGTTCTTATATTACTTTATTTACCGCTAATCAATTTGTAAGGCAGACATTCATTCCCCACCCTCCTAACGAGTGAGAACACTGAGGCATAAAAACATGCCCAGCCAATGATAACTGGGCAATGGTGGCACCAGGATTTGAGTCCAGCCAATTTGACTTCAGAGTCCATATCATGAACAGTCTAGATCTATCTCATAAGGTGGCTTTTAGAATTAAATGAATCCTATGAATTCAATGTATGTAAATGAACAATGTACATAAGGGGCTTAGAATATCTCCTGGCAGAAAAAGCATGACTTAATATTAGCTTCCCCTCCTTCCTTCAGAAACTTTAACGCAAAACTCTGAAAGCCCATATTATATAAAACTTAAAGGAAAGAACATGACTATTTGGTAAAAGCTTATCCAACTATCAACAATCTGATCAAATGGTCTTTTATTGCAAATGTCATTGATTTCAACATGTGGACAAGGTGACTGCCTTTTACACCAAGCTGTGAGAGTAAGAAGTGGTGTGATTTATGTTTCTCCCTAGGTTTGCTAAAGCAATGCTTGCCCACATAGCATGCCATAATAGTGGTCTACCCTCTCTGATTTGCAGTGTGACTCAGGGAATTAAAATCTTGATATGCAGGTCATCTCTCCTAGCTTGAAAATGACACTGAGTTAACTCATGCCTGATATTGAAAGAATTCTTTAATGCTCTATGAATGATAAATAGCATCTGGGAAAATTGACCTCAGGTCTCTTCCCCAACTGTTGTTTTTTTAATCTTAAAAAGCAGCAGTTTATATACTCTGTAATAATCTTTTTCCTCTTTTCCCCTAGCCAGAAAGAATAAGCTTTTATTATTTATTCCTAGCCAGAAATGCTACATAAGATTTTCAGGCCTCACCTTAATACATTTTAAGTAAAGATACTTTGCACACTTAGATATTTTAAACTCACCAGAGTCATTTATCCTACCCTGTTATATACTTGGAGCCCTGGTGCCAGAGTAGTTAAGTGTTCAGCTACTAATCAAAAGGTCAGCAGCTTGAATCCACCAGCTGCTCCTTGGAAACCTATGGGACGGTTGAAATAGACTCTATGGCAATGGGTTTGGTTTTTGATTTGTTATATACTAAGGAGCCCTGGTGGTGCAATGGTTAAGAGCTCAGCTGCTAACCAAAAGGGCAGTGGTTCAAACCCACCAGCTGCTCTCAGGAGAAAGATGTAGGCAGTCTGCTTCTATAAAGATTATAGCCTTGGAAACTGTGGGACAGTGCTACTCTGTCCTATAGGATTGCTATGAGTTGGAATCCACTCGATGGCAATAAGTTTGGGTTTTTTTTTTTTTGGTTTTGTTATATACTATATGTAAGCATCTTAAATTTTGTTAAATTGCCTTAATCCTACAATTCTTTCAAGGGATTTGTCTTATGTTTCTCTTGATTTCCTGTAGGCACTGATGTGTTGGTAAATGTTTAGCAACCAGTTCTGGGGACTTGGGGGTGATCCCGATTTGTAGCACTTGCCGATTTTTGTTATGTTGAATACTCCCATTGTGGTAGGTATGATAATACCTTTTCCCCAAAGACATCCACATCCTAATGCCTGAAACCTGTGAATATGTTAGGTTACATGGCAAAGGGAAATTAAGGTTGCAGATAACATTAAGGTTTTTATTCAGATGACCTGAAAATAGGGCAATTATCCTGGGATGTTGTGATCAGAAAAAATACCCCTCCAAAATCCTTTGCCTTTGAGTGGATTCCAACTCATAGTGACCTTATAGGACAGAGCAGAACTGCCCCACAGGGTTTCCAAGGTGCAGCTGGTGGATTCAAACTGCCTATCTTTTGGTTAGCAGCCAACCTCTTAACCACTCGTTAACAGTGGAAGAGGGAGGTTGAAGAAGAGAGTCAGAGGGAGATGTGACAACAGAAGAATGGTCAAAGAAATGCGACATTGTTGATTTTGAAGACTGAGGGATGGAGCCACAAGCCAAGGAATGTGGGTGGCCTCTAAAAAAAAAAATACACTGGAAAATCTACATGAACATATTCTCCAACCTCCAGAAAGAAACGCAACCCCATGAGAGCTGTGAAAGATCTCTAAAATACAGAACTGTACGGTGATTAATTTGTGTTGTTTAAAGATACTAAATTTGTGGTAATTTGTTGCAGCAGTACTAGAAAACTAGTATGCCCAACATGGGTTCAAGATTTTATCTTGGCATTATTGACCAGGGGTTGGCAAGAGATGAGAACTATCAGCTCTCAGAAGCTTGTGTGAACTAGCTCCAGTATACCACTGGGTAGACTCAAATAAGAAAACTTTTGTTCATTTTCTCCTTATATTTCTTAGTAGAATAATAAGCTAAATAAAAAAGTGACTGAAAACCCTATACTATCATTTAAACTATTTCCTAGTATTTACCTTCTTTTTTTTTTTTTTTTTTAACACAATGACTAAGTGCTCACCGCTAACTGAAAGGTTGGTGGTTTGAACCTAACCATCCATGGGAGAAAAGACCTGACAATCTGCTCCAGTAAAGATTGCAGCCTAGGAGATCCTATGGGGCACTTCTACTCTGTCCTATGGGGTCACTATGAGTCAGAATCAATTCAACGCCGACAGGTTTGGTTGGTTTGGTACGATTGCTATGCATTGGAATGGGCTTGTGAGCACACAACAATAAGCTTAGCTATAAGGACCCCTGGTAATGCAATAGTTAAGCACTTGGCTGCTAACCAAAAGGTTGGCAGTTCAAACCCACACAGCGGCTCCGAGGGAGAAAGGCTTCCTGAGAGGGTTCATTTAGATAGACTATGGTACAAATTAGCCCTGGTGGTACAGTGGTTAAGATTTTGGGTGCTAATCTAAAAGTCAGCAGTTCAAATTCACCAGCCACTCCTTTGAAACCCTGTGGGACCACTCTACTCAGACTCCATGGCAATGGATTTTTTTTTTTTTTTGGTTTATGGTGACAAAGAGTGAAACAGGGAAGACAAACTAATACAAAGATGGTGTGATCATTAAAGTTGTGTGTCAACTTGGCCGGGCCATGATTCTTAGTGGTTTGGCAGTTCTAATGTAGTTTGGCAGTCGTATAATGTTGTAATCACCTCCATGATGAGATCTGACATAACGCAATTACCTCCTTGCTGAGACCTGCTGTGAGTAGCCAATCAAGTGAAAGGGAGTTTTCTTGAGGATGTGCCCTGTACCCAACATAGAGGTACTCTGGCAAGGCACGTGGGCTTTCGCTTGCTCTGGGTCCTGCAGTTGGCTCCTGTTTGTCTGACCTCTGGACTAGCATCTTACTTGCCATCTTGCCTGCTGATCCCGGGATTCATAAGTCTATAGGCCAGAGGCTTGGGTGACCTGCCAATCTTGGGTTCGCCAGCCCCTTTTGCTAAGTGAGTCAGGAGAAGCCTCCAGCCTGATGCAGGGACTCCGGACTTTCCAGCCTCTACAGCCATGTGAACTATTTCCTTGATAAGAATCTCTCTCTGTATATATTTATATGCTTTACTGGTTCTTCTTCTCTAGAAAACCCAGCCTATGACAGATGGGTTGTTGTGTTGTCTGTTACTATGGGTGGCTATTGCTTGAGACTATAGCACTTCAGAGGAGCCTTACGGAATGCATCACAGAGCTTCCCACCTAGAGAATAAAGGAAAGGAAACATTTATTTATTGACTCCTGCCCCTCATTGGTCAAGGGTGGCCTGACTGGCATTCATTACCCTGCACTTCTGAGTTCTGCTTATGTGAGTGCTAAGTGGACTCCTGCAAGTAACTCACAGGTTAGTGAGAGATACTTTCACTAGAGGAAGTGAGAAGTACTTAGCACTTGCTAGTGTCCTTAGAAACCTTGGTTAGATGTGTAAGGTGCTGTTAGGTTGTACTTGTATGAAGCCGGGCAAGGTCTGCACAGAATTGGTTGTTGCAGGAGCAGCTAAAATGAGATGAGGCTGGGAGAATTTCAAGTGGCACACTAGAAGAGTCTGATATGGGCATTTTACTTAGGTTTAGACTCATTTTATATTTCTGTAGCACTTAGATGATATATATCAGTCTCACAGGTCTGTGCTGGCAGTAGTGAGTGAATTAACAAGTGCAAAACATGAAGGAATTGTCTATGTTTTCTACTTTTTCACTACACATTTACTGTTCAACCCACATGGCTTATATCCAATGGCTCCACTAATACTGCCCTCTCCTAGATCATTACCGATCTTCTAATTGCTAAATCTAATCGTCATTAGTCAGTTATTATTATTATTTTTTTGGTTAGTGTCTTAGTATCTCTGCCACATTTGGTGCTGTAGAACTCTTTTTTTCTTCTTGAAAGTTTATTTTCCTGGTTTTTATGGCACCTTATCACTTGTTCTCCCATTTCTGTGGGTACATACACCTTCTCTATCTAAAAAAAAAAAAAATCTAGTTTGCCTTAAATGGACACTTAATGATTTTCTTCTGTTAGAATTAATAAATGAATAAAATACTGGACAATAAGTGGTCAGCAAATGATGGTTTTCTTCATCTTTCCCATAATTTCACTGCTCTATCTTCGGAGTGTGTGTGTTTTACCTAAGTAAATATTAGAAAATAAGACTTTCCATGGTTATCCACACCAGAAGTCTAATTAGTCTTGTATTAATTTACAAATACTATGTTTTTGTGGGAAAATCGATTGTTTCCTATGATTTCAACTTCCCTGAATTTGTAATTTTCCTTAGTATCCTGTTGTGAATCTATAACCTTGAAATTTATTTAAACCATTATTAATATGTCGTATTCATGCGATCGTGGTATATTTGCTGGTCAACCTAAGTTAAAATTTTTTTTAAAGAATACAGTCCATGTACTTATAATTCAGAAATAAAACATTTCCATCAGAATAAAATGCTAATATTTTAAGTCTAATCCTACTGATGCATCAGGTGGTTAGGGTTAGAAGCAATGCTCTGGCAGAAAGACAATAGTCCAGACATCTAGCCAGAGAATGAAGAAAAATGATGGACACTTGCCTCAACCCAGAAATTCCATGAGTGCTGGCAAAAGGGTGGAGACATGTATGAACTGGGGACTACTTTATATGTCTCTAGTTATGTTTCTTTTTAAAAACCCAGACTGCAACTTTCAGACAATCTACAAGCTCTTCTCCCTTACACCTTGCACAGCACATAACCTTGAATTTCCTATTTGTTATGGCTGCACAAACTTCAGCACAAAGCGTACTTCCCCATCACACACATCTAGAGTGCAGCTCTTAGGTTTTCTGTATACCCATGAGAACAGGGGCTATGTATGTTTTGTTCATCATTATTTCTCCATGGCCTAACAGTGTCTGGCACACAGTAGGCCCTCAAGGAATCACTGATTGAATGTAAAGAATATAATGTGAATGTAGAGGCTTTTGATATATACCCATTTTCTCAGTGATAGCATAATTTAAATTTGTAGATGATAGCTGAATTTTAAATGAACGTTTAGAACTGGAAAGGCCAGTACTTATAGGTTATCAAAATGAAAATAAAATGTAGTAAATTTTTTTTATAACAATAAAAAAACCAGTAAAATAGCTGTTGAAGAAACCCTAATTACTGACAGTTGTTTACCATGTAGATACCTTATGTGATGTTTCTAGGTGGATGCTATTACCTTGAATTACTTTAGAAAAATAATGTATATGGGCATTTATAATTCATCATTGTAATGTGAAGATATTCCCCCTCTTTGTTTTATTAGAATCACATAGTGCCTAACAGTCATGAATAAATTTATAGACTTGTTTTTCACATTGAAGCAAAATGACTATGAGCATGAAATGCACTCTTCTCTTAGTTTCTTTACCGCAGGCAAGTAAAACAAAGGACCTATTGGATAATGAGAATAAATAACTCCATGAAGAAATAAGAAGTACATGCTTGTGGTGAAATGAGTAACTTAATATGGCCCTTCTAGCCATGGTCTTTGTGGCTCACACAGAGTGATTGAGTGGGACCATACAAATAAAGTATATGGAACCCTAACGAGGGGATAGGTCAGTTTTGCCATCCTGCCAGGCTTAAAATAAGCCATCCTGGAGGTGAGAAGAGAGGATCTCACCATCACCAAAAAAGAAGGGCCAGGAGTGAAGCATGTCCTTTGGACCTGGGATCCCTGCACGAAGTTCTTGAAACCAGGAGACTGAGAGAGAGAGTTGTAACACTGAATACGCTAAGAAGCAGCAGCAGAGAAATAACGGCAGCAGGGGCAGGAAATGGTGTGGTGGGTTTCCTAGCCCATGGAGCAAGAAAGCTGAGTGCCTTCCGGCAGGAAGCTGGCTGACAGAGTAGGGTGCTTCCGGGCGCTTGGTGGAGCTGGGTTTGCCCACCCACTTAGCTAGAGCTGAATGCCTTTGGGCTGAGGCTTACTGGTGGAGTGGGGTGCCGCAGGGCACATATTGCCAGAGCTAAAAGAGCCTTGTAACACTTGCCCGAGCAGGGCAAATGCCAGGCCAAGGGCCATGGAGAGACCTGAGTGCAGCCATGGCTAAGAAGAGGTTGTCCTGATACAGAACTGTATCCTGAGCTTTCCTAAACCTGAATTGTAACGTGTTACTTCTCTAATAAACCTCATAATCCTGAATATTGTCTGTGAGGTCTGTGTGGCCATTGTAACAAATTATCAAATTCAGTAGAGAAGTAGAGTACACCGTGGGAGGGACAGATGGTGTCAGAATTGGTAAAAAGGGCTGGTGAGAGGAGGTGTGTCTGACCCCTGCTGCCTCATAGGAATCAGCCTCAGCTGTTGATCTTGATTCTCCTTCTCCCTTGTGAATTTAGAGGAGGTCAGATGTCTCCTCCATGCCATTTTTACAATGCTTATTATTCATTTTCAGGTCCAGAAACAAAAAATGGATCTTACTATTAGTCAATATTGGTACAAAAATTATTTTAATTTTAGTTTTGAACTCAAGTTTCAAATAAGTATAATTTTTTTAGTTCAAATAAATGTTACCAGGAGAAGAAAAAGTATAGAATTTGCTGGCATATAAATATGTAGACATGAGCGCAGATCATGCCCAATTGCAAGAAATGCAGTGCTTTGTATTTATTAGAATGCAGTGAGAATTACTTCACTGGAAAGAAAATAAGAGACACTTCAGCTAATTTATATTGCCTCTTAAAAAGTGCAAACCTAATGAAATATTGTATTAGGAAAGAAATGCTTAGAAAGCAAAGAACATGGAGAAACATTGAATAATCAGACTGGTAGGGATAAAAAATAAAGCTTAAGGAATTAGGAGGATTAATTTTGCTCTTGCTTCTGTAATGGATAGGGAGAGAAGAGAAGGGAGCTGGCATTTAAATGTGCAATGAGTTATCTCAATTTTTATCCTAACATCAGTCCTTTTGGGCTGCAATTACTTCCCTGATTCCCATATAGGGAAAATAAGATTCAGGGAGGCTTCTTGAATAAATGATTCAAAGTCATATTACTAGTTTACAAAGGCAGGCATTTTAATCTAAATCTAAATAACTTTAAAATCCAATCTCTTTCTGCTATCTGGGAGCTCTGGCGGCATAGCGGTTAAGAGCTCGGTTGCTAACCAAAGGTTGGCAGTTCATATCCACCAGCCACTCCTTGGAAACCCTATGGGACAGTTCTACTCTGTCCTAGAGCGTCACTCGCTGAGTCCGAATTGGCTCGACAGCAATGGGTTTGGGTTTTGAGTCCCCTATACCATGTCTCTTCTCTGGCAAGGTCCCCTACTTAAAACAGTGCTTGTTGGGGCAGCCCATGAGGAAGTGTCAGTAATTTTGGTGCACTTTTTAGTTAAGTGCTCCACTGCTAACCAAAAGGTTGGTGGTTTGAACGCACCAGCTGCTCTACTGGAGAAAGATGTGGCAGTCGGCTTCTGTAAAGATTTATAGCCTTGGAAATCCTATGGTGCAATTCTACCGGGTCATACAGGGTTGCTATGAGTCGGAATCCAGTCGACGACAATGGGTTTAGTTGGTGGGTTAAAGCCACTGGCAAAATGGTCTGGATTAATCTGTGATCCTGATGGGAGTGAGTATCTTGCCTTAGCTGCAGCTTCTCCTCACTCCACCACCCACACCATCCACATCACCTTCCCAGCGCCTTTCTCAAGCCACTTTTCTTCCTTTATGAAGCCTGGCATTAAAGCACAGTGGTTAAGAACTGTGCTGAGGAGTTACTCTGCCTAGCTTAAAATCCCAGTTTAGCTATTTATGTCCTGTGTAAAAAAATAAGTATTTATTAGTGAAACAGTAATTTTTAACACAAATGTTGTTGCTGTTGTATGTTGTCAAGTCGAGCCTTACTCATAGCAACCCTATGGGACAGAGTAGAACTGCCCCATAGGGTTTCCTAGGCTCAAATATTTATGGGAGCAGATTGCTAGGTCTTTTCTCTTGTGCCTGGTGGGTTCCAAATGCTTACCTTTCAATTAGCAGCTGAGCACTTAACCATTGTGGTGCCAGAGATCCTGTTAATGCAGATAAATCCCCTGAATTTCCACACAATATAATTTAGTGGAGTCCAAAACAGTTGTTTCTGATTTACAGTAAGTTTTCAATATGGGTTGTTAAGGGACATTTTAAGTATTGTGGTTTCACCTTCTTCATGGGACTTGGAGTCTTCTGCATTCATTTGGCAAACAGGTAAAGAGAATGTAAGATCATGCATGAGAGGTTTTATAGGCCATGCCTAAATTATTCCACATGACTTCTGTCATGCTCTCCAGATTGTAACTTATTTACGTGTCTACACATAACTGCCAGAGAGACTGGAAAATGTAATTTAGCTGAATTAGTCAGGATAGGCTAGGTTATGCTGTGGTAGCAAGCAGCATAAATAAATCTAAGTAGCTTCACCAACAAAAGTTTATTTCCCACTTGTAGAATATTTCCAAAATGGATCAACAAGGAAATTCTTCTTAAAGTTATTCTGCACTTCAGATTGATGGAGGCCTTATCTCCTAGCCTATTTTTCCGATCACTAAAAATTTGACTCATGCCCTCATTCTCCTCTCAAACAAAATGGTCATATCCTTCCTGGGAGAAAACTCCACATTTGCATCTAGATATGGCATTAACCTTAACGTTAATGATGTAGTCTCTACATTGGGGAATGACATTCAGTAATTTCTAAGTGAAGCCTGATATAGCTCCTCTTGATCTAGAGACTTAAGAGCTAAAAGGTAAACTGTCAGCATCCCACACACCCAATGCGTAATGGTAGAACATGGACAGGATAACCACCATTTCCATTCAGGAAGAGGAAGAGTGGGAGCACACACAGCCCCTGGTCCATTAGAATTCTGAAATCTCTCCAAGCATGTATTATAAGGATAGTCCTAGGTTTCAAAATTTTAATGGAGCAGGAACTGTGTGCACTTCCATTCTTCTTCTTCCTGAAATGAAATGGTGGTTATCCTGTCCATGTTCTACCATTATGCATTGGGTATGTGGGATGCAGATAACTTACGCTTTAGTTCTACACAAGCGTTCCCTAACCTAGACTTGACGGCACTGGGTTTAACCAAGGGATGGAGCCCTGGTAGGGCAGAGGGTAAGAGCTCAGCTGCTAACCAAAAGTTCAGCAGTTTGGATCCACCAGCTGCCCCTTGGAAACCCTATGGGGCAGTTCTACTCTATCCTATAGGGTTGCTATAAGTCGGAATCAACTTGACGGCAGGCAATAAGTTTTAGTTTTAGTAACCTAAAACCAAAAAACCAAACCTGTTGCTATCTAGTCAATCCTGAAACACTAGTGGCTAAGTGGTTAAGAGCTACGACTGCTAACCAAAAGGTCGGCAGTTTGAATCCACCAGGTGCTCCTTAGGAATCATAGGGAGTAGTTCTTCTTTGTCCAATAGGGTTGCTATGAGTCAGAATCAACTCGATGGCAACGAGTTTAGTAACCTAGGAATAGAGAATATTCCTTGATTAGGTCAATTCTACTTTCTGGGAGAGAATGTCCGGTCCATTGTTCGCTGGTTCTCAGTTCTTCCCTTTTGAAGATTCATCCTTTTCCATTATTCCTTCTGGCTTCATCTAAAGTGAACATTGGATGATATGCCCTTTTTGAAGTCTGAATATTTTTTTTAGCCTGCTTCTTGCCCATGGAGAGCTGGAGGCCAAGGGTTGTTTTAAGTCTCAGATAGTCACAGATGTTTTTAGTGTAAGCTCATGGATTGACAGAAGGATGCTCTTGTAAACTTAGTAGGCTTTTAATCTGATTCTGGTTACTTCTGTGTGTCAATGACATCCACAGTTCTTTTCTAGACATACTTAGATTTACTATATTTCTTTTCTTTCTCATCCCCATCTGGTTCCTCTCTATCTGTGTCTCTATTACTCTTGCTCTCACTCTTCTTCATCTCTCTTGGTATCTCAGTTAATTAGGTGCTTTGGACCTTTTAGATGTCAGTGGCATAAGCACACTCTTAATTTCTTTTCCCTAGGTCCTTTTGTAAAATCAAAAGCATACACTGGGTGTCACCTTAATTTATTCACAAACCTTAGGTTTGATCTCTGCCAGAAGTTTGAGTTTTAATCAGCTGTTGTTGCTCAAATGTTTCCTCTGTTTTATCTTTCACTATTTGGGTTTGCTGAGCAAATAATCTGAAAGCTGGACTACATGAAGGAGAACACAGCAATGGGATTGGAGGAAGACTCGTTAATAACCTGTGATATGCAGATGACACAGCCTTGGTTGGTGAAAGCAAAGAGGGCTGGAAGAACTTACTGATGAAGATCAAAGACTTCAGTATAGATTGCACCCAAACAAAGAAAACAAAAATCCTCACAACTGGACCAATAAGCAACATCATGATAAATGGAGAAAATATTGAAGTTGGCAAGGATTTCATTTTACTTTGGTCCATAATCAATGTCCACGGAAGCAGCAGTCAAGAAATAAAAATGATGCGTTACATTGGGCAAATCTTCTGCAAAAGACCTCTTTAAAGTGTTGGAAAGAAAAGATGTCCACTTGATGACTAAGGTGTGCCTGACCCATGCCATGGTATTTTCAGTCGCTTCACATTCATGTTAAAACTGGACAATGAATAAGGAAGACCAAAGAAGAATTGAAGCCTTTGAATTCTGGTGTTGGTGAAGAATATTGAATACACTATGCACTGTCAGAAGAACAAACAAATCTGTCTTGGAAGAAGTATAGCCAGAATGCTCCTTAGAAGTGAGGATGGCAAGACTTTGTCTCACATATTTTGGACATGTTATCAGAGGGACCAGTCCCTGGAAAAGGACATCATGCTTGGTGAAGCAGAGGGTCAGTTAAAAAAAGTGAAGACACTCAATGGGGTGAATTAACACAATGGCTGCAACAATGGATTCAAACATAGCAATGATTGTGAGAATGGTGTAGGACTGGACAGTGTTTCATTTTACTGTGCATGGGGTTTCTATGAGTTGGAACTGACTCAACGGCACCTAACAGCAATAACAACAATAACAATAACATTTGGGTTTGAGGAGCGTTATCTCTTCTAACCTTACAAATACATGAATTTGTGCATCCTTTCTAAACCCTATATTCCTCCTTAATAACCCATCAATTATTTTCATGAACTTATAATTTTCTTCTAACATTTTATTGAATGTAGGTAACAGCAACCAAAACACACTACTCAATTTTTCAAGTTTATAATCTTATATCCAAGTAATTTCAAGTGGCAGATCTATCAAATGCATTGCCATGACAGAACATTTTCAGTCACTGAAAAGTTTCTTCATCAGCTGTTGCCAGGCCCTAATGCCACATTTATTAGGCTTTGTTGTTATGAAAACACTTGACTTGTATGTACCAATTTCTGCATTTTTCAGGATAAGCCATATTTTGATGCAAAATCAAACAACTGCCAAATATGAGTGGCTTACTCAACCTAAACTTAGTTTTTCTGTCATGTTACATGCTTGAAGCACTTACTAATGAAGATCAAAGACCACAGCCTTCAGTACGGACTGCACCTCAACATAAAGAAAACAAAAATCCTCACAACTGGACCAATGAGCAACATCATGATAAATGGAGAAAAGATTGAAGTTGTCAAGGACTTCATTTTACTTGGATCCACAATCAATAGCCAAGGAAGCAGCAGTCAAGAAATCAAAAGACACATTGGGTAAATCTGCTGCAAAGGACCTCTTTAAAGTGTTGAAGAGCAAAGATGTCACCCTGAAGACTAAGGTGCACCTGACCCAAGCCATGGTATTTTCAATCGCATCATATGCATGGGAAAGCTGGGCAATGAATAAGGAAGACTGAAGAAGAGTTGATGCCTTTGAAATGAGATGTTGGCGAAGAATATTGAATATATCATGGACTGCCAAAAGAATGAACAAATCTGTCTTGAAAGAAGTGCGGCCAGAATGCTCCTTAGAGGCAAGGATGGTGAGACTGAGTCTTACACACTTTGGACGTGTTGTCAGGAGGGCTCAGTCTCTGGAGAAGGACATTACGCTTGGCAGAGTATAGGGTCAGCGGAAAAGAGGAAGACCCTCAATGAGGTGGATTGACACAGTGGCTGCAACAATGAGCTCAAGCATAACAACAATTGTAAGGATGGCGCTGGACTGGGCAGTGTTTCATTCTGTTGTGCATAGAATCACTATGAGTCGGAACCGACTTGACGGCACCTAACAACAACAACAACATGCTTATTGTATGTTGAATGGGAGGTTCTGTTTATCATAGTCATTCTGTAATGAAGGAGAGTGGATGTTTCTCCTCAGTACTGTCTTCCGAAATAATAAGGTGACAAACTCATGTTGGTTTGCCTGGGACTTCCTTGAGTTTACCACTGAAATTCTCACAACCCAGGATTCACCGCTAGGGTCAGGATTAGGGTTTGCTGGGGACTCTCCCTGTCTTAAAACTGAAAGTCCTGTGTTCCAGGAGCACCTACAATGCTGGGTAAATTGCGGGGGGGTGGGTATCCATACCCAAAGACAGAAAATAGCCACCAAATCTGGTAACATAGGGATCATGACGGGAGCTTTCTCTTTGGAGTGGTTGAGAAATGAGTGAGAAATAAGGAATGAAACAGTAAGTACAGGTAGAGATCTCCAGGCTTAAACTAGTCACATTAAATAATAAGCAGCTGTGATATAATTAAATTGTAACAACGCATTAGAGTAAATGGAAAATTAATCAATTCATTATTATATTACTTATCTTCAGATGGAAGGAAATTAATTAACAGAAGGTGAGAGTGAGCATGGAACCTAGAAAAGGGAGCCCAAGTCAGGAATTTAGAACTGTTAGTCCAACGCTTTCAAAGAGAGAGTAAAAATGAATCTGGAGAGCAGAAGTGATTTCATCACGCAAATCAAAACCGCAATGAGATAGCATCTCACCCCGACATTACTGGCATGAATAAAAAAGAAATTAACAAATGTTGGAGAGGCTACGGGGATCTTGGAACTCTTATACAGTGCTGGTGGGAATGTAAAATGGTGCAAACATTTTGGAAAACTCGATGGCGCTTCCTTAAAAAGCTAGAAATAGAAATACCATACAATTCAGCAATTCCACTCCTAGGATTATATCCTAGAGAAATAAGAGCTGCCACACGAACAGATATGTGCACACCCATGTTCATTAAAGCATTATTCACAATAGCAAAAAAAATGGAAACAACCTAACTGCGCATCAACAGATGAATGGATAAACAAACTATGGTATGTACACACGATGGAATACTATGCAACAATAAAGAACAATGATGAATCTTCGAAACATCTTAAACATGGATGAATCTGGAGGGCATTATGCTGAGCAAAAGAAGTCAATTACAAAAGGATATATACTGTATGAGACTACTGTTATAAAAACTCATGAAAAGGTTTACACACAAAAAGAAACAATCCTTGGTGGTTACAAGGGTGGGGAGGGGTGGGAAGGGAAAACCACTAAATAACAGTAGATAAGTAGTAACTTTGGTAAAGGGTAATACAGTACGCAATACTGGGGAAGTCAGCACAACTTGACCAAGGCAAGGTCATGGAAGCTTCATAGACACATCCAAACTTCCTGAGAGACTGAATTACTGGGCTGATGGCTGGAGACCATGGTCTTGGGGAACATCTAGCTCAATTGGCATAACATACTTTATAAGGAAAATGTTCTACATTCTACTTTGTGATTAGCATCTGGGGTCTTAAAAGCTTGTGAGCAGCCATCCAAGATACTCCACTGGTTCCACCCTGTCTGAAGCAAGGGAGAACGAAGAAAACCAAAGACACAAGGGAAATATTAGTCCAAAGGACTAATGGACCACAACTACCACAGCCTCCACAAGACTGAATCCAGCACAACTAGGTGGTGCCTGGCTACCACCACCAACTGCTCTATAAACTTTCATCTAACGTATAGTAAAAAGAGAAAGAAAGGAAGAAAAGAAGTGTTTTCGTCACTATTGAAATGACTTTCTTGTAAGGCAAAGGGAATTCTCAAGATTTCACTATTATCTGCACGAAAATTTTCTCAAGACTATCCTTGTTTTTTCATTTTGAATTTGTTGCCTATCAAAGAATCTTCTTATTAATAATTTAGTGTCCCAAGGTAATTTGATGTCAGAAAGAAAAGATAGAGAGAGAAACAGAGAAACAAATATAAACAAAGAGAAGTTTTGATGAGAAGGGGGTGATACGAAGGCCACGGATGGAAGAATTTATTTTAGAAATAGGGTTTATCCCCCCGCCAAGAGGACAAATAAAGACGATAGAATGTTTTCAGACACAGCAAAATATACAAGTGACCAAATATGGTACTCCTCTAGCATGCTTTAGCTCTTCTTAAAATAGGAGGATGCCTTCCCTCGTGAGTGATAAGAAATGAAAGGAATGTGCACCCATTTATCACACTTTAGTTGTTTTCCCAAGCAAGAGATGGCAGTGGGGGAGTGGGAATTTGTATAAATGCCAAGAGTTAAGCAGGATTGGGAACTGGCGTGGTAGATACAGCCAAGAATGCCTGGGACAGTGGGGATGAGGGGAGGGAGAAGACCATATTTCTAGGGAGGGCTTCCTCCAAATAGTTGAACACTGGATTTAAACCAATGCCTTCCTACCTTTTTTCATGTCACAGCAAGAAAATGAAATAGAAATGAAAATTTTTATGACATTTGAGGGTATTTTCATTGTTAGTTGCCATCAAGTTGGCTCTACTCTGACACATGGGTCCCTATGAGTTGAAATCTACTCAATGGCACCTAACAACAACAACATAATGGCCATACACAATGCCTAATAAAGACTTTTGAGTGATGATCCCATTAAATTGTTGATAGTCATTATTGGTGAGAAATTTTCTTCATACAAGTGCATAGTAAAAAATTAAATTCTTTAGGACAGTTCAATTTTACTAGAGTTGAAGTCAGTTTTAAAAACAATTTTTCCTTTTTTAGATTGAAAAATGTAATGTTGGAAATTTTTTGAGAGAATTGGAAAAGATTTTAAAATCAATTAAACTTTTCCAGACAAAACATTTAAATGCATATACATCATTAGCAAAATCATCCTGTGGTTAGCTTGGTGGCCACTAAACAGGCAAATCAACCATGAATATTATTTATTATGACAATTTTTTGGGGTGTAGCCTCCAGCTGTGCCTGACTAATAACCCCCAATGTGCTGGAGCATGGGTTGTGCTCCTTGGATGCCTGGAACACAAGCTCCTTCAACAGCTTCCTTGTTCGTTTGTGTGTAATGGGCAGAGGTGGGCTCTGCAACTGATGGCTGAAGCAGATTTCAAGGATATCCAGGTGGTAGATCACATCTTTCTCTGCACTTATCATTGTGTGATAGATTGGGTGGTGCAAAGATTACTCACCATTTCTTGTAAGCACCACTTGGCCTGCCTTCGGAGGAGCCCCAGGGGAGCCTGCTTCCTGCTAGAGATGACCAGGTGGTGTCCAGGTGGATCCAGGCCCTGCTGTGCCCCTCCAAGATTAAGGAGAACATCGTTTCAGGGAGCTCTCCTTAAGTTTTGTAAAGTGACAAGTAAAACTGGAAGAGAGATGGTTTCAAAGAACTAGGGTGAAGTCATAATAAGGAAAAAGACAAGATCCACTGACTCAGAGCTTAAATTTTGTTACCTCTTTCCAACTTTTTTATTCCTTCTTTTTTTGGTCATTGTTGTTGATCATATAAAAAATGTAAAATGCCGTATTTATTTAGACCAGTGGATAGTCCAGCTCTATCTTTTTTTGTAGCCATACCAAGAAATGTTTTATAAGAAAACACCCAAAACCAAAAGCCAAACCCATTGCCATCGAGTAGATTCTGATTCATAGTGACTATAGCACAGAGTAGAGCTGCCCTGTAGAGTTTCCAAAGAGTGCCTGGTGGATTTGAATTCTGGACCTTTTGGTTAACAGCCATAGCATTTAACCACTATGCCACAAGGGTTTCCTAAGAAAACACAGTTCTCCTTAAATAAGGATTAAAACCAAATGTTCCCTAACTTGTATCAATCTTCTTGAATCTACTGTAATACTTTTCTTGATGATAGCCAATATTTTTTGCAAGGGCACATTGGAATCTTGTAAGTGGATGTACATCCAGTTAGGAGGAAAACATAGCTATTGTACACTATGGAACGTTTGCTTCTATCTTCTAAATGTTCCCCTTAAAAGGAAGACGCACAGAATGATAGAGTAGGAGAATCCTTCCATAAGATAGAATTAGCTCTGGGTGATGAGGCAACGGTGAAGTGGGAGATGTTCAAACTATATAGCTCTTACATGCTTATATATCAAACTCATTTGTCTTTAACAGTTTTGAGAGTGATTATTTCTATTTATTTAATATTTGCAGACACTTGATAGGGCTGCACCTCCCTGTATCTTGTTGTGATTTGCTTTGGATAATGAAATGTGAGCAGAAGTGATATGAGTCACCTCCAGGTAGAAGCTGTATGAGCCGGTGCACAATTTACCGCTTTCTTTCTCTCTGCCTTGGAACATGGAAACTCAGAGATGGACTTCCTTTGTCTAGGATTCCTGAGTGAAGATGATACAGAGCAGAAAGCACCCCCACCCCCACCCCAGACGACTTAAAATGAGCACATAGCATAGGAAGAAGTAGGCTATTATTGTTCTAAAGACACTGGAATTGTGTTACCAAATTTATTATCAGAGCATAATCAAGTCTATTCTACAGAAATTGGTACCGAAAGTCGGGGCTGTTATAACATAAAAATCTAAAATATGTAGCATTGACCTAAAGGTTTGGCAACAGCCTGCAAAAAACTTACTGGAGACTTAGAAGGATGACAATCCTTGTATTGGGTCGTAAAACTCTTGGGAAAAAAATGTTACACGTGACAACTCAGAAGGAAAATCATGAACCAAATGAATTTGTCATTTTTGAGGAAAAGATTACAAACAGTATTAGGAATGTAAGTTAGGGGCTTTTGATTGCATTTGACAAGTTATTAAATGACAGAGAGAAACTCAGAAAATCATTGGTCTGTTTACAAGCAGGAATTACATGGAATAGAGCAAGTCCTGAAACTAAAGATCTTGCAGAATTGGACAAAGTAACTGCTTCACAATCCCAGCTTATAAATACCAAATGACGAGTCCATTGAAATTCACCACATGCTAAGGATCAAATCAAGTATTTAATCATTATACTCATTGCTAAAACCAGTGAATGGTTTAAGAGACCGTTCAGTAAATCTTATAAAGTGAACAAATGGCTCAACAAAAAAAGACTGTGATAGTTCTCTCACTAGTCTTAAAAAGCCCATATAATACATAATTATGCTGGAGGTGGCAAGAAAGTAAAAAACAAAACAAACAACAAACGAAGAAGTATACCTAGAAATGAACTCCACGTGTGGCTACTGGCACAAGGAAATAACTGGAATCAAATAGATAAAATATTTACTATGTTTTTAAGAAAGTGGTACTGATGAATCATTGTTATTGTGTGCTGTTGAGTCAATTCTGACTCATAGGGTAGCTATGAGATATGAGCAATAAATCATTAGTCTGGACTTAAAAATGTTAGTGACTGTTTGAGGCTTAAAGTAATACTTAGGCCTCCAGCCAGGCAGGAGAAAGTAGTCAGATTCCAAGCAAGTTACACATCTCGATGTCCACTATATATGTGGCCAAAGAAACTATGAGAAAGGAAAAATATCCCAGAGGGTGGAGCCAGGGACCATGAAGAAAAGTGGGAAGGGCGTTACTCCTGGGAGGTGTATAATAGTTAATGTTATGTGTCAACTTGGCTAGGCATAATACTCAGTGGTTTGGCAGACACTATGTAACACCTCCCATTTTGTGATCTGATATGAGCAGCCAAGCAGTTGAAAGAGCAGGAGTTTCCTTGGAGGTGTGGCCTGTATCCATGACATAAATATTTTGGCAAAGCTCACTCTCCTTCTGATCCTGCAATCTTCTCCATGTCTGACCCTTGTTCCTGGGACATAAGCCAGCGGGGGCCTCCAGCCTGTCACCTGACCTACAGATTTTGAGTTCATCAACCCCTGCAACCACGTGATCCAGCAGAGGTTGTCAGCCTGTCATCTGACCTACAGATTTGGGACTTGTCAGCCCCCTAATTGCTTGGGTCCTTTCCTCAGAATTGTGTAAGCCATTTCTGTGAAGTAAATCTCTATCTGAATGGACACCCTGGTGGCATAGTGGTTAAGAGCTATAGCTGCTAACCAAAAGGTCGGCAGTTCAAATCCACCAGGCACTCCTTGGAAACTCTATAGGGCACCTCTACTCTGTACTATAGGGTTGCTATGAGTCAGAATTGACTTGATGGCAACAGTTTGGTTTGGTTTAATTTTGGTTTTCTGCTTGCTTAATCTTGCTCTTTTATATCTCAAAAGGGGACTGATCTAAGACACACCCTACACTAAAGCTGCCTCATTAACATCACAATGAAAACCCATTCCCAAATGGGATTATAACCACTATATGGGTTAGGATTTACAACACGTATTTTTTTGTGGACACAATTCAGTCCATATAAAAAAGAAAAAAACTTCTCTGTGTCCTGTACCATCTTCTTGATTATCGGTATATTTGAGTCTATTGCATCCATCTATCTCGTTGAGGGCTTCCTTTGCCTTTTCTGGCCCTCCTACATTGCCAAACACGTTGTTCATTTCCAGAGATTGAAGTCTCTTGATGATGCATCCAAAGTAAGAGAGTTGAAGTCTCAAACAATATTTCATGATCCATAGGGTTTTCATTGGCTAATTTTGGGAAATAGGTTGCTAGGCCTTTCTTCCTAGTCTGTAAGCTCCACTGAAACCTGTCCATCACGGGTGACCCTGCTGGTATTTGAAATACTGGTGGCATAGCTTCCAGCATCATAGCCATCATGCAAGCTACCACAGTATGATAAACTGACAGGTGGGTGGTGGGCTCTCATCTTTACTACAAGCTTAATTGCTTCTCCAAAAAGGTTTAAACTCTAGTAAATGACTAAGACACAGTTCCTTCTGGCTGAAATAACATTGCTTTGAACCTGTGTTGTAACTACTGGGGTGTTTGCAGACCATCCTTACATCATCAATGACTGTAAGCTTTTCTGTTATTAACTGGATTTGGCTTAAGCCGGAAGACCTAAAACTCAAGACTAGTTCTGAGAACTGGCAATATTTTGCCACCTGATTTTAGTGTTAAGTGAATTAGAAGCAACTGGGACTAGCTAAAGGAGCCCTGGTGGGACAGTGGTTAAAGGGCTCTGTTGCTAAACAAAAGGTCGGCGTTTCGAATCCACCAGCCACTCTGTGGGAGCAAGATGTGGCAGCCTGCTCCCATAAAGATTACAGTCTTGGAAACCCTATGGGGGCAATTCTACTCTATCCTGTAGGGTCGCTATGAGTCGGAACCAACTCCACGGCAATGGGGTTTTGTGGTTTGAGGACTAACTTTACAAAACCAGATTCAGTATGAGACTATGGATAAGTTGCCACCATCATTAACTACAAGAGAGAAAAGAGCAGCCCGTGTAACAGTTGCTTTTTTTAAATTTTTATATTTAATGGAATTTAAATACCGATATATACAGATTACATAAGAAATTTATATTGTTAAATTCTTTGGCATTTTATTGAACTAATGTTTATATCTGCTTATACATCTGCTACTTCATATAGAATAAACATTCCACTCTGCTTACTACATAAATGAGCCCCAAAACAATTTGGTTTTCATCTTCATCTGTAACAATGAAGATGAAATTGATGACAAATTCAAGCTGATTTAGAAAATTATTTAATCACTGAGAGACAAAATGTGTGCAAATGAAAATAAAATGTCATATTGTATAAATCAATATCAAACTGAAATAATGTAAATTCTACACACAATTTGAGCTTCCAAAAACATTAAATTTGTAAACTCAAAGCCATATCTTTTCATTTATATCACGCTATTATATCATTTTTCAATGGTATGTTCATGTGAGTTACAGAAAATAAGATCCCACATGTAAAACTTTATTAGAATAAAACTTGGAAGAAAAAGCCACATGTTTGTATATTTTTCTTCAATTAGGGTTATTGTATATTTATATTTTATATATGGATTTTACATTTAAATTACATATACAGAAAATGAAGGCTCACATTTATATCTGTATCACAGTGTGCAGGCCCTGTGCCAAGTGCTTTATGTATTCTTTAAATCTTCACAATTAACCTCTACCACTATCATTATCACACCAATTTCATAGCAAGGAAACTGAGACTTGGAAAGCTTAAATAACCTACCTAAGATTACACTGCTGATAACTGGTGAAGGTGGGACGAATATCCGTCTTTTTGAATATAGGACTCCCACTTTTATGCTAAATATTCATGCCGTCTCCCATAATATTATCTTAATTTAACTACATTCTGGAGAACCGTACAACTCAAAGAAAATACAAAACGTAAAAACTTCAGATCAGTTCTGCTCTTTCAAATGGAAACCTTACATAATTTTCCCCCAAGGAAACACTTAAAAATCTCTACAGATGATTTAACAAGGGCTTTGAACCCTTTTGGAAACCCTGGTGGGGTAGTAGTTAAGTGCTACGGCTGCTAACCAAAGGGTCGGCAGTTCGAATACACCAGGCCCTCTTTGGAAACTCTGTGGGGCAGTTCTACTCTGTCCTATAGGGTCTCTATGAGTCGGAATCGACTCGAGGGCAGTGGGTTTGTTTTTTTTTGGTTTGAACCCATTCAGAACAGTTCAGTAATTGCTGACGTAAACCAGGGCAGCAGATGCACTGCATAGCGGCCAAATCTGTTGGCCTTCAGTTTTTGACTCAAGTAGGAAACAAACAGATGGTGGCAGCCGACCTTACTGCTTTGAATGTGTCTCCTTTCCACAGTCCTGCCAATAATCCAGTCTCCCACATTAGGCTCCTGAAATTTTTGGGGTCACCACTGTTTGTTTCCTACTCAGGTCAAAATCCCACGGCCTACAGACTTGGTTGCTGTGCAATGAATGCTAGGTCAGCAATTACCAAACCATTCCAAAATGGTTGAAAGCCTTGGATTTAACAAGATGTCTTGACTAAAACTTGGCCTAAGAACTTTGAAAACTTTGATGATATTGGTAGACAATAGAAGCATCACCTATTCAAACCTTGAAATTTTTGGCTTGTTTCTTCTGGCTTGTGAAAGAGGTAACAAATTCACTTAGAAGCATACTATTTCTTTGTTTTGGAAAAAACTGCTGTGGGCTATTTCTTCTTGCAAAACTAGGAATGAAATCGGGGGAGTTGAGGGATTTGTGGCCCTAAGGGGCTAACCTGTCCTTTATGGTGAGTCAATGTTTGTCTAGGAGTAGGCAGATTTGCATTTTTTGCAAAAAGTGTTACCTTTGGAGAAGAGATTCTTCTCTATGGGTGTCTTTAAGTGGATCTGTAACTGCTAATTGGCTTGCTGAGACCAAGTACGTGCTTAAGTAGCAGTTCTCAGGCAATCTACACATGAGGAGAGGAAGAGTTATTCACTGGACAAATATTTATCAAGCATCATCTGTGTTGTATTTAATGTTATAAAATACAGTAGTAAAAGTAACAAAAATAAAACTCATGTTGCTTATATTTCATTTGCTGTTGTGGCCATCAAGTTGATTCCAACTCACAGTGACCCTATATGGCAGAGTTTTCTAGGCCCTAATCTTTATGGGAGCAGATCACCAGGTCTTTTCTTTTGCCGAGGCACTGGTGGGTTTGAACCACCAACTTTGGGTTAGCAGCTGAGTGCTTTAACCATTGTGCCACCAGGGCTCTTTATATATGGGAGGCAAATAATAACAGTAACGAATAACAATAACGTTTTCTACTTGAGGGAGGCAGAAATAAATAAGTATATCAGATACTGACGAGCCTCTTAAGAAACAAAGCAAAGAAGAAGGTATGGAATACTGGGAGATGGTTTGCAATTTTATTTATTTGTTTAGAAATAGCTTTAAACTTACAGAAAAATAGCAAGACTAGTACAAGAAATTTCTGTTTTCGTGAATCATTGAGGGGTGGGTTGCTACCACTCCTGAATGCTTTCCTACAAATAAAGACTTTTTTTCTACATAGCCATAATACAAGCATCAAAATCAGGAAATTAACACTGACACATCACAGGCATCTCACCCACAGTTTTGCCATGGAAGGGAGAGAAGAGATGCTATCTAGGATCATATGTTGATTTCAATTGTTATGTTTCCTTAGTGTTTTTCAATCAAAATAGTTTTTCAGTATTCCATTGACTTTCAACCTTGATACTTTTAAAGATTGCCTGTCAATTATTTTGTAGAATGTTCTTGTATATGGGTTTGTCTGATGTTTCCTAATGATCAGAAGCAGAAATATATATTTGGCAAGAATGCCACAGAAGAGAGGGAGCAGGAAAGGGGGCTCACTGCTTAGGGGACACTGAGCTTCTGTTAAGAGTGATGGAAAAATTTGGAAATGGATATGGTGATGGTTGTACAACATGATGAACACAATGTCACTGAATTGTACATGTAAAAAAATGTTAAAATGACAAATATTTATGTATCACGCACACAAAAGAGTGCCATAAAATTATGTCTGTCATGTTCTTCTCATTGCATTCTATTGAATAATAGGTGATTTCAATTTGTCTCCTAACTGACAATACTAGCTTTGATCATTTCATTAAGAAGCTATGTCAAGCATCTCCACTGTAAAGTTATTTTTTTTCTCTTTGGAATTAAAATCACTTTATGGGGAGGTATTTTGAGATATGTAAATATTCCATTCAACATTGACTTTGTTTATTAGTTTTAGCATCTGTTGATTTTTCTTGATTAATTATTACAATGATAGTTCATCATTCTCACTACTTTATTAGTCATCATTCTACTATAGATAAAAGTTTTCTTTCCTCTCCATTATTTTTAAATGTATTTAAGAATGAGGTGAATTTTTATTTATAAAGCAGGTTATAATTTTTGGTATCATTATACACAGTAATGAGAGTTTTGTGGATGTTCTCTTCTGGTTTGTTTCCATGTTTCTTTCAGGGACCATAGGAAGTGTTATCAACTTCCTACAGGAGGATGAAGGAGAAGATGTTGAAGGTTTGAGGGAGGAGAAAACACGAAACAGTGGCCTAGGAGAGTGAATGAACTAGAAGAAATATGGTATAATTGTTGGGCAACTAAACACCTCCTGGAGGTTAGTTGTCATGAATTCAAAATAGACCAACTGTAATGTTTTCTGTAAATAATTGAGAAGCCCAGGGTCTCAGGCAGAGAATATCACAAGTAGGTGGCTTTAACAAACAGAAATTAAATTTCTCATAGTTAGGAGGCTGAGAGTCAGAATTCAGGGCATTGGCTCTGTTGGCTTTACAGGAGGCTTTTGAGCTTCTGTTCCTGAGCGATGTTCATGTGGCTTGGCATCTCTCTTCCCCCACATCTCTGCTTGTTCACTTGCTTGTTTAATCTCTTTTATATTTCAAAAGATACTGACTTAAGACACACCCTACACTAATACTTGCCTCATTAACATAACAAAGACAACTCATTCCCAAATGGAATTATAACCATAGATATAGGGGTGAGGATTTACGACACATATTTTGGTGGGGGGGACACAGCTCAATCCATAACACCATGGGTGGAAATTGAAATAATCAAGAATCGTGACATGAGTAGTATTGGAGAGAGTACCAGGAGAGAGTACCAGAAAACTAAATGTTCAGGACATTAAGGGGAGTGACCTGGAGGTCAATAGATGACCACAAGTAGGTGTGGAGGGTGATATGGCCTGATGAAACGAATAGAGTTAGGTTTTTTTAGAAAGAAGAGTGGGAGGATGTTCTGGAGGCAATAATAGAGGAGTAAGGAGGACAACTATCCCAGGAAGAGCTATGGGCAGAATTTTTATCCTGAATTTTTTTTTACAAAATAGACTTGGTCAGAAATGTCATCTAAATCTGAAAAGTTTGATTGATTTTACTATGGATTAAAAAACATGTGAGAAAAATACTGAAATGTAATCTTAATGAGGTCAGGGATTTTTTTTTCTTCTTTTTTTTTCATTGGTTATGTTCACTGTTACATCCCAGTTCTTAGAACAATGCCTGCCATATAACAGATATTCAATAAATAGCTGTCGAATTGTTGAATGAAAGAGTGAAAAGTAAAGAGGAAATTCAGTCTTTGTGCTTTTTGGAGGAATCCACATCTCCTCCTTTATTGGTGGGTATAGAAATTGCCACTGAAATATCTTGGGAAACCTATATTTAGCCATCCAATATATAAAGTGTGAAGTGAGTACAATAAAATGGCCAGCCAAAATATGCTTTTAAATGTATTCCTTTACTGAAAATACCTTCAACAAACTAAAGCAAAGCAAACATGAGGATCCTGTTTGTGCTCAGGGTAGCAGCACACACCAGCCATGACGTGATGTATTCTTGTGCATGTGTGGTGAGTGGCAAGAAACTTGTTATCCACAATGAAGAAAGATCGAAATTTGAGTAGGATGTACTTAAGGGAAAAAATAAGAGCAGAGGTAATGATTATGTTTATTATAACAGACTCCCCTCACTCTGCCTTTTGTTTGAAATAGAGAAAGCAGATTTGCAGCTATCGTTCTGGGAAGTGTAACCTGCAGCCTATTTTATCTAAGCTACAACCATAGTATAAATTGATACAAACTTTCTAGACAGATACTAATAATATATATTAGAAACTTGGATGAATAAGCAATATCATGATAAACAGAGAAAAGATCGAAGTTGTCAAGGATTTCATTTTACTTAGCTCCACAATCAATGCCCATGGAAGCAGCGGTCAAGAAATCAAACAATGATTGCACTGGGCAAATCTGCTGCAAAAGATCTCTTTAAAGTGTTAAAGAGCAAAGATGTCACTTTAAGGACTAAGGTGCACCTGACCCAAGCCATGGTGTTTTCAATCGCCTCATATGCATGCGAAAGCTGAACAATGAATGAGGAAGGCTGAAGAAGAAATGGTGCCTTTGAGTTACGGTGTTGGCGAAGAATTTTGAATATACGATGGACTGCCAAAGAACGAACAAATCTGTCTCGGAAGAAGTACAACCATGATGCTCATTACATGCAAGGATGGCAAGACTTCATGCCATGTACTTTGGACAGGCTACCAAGGAGGGATCGGTCTCTGTAGAAGGACATCATGCTTGGCAAAGTAGGGTGTCATTGAAAAAGAGGAAGACCCTCAACGAAGTGGATTGACACAGTGGTTGCAACAATAGGCTTAAGCATAACGATTATGAGAGTGGCGGGAGAATAGGCAGTGTTTCGTTCTGTTGTGCATAGGGTGATTATGAACTGGAACTGACTCTACTGCACCTAACAAAAACAACATTGGAAACCTTAAATGTATTTATGACTATCGACATCATATTCCTCCCTCTGCCACAGTATCAGTATTGTTTATATAAATGGTTTGAGCTATTTCACCAATCAGGTTACATGAAAAGCCATAATTTGTGGAAAAAAATCACATAATTCACATATTTTTCTCAAGGCTTTTCGTGCTCAAAGTAGGAGAATGTCCAGTAACTCACTTTTGAAGGTATCCTCACATGAATTATTGAAAATTTCATGGGCTTAAATTGGTTAAAGACAGGGTTAGTCTTCCAAACTCTAGAAATAGTTTGGTAAAGAGGCAATAGAGAATGTAATTACCCTTTCTTGGTTTGTCTTGCATTGAACAATTTCATCTCATCTAACCTGGTATGATCCATGTACTTAGCTGTGATGACACCATTGGCATCGCTATGATGGTCTGCATGGGCCACAATATCTTTCTTCGGAGGTTTTACTCTCTCACTTTTATACTCCAATGTGATTGATCCTAGCACCTAGAGATACAGCTTTTATGATTATAGAGCATATTACATACATATTGGATAATACGCAAAACAACCGACATTAACATTTCTTCTATTTCCTATCCCTAGTGGAATCTTATTGTAATTCTTCTTTTCTTTTGTTTAACTATTTGCACTTAATATTATATTGTAAACACTTCTCCAGTTTTAGAAATTTTTTGAAAGTATAATTTTAAACGGTCACAAAATATACCATTATAGGCATGTACCACAAATTACTTAAACGGTCCCTATTATTGGGAGTTTAGGTTGTTTTTGTCACTTCTTCCTTTGAAACGGGCCCTGGTGGCATAGTCCTTTAGTGTTTTTCTGCTAACCAAAGGGTTGGCAGTTCAAATATCCACCAGCCGCTCCTTGAAAACCCTATGGGGCAGTTTTACTCTGTCCGATAGGGTCTCTATGAGTCAGAATCGACTTGACGGTAATGAGTATTTTTTCTGTTTGTTTCCTTTTGAAATGCTTGTATGCTAGAATTTCAAGTGAGCATGTGGATGGAGGAAAACTTAAAGAATTGGACTCTCGAGAGGGTCTGATGGGTATTGATGGGTAACAGAGTTAGGCAAATAAATTGAGGTGTAAATGAATTTGTTGCATGCATAGACATTATCATTAGCCTATGATGGCCATAACTTTAAAACCAAGTTCTGATTCAGGTCTGGGGAAATCACAGAATAGCAGCACCAATTATATATAGTTTTAGGTTGTACTTATAAGATGCCAAAACAACTCATCAAGTAAGTCAGTTCAGTAAAAATATGTTTTTTATTGAATTAGTGGTTACACGACTTTACTTCAAGCTCTGTCATGCTGCTAATGGCTGCTAGAGGGCAGCAGAAGCCAGGAACTGGCAGGAAAAGCACTAGCTTGGATAGGCTGAAGAAGTTCCTCCTGGGCTTGGAAACCATCTGTTCAGGGCTGGAACAGAAGACTGGGCTTAAAAAGTCATCAGAAAAGATTCTATTTAGTAACTTGAGAGGCCAACAAAATAAAAAATGCTAAAAGGGTTAGGTGATTACCAGACACTTACCTTAAATCTTTTTGAAACTAGATAGAATTGAAACTAACAAACGAAGACTAGGAAGATGCTCCAAGTTTAAGTCAAAAGCCATGAGGTGCCGGGTTATCCATTTGAAGGACAGGGTAGAGTTTAAGCTGCCGTAAAGCTTGAAGTGCACATACCAGGGAAGCAAGATGTCTATACAAGAAGGGTGGATGTCAGAGGACTATGACAACTTGACTGTGATATCATCTGAGCAGACCTTCCATTCGAAAAGGCCGCATACCAGGGTGACAACTGAGCAAGCGGGTGGGACATAGGGAGCCAGGCAGTTTGGAAACTATAGGAAGAAGATTTAAAATTTTAGTAAAACAATTTCTAACTCCAGGTTGATTCATTACCATTGCTATCTCAGAACATAGTCAGAGGTCCTGTGAGCTGGGTTCTAGGTCTAGCTACTAACCAGTTATATGACTGTGAGCAAGTCTGTTACCAGAATGGGTTTCTAGTTTCTCATGAATAAATCAGTGGGTTGGACTGGATGAAGTCTAAGATACCAGAGTGCTTGATGTTTCTCATACTATGTATACATGTTAAAGGGCAAAGGAGCAAAGTTTCCTAGGATTCTTTGATCCTGTTTTAACAAGACTGGTGTGTGTCTGGGAGTCCTGGAGGCATGGTGGTTAAGAGTTCTGCTGCTAACCAAAAGGTGGGCAGTTCAAGTCCACCAGCCGCTCCTTGGAAACTCTATGAGGCAGTTCTACTCTGTCCTATAGGGTTGCTATGAGTTGGAATGGACTCGACTGAAATGGGGTGTTTTTTGGGGGCGGGGGGGGGAGGGTATGTGTCTGTGGAATATTTAAGGACTTTGTAAAAGAATGCATTAAAAACTCATCATGACAGCTCAAACACTTTAGTTGTTGACACTGAGTCATGGAGTTGGGAAGACTTTTAAGGGGCTTTGAGGTATTTTAGATTTCTTTAGCCAGAGCTTATATTTTTGAGTTCTGAAGTACTGGATAACAAAAAACACATTGTAAAAATGTTCGTAATTGCCTTTTCCCCAACTACTACTGTAGTTTTTTTTTTTTTTTTTCCAAATTTGTCTTAAATGTATTTGAAAACCTATTTTAAAACAGGAGTTGCTGCTATTTGAGTTTTTATATGTTTATGGAATAGTTCAGAAGGTAGATAAATTTGAGGAGGCTGTTTCTAGTCATTAAGCTACAAGCATTTATTGAGTCCTACTTGCTTGCAGGAGCCCTGGTGGCTCAGTGATTAAGAGCTCAGCTGCTAACCAATAGGTTGGCAGTTGGAATCCACTAGCCATTTCTTGGAAATCCTATGAGGCAGTTCTCCTCTGTCCTATAGGGTCGGTATAAGTAAGAATCGACTTGATGGCAACGGGTTTGGTTTGGTTACTTTCTTATGAGTAGACCGGGGAATGTGATTGTAGCATATTATTATAATTTTAAATAACTTCAAAACTGCTTGGAAATAAAATATGGCCTGATTTTTCATCTAATTTTATACAAAGAAATTCATAAATATTATTAAAATTGATGCATAGTCAAATTACTTTTAAAGCTAGAAGATATCCTAGATATTGTCTGGTACAAGTAGTTCTCAACCTTTTCACTGTTAGGGGCTCTCTTATTTATTTTTTAATCTGATGATTCAACATTTCAAAATATTTTGTCTATTTTTATCCACCAAAACACTCCTTAAGTGATAAGTAGGTTTTTCATTTTAAATGAATCAGAAATACAATTGCTGATCTCTTTAGCATGGGTTTACCAATAATACCATCCTGAGATGATGAATTTCAACCAAATAAAAGAAAAATTCTATATTTAGTTCAGAGTTACTGTGAGCAAACCCATTAATTCTATAGCAGTTCTGCAGAATTTAAAAATAGCTCCCAGACTCCATGACCCATGGGCCTTGGGGAACTAGCTCTCTCAAATTGCAGATGGAGAGCTCGATCATCTGCTTAGAGTCACATTGATTCAAGTCAGTGCTTTATCTAAAATACTGGGTGTTTCCTCTTCTTTAGAATGAATAATTCCAGCTTATCATAGTGAATTAAGTTCATGCTTTTCACAAAAGGTGAATCTAGAAATTTGTGTGAGATTTTTTTCCCTCAGACAACACTTAAACTGGACAATCTAAGTTTAGCAGGCATTCTAGGTATTAGATTTAATGAACCAAATTCTCGATATTTCCTGGAAAATAAATTCAAAGACAATGTCTCTTTTATTTTCTTTTCGGAATTCGAGAATAAGTTGAGAGAATATTTTGTCTTAGCAGCGTTTTGATGTAAACTTCCTTTCATTGCTTAAACTTTATTAGACACTAACTTATTTGCAAAATAGAACATTATTAATTTCTGATTTCATAGAAGCCAAATAACAACAATGTGCATGTTTGTGTTTTCTGATTTCATAAGAATCCTTCCCTATCCCTTGCCTATGAACATGTTATATATGTGTACTTTTCTAGAGGCAGGAGGCTATTTTGAGTACTTCTCAAGTACCAAAGTATAAGTATAGGCTACCTATTATTCCTCCTATTCATAGTACTAGTTCTGATTCTTACTCCCTCTCTAGATAGACATAGCCAAAACTATCTCTTGTCATTCCCTGCCATGATTCCTGGAAGTTCTGTATCAACATCTTTTTAAAAGTCAAAATAGGTAAATATGCTACACTGGAGGGTTAACACAATGATTTATCAACATAACAAAGTCAACATGAACTGTTTTGTTAACTAGGTTAACAAGCAGAGAGTAGGGAAGAGGAATAGAAAAGACTGAATTTGAGAGTGGTAAGAGGAATGATAATGGAACTCAGAATGCCCCGGTGACCAGTGATGACAGCCAGAGTTAATGTGAAGGGACCAGGAGTTTAGAGTTCGAGCCAGAGAATATATAAGGCTGGTGGAGAGGTGCCTGAATGACAAACAAAGCAATTTTGTCTTACGCATAATTTTGCGCAGGCTAGTTCCATAGGTAGTATTTGTATTCTGAGGATAACCAAGCCTTTAACAACATTATTTGAAAGAGCCATATTTTTGCACCTACTTCTCACACTGATAGGACCCTCACTTTTTATTGCTAGACCTTGCTTTTAATATAGCAATCATCACTGGAGTAAAATGAAATTTTAATTTTATGTTTCTTAAGGGATTAAAAAAAAAACACCTTAATCTTATGCACTAAAGCATTTTAGTAGACACATTATATTTCTATTTTATGTTTGCACCCAGAGAATATTTATAGAGGGGCATCTTTAAAGACAGAATAAAATAATTTTGAATAAAAACACTTAAAACTCCTTAAAAAACAGAACATGACAGGATTTTACAGAATGGCGTAGCTCATATTTGTATGGTTGGTGTCTCAGTTACCTAGTGCTGCCATAACAGAAATACCCCAAAGTGTGTGACATAAAAGAACAGAAACTTATTTTCTTATAGTTCTGAAGGCTAAAAATTGAAATCAGGGTCTCATCTGTGTTGATTCCTCCTGTGAGCCTCTCTCCTAGTTTCTGACATCTGCCAGCAGTCCTTGGTATTCCTTTGCTTGTGGAGAGGTCCTTACATGGCATCTGTCTTCCCCTGTGTATGTCTATGTCTGTTCTTCTCTTTTTAAACTCAAAAGTGATTAGGTTTAGAACCCACCCTACTGTGGTATGGCCTCATTAATACACACACAAAAATAAAAACTGTATGCCCAAACAGGATCGCATCCACGGGTACAGGGGCCAGGAGATCAGTGGACTTTTTCGAGGGACACATTCGATCCATAACAGTTGGTCAGTGGCAAAATCTGATCTAGAAGCAAGTTTCCTGCTCCTCCTGAGATGCTCAATTCACAAGGTGAGGTTTCCTAGGGAACTAAAAATTAACTAAATTAAAAATGTTTTAGTTTCTCTATACAGTAGTAGTAGATGCCATTTTTTTATCAGTCTTGTTATGGGCCAGGCATTTGCATGCATCAGCTCCAGTCTTTAGAACACCCTACAGGTGCAATAAGTAACACTGAAGGGTGGAATAACACAGAGGTCAGGAGCACTGGTTCAACATAAAGCTCTATCTGGATTCAAATTCCATACTTGGCACTTTATGGCTCAGTGGCCTCAGTTTCTTCATCTTTAAGACTAGAATAAATAGTACCTATCTCTGGATGACCACCATCTCATAGAGTGCTGTGTGTAAGAAAGAGAAAAGCAACCCCTGACAGCCAGGAGCTGGCTGGCTCTCTTGGCTGAGCCGTAAGTGTTGCTAGGAACTGGACTGGCATCGGTAGCTTGGTCATGGTGTTTGCCTGTCAAACATAAATATTTTCATATAACATCAGAATCAGACAAGGCCCGTTTGATTGTGATGAACCAAGGCAAAGACAAGACAACTCTACAATCACGTCTAAACACAGATAAAATCAAGAGCATTGTTCAAACCACCATAATCACCAAGCATCCCTCATCCTGGCTAAAACGAATGATTGCAATTTCTTTACCAATTACAAATCTAGCCTTACTCTGTTCTTTCTGCCGCCTTAATAAGAATTATTAAGACACTCAATTATAGAATTACCTCTACTTTCTGACATCATCAAATCTGGATCAAAGTCCCACTTCCTTGAACCCTCCTGTCATGGATTGGATTGTGTCCCCCCCAAACATGTGTCAACTTGGTTAGGCCATGATTCCCAGTATTGTGTGGTTGTCCTCCATTTTGTGATTGATATGATTTTTCACATGTGTTGTAAATCCTATTACTATGATATAATGAGATGGATTAGTGGCAGTTATATTGATGAGTTCTACAAGATTAGATAGAGTCTTAAGCCAAACTCTTTTGAAATATAAAAGAGAGAAGCGAGTAGAAAGACATGGGGACCTCATACCACCAAGAAAGCAGTGCCGGGAGCACAGCATATCCTTTGGACCTGAAGTTTCTGCACTGAGATGCTTTCAGACTGCAGGAGGACTGATGCATCACAAGGACTTCCTCTAGAGGTGACAGAGAGAGAAGACTTCCCCTGGAGCTGGCACCCTGAATTTGGACTTCTAGCCTGCAGGACTGTGAGAGAATAAACTTCTCTTTGATAAAGCCATCCACTTGTGGTATTTCTGTTATAGCAGCACTAAATGACTAAGACACCTCCCCAAAACAACATAACACAAGTGTTTTCTTGTTGAGACAGCCCACTTTACCCCATGTAAAGCCCCTAGAGTAGTGCCTGGTACCTAGTAAGTACTCAGTGAAAGTTATCTATATTGTGTTTTATAATTTGGGCAATAGGAAAGCCCAAAGAGGCCCATAGCTGGGACACAGTACTGCTAAAAATCAGGTCCAGGTTTGCTGTGCTCCAGAGCCTACGTTTTCACTATCCAGACTGCAGTGCTTTGATTCATCACCATTGCTATCACACCTTTCCTGTCAGGAGGTGCATTTATTGGCCCCTGGGATTCTGATTTTGTCTTGATCTATGTTTAAATAAAAATTCTTGTTCTTTAAACAGCATTAAAAATCAACTGTTAACTCTTTCCATTTTCATCGTTAGGTGAAAGACCTTCAGATTTTCTTTCTTTTACTACAACTTTAGTCTTTTGATCACGGTAAGATTCTCTTTTATCCTTTGAAGTCTCATTGATTGAAAGGGCTGTGGTAAGGAATATTAAGTTAGATCTTTTGCAAGTAGCTGGAAGGCAAGAATGGTAGCAGTTCCAAGCTGGTCCTGGGTTAGAGAAGTCTGAAGATAAGAGCCAGGTCTAGGCCTCAGGTAAAAACCATCCAGCTAACTGCTAAAGACATTACAGCATATCAGGGACCCTCAAGCAAAGACAACTTTGACACCCAAAGCATGTTTGACTCCCCAGAAAAAAAAAAGAGCCAAAGGTAATAGAGAGATCAACATAAATTTAGGCCATGGTTGTCAGCGCCTTTTGTGTACACTTGCTTTCTAGTTGATCCATCATGAGAATTTGTGTGTGTTCTTGGATGAAGTAAGAACTGGTGCACATGTTTGCTTTAGGTAAGAAGTTTTAATCCAATTATTCCCAAACTGTGTTTCTGGGAGTGTTGGTATCTAGGAGATAATAATGTGTTTTGTGAAAAGCAGTTTGAAGGTCAAGTTTTAGAATTGTTACAAACGTTTCTTGTAAATTCATATTAACAGCATATTAAAATCTCTAGAAAATGTGGCAAATATCTCTTTAATATCTGCTATGATGAAAATGGAGCCCTGGTGGCGAAGCAGTTAAACGTTCAGCTGCTAACCAAAAGGCTGGCAGTTCAAGTCCACCAGCCACTGCTTGGAAATCCTCTGGGGCAGTTCTACTCTGTCCTATAGCATTTCTATGAGTCAAAATCAAAGGCAATAGTTTTTTTTTTTTTTTAATGATGAAAACAAAACAGAGTGGTGTGATAGGGCTTGGATTAAGAGTAGCCTAATTATTGTCGAACACTAATTGCAATCCCTTATTAAATAACTTAAGGAGCCCTGGTGGCACAGTGTTTAAGCACTTGATGGATAACCAAAAGGTCGGTGGTTCACACTCACCACCTGCCCCTTTTGAGAAAGATGTGGCCGTCTGCTTCCATAAAGATTATAGCCTTAGGAAACCTATGGTGCTGTTGGAATTGACTCAACAGCAATGCGTATTAAATAACTTAACACAACTCTAACTAGAGCAGACAAATCAGTTTAATCATTCTACTCTTATTAGTAGTCTTGCTGATTCATTGGTAAAATTTTTTTTTCCCCAATTGGACGTATCATTAATTTGACTTTGATATTCTTACAGCAGTGTTTCCTAAAATGAGATCAATGAAGTACCGTGGTTAGTTGCTATCAAGTTGATTCCGACTCATGGCAACCCTATGTGTGCAGAGTAGAATTGCTCCATAGGGTGTTCAAGACTGTGACCTTTTTGGTAGCATATCCCTGGGGCTGTCTTCCTAGGCACTTCTGGATGGTTTCGAACTGCCAAACTTTGGGCTAGTAGTTGAATGCTTAACTGGTTGTGCCACCTAGGATTCCCAATGAAGTACTGTGTTGTTGTTACTAGTTGCTGTCAAGTTGATTCTGACTGATGATAACCTCATGTATTATGTGTGCAGAGGAGAACTGCTCCATAGGGTTTTCAAGACTGTGACCTTTCAGAAGCAGATTGCCAGGCCTGTCTTCTGAGGTACTTCTGGATGGGTTTAAACTGTCAACATTTTGGCTAGTAGTTGAATGCTTGGCCATAGTGCCACCCAGGGACTTCCAGTAAACACAGTAATATCGTGTAATGGGAAGAAACATTCACTTATTGGCAAATTTTAGGTACTTTATACTTACAAGAAGAAAATGGATTGCCATCCATACTTCAAAAATGGATGCAATATTTTGTTAAAATTTCAGGGTAGTAGTAATAATTTAAATCCTAATTAAATGTGATTAATTTCTAAAAAGAATAAATTTCAACATTGAGCATAAATTAATGTACTTTCACATTAAAAATATTTATGCATTTAGTATGTAAAATGCAATAATATACTGAGTGTAATATCCTATCCTAGTAGTCTATAACAACTATCATGAAATGAGCACATATAATCTACTAGTGCATTTTTAAGTTTACTATCTCATTTGATTCTCACAACAGGTTCATGAGATGGCTATTTATAGTCCTGTTTTGCGTTTGAGAAACTTGAAGTTCAGAGGGGTTAATAACTTTGGCCAAGAGCACACAGATACAAAGACCTTGCAGTTGAGCATGACACTGTCAAATAAAGCAGGATGAAATGTTTTGATTGGCCAAGGAATATTCCAATGTCAGAAAAAAACTTTACCCAGAAAAAAAAAAATAAGGAAGAAAAATCTTCAGACTTTAGAAACTGAGTATGTACGTTCTACAAAGCAAAAAGCATAATTTCCTTCATACTTTGTGTCTTGGGTAGCTTTTATAACCTCAGCTCAAAGACTATCCCATACCTCTTTCTCTGAAAAAGCTATTCTAGCTTACAGAATTCATACCTTAAAATGTGGTATTGAAGAAAGATGTGAAAAAAGATGGTAAGTGATGTTATTATCACAAATAAAATTCAAAAAGGTGTGTTGTGAACTCTCCTGCTGTTGGAAGGTTCTCAGCGTGGCCTGTTGAGTCTATTCCATCCCACAAATAAACACAGTATTCTGAAAGTAGATCCTGAGAAGTGGAAACAGTTCTTATAAAATTTAATTTATTTTCTTTGTCCTCCCAGCCTGCTTAGATTGAACGTAGATTTTTTTTTTTTGCCAATATTGTTCCTGCTCTAAACGTATCTGCAAATAGATGCCTTATATCCTGCAACCATTATATGTTCATTCAAGCAGCTTTTTTTTGAATCCATCAAAATAGTTTTTTCATTTACGATCTTATATGTCTTGAGTGAGCATTGACTTTGTGTCTTTCCTAACAGATGACCATGAAGCCTGACACAGGTTGCTTAGCAACTGCCTTATGCCCAGAAGTAGAAATAACTCTTTGATATACTCACTATGTGTATTTTCCCTGATTTATTTCATTTGTGTTTAATATGGTAGATCATTAGAATCCTACCAATACCCCCAAGGGTAGAAGAGTTCCCAGTCCACTTAAAGCTAAAGCACCCAGAGATCAAAACAGCTTATAGGTTAGCACAGAACAGTACTGCAGAGTAAAAGAACAATCAACTGTGCCTGTTACCAAGGACAAGGTGTGTACATTCTCATCAGTGCTGGCACCACAGTGTCCTTTGAGACTTAAAAAGGATTCTCAAAATTGTTATTGTAACTCTCACTTTTTGTTAAATGATAAAGGAATATATGTATTTCCATCATGTTGTTTACAAAGAAGTCTTTGATATCCTGAAGGACAATCCATTGTTTTAATGCATGATATAGCGTAATTCATCATGCAGCAAGAACAATACTAATCACCCCTCTTGTTTGCATCAACCATCATTCTTCGACTTTCCTTGTATCTGATCCAGTCTAAACTCATTTATATTATCCGTGACTTGTTTGTATAGAAAGAAGTCAACCAAAGATAATATGCACTGGTACTGCACCTCAAAACTATAATCCATGCGGAGGTCTAATTTGAAAATGAAGAACTTGAAAACTTCTAAAATGTAATTTTAGAGTTGGAATATGTAGTTAATATTGGGATATAATGAATATGATATTGGAGTTTTGGTGGCACAGTGGTTAAAACACATGGCTGCTAACCCAAAAGATGGCTGTTCGAACCCTCCAGCTGCTCAGTGGGAGAAAAATGTGGCAGTCTGTTTCGGTAAAGACCTACAGCCTTGGAAACCTTGTGGGGCAGTTCTACTTTGTCTGTAAGATTGCTATAAGTTGGAATTGACTCGAAGGCAGGGTTTTTTTTTTTTTTTTGGAATGAATATGAAAATTTAGAATATTAGCAAGAATAAAAATTAGAAAGAATTGTAACAGAGGAAACATCGATTAGATTTTTGTAAGCCTGCTATTTTTAGCACTTCAGTATTTTCAAAACCTGCAAACTTTTCTTATACCAAACCAAATAACAAATGAAAAATCTTTTTAAATTGTAAAAAATAAATTTAAAAACCATAAAGTTTTAAAAGTAATATTTAAAAAATTCACTTTACTTGCAAGATAAATTTTTAAAATGTTTTTAAAAAAAATTTTAGACAATGATCTAAAAATCACCTAAATGTCTATGAATGGAAACCAGTTGAATAAATTATAGTAATCCACACAGTAGAATGTAGTTAAATAAATTTAAGAATCTACATAGTGGAATACTCTGCTATAGTTTTTGTTTCATTGTTAACTTTTGCTAATGATGCTGATCTACACATACTGATAGAGAAACGTTGTCGAAGTGAATTGTAAAGTGAATAAGGTGGAGTACAGGGCAGTGTGTATATAACATTGTTACATATGTGCTTATAATGGGGTTTTATATGTTTGTGTGTGTAAATATTACATATATGTGATATATGTGTACACACACACACAATATATCTAGAAGAATACACAAGGAACTAGCACTAATTTTTGTCTTTGGTAACTAAGAAATAAGAGTGGGAGGGAGACTTACTTTTCGGTGTATGTCCAGGTGAACTACCTTAATAGGAAAACTTTATATTTCTTTTGTTCTGTTCACGGAAGATGACAGAGATATAAAGGTGTACAGTATCTTTTACTGACTGATATATTGGGAGCACATAACACATAGTGCCCAGAAGAGCCCAGGGATTGCACAGATTCATCAAGAAAGACTGACTTGTGATAATACAGCAGAGCTGGGGGTGGTGGGGAGATTATCTGGTTTTCAGTCTAATCTTCTATGCACTAACCCAAACGTTAGGAAACAGAATTAGCAAAATTTCAGGATATTAAAGAATATTATTTTTCTAGGAAATATTTCTTTCAGCTCCAAAACTTGGCTTTTCAGAATACTATCAACAGCTAAGGAAAATTTAATTATTCTAAACCAATACAAAAGACCAAAATTCCTCTTAAGTGACTTAATTTTTACAATACAGTGGCACGATACATATAAAATGTAAATAAAATGTAAAAATAAATAAAATGTGAAAAAAAAGACAGTTTTCAAATAATGCAATTTAAACTGGGTCTCAGAGCACATTACTCCCATGAGAAACTCTGGCAAGAAAGGGTTCCATGGTAAAATAAGTTTGGAATTTTGTATATTATATTTCTCTCAAAACAAGCAAGCAAGCAAACAAACAAAAACCTAGAAACATTGATATACTAAAGGCTTTGAGTAATTGGTGCAGTAAAGAAATTTAACATCTTTGACCACAAAAACATGTTCACACACACTAACACACAAACACAACTATTAAAATTTCCAGGAACTTCATTAGTCTTCAGCAACATTTTCTTTACCAAAAAGATGATAAAATGAAACCCACCACTAATAGGTCTGACCTCTCTCACAGATTCTCCTTGAGAGCGGAGCTGGCTTTTTGTTTTTGAAGAGAAATCTCTGGATTTAATTTTGGGAGCCTGTTAAAGATCTGCTACCATTTTGACGAGTTCAATTACACCATAAACTCATTTGGGAAAAGCATGGTGATGATGAGGCTAAGGCTCCTGAATCCACTATTAAAGGGTTACAGACCATCTTTTTAGGGCTGGTTGGGCCTGGGTGTTAAGTTATTCTGCAAATATTTCTTGACTGTCTCTTATATGCTAGGCCCTATGTCAGGTGCTGAGGACATAGTAGTGAAGAAACTAGAAGTGAACTCTGCCTCCTGAAGCGTGGCAGCAACAGAGAGTACAGTGATAAGTGCTTTCAAGGAAATGAACAAGGTGTACCGAAAGAGAATATCGCTGGTGGGAGGGTGAGTGGATTGAGATACAGTGACTTCTTAGGCAGGTTGGCCAGCAAAAGCCTCAGAGCAGGTGTTATTTAGGCTGAAACCTTCAGAACAAAATTGACCCCCTGGATCTCAGGATAGTTCTACCATAGCCAATGCACCCGTCAATGACCTTTCTTTGTCTCCAGGACTCCCGAGTTTGAATGATACAGTGTGGTCTTGTAGCTGTTTCCACTTCTCCTCATCAGAACATTACTCAGTTCATTTTTTCCCAGATTCGGGAGTATTAATGAGAGGACTCAGATTTTATGACTAAGTATTTGGCTTCTAAAGTGTAATTGTAGCGTGGGGGGTTAAGTGCCGGACTATAAACTATCTCTCTATTCTGTTTTAGAATCTCTTCTTTTTTCACCCTCTCGGTTACCACTTTTTGAGCTTCATGCAATTGGATTTCTTAGTTGCTACTACTGAATTTTTTCTTGGACTTCTCTATTTTTATTTCATTAAATTGGATGTTGGAAGAGGAAAATTATGTGCAGCAGTTTTATTCCAGCATCTTAGCTCAGAAGTGACAACGCTTTTTATTAACCAGGAAAAAAAAATTCTATTCATTGTGCAGAAATGAAAATTTGCAAATAGAAGCTTAGGTAGGACACATTATCAGTGAACAAGTACTTAATTACATTAGATATGTACATTTTTTGAGATTGTACCCTTGTAAACAAGATGATCCTGTTATTATGGAGGGTTTGTGATAACTGCAATGTAACGGAGCCTCAGAGGAAAGCTGAGTATGCGAACTATTTATTGCCCAAGTTAGAAGTATGCATAAAATGCATTAAGAACCAAAGACTGTATGCAAAATTACAACACAGTGCATTCAGTAAGACAGTCTCATTCTCTTCTTTGAAATGTCTAGATTCCGAAGGTTGTCTGAGACTGACACATTTCTGAACATTTTAAATCTCTAACAATCAAAAACACACTTGGCAGAGAACTAATTTCACACCTCAGGCATTAAAACCCAGAGTCTGTATTCACTGTTTATTTTACATAATGTAAAACAGCATGAAGCATGATATATTATGAAATGGATGAATGGGGATTTAGAAAATAGGGAATCATTTTACATTTACACCTGGTAGATGACATTTTATATATTGGAAGTTGGCCTGATATATCAAACATGATGATTTTTTCAATCAAATTGAAATTTTGTCACTACCATGCATTAAGAAATAAAAAAAAAATTATTATTGTTTGATTATATTTTTCTGAAATATAATGAATATTTTTATGGGTTATTGTGATGTGAATAATGGTACCAAATAAACCAGACTTTGTTTGAAATATGGAATATATGAAAGTTAGAGATCACCATAAAATTTAGATTAATAAAATTATACTGTTTACCAATAGACTAGCTGGGCTAATTAAAAATAAACCTTAGGAATATGATGATTTATTTCTTATTACAGGACTTTGAAATACTAGTGAGTATGTTAATAATTGCTGGTTTAATTGCTGGAGCCAAATAGCAATATATTGGTATAACTCCTATAATTTAGGAAGTATTAAAATTCTCCTGGGTATGGTTAATTGGTAAATTAGTGTTCAGTGAAATAAATAACTTGGTAATGTGCTGTTTTTGTCCATTGGAAACAAAACCACCCAAATTGTTGCTAAGATAAAGGTTAAACCATACGATACAGAATTATAGCTATCAGCTAACAGTAGGTGACGTGTTAGTTCATCCTAGTTATTCTGGGATGGAGTTCATTGGAATTGACCATCTCTGATAGCTGCTATTTTAAGTGAATGGCTGTGCTTTGAGAGAGATTCAAATAGTTAAAGTCAGCTCAGCATTGAGTGTGGTGACTTCTTCTCAATTCTTGAATTCATGACTTACAATCCTTCAAATAATAAATTATTGTAAAGAAGTTAAATTTGGATAGAAGGGAGAGAATACACCCTGAGTACTCAAAGGGGTGGATTGGACTGTCCTTTGTTCTCAGTTTCATTCTTGCCCTTCCATGTCTTACTCGGTATCACTGCTGGCTGGACCCTTTAAATTTAATTTGCCAGGCTCTTCTGCTAGCTCTCAGTTAATCTGGCTAATGGGAAGCACCAGTGGGTGACCGGAGGTGGGAGGAGAGGATTAACCTCTGCTTCTGGTGGCATTTCAGACAGCAGAAGACAGCTATGGGGCCCAGTGTCCTTTGGCAGTTCCCGCAGCGGTAGCGGGAGCCCCTGCGGTTTCAGCGATATCCGCAGTGAGGCCAGTGACTGCTTACTGTTTTTAGTGGCCTTTGGTGGGCCAGGCACCAGTGTCAGTGGTTTCAGTGGCAGCGGCCGTCTCTGGCAGTGTTAGTAGTAACAAGTGTTCTCTGGGTTCTGGCAATCCTCCCCTATTGTTATTCCACCGAAGGGGTAGTAGCAGCTTCCTGTAGGTTTTAATCTTTGGGTTACCTAACCTTTTTTTTTTAAATAAGTAATTTATTTAGGTGAGAGTCACATAACATCAAATTAACCAATTTAACGTGAACAACTTAGCGACATTTAGTACATCCAAATGTGCAAAATTTTGTATCTGATAAGGCTCTACTATCCAGAATATATAAAGAACTGTTACAACTCAACAACAACAACAAAAAGACAACCCAATTCAAAGATGTGCAGAAAAATTACCACCTCTATCTAGTGCTGAAACATTTCCATCATTCGAAAGTAAAACCCTTTAACCATTAAGCAGTTTTTCCTCTTTCCCTCCTCACCCCAGCCCCTGGCAACAACCAATATATGTTCTGTCTCTATCAACTGATCTGTTCTGGAGATGTCATATAAATGGAACCATACACTATATGTGAATTTTTGTGTCTGGATTCTTTGATTTAACAAACTTTTCAAGGTTCACCCACATTGCATGTGTCAGGACTTGATTCTTTTTATGACTGAATAATATTCTACTGTACATATATATTTTATTTATCTGTTCATTTGTTGCTAGGCATTTGGACTGTTTCCATCTTTTGGCTTTTGTGAATATTGCTGCTATAAACATGTGTGCACATAGAATTTGTTGAGTACCTGTTTTCACTTCTTTTGGATATAAACCTAGTAGTAAAATTAGTGGGTCATATGCTACAGGAGCCTTGGTGGCCCAATGGTTAAAGTGACGGGCTGCTAACCGAAAGGTCGGTGGTTTGAAACCACCAGTGGCTCTGTGGGAGAAAGCTGTGGCAGTCTGCTTCCATACAGATTTACAGTCTTGGAAATCCCATAAGCTCACCGTAAGTTGGAATTGACAGCAATGGGTTTTTTTTTTTTTTTTTTAATGGTAATTCTATGTTTAACTTTTTGAGAAATGGCTAAACTGTTTCCCACAGCAGCTGAACAAGTTTGCATTCCCATCAGCAATGTTTGAATATTCCAGTTTCTCCACATTCTCCCCAACTTTTGTTATTTTCATTTTTTTTTGTTTGTTTCTTTTCACTATAGCCACCTTAGTGAGTGTGAAGTGGTATCTCATTGTGGTTTTGATTTACATTTCCCTAATAATGAATGAAGAAGACCCAGTAGCACAGTGGTTAAAGCACTCAGCTGCTAACCGGAAGGTCAGCAGGTAGAACCCACCAGCGACTCTGTGGCAGAAAGATGTGGCAGCTTGCTTCCATAAAGATTTGCAGCCTTGTAAACCCTACAGAGCAGATCTACTCTGTCCTACAGGGCCATTACCATGAGTCAGAATCCACTCGACTGTAATGGGTTTGGTTGTTGGTTCGGAATGACTAATGATATTGAGCAATTTTGCATGTACTTATTGAACATACAGCTTTCGGTATGGATTAAACCTCAACACAAGGTAAACAAAAATCCTCACAACTGGACCAATAAGTAACATCATGATAAATGGAGGAAATATTGAAGTTATAAGGATTTCATTTATTTGGATCCACAATCAACACCCATAGGAGCAGCAGTTAAGAAATCAAACAACGTATTGCACTGGGTAAATCTGCTGCAAAAAGACCTCTTTAAAGTGTTAAAAAGCATGGATGCCACTTTGAGGATTAAGGTGTGCCTGACCCAAGCCATAATATTTTCACTCATCTCATACACACGCAAAAGCTGGACAATGAATAAGAAAGACCAAAGAATTGATATATTTGAATTATGGTGTTGGCAAAGAATATCGAATATACCGTGGACTGCCAGAAGAATGAACAAACCTGTCTTGGAAGAAGTACAGCCAGAATGCTCTTTAGAAACCAGGATTGTGAGACTTTGTCTCATGTATCAGGAGAGATCCATCCCTGGAGAAGGACATCATGCTTGGTAAAGTAGAAGGTCAGCAGAAAAGAGCAGGACCCTCAATGAGATGGATTGACAAAATGACGGCAACAATGGGCTCAAACCTAACAACGATCGTGAGTATGGCACAGGACTAGACAGTGTTTTGTTCTATTATACATACTGTTGCCATGAGTCAGAATTGACTGGACAGGACCTAACTACAACAACATTGGTCATTTGCATGCCTTCTTTGGAGAAATGTCTATTCACGTTTTTACCCATTTTTAACTGGGTTGTCTTTTTGTTGTTGAGTTGTAAGAGTTCTTTATATATTCTGGATACTGGGTCCTTATCAGATATATAATTTACTATCTAAATCTTTTTGATTCTTCAGTCCTTTGATTATATTATAATGATTCCTTATAATAAATCCTCTGTGTTTGAACTATTTAGAATGATTTCCATTTTCCTGATGCAATCTTACTGATCCTGTACTGCCAGTATTTTTCGGCATTAACCCGAACTATTCTACCCTGGCCCTTCTTAAGGCTAGAGTAGGTACTTCTGTTCCATCTGTGTGGCTGTAGATCTGTCTTGGAGGCCAGTGACTAGGATCAGGGGTACTCTGTGGCTTTGGGCATGAGTTGATGTGATGGTGAATATAACTATCTCTAATTTGTGTTGTAATTCCCTAGGGTTTGCATTTTTTTAATACACCTCATTCTGAAAGGGAACTTGGAAGACGAACACAGGACTTAATGTGGACAGAAGGACTTTTCTCTGTTTACAGCAACATTTATTGGTTTCCCGTCATTACACTTAGAATATGTCTTTACAGTAGACTGTAAGCTCTGCGGGGGAAAGCATGCCGTCTGTCTTGTTTACTGTTATATCAGGAGTTTTTAGACAGTACCAAGGACTTAATGGTTTTCATTAGTTGTTTGAATGAATGAAAAGCTAGGTATGCATGTGTGTGTATGCACATGTGTTAGTTTAGGTGTAGCATTTTTGTGGGGGGGGGGGTGAGGGACTATACTGTAGAGCCTACAGCCCTGGCCTCTCCCACTGCTCTTGTTGACCCCTTAGTTTCTCTTGTTATTCTGTCAGTTTACGCTTTATCCTGAATGTTTGAACTTGTTTCTACCTTGTTTTCTGTTCACTTCATTTTTTTTTTTTTTGCTTTGTTTTTCATTTTTCTGGTCTTTTTTTTTTTTTTTAAGAATGATAAAGTTTTGTTTCTCCCTTGCCACCCCCCCTTTTTTTCTAAACTCATGGGCTTTCTAATCTTTTTGTATCTGCTGTTGAAACTGTTAATTCTACCACTTTTAGCACTAAAATGACACATTATTATATTTACAATCCAAGGACCACTGTACATAAAATTGCACGCCCCACCTACTCGGATTCCCTCTGTCCCCTTTTTCTAATTAATTTTTCTCTGAAGCATTTGCACCATTTGATATAACATGTTTTCCTTAATTTAATTTTTTGTTTTTCCCCTATAGAATGAAAGCTTCATGAGGCCAGGGACTTTTGCTCACTCCTGTAGCTCTGACACTTAGAACAACACAGAAACATAGTAGGCATTCAAAACAAAATTTTTTTGAAGAAATGAATAGTTAATTAAAAAATTTATCTAATTTGCTAATTTCTTGGCTTATTTTCCCCAATTGTATTTCGTTTCTTCCTTCTGAGAGTACTTTTCTTCTTTACTAAAGGACATGTTTTGTTACTATTTTAAGAGCCCTTGGGAAGTAAATTTATATTTTTTAAATGTAAATTTTTATTTTGAGGTAATTATAGATTCACTTGCAGTTGTAAGAAATAATATAGAGAGATCTCTTATACATTTCATACAGTTTATTCCAACTGTGGGAGATGTTTTGCTAGGAGAAATTTCCTGGTTTTGATATTGTACCTTATATGGATCTTGCTTTTGGTGTTAAGTCTAACAACTCTTTGCTTAGCCCTCAATCCTGAAGATTTTCTCTTTTTTTTCTAAAAGTTTTGTAGTTTTACATTTTACAGTTAAATTCATGATCCTTTTTTAGTTTGCTTGTTTATTTATTATTGTGACAAATATATATGTAACAAAACATTTGTTATTTCAAAACTCTTGACATGTACAATTCAGTGACGTTAATTATGTTTATCATGTTGTCCAATCACCACCATTATCAGTTTTCAAATTTTTCCATCACCCTTAACAGAAGGTCAGTTGACCCTTCATTTTGGGTAATTTTTATTTAAGGTGTGAAGTTTATGTCAAGGCTCAATTTTTGACCTATGTATGTTCAATTTGTCGTAAGACTATCTTTTCGCCATTGAATTGCTTTTGTATCTTTGTCAAAAATCAGCTGGGCATGTTGGTGTGGGTCTATTTTTCAGTTCTCTATTATTTTACATTGATTTATGTGTCTATTCCTTTACTAATACCATACTATCTTGATTACTGTGGCTAGATAGAAAGACAGTATCAGGTGGAATGATTCCTCGCACTTTGTTCTTTGCTCAGAGGGATGGGTGCCAAAGCTTCTCTCAGATAACTACACATGGGAGAGATGTACAGCAGCTCTGGATGTGACCAGGGCTGGAGGGGACTGAATTCATAGGCAACGCAACTAGTAGCTGCCAGAGGGGGCTATGCTGGTGAGGATCCTATGAGGCAATTATTTTGATACACAAAAAATAATGTAAATCTGACTCATTTTTATTTTGACATAAAGGTCAATGACACAGATATTCAATTCATGATGGAAAAAAAAAAACTTGTGAACAACCCCTCCCTTTTTTTCCTCCTCCTTTTCTTCATCCCTCTCTTTCTCTCTCTCTTTCCAAAAGAGACATACATGATGGTGAAAATGCGAATTGAACAAAGTGCATTCTTTTAGAAAACATTCCTGTAAAACTTTACATCCTCAGGAGGAGGCTGTGAATGATAGTTTGACAAAGCAAAGCTTTATTTGCAAGAACAATTCTCATTTTAATTTAAAGATTTTCTGAACAAGTGAGATATGAACATAAGAATATTGAAATTTATAACCATGTCTCAGTCCGGTAATCTCCATCTACACATTTCTGAAACAAAAGATGATATGTGGAATCTGAAATGCTTTCTCTGAATCAAAAACTATAGCTTGCTATGAAACAAAAAGAGTGCAGTCTCCAAAGAACAAAAGCCAAAACAACCACCACCAAAAACCCACCAAAAACCAAAGAACAAAAGCTGTTCAAATGGATCTCTCCACAGTCATAACTTTTTATGAAGTTATAGAGATCAGATTATTTGAAGATAAAGGAAACAGAAGAAAATATTTGAGAGGAGCTTATAGTCACCTCCTTACCTTTTTAATCTGGGGAAGGCTGAGTCAAAAAGACATTTTATAGCTGCTGAAAAAGTTTTTTTCCAAAAATACACCTGTGACTAATGATGCCACTGGTGGCACAATTTGTTTTAAAAAGAAAAATAATATTATTATCTTTTCCAATTAGCATAATGAATTAAAATTTATTTTAATGTAGTGTGTGTTTTGTTATTTTCGAATAGTATTTTATTTCTATCAATTAATTTATTAATGGTTTTATTAGAATTAGAAGGTGTATTGGTGTTTATATCTAATAAGAATGCATACTTATTGATATTTCGTTAAAATTATACATTTTAAAATATTTGAAGTGGGTTAATCATTTCGCTTATCTTGAAAGTCAATAAATTATGAATTCATTTTAATAAAGTATCAATATTAATGGTAGCACATCAGTGTTATATAAAAGAAACACAGAAACACTGGCGTTGTCATTGTGTTGTTCCACTCAGGACAGTCAGCTCTTCTTCCTGCTGTGACAATTACACAGGAGCTTCAGACAGGCAATGCCAGCGGTGTGCTGGAGTCGGTCAGCTTGTACTGGCTCACAAGAGCCAGTTGTTAAATTTTCAAGATATATTGCCAGCTAGTTGTTTTACACAGTTTTTATTAAAAACTAAATTATATAAGCTTAGAAATACATTATATTACATTTATATATCATATTATATTAGGTAAAGGTAATAAATACTCAATATTCATCACTTCCTATTTATTTTACTACATTGTACGATTATCTGTGCTCTTGAGGTTATGCATATCTGTTGCGTCTTTACGGTAGAAATGCTGGACAGTCTTGTGATCCTGTGCATTTCTTCCCACCTCTGCAGTCAGTGATATCTTGTGGCTGATTAAATTGAATAGGGTGCTGTGTTTGTAGCCATTAAATAGTAAGTAGCACCAAAAAATGAGGACATATCTTCCAGTATTGTAAAACTCCTTTCAAATTCAACAAAGAAGTCCTTCACGTCATTGACAAATGAGTGAAATTCTGACATACATCTTTATTATTTCATCTTATTTGTTAATGTTAAGGAAAACATAAACCGACGTTCATGTTGAACAAACAATGCTAGTTTGTTAATTGCCACTATAGGTTGGATATGGATAAAGAGTGCAGCAAAAATCAACAAAACCATTCTGTGAGAATCAATTGGCTGTTTGGAATTGTACATCTTATTATTATTTGTAAATTACATCAGTAAAATGTATAATAAACTTATGCATTTAAATATGCATTCTCCCGCCTCCCCAGCACACATACAAACGCACCAAAAACTGAATTTTAAACATTCACCAGCACACCACTGGTAGTAGCCCTAGGCAATCACAGAGTTTTGTACTTCCTTTTCTGAAGCTGGAAAAGCCCATTCCACCATCTGTTTACACAGAGTGTTCTAGTCTTTGGCTACACTTGGGAGGACATTTAGTTTCTTTTGCCCTCCCCACTGCCCAGGAGTAGAACTTACAGCTGCTGCTTTTTGAGGGACTATAAATGCATCAGGCTCATGGCACTAGTTACCATGTTTTTCTGGTCTATTACTAGACCTTGATGACATTTGTCTTGATTTTTGGAGTGTCCCTGGTGTTGTAGTGGTGAAGTGTTACGACTGCTAACCAAGAGGTCAGCAGTTCGAATCCACCAGGTGCTCTTTGGAAACTCAACGGGGGCAGTTCTACACTGTCCTATAGTGTCGCTATGAGTCGGAATCCACTCGACAGCAATGGATAATGGATATGTCCTAAAAATTAAGAATATATTTTAATATCATGATTATGAGTTTCTAGCAAATTGGGGAATTTATAACATAAACACACTGTGTTATTTTGATCTTGATCATCTCTATTAATATTTGAGTCCAAGGTGATTTCCAGTGATTCCTCTGCTTATGAAAACCCATATCACTCCTTAACTTCAGTGTCACTACTTCTACAAATCCTTACTCTCATTTATCTCCCTGTCTATATAGAATTAATTACTCTATTTCTTCCTTTTATGTACTTAATTCTTTCATTCAACAAATATTCACTGTTTCCCGTGTGTTCTCAGTGTGCCAGGCACTGGGCACACAATGATGAGTAAACCAAACATGGCCTTGAGGATCTCTTATTCTAGTGGGAGAGACAGATGTTAATTAAGTAATCATATAAATAAATCACAAACTGTAATAAATGCTATGAATAAAACTATAGGGAGTTTAGATTGCTTTTGACAAGAAGACCAAATATAGCTCAGCACTGTAGAGACGACTTCCCTGAGGCTGTGATATTTGAGCTAAAATTTAAAGGATGAGTAGGAATTAATGACACAAAACAAATGGAACCATTGGGGCAATTAGGACAGTAAAGAAGGCTCATATATTCTGATTCATAGAGACCCTATAGGACAGATTAGAACTGCCCCATAGGGTTTCCAAGGAGCAGCTGATCTTTTGGTTAGCAGCCAAACTCTTAACACTGTACCCACCAGGGCTCCAGGGACAGAAGGTGGCCCTCAAAACTGACAGTGGTAAGGAGTGCTGGGGCCAGTCCCTACAGGGCCTTGAGAAGCTGTCGGAAAGTTTCAGTAGTTGAATCATTTGATCTGGTATGTGTTTTAAAAAGATCTCTTTATCAAGAATGGATTCAAAGACAAAATGTGGGTTTAGCCTTTAGAAGGCTATTAATGTATCAGTCCAGAGGGATCTTGGAAGCTTAGGTTTGGGGAGTAGTGATAAAGATGTTTGAGACTTCACAGTGCAGATGCTGATTGATAATTAGATATAATATATATGTATATTAAACAACAACAACAAAAAAAACCCATTACTGTTGAGTTGATTCCAACTCATCATAGCGGCCCTATAGGACAGAGTAGAACTGCCCCATAGGGTTTCCAAGGAGCTCCTGGTGGATTTGAACTGCTGACTTTTTGGTTAGCAGCTGAGCTCTTAACCACTGTGCCACCAGGCTCCATATACCCAATAAGCACTAAAAATTTTGGAAGGATAAAAAAAGAGGTAGCCTGGATTAGGCAGTCCCAGTTATGAACGTCTGACTTATGGACGACTCGTACTGCCCTTTAATGTCATATATGCTCTCACTTTGAAACTATTGAACCGACCTCTACTCGCAACAAATTCTTCATCACAATCACCTTCACTTGCTTCATATGCAGCTTTTAAATCGTTGAAAATGCTTCGAGCCTTTTTCTGCGCTAAAGTAAGGCTAAGTAAGAACAGTATACACCTGTTACTGAATAATTTCAACTTAAAGACTGAGTTAGAAATGAATCTCATTCCTAACCTGGGGCCTTCCTATAAGAGTATATCTATACATATAGATACACACATATATTACAGTATTATTGTTAGTGTCTCTTTTGAGATTGTGACGAGACTCTCAGCTAGGAAACACGTTATTCTTATTTTTGAGCAGCAGATGCTTACTCCAATTAAGAAGAAAAGGAGTTTATTGAAATATTTGTGTCTCCCAGAATTAACGGAAGACTAGAACACCAGGCATGAGAGCACGTTTCCAGGAACAAAGCCCCAAATCCCACATCAGAACTGGTTGGATGAGGAAACCATAGCAAAACACTTGCACTGCTGCCTGTTTGTTGGTAATGCCTTGATGTTACTACAATCGATACCACATGACGATTCTGTGCCTTGACCTGCAGCTGCCATGACTGATACTACTTCCACAGACAGAGTGTGAACTGGTCCATAATGAGTCAGAGACAGATCTGGTTGCATCTGATTGTCAGAGGCAGAATACAAGATGATTCTCCACCTGTAAGGAATGTCTAACGTTTTCAGCTCCTGTGAGGCAAGAAGAGTTTGCCCCTCCACCAAGATAAGAAAATGGAGGCCCCCTCTTTAAACATAGAAAGGGGTTCAGATTTTGTATGGCTAACACAACTGGAAGATTTTCACTTGTGTCTATCTTAATCGTCTTTGTATACTTAGCACCTCACATAGCCATAACAGATAAGACAAAATAAGTAATTCATTCAGAATTGAATTTAGAAATTGTTTTAACAGTGAATTTGAGTAATTGAGACAAAAATTGCAGTCTTCATTTTGGTCATTTAGAGATTCTCTCTATTGCTAGATTATTATGCAGCATTTTTTTTTTTTGCATGCTAACTTCACTGTGAAATTCAGTACTGATATACCTTTTTCTTTAGAAAAAATGTATATTTTCTCAAAAGAGCATCAACAATGGCTTTACATTTTTTATTTGGGAATGTAGGGCACTCTATTGTCATTAGGTGCTGTCGAGTTGGTTTGACTCACAGTGACCCTATGTACAACAGAACAAAACATTGCCTGGTTCTGTACCTTCCTCATGATTGTTGTTAAGTTTAAGCCCAGTGTTGCAGCCACTGTGTCAATCCATCTCATTCAGGGTCTTCCTTTTTTTTGCTGACCCTCTACTTTACCAAGCAGGATGTCCTTCTCCAGGGACTGATCCCTCCTGATAACTTGTCCAAAGTATGTGAGACGTAGTCTCACCATCCTTGCTTCTAAACGGCACTTTGGGTGCACAAAATGTTTTAGACATTTTATTTAAGGAAAACTTTTTTTTCTACTTCCCCTTTGCTACCTGTGTCTTCTAATGCTAAACAAATAAATAATTTTTTGACATTTCCTATTGTTGCATGGATTGTTCTTGCCCTAGAACTTATTTCACATTCCATCAGTCCCATTCAGATTGATGGAGTGAGATCATTTAGCACTTCTCTTGCCTTCTTTCCTTTTTAATGTTTTGGGCCTCTTCAAAAATTTGAAAAAAAAGAAAAAAAATTTGCATTGTCTTTATAAGTTATAATAGCTAAGCAACAAAGATTCTGGTTGAATCTTGTCTAATGGCAGTTATGGTTAATGAAGAAAAAATTTCTTATTAAACTGAGAAATCTTACTAGATCATTTCTCTCCAGACATGCAAATTAGATAATTTTACTTGCTTATTTTCACTTTACCTCTCATGTTGTGGTGTGAAAAGAAACCTTTGGCTTTTTTTTTCCTGTTCATGTTGTGTCTTGACATTTTTTACATGATAGCAGGAAATGTTGTCAGTAGGGGCATTTATGTTATAATGTTAATCACCTGTCCATTTAATCCAACCCTTGTCGTGGTGTGTACTGTGTCAGTTATGCTGGGGCCATATGTTCTAGAATGCTCCTCTTTGTGTGGTTTCAGGTTAGCACTGATCAAAAGAGAAGTTTGTGTGAGATGTGGAAGGCAGAAGTGGAGCCATGACTGTTACTCTCAGAAGGTTGCTGTGGCTATGTGCAGTGACAGACAGATGCAGAAGTGCTGGTGGGTTCCAGCGTGTCCTCACTCTGCTCACCCAGCTTTTCTTTCTGACTGCTGATCCTGTTGGTCCACAGCAGCTCCAGATCTACCCCAGTCTCTCTTAGTTGGGAGCTGCATGGAAGTACAATTCCCATTGACCTTCCCATGAGCCTTCCTTCCCTTCACAGCTACATTTCAGTGGTTTGATATGCTTAGCTTTTCGGATTGGCTAGCCAGCTGGTCACTTTCTCTGCTCCTCCAACTTCCCATCTGTACCTCCACTCACCTAGCCGTTCATAATTGAGTAAGCTCCAACTCATATAATAACTCTGTTAGCCTGTAGCTTGTGGTGAGTCGGCTTCCTTGTTTAACCCGGACTGATTCAATTTTTCTTTGTTCAGGCACCATTTGCCTTGCCACTTGTTCTTTATCGTGTATCACTATGAATTGTTTTTAATTAAAATAGTTTATTGTGCAATAGGTAAAAATTTACCGAGCAAATTAATTTCGCATTTGATAGTTTGTGCATAAAGTGTTCCTTAAAGTTGGTTCCATTCCCCACGATGTGTCAGAACTCTCCCGATTTCCATCCTAGTTTCCCTGTTTCCTTTTGTCCTGATTTTCTATCCCTTCCTGACTTCTCATCTTTGCTTTTAGGCAAATGTTGCCCTTTTGATCTTGCATGATTGATTGTTCCAAGGAACACTTTTCTCTTGGGTGTTATTGTTTATTTTATGGGCATGTCTATGGTTTGACTGAAAGGTGGTCTCCGGGAATGGCTTCAGTTCTATTTCAGAAGGGTGTCTTATGGCTGTAGTCTTGCAGATTCCTTCAGTCTCTGTCAGACCAGTAAGTCTGCTCTTTTTTGTGAGTTTGACTTTTCATTCTCCTTTTTTTTCTTCCGCTCTGTCCAGGACCCTTTGTTATGATCCCGGTCATAGTAGTAGGTTGTGGTAGCCCAGCACCACCTAGATCTTCTGGCTTGAGGTTGTATAGCCTGTGGATCATGTGGTCCATTAGTCCTTTGGACTAATTGATCCCTTGAGGCTTTGACTTTCTTTTGCTCCAGATGGTAAGAGATCAGTAGATGTATCTTAGATGGCCACTGTTATGCTTTTAAGACCCCAGATGCTACACACCAAAGTAGGGTGCAGAACTTTATGAATTGCATTGTGCCAGTTGACCTAGATGACCTCCTAGTATATGGTCCTTTGCTTGGAGCCTAGGAACTTCATGCCAAGAGGTAGGTGTTTGATTGTATCTAAGAAGTTGCCCTGACTGTGGCCCTTGTGTGCTCTATCGTCTATATTATTATATAACCAGTACCTACAGTTATGTATGCAGAAATATCCACCATCAAACCTATACCTGCAGATGGGTGTGTTCCCTTTCACCCTCCCACACCTCTTGGCGTACCTATCTGACTGTGTTTCCATTTGTAAATTAGTGTTTGTTAATACTATTTTTGCAGAATTATCTATGCCGTGGTAATTACTGTTGCCGCCCTTTTTTCTTGCATTCCTCCTACGCCTTAGTCCTGTTTTGCTGACTTCCTCCATATAGTGTATTGCCTTTCCCTGCACCAGTATTAACACGTCTTCTATCTATTTAGTAACTTTCCCTCTCTCCCCCTCCCATCACCAGTAACTATAAAAGAACATTTTTTTCTTTCCTGTATGTAAACCATTTCTTGTTTTTTATAATAGTAGTCTCAAACAATGTTTGTCCTTTGGTGACTGAGGTATTTTACTCAGCATAATGTCCTCCAAATCCATCCATGTTGTGAGGTGTTTCATGGACTCGTCATTATTCTTTATCATTGCATTCTAGTCCATTGTGTGCATATACCACAGTTTAATCTTTTCATCTATTCATGCACACTTCGGTTGTTTCCATCTTTTTGCTCTTGTGAATAACGCTGCAATGAACATGAGTTTGGATATGTCTATTCGTGTTACGGCTTTTATTTCTTTAGGTTATATACCTAGGAGTGGGATTGCTGGGTCATATGGTATTTCTATTTCTAGCTTTTTAAGGAAGTACCATACTGTTTTCCATAGTGGTTGTAGCATTTTATATTCTCACTAGGAGTGTATAAGAGTTGCAATATCTCCACAAACTCTCCAGTATTTGTTATTTTCTGTTTTTTTTTTTTTTAGTTTCAGTAATGTCTAGGTGCGATGGTATCTCATTGTAGTTTTGATTTGCATCTCTACTTTGTCCTATAGGGTTCCTATGAATCAGAATCAACTCAGTGGCAATGGGTTTGTTTTTGGGTTTGGTAATGGATAACTGGGTAATAATTGCCATTGATTGCTGATGGTAATGGCTAATGTGTTTGTTAGCTGTCTGAATGTCCTCTTTGATGAAGTGTCTGTTCATATCCTTTACCCATTAGTTCGATTGTTTGTCTTTTTGTTGTTGAGGTGTTGAAGTTTTCTATAGATTTTACAGGGTAGACCCTTATCAGATATATCATATCCAAATTCTCTTCCCCAGGCTCTAGATTCTGTTTTTAATCTTTTGGGGGATGTCTTCTGATAAGCATAAGTGCTTAATTTTTAGGAGGCCCCATTTGCCTGATTCATCTTCTATTGTTTGTGCATTTTTGGGTATGTTTGGTATCCTTTATGCCATACATTAGGGCCCCTAGCATTGTCCCTATTTCTTCTCCCATAATCTTTGTAGTTTTAGATTTTATATAAGGTCTGTGATCCTTTTTGAGTTATTTTTTGTGTATCGTGTGAGGTATGGGTCCTGTTTCATTTTTTTACAAATGGACATTCAGTTTTGCAAGCACAATTTATTCAAGGGATTGTCTTTTCCCCATTTAATGGACTTTGGTCCTTTGTCAAAGATAAGATTTATGTATGGGTTCTCAATTTTCTTGCATTGGTCTATGTGTCTGTCATTGTACCAGTTTCAGGCTGTATAGTAGGTTCTGAGATTAGGTAGTGCGAGGCTTCCTATTTTGTTCTTCCTCAGTAATACTTTACTTATCCAAGGCCCCTTTCCTTTCCATGCAACCTTGGTGATTAGTTTTCCCATCTTGTTAAAGAAAGCTGTTGGAATTTGGGTAGGGATTGCATTATATCTGTAGAATGCTTTAGGTAGTATTGACATTTTCACAGCGTTGAGTCTTCCTTTCCATTTATGTAGGTCTCTTTTGGTTATTTGCAGTAGTGTTTTGTAGTTTTCTTTGTTTGCATAGGTCTTTTATGTCCCTGGCTAAATTTATTCTTAAGTATTTTATTTTGGGGGAGGCTATTTTTTTTTATTGTAAATGGTACACCAACAAAGAGAACTTCTCGAAGTTCTCTTTGTTGGTGTAGAGGAATTCAACTGATTTTTGTACGTTGATCTTATATGCTGCTACTTTTCTGAATCCTTCTATTAGCTCCTGTAGTTGTTCTGTGGAAACTTCGGGGTTTTCTATGTATAGGATCATATCATCTGTGAATAGGGACTGTTTTACTTCTTTCTTACCAACTTGGATGCCCTTTATTTCTTTTTCTTGCCTTATTGCTCTAGCCAGGACTTCCAGCAGAATGTTGAATAAGAGTGGTGATAAGGGCATCCTTGTCTGGTTCCATTCTCAATGGGAATGCTCTAGTCTCTCTCTGTTGAGACTAATGTTGGCCTTTGGTTTGTATATATACCCTATTTTATGTTGAGGAATTTCCCTTCTATTCCTATTTTGCTGAGAGTTTTTATCAGGAATGGATGTTGGACTTTATCAAATGCCTTACATAGTTGATTGAAATGATCATGTGATTCCTTTGTTTTATTTGTGATGGGTTACATTGATTAGTTTTCTAATGTGTGAACCATCCTTGCATACCTAGTATGAATCCCACTTGGTTGTGGTGTAATATTTTTTGAAATGATTCTGAATTCTATTGGCTAGAATTTTGTTGAGAATTTTTCTGTCTGTATTAATGAGGGATATTGGTCTATGATTTCTTTTTTGTGACCTTTGTCTGGCTTTGGTATCAGGGCTTCATAGAATAAATTTGGGAGTATTACTTCCTTTTCTATACTTTGAAATAGTTTGAGTAGTGTTGGTATGAACTCTTCTCTGAAAGTTTGGTAGAATTCCCCAGTGAAGCTGTCTGGGCTAGGGTTTTTTTTTTTTGTTGGGAGATTTTTTTTTTTTTCTTTTTTTAAAATTACCTCTTCTACCTCTTCTTTTGTTATGAGTCTGCTCAGTTTTTCTACCTCAGTTTGTGTTAGTTTACATACGGAATGTGTTTCTAGAATATTGTCCATTTCCTCTAGGTTTTCAAATTTGTTTGAGTACAATTTTTTTCATAGTCTTCTGCTATGATCCTTTTTATTTCAATGGTTCTATTGTAATGCCACCCATCTCATTTCTTATTAGAATCATTTGCTTCCTCTCCTGCTTTTCATTGTCAATTTGGCCAATGGTTTATCAATTTAGTTGATCCTTTCCAAGAACCAACTTCTGGTCTTGTCGATTCTGTTATTTTTATGCTCTCTGTTTCATTTATTTCTTCGCTAATCTTTATTATTTCCTTTGTTCTGGTGACTGTGGGCTTCTTTTGGTGCTCTCTTTCTTTTTGTTCGAGTTGTATAGCCAGTGGCTTGATTTCGACCCTTTCTTCTTTTTTGATGTTTGCATTTATTGCTATAAAATGACCTCTGAGCACTCCTTTTGCTGTGTCCCAAAAGTTTGGATAAGATGTGTTTTCATTCTCATTTGAGTCTAGAAATTTTTGACTCCTTCTTTGATTTTTTGTATTACCCAGTGGTTTTTAAAGAAAATGTTATTCAGTTCCTATGTGTTTGATTTTTTTTTCCTTGCTATTCCTGTTATTGATTTCTACTCCTATAGCATTGTGATCAAAGGAAATGCTTTGTATTATTTCCATGTTTTGGATTTTGTTAAGGTTTGCTTTATGGCCTAAAATGTGGTCTATTCTGGAGAATTTTCCATGTGCATTAGAAAATAATGCACACTTTGCTGCCTTTGGGTGGAGAGTTCTATATATGTCTATGAGGTCAAGTTGGTTGATTGCAGTATTTAGATCCTATGTATCTTCGTTGAATTTCTTTCTAGATGTTCTGTTCTTCACCAAGAGTGGTGTGTTGAAGTCTACTATTTTTGTGGAACTGCCTATTTCTCTTTTCAATGTTGTTAGAGTTTATGTGTTTTGGAGCTCTATCATTGGCTGCGTATGTGTTTGCTATGTCTATGTCCTCCTGGTGGATTGACCCTTCAATCATTATATAATGTTCTTTCTTATCTTCTATGGTAGGTTTTGTCTTAAAGTCTATTTTATCAGCAGTTAATGTCGCCACTTCTGTTCTTTTTTGGGTTATTATTTGCTTGATATATATATATTTTCCATCCTTTGAGTTTTAGTTTGTTTTTTTCTCTGTGTCTAAGGTGTGTTCCTTGTAGACAGCATATTGATGGGTGTGGTTTTTTTTTTTTTTTTTTAATCTCTGTCACTCTCTATCTCCTTACTGGAACATGTAAACCATTTACATTCAGTGTAATTGTTATGGATTGAATTGTATCCCCCCAAAATGTGTGTCAACTTGGCTAACCCATGATTCCTAGTATTGTGTGGTTGCCCATCATTTTGTGATTAGATGTAATTACCCTGTGTGTTGTAAATCCTAATCTCTGTGATGTCAATGAGGCAGAATTAGAGGCAGTCATGTTAATGAGGCAGGACACAAGCTACAAGATTAGATTGTGTCTTGAGTCACTCTCTTTTGAGACATAAAAGAGAGAAGCAAGCAGAGAGGAAAGAGACCTCCTACCACCCAGACCTGGGTTTCCTGCACTGAGAAACTCCTTGGCCCAGGGACAGAAAGATGCCAAAGTTTCCCCCAGAGCTGACAGAGAAAGAAAGTCTTGCCTTGGAGCTAACACCCTGAATTTGTACTTTTATCCTTCTAAACTTTGTGGGAATAAATTTCTGTTTGTTAAAGCCATTCACCTGTGGCATTTCTGTCATAGCAGCACTAGAGATCTAAGACGGTGATTATTGATAGGTATGAGTTTACTGCTGTCATTCTGTTGTATTCATGTTTTCTTTGTCCTGTTTAATTTTCTATGCTTAGTTCTTTTTGTTTATGGATTTTCTTTTAGTTTCTTTCATCGTTGATTTTATGTTTACTGAGTCTTTATGCTTTTCTTCTTTTTTATTTTGATGAGTAGCTTTGTTAACTTTCTGTGTGGTTACCTTGAAATTTACCTTTATCTTCCTAACTTAAATCAGTGTTTCATTTCTTGACTTCCCCTTGACTTACTGTCCTTATGAAAGTTCTGTAACTACAGCATTTATACCCTCTTTTTTGTTTTGCCATTGTTATTTACAGATTGACATCTCTGGCCCCCTGTTTTTAGTCTTTCAGCTTGGTTTTATCTTTGAGAATTATTTATCTGGGTTAGTTCTGCATGATGCTGTCCTGTATCCTAATTTCAGGTGGTAGTCTGATGTTGTTGGTACTCTATTTGAAGCATTCTCTTTAATATTTCTTGTAAGTTTTCAGGGAATTTCTGTTCACCTGGAAATGTCTTAATTTCACCATCATTTCTGAGAGACAATATTACTGGATATATAATTCCTGGTCAGCAATTTTTTTCTCTGAATGTTTTATGTATGTCATCCCCTGCCTTCTTGCATGCATAGTTTCTGCAGATTGATCAGAACTTAGTCTTACTGATTCTCCTTTCTAGGTGGCTTTTTGTTTCTTCTCAAGCTGCTGTCAGGATTCTTTGTCTTTGATTTTGGTAAGCTTGATTATGATATGCCTTGGTGAATTTCTTTTGTGTTCTGTCGTGCATGGAGTTCATTGAGCTTCTTGGAGGGATATCTTCCCATCTTTCATGATATTAGGGAAGTTTTCTACCAGCAAATCTTCAACAACTCCCTCCGTGTTTTCCATTGCCTCCTCTTCTAGATCGCCAATCATGCACAAATTTTTCCTCTTGGTATCATCCCATGTAAATGTTAGGCTTTCTTCATTTTTCTCCATTCCTTTTTTCTGACTGTTCCTGTAACTAATTGGTGTCAAGGGATTTTTCCTCAATTTTGCTGATTCTGTCTTCCATTGTTTCAACTCTGACCCTGTATCCTCTGTTGAGTTGTCTGTTTCTGACATGTTGTTGTTGATCTTTTGGATTTCTAGTTGCTGTTTTATATGGTTTCCAATTGTCCATTTATTTTGTTGTTTTGTTCTTGTATTGTTTTCCTGAATTGTTTTGTCTGTGTTTTCCTTGATTTTGTCTGTATTTTTCTATATTTTATCTATGTTTTTCTTGGTTTTGTTTGTGTTTTCCTTGATCTCTTAAAGAGCCCTGTGTATTAGTCTTTTGAATTCGTTATCAAGTAGTTCCGCTGTCATTTCTTCCTCTGGAAGGTCTTCTGGTTCTTTATTTTGGTCCCTTGCTGGAGCCATTTTGTCCCGCTTCTTTATGTGAGTTGATATTGTCTGTCGTCCCTATGAATTGGAATTGACTAAATGGCAATGGTTTTTTGGTTTGTTGTCTCCAAGGCATCAGGAAGTTATTTTCTTTATTTATTGTATGCTTGTTTGCTGTGTCCTGAATTTTTGTTTTGTTTTGTTTTAATATATCTGAGTAGGCAGGGTGTGTTTGCTATTCTAGTCTCTAAACTGGCCACTTTGACTGCACCTCCTGTCTCCATATGGGTAAGGTAGCGACTGGGCGTGTGAGCACAGATATTGCAGGGCTGTTGAGGATATAGCTGGCATTTCTGGTGCGGTGATGTATCTGTCCATCTGGTCACCTGGCTGTGGGCACAGGGGCTGTTTTTTCCTGTTTGTTGGGTTGGGTGTTGTATGTGCACTCTGTTGATTGCTGAGTGGTCAGGGAGGGGGTGCCTGGGGTTTTGGGCACCAGATGAGTGGTACAGAAATGCTCACCAATGATCTCAGGTGGGTAGTGCTGCATAGGAGTGTTTGGAGTGAGCACAAGCCTCCAGTTGTGGTGGGGTGGGTCAATGCAGGGGCAAGGCTGGGGAGACGTTGCCTGTCCATGGGTGCCCTGTGAGAGGGTCTGCCCCTGTCTGCTATAGTGGGTTGTGGGGGACGTTGTATAGTCAGTCCTTGAGCCCCTGGGGTGAGTTACTGGAGGAGGTAGGAGGCTCCATCAGTGCTATAGGAGGCACTCCAGGACTGTGGGCCTCCAGTGTGAGTGGCTGGAGGGTTAGGAGTCTCTGCTGACACTGTAGAAGGCACTACAGTACAGTAGGCCCCTGGTGCAAGTGGTTGGAGGGGGTGAGAAGTGCCACAGGCGCTGTAGAAGGTATTGCAGGACTGTGAGCTCCTGACACAAGTTGCTGAAGGGGGCGGGGGCTCTGGCAGTGCTGCAGGAGGCATATAGGACTATGGGCTCAAGATGTGAGTGGGTGAGCCAAGGAGTGGGCGCCTCCAGTCCATAAGCTCCCAGCCTAGAGGGGCGGGGTGGTGGTAGCTACTACTGGACTATGATCTTGGGTGGGGATAGGGGTGGACAAGGGGGGTGGGAGGCCCCCAGGCCTGAGGGCCTCTGGCATTGGAGAGCTGCAGTTGTTGTGGTGGGTGGAGTGCATGCACTTAACTTTTGCAGGGCAGCAAGCACCCCTGCCTGGCTCTGGACATGAGTGCAGAATCGTCCCTGCTTGGCTGTACCTGGTGATGGGGTTTTGGCTGGGAATGTTGCTTGCTTTATCTCAATATGGCTGCACAGTGCAGGTTTGGCTAGCAGGGCACTGGCCATCCATAATTTTCTGAGTCCTCTGTTTTTATACTCTCTCTCTTTCCTCTTGGCTCTTGATCTGATTCTTCAGCCTTGTCTTTGATGCTCAGGGTTCAAAAGTTGTCATCTATATCTGATTTACTTGTTTTCTTGGGTCTTTGTTGTAAGAAGGATGTTATGAAATATCTAACTACTCCATCATTTCGGACTGCCCACCTGTTTTCAAGTTTAACATTTGTCTCTTGACCTAAATAAGTTTGATTTCCATTATTGTCAAGAAGTCTACATTAATCTTTCTCAAGTGATTCAATGTTCTGAGAGTAACCAAAAATATACTCATACCTTGTTGTTGCTAGGCGCCATCTAGCCAATTCCAACTCATAGTGACCTTATGTATAACAGAACAAAACACTGCTCGGTCTTGTGCCATCCTCACAATCATTGCTATATTTGAGCCCATTGTTGCAGCCATTGTGTCAATCCATCTCGTTGAGTCTCTCCCTTTTTTTTTGCTGACCCTCTGCTTTGCCAGGAATGATGTCTTTCTCCAGAGACTGGTCCCTCGTGATAACATGTCCAAAGTATGTGAGAAAAAGTCTCGCCATTCTAGCTTCTAAGGAGCATCCTGGCTGTACTTTTTCCAAGACATATTTATTTATTCTTCTGGCAGTCCACGGTACATTCAGTATTCTTTGCCGACATCACAGCTCAAATGCATTAATTCTTCTTCAGTCTTCCTTATTCATTGTCCAGCTTTCACATGTATATGAGACGATTGAAAATACCATGGCTTGGGTCAGGCGCACATTAGTCCTCAAAGTGACATCTTTGCTGTTTAATACTTTAAAGAGGTCTTTTGCCCAACGTAATATGTCATCTGATTTCTTGACTGCTGCTTCCAGGGTGTTGATTATGGATGCAAGTAAAATGAAATCCTTGACAACTTTAATGTTTTCTCCATTTATTATGATGTTGCTTATTGGTCCAGGTGTGAGAATTTTTTTTTTTTCATGTTGAGGAAATCCATACCGAAGGCTGTAGTCTTTGGTTTTCATCAGTAAGTGCTTCAAGTCTTCTTCAATTTCAGCAAGGAAAGTTGTGTTATCTGCATATCGCAGGTTGTTAATGAGTCTTCCTCCAATCCTGATGCTGCATTTGTCTTCATATAGTCCAGGTTCTCTGATTATTTGCTCAGCATACAGATTGAATAGGTATAGTGAAAGATACAATCCTGGCACACACCCTTCCTGACTTTAAACCACGTGGTATCCACTTGTTCTGTTCGAATGACTGCTTTTTGGTCTATGTACATGTTCTGCATGAACACGATTATACCTTAACTACAGTTTTTTAAAACTGAATATGCCAAAGGCCTTATGCAAGGTCATGTGGAGCTATGGTACTGTATGAGTCAGTAACTGAATTATTTCACTTACCGGTTTGAAATGTATTTTTGTATGCACTTTTCCTTTTGGAGATGTAACTATATCAATTAATTTGAATCCTTAACAAATGTAAGCAATGTGTCTCAATACAGGCAGACTAAGTAATTTGCTTTTTGCTTTTTTAGACAGTGGATGAATGTTTTGAGGTATATCTTTGTTTCAGTTTCACTGCTTATAGAGAGCGAAGTGTGTTTGTTGTCTACTTGAAAGTGGGAGAATATCTATAATCTGCCATTAAAATTTTTATTAATTTAGTATATGGAAATCTTAAGATAACAAGTAACAAACTAATGCTGACATTAATTGTGTGCTTAATAGATTGACTCTTCTCATTTAGTTCTTAAACCTGTGCTAGGTTTAATATTCTTATCATCAAAAGAGTTTTAGAGATTAGAAAACAAGGCACAGAAGGGATAAGTAATTTATTCAAGATCACACAGAATAAATGGCAGAACTGGATTTAGGACCAAGGGCATTGGACTCAAGTACTGTTATTTGTAAGTAGTACATATTATTATTGCCTCCCTGTTCCCTGACCAGTGTGATACGATAAAAAGACGGTGGACTTCGAAGTCAGAAAGTCATAGGGTGAAATATCAACCCTGTGGTTTGCTAACTGTCTGAACTTTAACAGGACACTTAAACTCACTGACTCACTGTTTGTTATTTTTAAAAAGTATAAGAATTTTACCTTCGAAGTAGTTAAAGTGTTAATAAGTTGTAAAGCACATTATAATTAGTTGTCTTTAGTTTATTCTCTAGATATATATGAACTTTCTACATAGTATAGAAGAGTGCTTAGTAATAGAAGAGGCACTAAAAAATAAAATCCATCTGTTTTACCACTGAGGAGCTAGGTGCATTATTTCACCATTTCTAGATGGAAGAGGTATTGCTTAACTTAGAAACAAAACTGTTCAAATAATCAAAAACAATGGAAATATATATGAACAGTGGTATAAAATAATGATATTTATGTGTGTAAAAAATTGGAAACCTAAATATCAAGGGGCAAATGTTAAATCAGCTTTGGTACATATTCTTACTGGATGTTATGTAACTGTTAAAATGTATATGAAGAGTTTATAAGAATATGTGAAAATGTTTACAAATTTATTAGCAAAAAAGTAGGATACAGAATGCTACATATATAAAATATGTTAAAACCTGGAAGAAAATACTCCAAAATATCTGTAGTGATGGGACATCGAATTATGTTTTCTTTGTTTTACTTTCCTGTGTTCTCTAAATTTGCTCTGTTGCCTTTAAAATGTAGCATAAGGTTTATTTGAAAAGTTGTGAACTGCTGTTGAGAACGGTATGATACTGTTTATTCATGTGTGTAAATCCCAGAATAAAACGACACAGAAGCTAATAAATTGCATTTTATTTCATTGTTAAAGCTAAAGAGGTACGTGAGCAAACTTCTTTTCTTAAATGATCAGCATCCATTTTCTTTCTCCTTTTTCTTCCCCAACAATTATTCCTGGGCATAAAGGTCCTGGCACTAGTACAGCATTTCATTTTCTGCAGAGGAGTGCATGCAATGTTTATATATTATATATCATTACTTTGAAATCAGTTTATGATAAACGGAGCCAGAACTCTTCCACAGGGCCACTTCTTTTTGTCTAAAGAGGCATCCTTTCACTGGAGTGTAGTAATGGCTGTAGTACTTTAGCAAATAGCTATAAAACATGAAAACGTCCTCCTTTCTTGTATTAATCCATCAGGAAGCTTTCAGGGACTCTTCTTGTCTAAAATATTCATAGGCAGCAAAATGTCCTGAATGCCCTACAGAATTTGTGCAGAGCCAGGCAGATGATTGATAGTGAAGTTCTGTTCTGAGTCACTCACAGTATGTAATTCTATTTGTCTTGCCAAATACTGGAGACCAGGCAACTCATAAAAGGTAAAGGTAACAGACACTGCGTTTTCTTACATTTAAAAAAGAGCTTAGTGTCTCCACTTCACTGTTCTCCACTGAACATAACAAATTTCTGTTAAATAAAGTAAAAGGCAGGAGAGCTAGCCTTTGTAGGATAGTATAAAGTTTTATTAAGCAGATGTCGTTTATCATGTATTACATTTCTCTTTGACGTAAATCTGTCTGTATGGGGATATCTTGTCTAATTAAAGGAAAATCCATCAGGATTCCTAGTACTAGCAAAGTATACAGTAGACGCTCAATACATCCGTTAATGAACAAAAGGCAGTTTCCATTTTCCAATATTTTGACATTACTGTTTTTAAGATATCATTAAGTTTCCATTAAGTTAATGTTAAAACTGAAATTCTGTTCAGGTTAATCTCATGGAGTCAGATAATTTGATAGAGTAACAAGAGATAACATGGCAAATGCTGGCTGGATTTAGCAGTTTGATCCACTCTTGTTTCCAAAGGGGCAAGATTCTGTCATCTACATTTGTGCACAAGTCCCTGAGTTTTGGCTGAGTCAGGACTTTGGAATCAGGCTTAGAGGATTTGCTTTTGGCTTACGTGTTTCAGTACGCAAGCTATCATTGTTCCATGTCAGATATTGTGCTGCTCTATGTCTCCAGTGAATTGCTGGGCACGGGTGAGAGAATGAATTAAGTACTATACTGTAATTACCTTTTATTTTTCTATAGTGAAAGGATAGGAGAGAATATAGAAATATACATCACTCTGAAGAAATTTTTTAAATCTTTTTTTATTGTGCTTTAGATGAAGGTTTGCAGAGCAAATTAGTTTCTCATTAAACAATACACATGCACTGCTTTGTGACATCGGTTGCCAACTCCACCATGTGTCAACACTCTCCCCTGCTCAACCTTGGGTTCCCTATTACCAGCTTTCCTGTCCCCTCCTGACTTCTCGTCCTTGCCCCTGGGGGGTAGTGCTCATTTAGTCTCATTTTGTTTTATGGGTCTGTCCTAATCTTTGGCTGAAGGGTGAACCTCAGGAGTTACTTCAGTACTGAGTTAAAAGGGTGTCCCGGGGCCATACTCTCGGGGTTTCTCCAGTTTCTGTCAGACTGAAGGCACCGTGGAAGCTTCTCTGCTCTGCCACAGTTCCCCCAATCCCCTTGTAGTGCGCCAAGCTTTGCTTTTAACGGTGGCTTGGCCCGATCCGGCAGCAGGCCCTAAACACTCTTTGAATTTGGCCCAAAATCCCGCACGTGCAAACTGAGATCTCAGCACATGCCAGGACCTGAAGAGCCAGCCGAACTTGACTCCGGACCTGAACTTCGCAGGAAAAAAAGCTGTTTTCTGGCACACAGCTGCACCTAAGGCCGTTTGCAAAGTGAAAGTTCCCTTCCTTTGCAAATGACTCAGCACCTGGATCTCCAAATATGGACATGGGAGAGACCAGGGTGTCCGATTTTGGGCACCAATCTCACCCCCTGGGGATTGTAGGGCATAAAAGCTCTGAGCTCCCCTGGGGCTGGGAGCTGTAGTCTTGTGGCTGCTAGGTCCCAGTTGCTCCTTGTTTGTGCAAACAATAAATTTCCACTTTGTTTCCCTTGCAACTGGTGATGTGATGTCCATCTTATTTCCATCGGCTAATAGGACAGGACAAGAACTCTCTTTCTGTTACAAGACCAGTATGTCTGGTCTTTTTTTGTGAGTTAGAATTTTGTTCTACATTTTTTCTCCAGCTCTGTCCAGGATACTCTATTGTGATCCCTGTCAGAGCAGTTGGTGGTGGTAGCCGGGCATCATGTAATTGTGCTGGACTCAGTCTTGTGGAGGCTGTGGAGTTGTGGTTCATTAGTCCTTTGGATTAATCTTTCCCTTGTGTCTTTGGTTTTCTGCATGCTCCTTTGCTCCAGATGGAGTGGGACCAGTGGAGTATCTTAGATGGCTGCTCACGAGCTTTTAAGACCCCAGATGCTACTCACCAAAGTAAGATGTAGAACATTTCCTTTACAAACTATGTTATGCCAATTAAACTAGATGTCCCCTGAGACCATGGTCCCCAGCCCTCAGTTCAGTAATTTGTCCCTTGGGGAGTTTGGATGTGTCTATGAAGCTTCCATGACCTTGCCTTGGTCAAGTTGTGCTGACTTCCCCAGTATCATGTATTGTCTTACCCTTCACCACTTATCTATTGTTCTATTTAGTGTTTTTCCCTCCCTTCCCTTCCCCTCCCTTGTAACCATCAAAGGTTGTTTCTTTCTGCGTGTAAACCTTCTCATGAGTTTTTATAATACTGGTCTCATACAGGGTTTGTCCTTTTGTGATTGCCTTATTTTATTCAGCATAATGCCCTACAGATTCATCCATGTTGTGAGATATTTCACAGTTTCATCTTTGTTCTTTATTGTTGCATAGTATTCCACTGTGTTTATGCATCATAGTTTGTTTATCCATTTATCTGTTGATGGGCTCTTAGGTTTTCCATCTTTTTGCTATTGCGAATAATACTATAATGAACATGGGTGTGCATATGTCTGTTCATGTGATGGCTCTTATTTCTCTAGGATATATTTCTAGGAGTGCTGGATCGTATGACATTTCTATTTCTTTTAAGGAAGTGCCATATCATTTTCCAAAATGGTTGTGCCATTTTGCATTCCCACCAGCAGTGCATGAGAGTTTGAATCTCCCTGCAGTCTCTCCAACATTTATTATTTTCTGCTTTTTGATTCTTGCCAGTAATGTCAAGGTGATATGGTATCTCATTGTAGTTTTGATTTGCATTTCTCTAATGGCTAGTGATCAGTGATCAGGAGCATTTCCTCATGTGTCTGTTAGCCTCCTGAATGTCTTCTTTGGTGAAGTGTCTGTTCATATCCTTTGCCCATTTTTTAATTGGATAATTTGTCTTTTTTGTTGTACAGGTATTAGATTTTCTTATAGATTTTAAAGAACTTTGTCATTTTTGTCTAGCTAAAATTTTTTTTCCCAGTCTGTAGGTTCCCTTTTAATCTTTTGGTGAAGTCTTTTGATGAGGGTAAGTGTTTAATTTTTGAAGGTTCCGGTTACCTAGCTTATTTTCTGGTGTTCCTGTATTGTTAGCTATGGTTTGTATCCTATTCATGCCATGTTTTAGGGCCTCCAGCATTGATCCTCTTTTTTCTTCTATGATCTTTATTGTTTTTGGTTTTATATTTAGGTCTTTGGCCCATTTTGAATTAGTTTTTGTGTATGGTGTGAGGTATGGGTTCTTTTCATTTTTTTTTTTTTTTTTTTACAGGTGGACATCCAGTTTTGCCAGCACCATTTGTTAAAAAGACTATCTTTTCCCCATTTAAAGGACTTTGGCCTTTGTCAAAGATCAAGTGACCATAGGTGGATGGATTTACATCTGGGTTCTTGATTCTGTTCCATCGGCCAATGTATCTGTCATTGTACCAGTACCAGGCTGTTTTGACTACCGTAACTGTATAGTAGGTTCTGAGGTGAGGTAGTGTGAGTCCTCCCACTTTATTCTTTTTCAATAGTGCTTGACTTTTCTGGGGCCTCTTCCCTTTCCATATTAAGTTCATGACTATTTTTTCCATCTCGTTAAAGAATCCTCTTGAATTTGGATTGGGATTGCATTGTATTTGTAGATTGCTGAAGAAATTCTTGAGGTATGAGAACTTTGAAGTCTTTTGGGCTTTATTGTTATGAATTTGAGCCAAGAGTTGATTGTAAGTGTGCTTGATTTTGAAGACTGTAATAATCAGTAGGGGCCATACTTTGACATTACTCAACTTTCTTTTCTTTGTTTTGTTTAACATTGTTCAACTTTCAGTTCTATGCATCACTTTGCACATAGCAGGAAATCACTAAATATTCAGTAAAGCAAAAACCCAGAAGAGTCTTAGATTGCAGGGAAGAATCAATCAGGTAGAAATGGCCAAGTGTTGGTTTCCAAAGAAGGGTCACTAAATGTTGAAATTTGGAAATCGCTTTTGACTAGTTTGCTTTACATTTTTGAATTTTTTCTACAATGTTTTCTATATTTAGCATAGTCTTTAAGTGTCCTTATTTCCAGCATAAAAAATATGGTTACATCCCAATCTTTGAGGCAGACAGAAACTTTTCTCAGAAATTTGCCTACTAGCAAAGAAAAAAATTGCTGATGCACGTAACCAAAGATGTATACACATGTATAAGATGTCCTGAGAACTCCTTCTTGCCGATTGTAATTTGCTGAGGACTTTTGTACCCTTTCCATTCAGGTGGTGAGAAGTTGTTTTTCAAAAGATACGAAAACTGAGAGGAATGTGTTTTTCTTGCAGCCTATAAGTTTGGTCAAAAAAAAGAAAAGAAAAAAGTGTGCATAGGAACAAGAATAAGGCTACTTAAAAAAAAAAAAAATCTGCCTTTCTTTCCAATTTTAAATTATTTAGAACATTTGATTACTGGGCTAAATTTGTAAACTTGAGAAAGTACGATATCAGTGCAAATTTTTTTTGCCGGACTTGTAAATCAGATTTGATTCTATTTGATGGTATAGGTATTATGGAAATATTTCTTTCTTTTTCTGGATCCCTAAGAAATTCCTCTTAGGGATCCAGAAAATCAAGGGACTAAATAATATTAGGCCCAACTTAAGGAAAGCCTGGACACAAACACATATACCAAAAGGAACTGAAAATATTTCCATAATATTTATCAACTAGAATCAAATCTAACTTAAAAGTCTGGTTAAATTTTTTGGACTGGTATCATACTTTCCAAATTTTATAAAGTTAGCCTGATAATCAAAACTTATAAATAATTTAAAATTGGAGAGAAAGTGGTGCAGTGGTTAAGAGCTCAGCTGCTAACCAGAAGATTGGCAGCTTGAATCCATCGGCCTCTCCTTGGAAATCCTATGGGACAGTTCTACTCTGTCTTATAGGGTTGTTATCAGTTGGAATTAACTCGATGACAAGAGTTTCTTTTTTTAAGGGGAATTGCTACAGCTAGATTTAAAGAGCTGCAGAATAGGTGGTTTGGGAACTCATTTATTTACCCAAAAATATTTATTCAGCCTCTACTTCGTGTCATACTATTGGATCACCTCTCTTTGGAATGGGCACAAATGTGCATTCCTTCCAGCTGGTTTGGCTAGGTAGCTGTCTTCCAAATTTCTTGACATAGACAAATGAGTACCTCCACAGCGCCATCCATTTGTTGAAACTTCTCAATTGGCATTCCGTCAATTCCTGGAGCCTTGTTTTTCACCAATGCCTTCAGTGCAGCTTGGACTTCATCCTTCAATACCATCAGTTAGTTACTGATAATATGATACCTCCTGAAATGGTTGAATGTCAACCAGTTCTCTTTGGTACAGTGACTTTGTGTATTCCTTCCATCTTCTTTTGATGCTTCCTGTGTCATCATTGAATATTTTGCCCATAGAATCCTCTAATATTGCAACCTCAGGCTTGAATTTTCTCTCCATTTATTTCAGCTTGAGAAATGCCAGGTATGTTATTCTCTTTTGGTTTTCTAACTCCAGGTCTTTGCACATGTCATTATAATACTTTGCTGTCTTCTCAAGGTGCCCTTTGAAATCTTCTGTTCAGCTCTTTTACTTCACCCTTTCTTCCACTAACATTAGCTGGTCTACATTCAAAAGCAAGTTTCAGAGTCTCTTCTGGCATACATTTTGGTCTTTTCTTTCTTTCCTGTCTTTTTAATGGCCTTTTACTTTCTTCATGTATGATATCTTTGATGTCATCCCACAACTCATTTGGTCTTTGGTCATTCGTGATACAACGAAATGTGGTACTTATCAAACAGTATCTTTAACATTGTATGGAAGTAAAATCTTGCTGAAGACAATTAAAAACAGTTACAGCAGCACATGGACAGGAAACTGCCAGAAATTCAAGCCAGATTCAGAAGAGGATGTAGAACAAAGGATATCACTGCCAATGTCAGATGGATCCTGGCTGAAAGCAGAAAGATGTTTACTTGTGTTTTGTTGACTATGTAAAGGCATTTGACTGTGTGGATCATAAAAAATTATGGATGACTTACAAAGGATGAGAATTACAGAACCTGTGCGTAGACCAAAAAGCAGTCATTCGAACAGAACAAGGGGATACTGTGTGGTTTAAAATCAGGAAACGTATGCGTCAGGGTTGTATCTTTTCACCATATTTATTCAATCTGTATGTTGAGCAAAAAATCCAAGTAGCTGCACTATGTGAAGAAGGACAGGGCATCGGAATTGGAGGAAGACTCATTAACAACGTTCGATATGCACATGGCACAACTTTGCTTGCTGAAAGTGAAGAAGACTTAAAGCACTTACTGATGAAGATCAAAGTCTACAGTTTTCAGTATGGATTACACCTCAACATAAATTAAACAAAAATCCTCATAATTGGACCAGTAAACAACATCATGATAGATGCTGAAAGTAATGAAGTCATCGAGGATTTAATTTTACTTAAATCCACAATCATTGTCCATGGAAGTAGCAGTCAAGAAATCAAAGGGCACTTTGCACTGGGCAAATCTGCTGTAAAAGATCTCTTTAAAGCGTTAAAAAGCAAAGGTGTCACTTTGAGGACTAAGGTGTGTCTGACCCAAGCCATGGTATTTTCAATTGCCTCATATTCATGTAAAAGCTGGACAGTGAATAAAGAAGACCGAAGTAGAAATGATGCCTTTGAATTATGGTATTGATGAAGAATATCGGACATACTATGAACTGCCAGAAGAACAAACAAATCTGTCTTGGAAGGAGTACAGCCAGAATGCTTCTTAGAACTGAGGATGGTGAGACTTTGCCTCATGTACTTTGGACATATTATCAGGAGGGACCAGTCCCTGCATAAGGTCATCATGCTTGGTAAAGTAAAGGGTCAGTGAAAGAAAGGAAGGCCCTCAATGAGATGGATTGACACAGTGGCTGTAACAATGGGCTGAAGCATAACAACTGTTGTGAGGATGGTGCATGACGTGGGGACAGTGTTTCTTTGTATTGTACCTAGAGTCACTGTGAGTTGGAAACGACTTGACTGTACCTAACAACAACTTTGTGTCATGTACTCTGCTGGGAATGGAGACACAATTGGTTCCCCTTTGGGCTTATTTTTTAGTGGAGAAATCATATAATAGCTGAACATTCTGGTAAATACTTTGGCAGAAATTAGATGGTAAGGGGTTGAGTAGGAGATTTTTGTGTGTATGCTTTCACAATTTTATATAACTAGTCAGGAAAAGGTGACTCTTGGCCAGTGAAATTCACTTCAGCCTTATTGGATGAGATGGAGCCAGCCATGCAGGCAAAGTGCCAGATGAAGAAAATTCTCAGGAAGAGTAAGTACGAAGGCCCTGAGGCAGAAAAGAGTTTACTTATTTCAAAACAAAACAAAACAAAACAAACAAACAAAAAAACAAAGACTATAGTGACTAAAGCACAGTAAGCAAGGGGAAGAGTAGTGTGAGGTGAAGTTGAATAGCTAGGTTGTAGCAACCAGATTGTGAAAGACTTTGTGGGCTATGTTAGGGAGTTTAAATTTTATTCAAAGATCAGTGTAATATCATTGAAGGGTTTTGAACATGGGAGGGACATAATTTAAATTTTGTTAAAAAAATCACCATATTATATAGAGAATATATTTCAGGGGTATTAGGGAAATTCAGGATGGAAAGCAGAAGAGAAATTAGAAGGCTACTGCAGTAATCCAGAAAAGGGATGATGGTAAGAAAAGGGATGATTGTAGGTGAGAATAAGGCTAAGGTAGTGGAGATGGACAGTGGTGGACTGATTTAGGATGTTTTCGGAGGTAGAATTGATGGGCCTCAATGGCAGAATTAGGTGAGTGAGGGGAACTGTGATATAAAAGTGCAATAAAACTGTGCAGTATTGAAATATATGCTGACTTGTATAGATTTAATTTGAAAATATGAAAGAAGTTTGCAAAGAATTTGGCTCTAAGTGTCTGACCTTCTACTCCTAAGTAGATGTGAACTTATTTGGTGAGCTTAATTTGATCAGATAGATTAAAGAAAGGCAGTAAAGTTAGTGGTTATGAGAGCAGGTTTAGGAACTGCACCACATGGACTGAATCACACTTATATCACATGCTAGGTATGTGACCTTTCTAAAAGAAGAAACTTTTCTTCTCTATCCCTCAATTTCCTCATTTGCAACATTGAGTAATAATTCTATCTATCCCTAAAATTGTGAAAAGTAAATGAGGTAATACACCTAAAGTACTTGGTACACTGTGGCACATGTTGAACACTAAATTTCAGCTATGGTTTTTGCGTAAAATGAGTAGTTTTAAGCACCAATCTACATAGTTCAGAATCAAGAAAATACTATCTCAAATATCTGGATATTTGAGGTCAATAGAAGTTCAGCTGCTAACCAAAAGGTCGGCAGTTGGAATCCACCAGGCACTCCTTGGAAACCCTATAGGACAGTTCTACTATGTCCTATAGGGTCGCTATGAGTTGGAATTGACTAGAAGGCAATTGGGTGAATTACCTTAATTTTCTCCTGTTTTACTCAAGTTCAAAACTTTTAGGTCACTCACATCTTTTGCAGGTATGTGTATCTGCATTTAAAATATTTTGGTTGCAGGTTGTAAAATTGAAACTATATAGAAATATTTTTTAAAAAACTGTTACATTTGCCATTGAAATTTTTGTTTTTCTTAAGCCTTGAATAAAATATTTTACACATGTCCAGTTTTCGTAATAATACACACTGTTTAGCTACAGTAAGAACTGTCTTAGAGTAACACTTGGTTTCTATCTCATCATTTTATGTATGACATTTCTCTGGAGGGTCTGATTCCCTAAGCAGGGCATGAGTTGACAATACCGGCTTAAAGGCGAGGGATCAGTGCTGCTCCGATAATTGATGTTGCCGCGTGGGAGTTTCTGGCAACAGAGTGGGTCATTTCTGTCTGCTTCTGTGGCTGCCATTCTAAGGGTGCTTTGGAGCAGGAGTCGTGTTGATGGGAGGCAGCCTCATTAGTACCACAGTCATCATCAATTAAAACTTGTCCTTGGCAAGGATAGCCGTTCTTTCCTCCAGCTTACTTGTAGCACAAGTGCCTATTTTTAAGGAGTAACTTGATTTGGCTTTCTTTCCCCTTGGTTGACAGAGGAGCAAATAGAAATAATATTTACAAACAACAAGGAAAACCACAACTTATGCTTATTGAGGGCTAATCTGTTTTTATCAACGCTATGTACTCATCTTTTATGACTCTTGAAAAAGAGGAGAAATTGCTTATGTGTGCAAGTAAATAGCATGCCCCTTCCCCATTTCACTCACTTATCCAGCTGGTATTTCCCCTTTCTCTGCATCTGGGAGCCCAGAGATGGCCATGAACATATAGCTGGGAAAATGTGTTTGGGTTTTAGGCTGAGAAAGGGAGTAGTTAGAGGAAGAATGGGTGTATTCAGAGAGGAGGGATTATGTGGACAGGAGCCTCTACATAGGCACATTGCCCATAAGCAGTCCCAGTATGTGTGTGTATGTAATGGAAACAAGCAATTTTGACTCCAGTGTCCCAGCTTGGACTTCTGCTTTGGAGATGGTTTAAGGCTGAGCAGCACAGCAATATGCTGGAGAATACTGTATGCTATGAAGAATCCCCACCACTCGTCTGCCAGTTTGGCACTGGGCAAATCTGCAGCAAAAGAGCTCTTTTAAGTGTTAAAAAGCAAAGATAATCACTTTGAGGACTAAGATGCGCCTGACCCAAGCATGGAATTTTCAATCGCCTCATATGCATGTGAAAACTGAACAATGAATAAGGAAGACCAAAGAAGCATCAATGCCTTTTAATTATGGTGTTGGCAAAGAATATTGAATATACCATGGACTGCCAGAAGAACAAATGAATCTGTCTTAGAAGTGCAGCCAGAATGCTTATTAGAAATGAGGATGATGAGTCTACATCTCACATACTTTGGACATTTTATCAGGAGAAGCCAGTTCCTGGAGAAAGATGTCATGCTTGGTAAAGGGTCAGGGAAAGAGAGGAAGACCCCCAACGAATTGGATTGATCCAGTGGCTTTAACAATGGGCTCAATCATAGCAACAATTGTGAGGATGACACAGAGCCAGGCAGTGTTTCCTTCTGTATATAGGGTTGCTATGAGTCGGAACTGACTTGATGGCACCTAACAACAATAGCATGGGGAATCCAGGTGTGATATTCCTTTTCTAAATTGAGGATTTCTGGTCAGGGGTACGTTTACTTCGATAAATGATACGCTGAAAAGATTGCAGGAGCAATTAGCTAGTGGCCAGGGTTCAAATGAGAAGAAATGTGATATAGATATAGATACAGATATAGATATAGATATATAGATATGACACAGATATATAGATGTAGATAGATACATTGAATCCTTCCCAGTATAGGAAAATACTAATTATCTGGGGAGACTATTTGGAGTGGTAAGGAGCCCTAGAGGGTCAGTTAAGCATTCCGCTGCTAACTTGAAGTTGTCAACTTAAACCCACCACAGGAGAAAGATGCGGCACTCCTCTTTTGCAAAGACTACAGCCTTGGAATCCCTATGGGGCAGTTGTACTCTGTTTTATAGGATCAATATGAGTCTGAATCCACTCCAAGGCAACAGGTTTAAGAATGCTATTGCGCTTTTGTTTTGCTGAGTAAGTGTGTCAGCTGGGGAGTTTTGAATGTCAGGGTGGAGAGGAGAAATAGAGCCGGCAAACCTCCATAAGCTACAAGGAGAATTTTTTTTTTTTTCTGTGACTATGATGTATAACTTCTCTTCTGTCTTCCCTTGGACATTTGGTTAAAATCTCCACCTTTGGTTGGATTTGTGTTTTATTTGGGTGTGTTGTGCACTAAGATGGGCTCAAGCAGTGCACAAGGTATACTCCAATGTACACAGTTTACATAACTAAGACAAACAGATTGTGAAGTACCCACCCTTCCACTGAATACAGCAAAGAGAAAAGGCTCAGAAAAGATTTTTCCATACCTGGCATGTGATGGATATTCAAGAAATGTTTGTTGAATAAATTCTTATATTTTAGAATGAATGAGAAGGAGACTGGAGAATAGATGTGCTGAGGACCCTTCTTCATGAAAATATCAGTGTTTGGGAATGTAAATGTGCCCCATTTTCACCGTGAGTGAATGAAGCAAAGGGCTCAAAGGGGTGTGTGTGTTTTAAGGATTAAAAATATGCAGGAATTCTGTATACCCAAGAAATTATTGTTACTATTTTTGCAGTTGAAGAATTAAGACCAGCAAGCCAGTACATTGGTAATACTTGAACCTCTAATATTAACTCCTTCCATTTGATTCCTTAAGAGTACTCTTCTCATTCATGTTGGAGGCTTTTGTTTTACTATGAATGTGATGGTGTGTAAAGGGGAGGTTCTTTGGTTAATAAGGGTCAGGGTAACAATCCTCATAGACTGCATCTTGATTGTTAGCAAACGGCTTCCCCTTGGAAACCATGAAATGAGTTGTGGCTCACAGTTGTTTTTGCTGTAAAGGAAGCACAGTTGCTTCCAGAGATCTTCATCACAAATGGAAAAAAAAAAAAAAGGTTAAAACAGAGGCTATTTTTTTTCTCTTTTCCAATTTTTTCATCCATGTTCCTTTTGTCTATAAAATCTAACACAGTTTTAGCAGAAATAGCTTCTAAAAAATTTAAGTTTTATTTTCCCATCACTGTCCCTTAAAGAATGATGGAGAAAGAAGAAAACATATGATAGAAAATGAAGTACAGATAATTGTGTACATATTCTGATCACCAATGCTATGCTTCTAAGGAAGGAATATGTCTGTGTGTGTGCATGCATGTATACACAGTGGTTTAAAAACAGCTTTGATTTGAAACTAGTAGTATGGCAAAGAAAAGATTCACATTTGATGTTAATAGAGTAAAATTCACTGCTTTGAAATTGTAGCAAATAGAATTGAAACTATTCATCTTCTTTGGATGTCTCCTAGTCTGAGTATAGCATATGATAACATTGTATTCTGATAACTTCTCTTTGATGTTTTTCTTCTTCAGAGACAGTTTGTTACAATTTGGCATGACTCATAATAAGAACTTCGAGATGCATTAACACCTTCTTCCCAGGGAGTATTGTTATCCTTTAGCAACTCTTTTGTTGAACGCAGCAAAGAAAACTTGCCGTATTTATCTTTTGAGGTGATTTCATTTACAAAGCAGTCCACTAGTGATTTGTAGCTGAAAAGAATCAGATTGAAGGGACACATTTATAAAAGAATTTCTTGCTCTCCAATAAAACGAATCCCACACCCTGACAGCATGTAACTCCTTCTATGGTCATGATGTGCTATAATTTGTATAGATATAGGTGGGTATTCTGCTTCTCTTATTAAGTTTGTGTCTACACAGTATAGACATGTTCTTTTTTTATTTTTTCTGTGAAAGTAGGAAAGGATAAATACATGAAATTGGAAAAATTCTGATAGTTCTAGAACATTAAGAGCTGTACAAAGAAACTGAAGGGCTATTTAGTTGCCCCACAAAATAACCAGGAAGAAAATAATTTTGACAAACTGACAATGTACTGCAAGGTCATGGTTTAAACAAAAGGGTCCTTAGAGGGGAGCTGATGCCTGAGGCTTGATTCCTAGTCTTTTGGAAGATTTAGTACTAATGAAAGCAAAATAGGGACTAACGTATGATGAAGTATTTGATTGGGGCTTAATGGACAGATGTGTGAGAAAAAAACCACAAAAAACGGAAAAATTGAAGGAAGATAGTGCAGCTCTGTAGCTTCAATAAACTAGATTTCTCTCAATTTTATTGAGCCTTAGCCAGGCTACAGCTGTTCATTATGAGCTCCCTTGAGGTCTTTAAGTGGTAAATTAATTGATTGAAATGACCGTTTTATCATTATGAATTTTCCTTCTTTATCTCTGGTAATACTCTTTGCCTTAAAGTCTGCTTTATCTGATCGTTCTATAGCAACTCCAACCTTCTTATGCTTGCTATTGGCACGGTATATCTTGTCTCATCCATTTATTTTCAATCTAGTGTCTTTATATTTAAGGTGCAACTCTTGTAGAAAATATATAGTTGAGTCTTTGTTATTTGTCCATGCTGAAAATCTCTGCTTTTTAATCAGAATGTTTAGTGCATTAACATTTAACGTAATTTTTGACTTGACTGGATTTAGGTCTACCTTTTTATTATTTGTTTTCAGCCTTATCTCTTTGTATCTTTTTTTTTCTTTTTTTTAGTGTTTGCTCTAAGGATTAAAATATATGCTGTTAATTTCTCACAATCTGTTTAAAGTTAATATAGCACCACTTTATGTAAAATACAGAAGCCTCACAAAAGTCTAGGTCCATTTATCAACTACCCCTATACTTTATGCTATAGTTATTATATATATTACATCTACATACATTTTAAAACGACAGGATAATGTATAATTTTGCTTGAAATAGTTGTTAGTATTTTTTAACATAAAGAGGGAAACAATCTTTTACATTAACTCAGATGTTAACCATTTCTGATGCTTTTAACTCCTTCCTGAAAAAGGAGTCTGTTCCATACATGTGTGGTTCAAGGATTAGCAAGAGATCTGATCAAAGTTTATATTAAAATTTGAGGTTCCTCCTTCTCCTGGCTCTCTTTTTTTTCTAAAATAAACTTACTTTCCAATGGCTGTGGTTGCTCCTCTCTCCTCTGGTTCTTCACACCAGAAAGCCTGTGGGCTTCTATCAAATTTTAGCAGCTCTGCAAAGCCAGTCGTGGCTTCCCCTCATGCTAGAAGCTATAAAAATGAGAAATTCACCCTGTGCCCTTTCCTTTGTTCATATTTTTTAAAATAATTTTTATTGTGCTTTAAGTGAAAGTTTACAAATCAAGTCAGTCTCTCACACAAAAACCCACATACACCTTGCTACACACAACCAATTACTCTCTCTCTAATGACACAGCCTGCTCTCTCCCTCCACTCTCTCTTTTTGTGTCCATTTCGCCGGCTTCTAACCCCCTCTACCCTCTCATCTCCCCTCCAGGCAGGAGATCCCAAAATAGTCTTAAGTGTCCACCTGATCCAAGAAGCTCACTCCTCACCAGCATCCCTCTCCAACCCATTGTCCAGTCCAATCCTTGTCTGAAGAGTTGGCTTCGGGAATGGTTCCTGTCCTGGGCCAACAGAAGGTCTGGGGGCCATGACCACAGGGGTCCTTCTAATCTCAGTCAGACCATTAAGTCTGGTCTTTTTACAAGAATTTGGGGTCTGCATCCCACTGCTCTCCTGCTCCCTCAGGGGTTCTCCGTTGTGTTCCCTGTCAGGGCAGTCATTGGTTGTAGCTGGGCACCATCTAGTTCTTCTGGTCTCAGGATGATGTAGTCGCTGGTTCACGTGGCCCTTTCTGTCTCTTGGGCTCATAATCGCCTTGTGTCCTTGGTGTTCTTCATTCTCCTTTGATCCAGGTGGGTTGAGACCAATTGATGCATCTTAGATGGCTGCTTGCTAGCATTTAAGACCCCAGATGCCACTCTTCAAAGTGGGATGCCGAATGTTTTCTTAATAAATTTTATTATGCCAGTTGACTTAGACGTTCCCTGAAACCATGGTCCCCAGACCCCTGCCTCTGCTACGCTGGCCTTTGAAGCATTCAGTTTATTCAGAAAACTTCTTTGCTTTATGGTTTAGTCCAATTGTGCTGACCTCCCCAGTATTGTGTGCTGTCTTTCCCTTCATCTAAAGTAGTTCTTATGTACTACCTAATTAGTGGATACCCCTCTTACACCCTCCCTCCCTCCCCACCTCATAACCACAAAAGAATATTTTCTTCTCAGTTTTAACTATTTCTCAAGTTCTTATAATAGTGGTCTTATGTAATATTTGTCCTTTTGCAACTAATTTCACTCAGCATAATGCCTTCCAGGTTCCTCCATGTTAGGAAATACTTCACAGATTCCTCACTGTTCTTTATCGATACGTGGTATTCCATCGTGTGAATATACCATAATTTATCCATTCATCCATCGATGAGCACCTTGGTTGCTTCCATGTTTTTGCTATTGTAAACAGTGCTGCAATAAACATGGGTGTGCATATATCTGTTCGTGTAAAGGCTCTTATTTCTCTAGGATATGTTCCAAGGAGTGGGATTGCTGGATCATGTGGTAGTTCTATTTCTAACTTTTTAAGGAAGTGCCAAATCGATTTCCAAAGTGGTTGTACCATTTGACATTCCCACCAGCAGTGTATAAGTGTTCCAATCTCTCCACAGCCTCTCCAACATTTATTATTTTGTGTTTTTTGGATTAATGCCAGCCTTGTTGGAGTGAGATGAAATCTCATTGTAGTTTCGATCTGCATTTCTCTAATGGCTAATGATTGTGACCATTTCCTCATATACCTGTTAGCTACCTGAATGTCTTCTTTAGTGAAGTGTCTATTCATAACTTTTGCCCATTTTTTAATCGGGTTATTTGTCTTTTTGCAGTTGAGTTTTTGCAGTATCATGTAGATTTTAGAGATCAGGCACTGATCAGAAATGTCATAGCTAAAAACTTTTCCCAGTCTGTAGGTAGTCTTTTTACTTTTTTGGTGAAGTCTTTGGATGAGCATAAGTGTTTGATTTTTAGGAGCTCCCAGTTATCTAGTTTTTCTTCTATGTTCTTTATAATGTTTTGTATACTGTTTATGCCGTGTATTAGGGCTCCTAACGTTGTCCCTATTTTTTCTTCCATGATCTTTATCATTTTAGGTTTTATATTTAGGTCTTTGATCCATTTTGAGTTAGTTTTTGTGCATGGAGTGGGGTATGGGTCTTGTTTCATTTTTTTGCAGATGGATATCCAGTTATGCCAGCACCATTTGTTAAAAAGACTGTCTTTTCCCCATTGAACTGTTTTGGGGCCTTTGTCAAATATCAACTGCTCATATGTGGATGGATTTATGTCTGGATTCTCAATTCTGTTCCATTGGTCCATGTATCTGTTGTTGTACCAATACCAGGGTGTTTTGACTGTGGCAGTATAATAGGTTCTAACATCAGGTAAAGTAAGGCCTTCCACTTTGTTCTTTTTCAGTAATGCCTTATTTGTCTGGAGCCTCTTTCCCTTCTGTATGAAATTGGTGATTTGTTTCTCCATCTCATTAAAGAATGTCCTTGGGATTTGGATCAGAATTGCATTAAATGTATAGATTGCTTTTGCTAGAATAGACATTTTTATAATATTAAGTCTTCCTATCCATGAGCAAGATATGTTCTTCTACTTATGTAAGTCTCTTTTGGTTTCTTGCAGAACTGTACTGTAGTTTTCTTTGTATAAGTCTTTTACATCTCTGGTAAGATTTATTCCTAAGTATTTTATCTTTTTGGGGGGTACTGTAAATGGCATTGATTTGGTGATTTCCTCTTTGATGTTCTTTTTGTTGGTATACAGGAATCCAGATGATTTTTGTATGTTCATCTTGTATCCCGATACTCTGCTGAACTCTTCTATTAATTTCAGTAGTTTTCTGGAGGATTCCTTAGGGTTTTCTGTGTATAAGATCATGTCATCTGCAAATAGAGATACTTTTACTTCTTCCTTGCCAATCTGGATGCCCTTTATTTCTTTATCTAGCCTAATTGCCCTGGATAGGACTTCCAGCACAATGTTGAACAAGAGCAGTGATAAAGGGCATCCTTGTCTGGTTCCCGATCTACGAGGGGATGCTTTCAGGCTCTCTCCACTTAGGGTGATGTTGGCTATTGGCTTTGTATAAATGCCCTTTATTATGTTGAGGAATTTTCCTTCTATTCTTATTTTGCTGAGAGTTTTTATCAGGAATGGGTGTTGAACTTTGTCAAATGCCTTTTCTGCATCAATTGATCAAATCATGTGATTCTTGTCTTTTGTTTTATTTATGTGGTGGATTACATTAATTGTTTTTCTAATGTTGAACCATTCCTGCATACCTGGTATGAATTCCACTTGGTCATGGTGAATTATTTTTTTGATATGTTGTTGAATTCTATTGGCTAGAATTTTGTTGAGGATTTTTGCATCTACATTCATGAGGGATATAGGTCTATAATTTTCTTTTCTTGTGGTATCTTTACCTGGTTTTGGTATCAGGGATATGCTGGCTTCATAGAATGAGTTTGGGAGTATTCCATCCTTTTCTATGCTCTGAAATACCTTTAGTAATAGTCGTATTAACTCTTCTCTGAAAGTTTGGTAGAACTCTGTAGTGAAGCCGTCCCAACCAGGGCTTTTTTTTCTTTTGTTGGGAGTTTTTTGATTACCTTTTCAATTTCTTCTTTTGTTATGGGTCTATTTAATTGTTCTACCTCTGTTTGTGTTAGTTTAAGTAGGTAGCGTGTTTCTAGGAATTCATCCATTTCTTCTAGGTTTTCAAATTTGTTTGAGTATAGTTTTTCATAGTAATCTGATATGATTCTTTTAATTTCAGTTGGGTCTGTTGTAATATCACCCATCTCATTTCTTATTCAGGTTATTTGCTTCCTCTCCTATTTTTCTTTTGTCAGTTTGGCCAGTGGTTTATCAATTTGGTTGATTTTTTCAAAAAACCAGCTTTTGGTCTTGTTAATTCTTTCAATTACTTTTCTGTTTTCTATTGTATTTAGTTCAGCTCTAATTTTTCTTATTTGTTTTCTTCTGGTGCCTGTCGGTTTTTTTTTGTTGCTCTCTTTCTATTTGTTCAAGTTGTGGGATAATTCTTTGATTTTGGGCTTTTTGGATGAGTGCATTTATTGATATAAATTGGCCTCTGAGCACCGCTTTTGCTGTGTCCCAAAGGTTCTGATAGGAAGTGTTTTCATTCTCATTGGATTCTCTGAATTTCTTTATTCCATCCTTAATGTCTTCTATAATCCAGTCTTTTTTGAGCAGGGTATTGTTCAGTTTCCAAGTTTTTGATTTCTTTTACCTGCTTTTCCTGTTATTCATTTCTACTTTTATGGCCTTATGGTCAGAGAAGATGCTTTATAATATTTCAATATTTTGGATTCTGCTAGGGCTTGCTTTATGACCTAATATGTGGTCTCTTCTAGAGAATGGTCCATGTGCACTAGAAAAGAAAGTATGCTTGGCTGCTGTTGGGTGGAGTGTTCTGTATATGTCTATGAGGTCAAGTTGGTTGATTGTGGCATTTAGATCTTTCACGTCTTTATTGAGCTTCTTGCTGGATGTCCTGTCCTTCACCGAAAGTGGTGTGTTGAAGTCTCCTACTATTATTGTGGAGCTGTCTATCTCACTTTTCAGTGTTGACAGAGTTTGTTTTAGGTACCTTGCAGCCCTGTCATTGGGTGCATAAATATTGAATATGGCTATATCTTCTTGGTCTATTGTCCCTTTAATCATTATATAGTGTCCTTCCTTATGCTTTCTGATGGATTTAACTTTAAAGTCTATTTTGTCAGAAATTAATATTGCCACTCCTGCTCTTTTTTGATTGTTTGCTTTATATATATATTTTTTTCCATCCTTTGAGTTTTAGTTTGTTTGTGTCTCTAAGGTGTGTCTCTTGTAGGCAGCATATAGATGGATCTTGTTTTTTAATCCATTCTGCCACTCTCTGTCTCTTTATTGGTGCATTTAGGCCATTTACATTCAGGGTAATTATGGCTAGGTATGAATTTAGTGCTATCATTTTGGTGTCTTTTTTGGTGTGTTGACAGTTTCCTTTTCCCACTTGATTTTATGTGCTGAGTAGATTTTCTTTATATATTGTCCTTTCCTCATATTTGTTGTTGTTGATTTTGTTTCTGCTGAGTCTGTATTTTTCCCTTGTATTTTATTTTGATGAGTAGGATAGTTTGTCTCCTTTGTGGTTACCTTATTATTTACCCCTATTTTTCTAAATTTAAAACTAGCTTTTATTTCTTTGTATCGCTGTAGCTTCCTCTCCATATGGAAGGTGTATGATTACATTTCTTAGTCTCTCTTTATTATTTTAATGTTTTCTTCTTTTTATGTAATAACATCACCGTTACCCTGTTTTGGGCCTTTTTTTTTTTTTTTTTTTTTTTTAATCTTGCTTTGTGTTTTTGGATTTCCCTGTCTGGGTTGACATCTGGTTGCTCTGCCCAGTGCTCTAGTCTTGGCTTGATACCTGATATTATTGATTTTTCTAACCAAAGAACTCCCTTTATTATTTCTTGTAGTTTTGGTTTGGTTTTTATGAATTCCCTCAACTTGTGTTTACCTGGAAATGTCTTAATTTCACCTTCATATTTAAGAGACAGTTTTGATGGATATATGATTCTTGGTAGGCAATTTTTTTCCTTCAATTTTTTGAATATGTCATCCCATTGCCTTCTTGCCAGCATGGTTTCTGCCGAGTAGTCTGAGCTTTTTCTTATTGGCTCTCCTTTGTAGATGACTTTTCTTTTATCCCTCACTGCTCTAATAATTCTCTCTTTATCTTTGTATTTGGCAAGCTTGATTATAATATGTCTTGGTGAATTTCTTTTAAGATCTATCTTATGTGGAGTTCGATGAGCATCTTGGATAGATACCTTCTCATTTTTCACAATATCAGGGAAGTTTTCTGCCAACAAATCCTCAGCAATTTTCTCTGTATTTTCTATTATCCTTCCCTGTTCTGGTACTCCAGTCACTCATAGGTTATTTCTCTTGATACAGTCCCACATGATTCTTAAGGTTTCTTCATCAAATTGTTGAATTGTTTTATATGATTTTTCTTCAAATATATTAGTGCCAAGTGATTTATCTTTGAGTTCAGAAATTCTAGCTTCTACTTGCTCAATTCTGTTCCTCTGACTTTCTATTGAGTTATCCAATTCTGTAATTTTATTGTTAATCTTCTGAGTTTCTGATTGCTGTCTGTCTATGGATTTTTTCCAGCTTATTAAACTTTTCATCATGTTCCTGAATAATCTTTCTAATTTCTTCAGTTGCTTTATCTGTGTGTTCCTTGGCTTGTTCCGCATATTGCCTCATTTCCTTCCTGGTGTCTTGAAGGGTTCTATATATTAAACTTTTGCATTCTGCATCTGGTAATTCCAGGAATGCACTTTCATCTAAAAGATCCCTGGATTCTTTGTTTTCAGAGCCTGTTGAGGTAGGTGGTCATAGCCTGTTTCTTTATGGGACTTGATATTGACTGTTGTCTCTGAGCCATCTATAAGTTATTGTATTAGCTTATGCTTGCTTGCTGTGTCACAGCTGCTTGCTTTGTTTTGTTTTGGTATACCCCTATGGGTTGCTTGAGTGAGCTAGCTTGATTATTTTTACCTTTGGAGCTCTGGTGTCCTGTCCCCAGCTGGCTAGAGCTGTTATCAGATATATCAGTCTAGGAGTCCATTCAGTTTTCTTATATGAATTCAGCTCATTTTTCCAGGTAGCTGATATGAAGTGTGTGGTACAGGCTCTGTCCTACAGTCTTAGAGGGGCAGGGGTGATTGGCGTGTATACCTGTATCTGATTGCAGCAGGGGGTCATGCTCTGAACAAGGCAGGGGGCTGAGAACTGACCCCCAAGTGTCTCTGAGGAAAACACGTCTCTGTTCCCTAGAGCGTGCTGGTGGGTGGGTTCTGCAGAGGGACCGTGGGCACCCAAATTTTTTGTTGTAAGGACTGGGAGGTACCAGTTATCTTTGGACCCCTGTCGCGGGTGGCTGGGCGACCTGAGTGGAGCTACCAGTCCTTAGGTCCCTGATGTGGGTAGGTGAGGACCTTGTTTAATAGGCAAAGGAACGTCAAATGTAAACACCCACCTCTCTACCTCACAGTTGAAATTGTTGGAGGTTGCCAACAAGGGCCTATTCTCCTGAAATAGGCCCACACAGGTCCGTGCAGAAGGGAAAAGTGTTCATGGTTCACGGACGGTTTATGCCTGGACAGGAGCTGCTTTGTCCTGAGCTCCCCCGGTTAATGGAGCTAGCAAATTATCTTTTCCCCCCATTTGCAAATTTTTTCCTTCCCCAAGGCTGGGAGGATGGCTCTAGGTGCTCACCAGGGTCTATCTCAGGCCCAGGGATTCAGCCACTGAAGCCGGCTTGGGGGTGGGGGGGCATGGTAAAATATATGCAAATACTTAGCTTTTGCTGAGAGCATGCTGTTCTCCTCAGGTCCCAGAGGTGTGAGTGGGCTGTGTGGCTGGCTGCTTCTCCCTGAGGAAACTGTGGCCAAACGCTAGTACCAGCCCGCTGCAACTGCCTCTGCCGATGCTCCGGGAATGGTGCCTGAGGGCTCCCCATGATTCTGGTCTGGCAACTACTCTCTACTTCTGAACGTCCTCTTTCTCCCCCTGCCCCTCAGTTCGTTGTCTAAGCTTGCCTTTGATGTTCAGGGCCCCCAGCTTGTCACAAATATATTTGTTTCACTTGTTTTTTCAGGTCTTTGTTGTAAAGAGGGCTCGACAGAAGCATCTGTCTGTTCCGCCATCTTGGCTCTGCCTCCTCCTTTGTTCATATTTTGATGCCGCTCTATAACCTGCCCGTTTTGTTCATTCTCTGTTTGAACCATAGCAACACTAGAGGACAGAGTAGAACTCTCCCACAGGATTTCCAAGGAGCAGCTGGTGAATTTGAACTGCAGACCTTTTGATTAGCAGCCATATCACTTAACCACTGTGCCACCGGGGCTCCTGTTCATTCTCTAGTGTCTTTGAAATTTTTCTTTTTGACTAAATTTTCACAGCTTATAGTTGTTACTGGCAGACGGATCAGTCCAGTAGAAGGTGCTGTACACTGAAAGCCAAACTCCTGGAAAATTAAACGAAAAAAGTTTTTGCTACGCTGTCTTCATTTGGAGGGGGGCTATCTGTTGTTGGAAGACTTGGATATTATCCTTCTGGTTGTATTGTTTAGACATGAGATTATTACTCAGCATTCAAGTAAAAAAGTCAGTAAGTTGATGCATGAAACAGCAGGGAGATGAGGTAGAAAAATCAATGTCTTATTTCAAAAATTGCCATTTCACTCTAATTCAATATTTTCTTTCTTGTCCAATATCACTGTAACATATAAAATTAATCTTTAAAATATGTGATCTAGACATTGCAGATGAGGCAAATACAAATAAGACACCATCCTTGTATTTAAGGAGCCTGTAATCTTTTGAGGTACACACACAGGTGAACAACTAGTCCATGGAACCACAAGAGGGGAAACAAGCTTGGAAATGAAAAGGATGAATTCACTTTAGTCACTATGGTTTTGTGTTTGAAGGGCACCAGCACAGCATGGAACTGTTCAAGATTTCTAAAACATTCATATATAGGTTGTGGATCATTCACATTGAGCTGACAGATGGCTAGGACATAGGAGCTAGGACAAGAGCAAGGAAGAGGACTCATACACAATTCTGTGAACTAATTCTATAATGGGTGTATGTGTATCTGTAGTTAAAAAACTTCCATTGTATTTAAGTGTACTCTGAAAAGACCGACTAGCCTTATTATCACAGACATTGTAAAATTAGACACTGGCTGCATTCGATTTGGCATTGTTTCCTTACTTTAAAAGACAGTGTTCGTTTTTCTTTACCTAGGTTTTCTTTATTTATGAAGGGACTACATCCAAATTCTCTTGAATGAAATCATTCAGTAACTTTGGCTGAGTCTCATATGGCCTAAAGGTTATATTACAGAATTACCACACTTTTGGCCCAACTGTTTAGGAAAACCTTTTATGCAAAAGGGTAATATTAGCATAGGAGCCAACAAAGAATGTAGTGTATCCTCTTTTTGTACCCAAGGAATAATTTTTCTGTGTAGATATGTTGGCAAAATGGTGCTCACATCAAAGCCCACTTTAAAAATTAAAGTAAAATGCTTTTCTTTTGAGAGTAAAAAGTGCAGCTTAGTTTTTTTTTCCAGAAAGTTTCTTGTCTTGAATATAAACGAGCTTCTTACTACACACGTTATTGTTTTACTGATAATAGGGCCTGCCATACAATATTGTGAAATATAAAGCCTTATATATTCCAAATATTTTAAATGATGTTAGTATACTGGATTTCTAAATTTTGGAAACAAATTTACAAATAAGAGGCATTAATAAGTTTTGTGAATTTCTGAATTTCTTTACCTTGTTCAGTAGATGTAGCATGTTGAGGTAGAAAGAGCAGGGACTTGGGCATCAAGGAGAAATGGCTCTGAATTCTGCTTTGCCGCTCACTATCAGTGCGACCACCGTTGTTTATTTATCTGTGAAATAAAGATAATCACCCCTTCATGACACCAAATCAAAACCAAACCTGCTGGCATTGAGTCAATTCTGACTCATAGAGACCTTATAGGACACCATAGAACTGCCTCATGCGGTTTCCAAGGAGCGGTTGGTAGATTCGAACTGCTGATCTTTTGGTTAGCTGCTGAACTCTTAACCACTATGCCACTAGGGCTCCTTCTACGTGATAGGGCCATGTATATGAAAGTGTATGAAGTATAGAGTATTATGATCATAGCATAGTATTTTATAGTAAATATTGTTGCACCTGTAATTATCAACAGCAATTCTTCTATAATAAACCCTAGTATTTTCAATTTTTTTAAAAAAACTGGGTTTATTTAAAAATGGGTTTTTTAAAAAACTGGGGTTTTTTAATTATTCTTTTCAAGGTTAGAAGAAAAAGATTCTTTAAGAAATAATTTATTTTACTTTAAAATAGCAATTTTACGTTTCGTTTTGCCCTGTTGCAGCCACCTGACGAGTGATGTCTACATAGGTGAATCATGTCTGCATAGGCATATATGATTTCCATAGGTTATAAGTAACTTTTGGGTATTTTGTCACCTTTTATCTACTACTCAGGAAAGTGTATTAAGGTACAAGTGGGGTTTATTCATTTAATGAGACCCTCTTGTGTCAAAGGTACTTTCCTGATGAATAAAAATGAGATGGACCTTACCCACATGGAACATACAACCTAATAGGTGTTGTAACGGTGTCATTATGTGAATAATCTTTAATCTGATCTAATTTTATAATGAGTGATTTTTGGCCTCCTTCACAACTAATTGGAAACCCTGACGGTGTAGTGGTTAAGTGCTACGGGTGCTAACCAAAAGGTTGGCAGTTCAAGTCTACCAGGCGCTCCTTGGAAACTCTATGGGACAGTTCTACTCTATCTTATAGGAACGCTATGAGCCAGAATCAACTTGATGGCAGTGGGTTTTTTTTTGGATTCACAACTAATTGAGACTATCTAGTAAACTGCAACTCTGGATTGAAACCTGCTGGCCTAAACCATATGCAAGGCACCTATCCCATAATACACAGGCAAGGGGCATTCATATTATATATTAAATCCATCTACAAAAAGCAGCTTGAAGCTGCAACAGGAGTTAATAACTAATATTTAAGATATCTAATAGATAACCATCTTCCTATATCGTTTGATGAAGATTAGTCAAATACTTCAGGATTAAAAAAAAAACAAAACAAAAACCTGTTGCTGTTGAGTCGATTCCGACTCATAACGACCCTACAGGACAGAGTAGAACTGCCCCAGAGAGTTTCCCAGGAGCACCTGGTGTATTCAAACTGCTAACCTTTTGGTTAGCAGCTATAGCACTTAACCACTAGGCCACCAGAGTTTCCAAAATGCTTCAGGATAGCTCTGCTATTTTCACATTCCGGCCTGAAAAATTCGCTAAGAGAAACACAACTTGAATCTAATGTGCCTCTCTTTGGCCCCTCTGGACCTACCACTTCCCTCCAGGAGCTCTTTGGATTCTACCAGGGCATTGATACACTTTGCTAGAAAGTTGCTATCCAAGGGCTCTTTTCTGGTCAAAAGGTTATCTCTGACCATCTGCTCACGCACATCAGCTTGGCTTGTGTTGCAGTGTGTGAGGCCACACTCATGACTTTGATATAGAAATTAGACCAAGAGGTTTCAGTCATGTATCTTGGCAGCAAGATGAGTGGTATCAGAGCAAGCTCAAGAGAAACAGTTTAAATTACAAGTCAAAAGATAAGTCTTGGGCAGGGGTTGGAGTAACAGTTTGTGGATTTTTTTTTCATCAAGTATTAGTAGGAGACTTTCAATAGCACATGACAAGTTAATCAGTAACAAAGGACACACAATTTAAGAATTCAAATAAATTGTACTCTTTAACTCTCAAAGTTCACCTCTTTTCCATTCTGAAAGATGTACTATATAAGACAGCCTTCTACCTGATTCCTCAGAGCCCTTTTGTTGTTTAATTTGGCTCTATAATGAAACAGCTTTGATTGTATGAGCAAAAGGTAAGAACACAGGTGGTTGCACAGATATTTCCAATGCACCATAAGGGATAGGAAAACACCACAAACTGCCACCATCCTAGTTGCCTTAGGATTTAGGAGACATCTGTTGGGTATGTTACTGGAGGAAAAAATCTGCTCTTTTATGACGATGGAAACATTTATTTTCAAATAGTTGCTGGAGCACTAAGGAAGGCAGTATCCCTGAGAGATAGGTAATAGGTCATTTAATCAGCCTTGTTTGTGAGCTGCCTTCTTGCAAAGCATTGCTCTATGCTCTAGAATGGAGTGGGGACGGGCTTACAGTGGCATGAATAGATAGGTCCCTTCAGTTAGTACTGTTTTCCTCATTTTATAGGTGGTTCTAATTTCAGTAAAGTAATGTTTAGTTTGCTCACATCTAAATTATTTGCAACTGTCGTAAGAAATTTCCCTAAGTTGAAAACTTGTAAAATAAGTAAAGGCTGTCTTTAGGTTCTGAGACTTTTCTGCCCCATTTGTTTTTATCAATACTGGATTCCTTCTGTTGACGCCATCCCCAGGTAATTGTTTGATATCCTGTTTCTAAAGGACTTTGATCAAAGCTGATCTATTAAATTAGCTTTGCGATAGCTATGTCTAAATTGTAAGAATCTTGTGGAATGATAGTTCAAAAGGAATGAATGGAAGAAGACTCTAAAAAACAGCAGTAATTCGATAGCACAGTCACTTTATCCCAACAGGGTAGGAACAGGAGAGTCATTTAAATAAACCAATGTGCGCACAAAAATCTAAGTTTTAAAAGGGCATATATGAAAGATGGAGAGAGGAATAATCAAGGGAGAATAGGAAGCTAGCAGATATTTGAAAGATGTGTCTAGAAGGATAAATTTAGCATCAAAAAAGTGATGAGACAATAAGAATGATTTTTAAGCGATTGCTGGAGCTGGAAGAAGACCAAAGAAGGCATATGCCCAACGTTAACAGAAAAGAAGTGAAAGATAAAAAGCAGTAATATGCCATTCATTCCTGTTGGTGATTGTGTTCTATCTCCAGGAAACTGCAAGTCTGTGTTTCTGGAGAGGACCTCCCATCCTCACCAACCAGAGCAGTGGCTTCTTACCTCAAGGCTGGGAGATACCCTGAGGGAACAGGAATTTCATAGAAATGTGGCCAACATTGATTGGGCAATTGGCTGCTGAGTGTAAGCTGGGTAGAATCATATTAGGCCTAACTCTCTTTTGTTAGTGCCGTTTTACCTATATGCCTCAACAATTGTGTGTATGTGGAAAATTTGCTATGATTGTCCAACTCTCAAATTTTATTTTTTGTTGTGGGGTAGAGATATACAATATGCTTGTTGTTGTTGTGTGCTGTTGAATTGATTCTGACTCACAGTGACCCTATATGAAACAGTACAGTATCTACCTAAAACTGACTTTTCCAAAACATTTCAGTGAAAAATAGTGAAAGCAATAATGATAAAAATCATATTTAAATTACTAAAACATTCACACGTTCTATAATAAAATGGAAAAGCATTTCTATTTAGAATTGTAATGAAGAAACCTTTCTCTTTCTGATATCAGTGAATTTCTCCAAGTAACTGTCACCCACTTACATACACTTCAAGGATAGTATGTTCAATTGATCTAATAGTTTCTAAAGAACTATGTTTGATTCATGATTCTTTTATTTTTTTGTCTTAGTTGAAGAAACATGAGTTTAACGTCAGACCTGGCTTTATGTCAGACCAGCTTCACCATTTTCTGGATGTGTGTCTGTGACGGTTAATCTTATGTGTCATCTTGGCTAGGATATGATTCTCAGTGGTCTGGCAAATACTATGTAATCATCTTCCATTTTGTGATCTGATGTGAGCTCCCAGTCAGTTGGAAGGGGCGTTTCCTTAGGGTTGTGGCCTATATCCAGTATATAAATGGATGTTTTGGCAAAGCTTGCTTTCTCTCTTTACTGTGCGCTCTTCTCATTGCCTGACCTCTGGTTCTTGGGACATAAGCCTGCAGGAGCCTCCAGCTTGTTGCCTGACCTATAGATTTTGGATTCATCAACTCCTACAACCCTGTGAGCCAGCAGAAGACTCCACTCTGTCAACTGATCTGTAGATTTTGGGTTCATCAGCTCCTGCGAACACGTGAACGAACAGAGGTCTTCTGCCTGTCGTCCGACCCACGGATTTGGGACTTGCTAATCCTCACAATGGCATGAGCCATTTCCTCACAATTGCATGAGCCATTTTCTTGAAGTAAATTTCTCTCTATATATCTATATATGCTTCACTGGTTTTGATCCTCTAGAGAACCCAGACTAAGACAGTGTCTTTGGGCACATTATTTATACTTCTTATATTTTATTCATACTCACAATAAAGAGGAACAAATTATCGATACATGCGATAGCTTAGATGAATTTCAAAGACAGCATGCTGATGGGAAGAAGCCAATCTCAAAAGGTTACATACTGTATGAATCCATTTTGATGTTTTTTGAAAAGAGAAAATTATGACAGAGAGCAGATCAGTGATTACCAGGAGTTAGTGATGTGTGTGTTTGTGTGCATGTTTGTGCGTGTGTATAACTAAAGGGGTAACACAAAAGAAATTTTTGAGGTGGTGGGACTGTTTCTATATCTAGTGGTAGTTACATAAATCTACATGAGTGAAATTCATAGAACTGTACATCAAAAGAAAAAAGTCAATTTTACTGTATAATAATTTAGAACATAAAATTAAAACATAAAATGTAACAGAGGGCGAGGGCATTGGTGGTTTAGTGATAGAATTCCCATCTTTCATGCAGGAGACCACTTCTTGGCCAATGGGCCACAAACACAGCCACCACCCGTCTGTCAGTGGAGGCTTATGTGTTGCTATGATGTTGAGCAGAATTCAATGGGGCTTCCAGACTAAGGCAGACTAGGAAGAAAGGCCTGGTGAGCTACTTCAGAAAATCAGCCATTGAGAACCCTGTGAATCACAATGGCCCAATCCCTTGGTGCATGGAATCCCCATGAGTTGGGGGTCCCATCCCTTGGTGCATGGGATCCCCATGAGTTGGGGGTCGACTCCATGGCAGCTAACAACAACACATTATTTACTTAAATAAATACATTAAAAAAGCGTAAGGAAGGGGCAAAAAGGGGTATAATAATAGCAACCTCATTAAGCAGTTGACAATTAAATGAGATCATGTGATTGGATGTGTGTATGTAACACACATAACACATTCACAGTTGGTGTTCGAATCATATAGTTTTCTCCCTAATTGTACCTCTGGGTAGGTAATTTAACCTCTTCAGCCTCGGAATCATCATTCTCTTAAAAAAAAACAAAAAACAAAAAAACAAATCAGATGACATTTCAGACATGCAGCAGACAGTATTTGTATGAAAGTTGGAAAACACATCAAGGCACTGTTTTAGGTTTTTTGAATAGGTTTGATATACAACATGGATTTTCTAAGCCAAGGGAATAATGCCTTCTAAGAAACCTCTTGTGGCCATTATAAGGATTAAAGAGGTTCTTGTTGTGGTTAGGTTCTGACTCATAGCAACCCTACGTACAACAGAACAAAACACTGCCTGTTCCTGTGCCATTCTCACAATCCTTGTTATGCTTAAGCCCATTGTTGCAACCACTGTGTCAATCTGTCTCATTGAGGGTCTTCCTGTTTTTCTCAGACCTTCCACTCTACCAAGAATGATATCCTTCTCCAGAGACTGATCCCTCCTGATAACATGTCCCAAGTATGTGAGAGGCAGTCTTGCCATCCTTGCTTCCAAGGAGCACTCTGCTTTCACTTCCTCCAAATTAAAGACATACCATATATAAAGCAGAAACCTTGGTGCCATAGTGGTTAAGAGCTATGGCTGCTAACCAAAGAGTTGGCAGTTTGAATACACCAGGTACTTCTTGGAACCCTCATGGGACAGTTCTAGTCTGTCCTATAGGGTTGTTATGAGTCGGAATCGACTGGATAGCAATGGGTTTGGTTTTTTTGGCATATAAAGCATGGAAATCCTGGTGGTGCAGTGGTTAAGAGTTCACGAGATTGTGGCAAATATGTGCCATAGCATTGTAAGCTGCAAGGCATTACCTAAATATTACATCACCTTTGTAACTCATTTTCCTTCAAATTGTATATAAAGTATAGTAAATTTACATATATAAAGTGCATATATCCAGTGCATCATCTACTTAGATTCCTGACAGTGGTTTGTTTTTAAATTAATATTTTTCTTAATAATATCAATTTTTATTGGGAAAGAACATCTCAGAAAAATTCTAGACTAAAATAACTATATGTGATCATGAAATAAACAATTGGGTGGTGCTAAAATGACATAAATAATAAACAATTATTTTTTAAACAGAAAAGTATTTTTTTCAGGGGGCATCCCTCTTTAAGAATTTTGCTTAAAAGGTGATGGAAAGCTCTTAATCAGGATTTTCAGTTTGTGAGATTGTGACATATCTCCCTCTGGGCCATTCCTTCTTTTCTTTTTTCACTCTTCAATGAAATGAATTGTCCTAACGGTAAGGACGGGTAATCCATTTTCTTCTTGAGCTAAGGTGATGTCTGTTTTAAAATCAGGGTTTAAAAATATTACTCTAGACTACCTTGCTTAGTGCGGGGCGGGCCGGGGGAGGGGGAAGGTAAACAAAAGCAAGGATCTTTAAAAAGAAAAGAACTCTTTATGTCTTCACTACAACAGAAAAAACAAACAAAACAGAGAGCTTTCTGTGCAAGTTGGCAAATGCATCAAGGCATTGTTTGTAGATATTATTTTTGATAGGTTTGATATACAGCATCGTTTTCCGAACCAATGGAATATTGTCTTCTTACAAATCTCATCAGGCCGGCAGTGCTGCTGCTATGGGCTGGCTTATCAGCTCCAGCCAGAGTCTGTTGCACTTGCATGCGCCTTCGTAGCCTGAGAGGAAAATAAATTGTACCCAAGCAGTTAATAAGAAAGAATTATTGTGAGTGAGATGCATGACACTATGAGTGTGCATCGTTTTACAGACTAAATGCTGATTTGCTAAAAAAAAAAAAAAAAAAAGCTTAGTCTACATGAAATGGAAATTCCATTTTAAAATTGTCATTTTACATGTATTTGGTGGTTTTCTAGCTCAAAAAAATGAATATTACCTATTTTTGATACATTTCGGGGATAGCGCTGAAGAGGTGATTCCCATTTCTGTGGCTTGCTAGTGAACATTTTTATTAATTCCAATTATGTAGCGAGACATCTGTTTTTGCTTTTTGGAGCAGACACACAGTACCTATAGGTACATAGAATGTATGTTTTAAAGCAGCAGACATATGGACAGAATCTCTATAGCATGACTGAATTGTTTATGGGGAGCTTATGGGCCTAATTATTCACTTTTTGCAGTTGTTTGGGTTAGCATTTCTAATGCCAAAAGATTTGTGCTTGAAGAGCAGGGTTAGTTGAACTTAATAGGTGTTAACTGCTAATATAAAGTATAATCTTTGCTAAAAAGGAGGATGAAGCCTTTAATCCTCCTATCCTAATTAGTCAGGCCCCAGAAGTCTGTGGAAACTCGTCAATGCTTTACCACAGTCAGAGAGGTAAAATAACTTGTATAAAGCCACAGCACTAGTGTGTGAAGGACCTGGACTTCAGACTGAGAGCTGTCTGATTCCACTCAGAAAATGCATATTTTGAATTAAGTTTGTTTTGTCTATGTTAAGAAATGAAAGAAACCAGGTATCTGGTAAGATAGCATTATTTGTTATAGAAATCATTCCAAATTGTTAGTAGATTAACCCAATATAAATGTATTTGTTGCTCAGATAGGAATCTGGTATGGATCTTTCTTGTCTTTGAGCAGTTTTTTTCCACCAGGTGATCCAGGGACTTGTGTCTCCACCATCCCTTAGAGACTCCAAGTCTTCTAACATTCATCTGGCAGACAGGGAGAGAGAAACAGGAGAAAGAACACCTGGTTTTCCAAATCCCTGGCCTAGGAAAGGAGACACACACCATTTCTTCTGGTTATTTATGGATAAGAACTCATCAACACACCAGGATGAAAGGGAGGTTGGGTGTGGTAGGCAGAATTTTTAATGACGTCCCCAAGATATTTCGTTAGCCCTAATCTGTTGAACCTGTGAATATGATGATATATCACTCCTCTGATGATATCGTGCTTAATGGTATGTTGGAAATCCTGATGGCATTGTGGTTAAGAGCTAGAGCTGCTAACCAAAAGGTTGGCAGTTCAAATCTACCAGTTGCTCCTTGGAAACCATAAGGGACAGTCCTAATCTGTCATATAGGATTGCTATGAGTCGGAATCGACTTGATGGCAATGGGTAATGGCATGTTGTTGTTGCTGATAGGTGCCATTAAGTCAGTTCCAACTCATAGTGATCCTATAGGACAGAGTAGAACTGTCCCGTAGGGTTTCCAGGAGCGGCTGGTGGATTTGAGCTGCCAACCTTTTGGTTAGCAGCTAAGCTCTTAACCACTATGTCACCAGGGCCCAATTCTTAGTGACATAATTGACCATAAAGTAGAGGTTCTCTGGGTGGGCCTGATTTAATCATATAAGCCCTTAAGGACAGAAAAGTTTCTCCAGCTGATGACAGAAGAGGAAGTCAGGTTCTAAGCACAAGAGGGAATTATAGGGCCATTACTGGTTTGAATGTGGAAGAGGTCACATAAGAAGGAATAATGGCAGTCTCAGGACGATGAAAGCATGTCCTCAGTTGACTAATAGAGAAAAGAATCCTCATTCCTACAACAGGGAGCTGTATTCTGCCAACAGGCTGAATGAGTTTGCTAGGTTATTCTTTACCAGAGCCTCATAGTTTGGCCAACCCTTGACAGACCCTAAGCAGAGGACCCAGTTGAGCCATGCCACACTTTTAACCTATGAAACCATGAGATAATAAACAGTGTTGTTTCAGGCTGCTAAACGTGTGGTAATTTGTTATGCAGCAATACAAAAACTAATATACTGGGAAATGTAGACCCTACCTGGGCATCTGCCTGTCAGTATGATCTCCATAAAAGAACAAAAAAACGAATGAGTTGCTGTTGAGTCAATTCTGACTCATGGTGATCCCATGTGTTTCAGAATAGAACTGTACTCCATAGGGTTTTGAAGGCTGATTTTTCAGAAGTATATTGCCAAGCAAGGCAACTCAGGTAAACTCGGACACCAACCTTTTGTCTAGTAACCAAGCAAATAACTGTTAGTGCCATCCAGGGACTCCATCGTAATGTAAAAGAGGTGCACAAATATTTGATGAGCACTAGTCATCTCTGGAAACCCTGTGGTGTAGTGGCTAAGTGCTACGTCTGCTAACCAAAAGGTTGACAGTTCGAGTATACCAGGCACTCCTTGGAAGCTCTTTGGGGCAGTTCTCTGTCCTATAGGGTCGCTATGAGTCGGAATTGACTCGATGACAATTGGTTTGGTTTTTGGTTTTGGTTTAGTCATCTCTAGGTATGGTGAATAAAACAGTGACAGCAAGGTGTTTGCAAAACTAAAAAGCATGTGAAACTTTTTAAAAACTTGGAAAAATCATCCAGCAAATAGGGAATGATATATAACAGGTAAGTTTCTTCCAGGAGCTCTGGTGGTGCAGTGGTTAAGCACTAGAACGCTAACTTAAAGGTAGGTGGTTCCAATCCACCAGCCTTTCCACAGAAGAAAGATGTGGCAGTCTGCTTCTGTAAAGATTACAGCTTTGAAAATCCTATGAGGCAGTTCTCCTCTGTCCTATAGGGTCACAATGAGTAGTAATCAACTCGACGGCAATGGGTTTGGTTTTTTGGTTTAAATTTCTTCCAGTGACAAAAATCAGATTGCTACAAAATCAGGGTCTAGCTCTATTAGCATTCCAAGTCTGTCATGGGGTAGATGGTATTACCGTAACCAAAAGAAGATTTGTCAGCCAGAACAAAGTATTCCAAGTACCTTCTGGAATATTCTGTGCAGAGAATGGCCTGGGCCAAAGTATCAACCAGTCTCATCCCCTAGTAGGGAGTGGGATTTATCAGGCCACCATCAAATTAAACAATTAACTTTCTTAGCTTTGATTTCACACTTGCAGTTGAATTTTATGATTATTTAGATTTCTAAAGATCTGAAAATAATTTCTTTAAACACTGACATGACTTCCTTGTCATAATACAAATCACTATTTTCTGGGAAGAATAAGAAGTACAAAAATAAAAATAAAACAATATTGAAAGTGAAAAATTAGTATGCTACATAATTTGATCTCTTTACAGTAAGTGAAATCACTTAGCTCCTGGATTAATTGCTCTGCTACAAAAGAACCATTTTTCTGTCAAAAATATTTTAGGCTCTATTCACTACTGGCGAAAGTATAAATTAATATAAACTTTCTGGACAGCCATTTGGAAATATGTTTGAAAAGATTATAAATGCACTTTTAATTAATCAATTCTCCCTTTAAAAATACATGCTGAGATTATTTAAGGTGTGCAACAAAGATGTTTATGAGAGGGTTATTTATAACTCTAAAACATTAGAAAAATTTTAATCTTTTTTAAAAAAGCTGGTTAAATAAATTATAATTGATCTGTATGATGAAATATGCAGATATTAAAATCATATACTAAGAGATTATTTATTGATGTTATTGATAGTCAATAAAGCATATGTCTAAGATCACAAATATGGCCAAAAAATAGTATGTGCAGTCTTATTTAAATAAGAAAGGAAATGTGTAGATAAGAGAATAGTAAGTTTTGGGGGACATCCAAGTAATGGGCATAAAAAAGTTTATTAAGAAAATGTTCTGCGTTCCACTTTGGTGAGTGGTGTCTGGGGTCTTAAAAGTCTGCCAGCAGCCATCTAAGATACGTCAATTGGTCCCATCCCACTTGGAGCAAAGGAGAATGAAGAAAACCAAAGACATAAGGAAAATATTAGCCCAAAGTACAAAGGACCACATAAACCAGCCTGAGACCAGAAGAATTAGATGGTGCCCGGCTACGACCAATGACCGCCCTCACAGGGAACACAACAGAGAATCTCAGACAGAGCAGGAGAAAAATGTAGAACAGAGCTCAAATTCACCTAAAAAGACCAGCCTTAAGGGTCTGACAGAGCCTGGAGGAACCTCCAAAACTATAGCCCTGGATGCACTGTTAACCCAGAACTGAAACCATATCCGAAGCCCACTCTTCAGACAAAGATTAGACATTAGACAGGACTATAAAACAAAAATAATACGTGTGAGGAATGTGCTTCTTAGTTCAATCAGATATGACACCAAATGAACAGCTCCTGTCTAAAAGCAGGATGAGAAGCCAGGAAGGGACAGGAACTGGTCAAATGAACACAGGGAACCGGGGTGGAAATGGGAGTGTGCTGTCACATTGTGGAGATTGCAGCTAATGTCACAAAACAATATGTGTATAAATTTTTGTATGACAAATTAGCTTGAGCTGTAAACTTTCACCTAAAGCACAATTAAAAAAAAAAAAAGAATAGTAAGAAAAAGGACAAAAAGGTTAACATTGTTTATCTCTCGATTGTTGGATTATAAATGATTCTTGTTTACATGTGTGAGTGTGTTTCTTTTTTTTTAAGTTTTCTACATTGAGCATAGCCTAGTCTGGTTGCATGGTAAAGAGACAAACATGGATAAAGTAGACCTAACCTGCCTTCACAGAGCTTACACAGAGTGGCGGTGATTAACGTATCACTTAACAATGATATGAAGCCAAATATTCGTGAGTTTTCTTTTCAGCTTAGGACCCTTTCTATTGTGGTTGTTAGTTGCTGTCGAGTCAGCTGTGACTCATGATGACCCCATGTAAAGCAAAACAAAACATTGCCTGGTCCTGTGCCACCTTCATGATTCTTGCTGTGCTTGATTCCATCATTGCAGCCACGGTGTATTTCAAGTGACTTCCAACCTATGGGGCTCATCTTCCAGCACTATGTTATTGTTAAGTGCCTTCGAGTTGGCTCTGACTCATAGTGACCCTATGTACAACAGAACGAAACATTGGCCCATTCCGCACCATCCTCACAATTGTTACTGTGTTTGAGCCCATAGTTGATGCCACAGTCTCAATCCATCTCATTGAGGATCTTCCTCTTTTTCGCTGACCCTGTAATTTACCAAGCATAATGTCCTTCTCCAGGGACTGGTCCCTCCTGATAACATGTCCAAAGCACATGAAATGAGGTCTCTCCATCCTGTATTTCTTCCAAGACAGATTCATTTGTTCTTTTGGCAATCCATGATATATTCAGTACTCCTCACCAACACCATAACTCGAAGGCATAGATTCTTCTTTGGTCTTCCTTATTCATTATCCAGCTTTCCCATGTATATTAGGCTATTGAAAGTACCATGGCTTAGTCTTCAAAGTGACTTCTTTGCTTTTTAACACTTTACAGAGGTCTTTTGCAGCAGATTTGCCCAGGGCAATACATTGTTTTATTTATTGACTGCTGCCTTCATGGGTGCTGATTGTGGGTTCAAGTAAAATGAAATTCTTGACAATTTTAGTATTTTCTCCATTTATCATGATGTTTCCAGCACTATACTAGACAATGTTGTGTTGTGATCCATAGGGTTTTCATTGGCTAATTTTTAGAAGTAGATAGCCAGGCCTTTCATCTTAATCTGAAAGGTCCACTAATACCTGTCCACCGTGAGTGATCCTGCTGGTATTTGAAATACCGGTGGCATAGCTTCCAGCAGGATAGCAATATGCAAGCCACAACAAGACAAACTCAAAGACAGGTGAGAGGACCCTTTCTAGATACATATAAATGAAGGAAAACACTCCCACTCATTTCCTATTTCTATGAGCATTCATTATCAGTTGGTTAGTCTGTCACGATAATGGTGAATATCTAAACTCATATATGCTTTAGTATATTTGAGATTGCTTTTTGCAAAATAGGTACTCTGTGGGTTTGTCTTTACTTGTAATAAAATGTCTTTTCTGATGCATCCCAGTCAGTATGTTTATGAACATTATGACTTGCTCTGTTCAATCATAAAAGTTCCCTGGGCTTTTCAGTGCGGCAACTAGATCAGACAGAAATGTTGCCCCACCACAGTGGGCCCTGACCCTCCGACATGAAGGGTACCCTCATGTTGTAGGGAATGGCGGAGTAGATCAAGGCTGAATCCCTTTCCCTGTCTCTTCTCAAGAACAGATTGGTTCTTTTCATGATGTACTGAATGACAGATTTTAAATCAAGCAAGGGGAGTTTTCAACAAAGTCCTTTTATGTTCTATTCAAGATGATAACTAGTAACCAGTTGCCGTTGAGTTGATTCTGACTCATGATGACCTCATGTGTGTTATTGTAGAACTGTACTCCCTAGGTTTTTAATGGCTGAGTTTTTGGAAGATTGCTAGTCATTTCTTCAAAGGTACCTCTGGGGGACTTTTGGGTTAGCAGCTGAATACATTAACTGTTTGCACCACTCAAAACAAAAAACCCAAACCTATTGCTGTCTAGTTGATTCTGACTCATAGCGACCCTATAAGACATGGTAGAACTGCCCCACAGGGTTTCCATGGAGTGCCTGGTGGATTCAAACTGCAAACCTAATGTTAGCAGCTGTAGCACTACACCACCAGGGAGACTGTATTCAAGGCAAAATTTTTAGAGATTGGCTTCAGAGTGTCTGGATTAGGGCCCAGGGAATCTGTACATTTTAGATTCTTTCTAGGTGATCCTGGGGCACCTTGTATTTAGGAAGCACAGTGGTTAAGAGCTCGGCTGGTAACCAAAAGTTAGGCAGTTTGAATTCACCAGACGCTCCTTGGAAACCATATGGGGGCAATTCTACTCTGTCCTATAAGGTTGCTATGAGTAGGAATTAACTCGATGGCAATGAGTTTTTTTCTTTTCTTTTTGGTTCTAAGATTCAAAGCATCCTCCTTTTGGATAACCATGCCTCAGGAGTCCTAAATTCCAAAATTTAAAGAGGGCTGGCTATCAAAATCTGAGAAAGTGCCATCTGAACATTTTTTTCCCTCTTTTTTGTCCAATCCTACAGCAGCATGCTTTTTCTTAATTTGAGTAGACAATTAGGAGTATAGTTTTGTTTTTGTGCAAAGCTGATTTTCTTTTTTTTTTTTTCTGAACCTTCATAAAAGCATTAAAGCTCACCATGTAATGAAATATGTTTTTATTTGGAAACAGAAAATGAAAGAAACAAACAATAATTAAACCTCCTAAATAATGTGAGCTTTGTGGTTAAATCTCCATGCAACTTCTTGAAAATTTAATAAGGGAACGAAGGTTGTTTTCCATTTGTGGAATACAGTGCCACATTTCTCTTCTCTATGAAATTGTCTCTGGCTAAAGAGTGCCTCACAATTTAAGCTGCTGAGTATCTAGCCTGAGAGAATTTTATGTGTCTATTTTTTAACTCAAGTCACTCATGTACAACCATATTATCTCACATCAAAGTAGGATATAAAACCAGGAGACTAGGTGAGGGGAAAAAACTCAGGGATGAATGTCATGTTATACGATCCAATTACACACAGTCCCTGACTTACATATGCCTGACTTAGGAACGTCCTTGCATTTACAAATGGGTTCCTGGGAGAGGGTCAGCAGAGTTTTCCCTTTCTCTCACACTCTTCACTTTCTGCTCCATTCATAGATTGTGCACTTTCAGGCCTATGGCAAAGAGTCGGGCTCTCACTGCTGCCACCATCTTCACATTTTATAATTTCCTAATAGTCTCGTTAAAAGTAGTAATAAGTAGGAGCAAAAAGAAAAAAAAACAGGGAAAAAGAGGACAAATTCCATTTTATCTTTGTTTCTTACTGCCCTTGTCCTCGTCCTTAGCCCTCATAGTACCTTTTTTACAAAACACTGAAATAATGCCTTCACCCTTGCCAACTTCTTCCCACACCTGTGCTTCTCCCCAAAGCCTCTCTCTCAGGCCATGGGTGCTTTGTCACTATGGTCCAGGGTTGGATGTGTCCTGCTTCAGACAAAATACACTGGGAAGAGTGAGGAGGTATAGTTCTTACTCTGTCATACACGGGGTCGCCATGAGTCAGAACTGACTCCACAGCACCTAACAACAGCAACAACACCATTGTGCTTAACTCACAGTAGACAATTAATGCTTATTTGTTTTTGTATGTTTTTTTTTCTATGAGAAAAAGTCCTACAAATTCCAAATGACTGACTCGCAAATAAACCTTGAAACATGTCAGACATGTCTACTTATTAGGTCTGGTGGCATTCACAGAGTCTGTTGAGTGGGTGTGACACACATGGAATCAGACCTGAGCAGCCTGTTCTCAGACAATAATTCCACAGACTGATTAGAGGTTATGACACGCTGTAGTACAAAAGGCTTTTATTGGACCAGCTCTTGTGAGCCAATCAGGATTTTTTTCCTCGTGAAAATTTGAAGTAAGAAACTATTTAGTCAGTGGAGGGTGCTGGGACTGATGGACATGATAAGAAGTTAAGGCCAGCAACCATCATGGGCCATACACAAGGTGAGTTAGCAGAGAGGGTTGGTGCATATACAGTCTTAGAGAGAAGCTCAGGAAGGAGACTGGGGGGTCACTGGGGGGTGGGTTCAATAGTCTTGGGTCAAGACTTTCCAATTCCCAGTGGCTGTTTCTCTGAGATCTGGCAACCTTTTGCTTCCATTCATGGATCAAAAGCTCACGATTTCTTCTTGATCTGTATGCCCCTTCCCCACCTCCAGTCCTGTCCTTTGCGACTAAAAGAGCTTTGTTTGGCTCAAGTAGCACCTACTTTGTGTTCTGTGGAACTCTCACAGTCTGTCACTTACACTTTCTAGTCTCCTGATATAATAACTTTGATGCCTGTGGAAAGAGAGTGAAGTCTGTAAATCCATTATAATCATGTGGTTGACAAAATGCACAATGTTAAAGCTAGGCTTTAATAGAAGGAATATATATAGGGAAATCTGTGAGAGCTGGAACTCAATGAGACTTCCTTGTTTTTCTGGGTCTTGCAAGTTTTCTACCTTTGACAGGGTGCAGCTTACCACTTTTGTATTACTATTAGTGGAAAATATTTGCGTTTTCCTTCTTTGACAGGTCTCCACCTTACACAACTTCCAGCTTTCACAGGTTTTACTGTATCTTCCTTAAAAATATTTGCCTTAATTGTCCTTATTCATTTAAGCAGCAAGAGTTCTCCAGAGCTTACATATACTTTGCAACCCTGTTGTTGTTAGGCACCCATGGAGCTAGTTGAGACTCATAACCATCTTATGTATACCAGAATGAAACATTGCCCAGTCCTGCACCATCTTCACGATCATTGCTATTTTTAAGCCCATTGTTGGAGGCACGGTGTCAACAGATCTCATTAAGGGTCTCCTTCTTTTTCTCTGTACTTTACAAAGCATGATGTCTTTCTCCAGCAATTGATTCCTCCTAATGACATATTCAAAGTAAGTGAGATGAAGTCCTGTCATCTTCACTTCTAAGGAGCATTCTGGCTGCACTTCTTCTAAGACAGATTTGTTTGATCTTCTGGCGGCCCATGGTATATTCAATACTCTTCTCCAACACCACAATTTGCATGTGTTAATTCTTTTCTGGTCTTCCTTTTTCATACAAACCCTAGACAAAATAACAAATAGTGTTTATTTACTCTTTGTAGAACTTTTGAATTATTAAACTCTCTTGTAGTAGATCTTTTAGGCAGCTTATGAAGTGATAAAAATTAGGACCACAGTTGGCAAAATGAAAGAAGAACCTCAAACGTGTCTAAGTTGAGTGAACAAAAATATTTCTAAGAGTGTATGGCATTGAGCATTAACTTTTATTTTGTTATCGTTGCACTGCGATAGGTTAACTTTACTTCCTAACTCTGTTTTCTTCTAAGTTTGTTTTGCTCTGAATAAATGGCTGGATCTCTAAGTGTTACATTGATTTTAAAGCAATAATTTTTCTTGAAGATTGGGTGCTGTGGTGGTTTGGAGCTAGGCATGGTTGCGTTAAGTGGACCACTTTCTCGTTGTGCTGGGGGGTCAATTTATTTAGTGACTTAAGAGCAATGACCTTGTGTTTTCTCATATGTAAAGGGTACAATTGCCTTCTTAACTCAATAAGTAAAATTGCAAAACTAATACACGCTTGTTATACCCTGTCAGACCTGCCCTACTGATGTAATTAACATTTTTATTTGAATGCTCACTCATCTTTCATTATGCTCTTACAACCATACACCAGTATTACACCTATAACTTATCTAGCACATACTGAGAGCTCAAAAATCTTTGTTGAACACATGAATAAAGAATATATATATATACACATAATTTTTTTCCATTTTACAAAAATAAGATCATATTCTTATTCTGAAATATGCTTTTATTGATGTGATTTCTGATTGTTTCATTTTTGCAACTAAAAACAGTGCTGTAAAAAACTTAACTGTATGTACATCATTATGTACTGGTGCTTTCAGTTTTCAGAAGATATTTTGGAAAGTAGAATTGCTGAGTCTAAAGGTAGGTGCTTTAAAATTTTGGATAAATACCAAGAAATTACTTTCTGAAAGATTTGCCGTGATTCATTCACCACCGATGTATAGAATGCTCAGTACTTAAAATGGGAATATTAATACCTACATTATGTTATCGTTGTTAGGTGCTGTCGAGTTGACTTTTGACTCATAGATACCCAATGTGACAAAGTAGAACTGCCCTGTAGGGTTTTCTTGGCTGCAGTTTTTACAGGAGCAGATCACCAGAGCCATTGGTGGGTTCAAAAGGCCAAACTTTTGATTTTAGGATTGTTAAAAGGATGCAATTAATTGCTCACTTTCCCTACCTCCTCTTTCCCTGCCTCTCCTCAGATACTGTGCCTGGCACATAGTTGCATCATAAAGTTTTTTTCCCTTTCATTCTCTCTTCTTTATTGTTACAAAACATGTCTCATGAAAACCAAGACATGTTTCTAATTGCCTTTCATTAACTTTTATTGACTGTCATTAGGAATGAGAAATGTCTGGGAAATAGGATACGATCTACAGTCAAAATAGTTTCTGGCTATGTAATTCACTCTTAGGGCTAAACTTAAAAATCAGAACAAAAGCCTTCTGTTGGCCACAGCAAATCCTATATAAGGCTAGGTGACTGTAGCTCTCAGTTTGTCCAGCATACAGACTCTGTTTTGTTATTGTCATGCCCTTTCTGTTGTTTTTAGCTGCCATTGAGTCAACTCTGACTCACAATGACCTTATGTCCAACAGTAATGAAACATTGCCTGGTCCTGCATTATCCTCACAGTCACCAGCATATTCAAATCCATTGGTGTAGCTACTGTGCCAATCCATCTCACTGAGAGTCGCTCATACCCTTTTTAGCTCTCTATTTCACCACACACAAAGAATGTCCTCCTCTAGCGACTATTCCCTCCCGATGATACATCCAAAGTAAGTGAGTTGGACAGTGTTCTGTTGTGAGCCATAGGTTTTCATGGGCTAATTGTGATCCATAATTTTTTTGTTGGGAGTAGATCATTAAGCCTTTCTTCTGAGTCTGCCTCAGTCTAGAAGTGCCACTGAAACCTGTCCACTATGGGTGACCCTGCTGGTATCTGAAATACCAATGGCATATCTTTCAGAATCGTAGCAACACGCAAGCCCCCACAGTATGACAAACTGACAGATGGGTGGTGGCCTTTCTGGTTAGCACCTCTTTTAACTTTCAAAAATGTCCGGGTTTGAATGATAAACTCTGTGGTTACCTTTCCTAAGGCTAAAAACTGTCTGTTTCAGCCAGAAGTAAAAGGGGCAAACTAAAGCTTAAAGAGGAAATTTGTGGGGAAAGAGACACTTAAAGACAGAATCAAAGAGTAACTAAGTCACCCAGAGTAGGCAGCAAGATCTTAAAAGCCTAAAATTTAAGGAAGAAAATGGAAATAATTAACTTTTTTTTCCTGTTGCCTGGATGAGTGGAAATGAAAGCTTTCAGTTGAGTATGTCTGAGAGATTATCCTAATTAATGTTAGGACGAAGATTTATATAGTGTGCACATTATTGCTTTGCCTTGGGAACCAGAAATGTGGAGCATTTAAGTAGGGTTCTGTTTTTGTTGAACAGGTATTTTTCTCTTACGACTTGGTTCCACTATATGATCACATTTCTTTGCACAATTTGTGTTTGATATATGTGAGTCCTTGTTTTGAGCAGACCATATGGAAAGCTCCATGAGCGCCCTGGGAACCAGGGATATGCGGTGATTAACCATGGGTTCTGCTGTTTGTGCAGCAGACGAGCAGAGCTGAGCAATAAAAAGCATCACACAATTGTTTTGTTGCCCTTATTTTGTCCTTTGTTTGGAGGTGCTTTACTAAGGATAAGAGAGTAAAACAAAATAAGGAGAAGTCCCAGACAAGTAAGGAAGAGAAATGGCAAAGGGTTTTTCAGAATAAAATTGAAGAAGGTAGGCTATTCATTCTATGAATTTTGACAGCCTAAAGAGTAAACTGTTTTGTGAAAATGAAACTAAAAATAAGGTTTCTGGTTCTTCAGGGATTCCAATGAACTTTTAGCATGTGTGAAACAATGCAACTGGCAGTGACTGGTTTTGTAACTAAATTTGGTTTAATAGCATGTTTTTAAAAAACGTATTTTATGTGCATGGTTTATCGAAGACACTACGATGGAAGATTCAAAAGAACGAAGCTACTTGTGCTTACAAAATTTACAGTCTGTGGAAAACAAGTCTCACCTAGTCTTCTGACCAGATTCCAACATTTCAGAATCTGATATAAGTAAAGATGTAGGTGAAATAATAAGTTGAAATTCAATCCCTGCAAAATATTTTACCAATATATCAGTTCCAAAATTAAATATTGGAAGTTTAAATTTTCTTATCAATTTATAACCAGAATATTTGGCAGGCATTCAGTAAACACAAAACAAATATCCTGGGCTTCATAAGGCATGCTTTGTCTTGTTGGCCCAGGGTTGTATGAACTTGGTTAGCTTTCTCTATAACAGTGTTTCCTAAATTAGGCTAAAAATTGAAGTTATCTGGAAAGCTTGTTAGGACAGATTTCTAGGCACCTTACTCATGAATCTGCATTAGTGTCCTGAGATTCTAGGGTAATGAAGAAGAGACAAATATGGGTCCGGCTGAAGAAACTTAAGAACTTGGATGTGCTCCTGCTGTCTACTGGCTTTCCTACATGAGCAACCTTTTTCTGAAATTTATGTAAGTTAAAATTTTCCTTACGTTATAGCAACTTCTCCAATATTTTTCAAATATGCCCTCATTCAGTTGTCATCAAAACCCACATTTCATTATAATCTGAGACACCACCCAGAAAGTGTGGGTTCAGGGAGTGCTACCAAGGTGGGAGATGTTAATGTTCCCTTTTAATGGCCTCCTTGGGCTTCTTCTCATTTCCTTGCGAATGTTGGACAAGCATGCCAACGGCTCTACAATTTAACACTGTGAAAATTCAAGTTGGATGGAGGTGCTCCTGATTTTGGAATTGGTGTTCTTTATGGTGGTAGGGGGTGGGGGATGTGTAATGATGGATGCCCCATTGCCGACCACATGACACCTTCTGGGTTTGCACCGTTAAACATATTCTCCCATCATCCCCCACCATAGCAACTCCCTACTTTTCTACAATTCCCTGGCTACTGATGACAGTAACAATCAGAAATGATACTATACATACATATTATTCTGAAATATGATTTTTTTATGCAATTTCTGATTTTTTAAATTTTGTCACTTGATACTACTTATTCATATTTATTCACTGTTTTGGGAAGGTACATTTGTGTCTACTGTCTCATTTGATCCTCACAAGTCCTACTTAGGGATGATTTCCCTAATACCCCAGTCTAAACCAGGCCCCTGATCCTACACTCTCAAATCATTCTGTGCTTATCCTACAATTTACTTACCACAGTGTGTAAGACTACAAGACTTTTACCTCTACATGAAAAGGAACTGCTCTATTTCTTTACCCATGCATCATTTACATTCTATACAGTGTTCAGAACATAGTACATGTTCAGTAAATGCTTGTAGAGTGAATAAGTAAAGTCCAACTCTGTGAGTAGGATTTGAAACTGCTACCTGTTTCATAGCCTGAGAGAGCTGAGAAACGCTGAGCAGCAAGATTTTTTTTTTTTGTATTCTGCATCTCCAATCATTTTTGTAGTCATGGATTTTTAAAAATAATTATGCATCTAGCTAAATAAGAATGGAACATGAAGTCAGCATAGTTTTACTGGACGTCAGAAGGGCTTTCATTCCTGCATCCTGAGCTAGACTGAAAGAATTTCTTTATTGGAATATTGTATAAATAAAACAATTTATTAAATAAATGATTCGATGAACACTACTGGAGCATTTTAGTGGTTTAATACCTTTCTCTGAAGCATTTGACATGAGATTATAAACTACTGGATACTAGCAAGATAGTTCCAGTTTGGTGAAAATTATTCCTTTATTTTCTTTCTAGGAAAACAAGTAATCAACAAAGGAATACCAATAAGAGGACCAGAGAAACTCATTCTGAAATAGTCTCAGTGATAAAATGGATGAGATGGAGAGATAAGTGTATAGTTAGCAATAGAATATAGATTGGAGAATAAAAGCAACCACAGTGAAGGGAAGGGAGACAAGAAAAGCCAGAAAAAAGACAACTGTGTAGAAGATCAATTTGGAAGAAATGGAAACTATTTTTTTTAAACAGAAATTAAATATTACATTACGGGAGCAGGCAGTTATTTCCCCACTTTCTGCTAGTGGACAAACATACATTTGATTTGCCTTTAGAGAAAATTCTTCATCGTGATGGCTATACAGAGGAACAACAGTTGTTAACTCTCTGAGGGGAAATAAGTCACAATATACTACACGTTGCCTATTTAACCACTATTAAAAGACCTGATTTAAAATAATTGCTTGTACCAGAGGCTAAAATTTAATTTGGTTACATCATAGAATTACCTCAACAACCTCTGAATAAAGGTCACTTACGAAATGGAGAAGGTATAAATTGCTAACTAATACTTTATGTTCAAATTGAGTTACTTAAGATTTTGAAGAAATGTTCAATGAATAGTAGTGCGTATTAAATTCCAAATTACTTTGATTTCTAAAGGTAATAAAACTCAAGGAAGAAATTTCAGTCTGTTTTAGAAAGTGTAGCGAGTGTTAATTAGATCAAATTTTCTATTACCCCAGAAGTGCATTCTTTGATTAAATACAAAGAACTTAAAAATTGGTGCTGGCACGCTTGGCTTTCCCTTTAGGAGTTTTGAGTAAATGAAAGGAGCAGGGAGGTTACACTCTTCTGGTTCTTGTAATCTAAGAGTTTCAAATTTCTTTGCTTGTTGCAGTGAGGGAGATCTAATTTTGATATTAGTGGGGAGGACATGCTGCTTGGCTGTTGGCTGGGGTAGATCACAAAGGCAGAGTCTTCTGGGCTGGAATTCTAGAGCAACCAAAGTATAGGTACCAATCCCAAATGAAGTTGAATATATGGAAAAGTGTGCTGCGGAAAGAGGAAGAAAATGGAGCATTTTTGATGCCTGATATGTACCAAGCTGTGTTACATGAACTTTTATATATATTACCTATTTAATTTGTACCTTTTACCCATTGTCATCGCGTCCATTCTGACTCACAGTGACCGTATAGAACAGAGTAGAATGCCCCTAGGGTTTCCAAGGAGCAGCTGGTGGGTTGGAACTGCTGACCTTCTGGTTAACAGTCGAGATTTTAACCACTGCTCCACCAAGTCTATTTAATTTGTACAGCAACACTAAAAGTTAAGTATCTTAGTTATCTAGTGCTGCTATAATAGAAATGCCACAAGCGGATGGCTTTAACAAAGAGAAATTTGTTCTCTCATAGCCTAGGAGGCTGGAAGTCCAAATTCAGGGGTACTAGCTCCAGGGGAAGGCTTTCTGTCTTTGTTGGCTATGGGGGAAGGTCCTTGTTATCAATCTTCCCCTTGTCTAGGAGCTTCTCAGTGCAGAGACCCCAGGTTCAAAGGATATACTCACCTTCTTGTTCTTCATTTGTGGTGGCATGAGGTCCCCCTGTCTCTCTGCTCGCTTCTGTCTTTTATATCTCAGAATCTCTCTTGTAGATTGAGTCCCGCCTCTTTAATATAACTGCCTCTAATCCTGCCTCTTTAACTTCATAGAGGTAGGATTTACAGTACACAGGAAAATCACATCAGATGACAAAATGTTGGACAATCACACAATACCGGGAATCATGGTCTAGCCAAGTTGACATACATTTTTGGAGGAAGCAATTCCACCCATAACAGTGGGGATGGGGGACTATTGCCTCATCCTCTTGGCTCTCACTTTTCCCTTTCAGCTTCTGAGGGATTCTTTGAAGCATGTTTGAATGCCATCAATCTAGCTAAATGGCCCATCTGATCTGGGTTACATTAGGGTTGGCAGAGAAGAAATAATCATAGATACATGTCAAATCAAATCAAGAAGTATTTACCAAATATCTAGTACTTGCTTGGCATTATAAGTTCAAGAAGTTTATAATCTAGTTAAGGAGACAAGCCATAAACAAATCTAAAATTATGTACAGCAAGATTAATTTCAAAAGTAGTGACAAATGAGTTCATAAGAGAACTAGAAAGCTCAGGGAAAGTTTCATGGAGGAAAAAATAATCGGCATGGCTTTGAAGGATGGGTCTGCTTTGGGTAATGGCAAAGAGCTGAGACAAAACTGGCTTTAGTTCTAATGACCCATTGACTTTTACATCACATTCAGAATAGCAACGGTATGAGCTACTGTTTAGTACATGAGGTAACTATTTTTTTTTCCATTACATTCTTGGAATGTTTCATTCAGTAACTAAAACCAAAAACCAAACCCACTGGCGTCGAGTCAATTCTGACTCATAGCATCCCTATAGAACAGAGTAGAACTGCCCCATAGAGTTTCCAAAGAGCACCTGGCAGATTGAAACTGCTGACCTCTTGGTTAGCAGCCACAGCACTTAACCACTATGCCACCAGGGTTTCCAATTCAGTAACACTTTGTTTAATTATGCTTGAACCAATTGTAGGAACCAAGTTTTTACTGAATGTCATTATATTGTTGTTGTTGTTGTTAGGTACTGTAGAGTCACTTCCAACTCATAGTGACCCTATGTACAACAGAACAAAACACTGCCCTTCCTGTGCCATCCTCACAATCATTCTTATGTTTGAGCCCATCATTGCAGCCACTGTGTCAACCCATCTCGAGGGTCTTCATCTTTTTCACTGACCCTCTACTTCACCAAGCATAAGGTCATTCTCCATGTATTGATCCCTCCTGATAACATGTCCAAAGTATTTAAGATGTAATCTCGCCATCTTTGCTTCTAAGGAGCATTCTGGTTGTACTTCTCCCAAGACAGATTTGTTTGTTCTTCTGGCAGACCATGGTATATTCCAAAGTATTTAAGATGTAATCTCGCCATCTTTGCTTCTAAGGAGCATTCTGGTTGTACTTCTCCCAAGACAGATTTGTTTGTTCTTCTGGCAGACCATGGTATATTCAATATTCTTCGCCAACACCACAATTCAAAGATGTCATTTCTTCAGTTTTCCTTGTTCATCATCCAGCTTTCATATGCATATGAGGTGAATGAAAACACCAGGGGTTGGGTCAGGTACAACTTAGTCTTCCAGGTGACATCTTTGCTTTTTAACACTAAAAAGGTTTTTTGTAGCCGATTTGCCCAATGCAATGTGTCTTTTGATTTATTGACTGCTGCTTCCATGGGTGTTGATTGTGGACCCAAGTAAAATGAAATCCTTGACAACTTCAATCTTTTCTTCATTTACCATGGTGTTGCTTATTGGTACGGTCGTGCAGATTTTTGTGAAGATTTGTGAGCAAAGGTGTGCGTCAGGATTGTAGTCTTTCACCATTCTTATTCAATCTGTATGCTGAGCAAATAATCCGAGAAGCTGGACTATATGAAGAAGAACGTGGCATCAGGCTTGGAGGAAGTCTCGTTAACAACCTGTGTTTTGTAGATGACACACGCTTGCTGAAAGCGAAGAGGACTTGAAGCACTTACTGATGAAGATCGAAGACTACAGCCTTGAGTATGGCTAACACCTCAACATAAAGAAAACAAAAGAATGTCATTATACAGAAGAGGAAAAATGTTCCACAGATTATATTTTAAAATATCCCATAAAATGCATTTTAATGCCCCAATCGGGTTTCCAAGGAGTGGCTGGTAGATTCAAATTGTTGACCTTTTTGTTAGCAGCCGAGCTCTTAACCACTGTGTCACTAGGGATCTGAATGTTGTCTAGTGTAGTGGAAAGATGATTCTGCCAAATATTGCTTAAACAACAACAAATGATGAGCCTGCAATTTATTGCTTACAAAAAAAAAAAAGTCAGCTTTTTTTCTTCAAATATGAAGATAAAATCCTTTCTACTTACTAAAGATATTCTTCTTAGGCTGAAAAAAAATTTTTTTTTAATTTTTTAATTTTTTGGTTTATTTTTTTCTTCAAGATTGTTCTTTGTACCCTTATTCGCACAGGCTAAATAGTTTGCATTGTACATTGATAGAAGACATGGTGCAATTCGCACCAGGTGTTGCACCTTCTAAGAATGGTCTTAATCCCACCACTCAGTTTCCTCAAGCTACTCTCTTTGTAGCGCCAAAATGCTACGTTAGTATACCATCCAGGCTAATTGTACCCAGGTGATTTTTCCCCTACCTTTATAATTTCTTTTCCTTCAGAATGTTCCTAAATTATTTCCTCTAGTATTAATAGAAAACAATCTGGTTGAACTAATTCACAGTAAGTCATGAATAAGCAGAATCATGATAAAAGGAGAGAATATTGAAGTTGTCAAGGATTCTATTTTACCTGGATCCACAATCAACATCAACGGTCATGGAAACAACAGTCAGGAAATCAGCTGATGTATTTCATTGGGCAAATCTGTTGCAAAAGACCTCTTTTAAGAGTTAAAAAGCAAAGTTGACACTAAAGTGCACCTGACCCAAGCCATAGTATTTTCAATTGCCTCATATGCATGAGAAAGCTGTGCAATGAATAAAGAAGACCTAAGGATTGTTGCCTTTGAATTATGGAGTTGGCGAAGAATAGTGAATATACCTTGATTGGCAGAAGAATGAACAAATTTGTGTTGGAAGAAGTACTTCCAGAATGCTCCTTAGAAGCTAGGATGGCAAAGCTTCATCTCATGTAGTTTGGACATAGTATCATGAGGGGCCAGTCCCTGGAGAAGGACATCCTGCTTGGTAAGGTGGAAAGTCAGTGAAAAAGAGTAAAACCCTCAATGAGATAGGTTGACACAGTGGCTGAAAAGATGAGCTAAAGCACAGCAATGATGGTGAAGGTGGTGCAGGACCAGGCAGTGTTTCATTTTTTGTACACAGGGTTGCTGTGAGTCAGAACAGACTTGACGGCATCTAACAGTGGCAACAACATGAATTACTTATAGTCCTCTAATCTCACCATAAGTATTTATATTTTAATTTGTTAATACAAACAAACCTCAAATTGAAGGCATCCTAGTCAATTCGGAAAAGAGCTTTACATCCAAGCAGAGTTATCGTTAATATTCCTTTTTAAAAGTCCTCAATAAGATGTCACATCATCCTGCCTATACTTGATCTACCCTGATGGTATTACATCAAAGCTGCAAGTCCACCAACTCCATTGCAACTCTCATTTTTTCTTCTCCTAACTAGCGTTTAAGTGCTATGGCTGCTACCCAAAAGGTCAGCAGTTCAAATCTATCAGGTGCTCCTTGGAAACTCTATGGGGCAGTTCTACACTGTCCTCTACGGTCGCTATGAGTTGGCATCGACTCGACAGCAGCGGGCTTGGTTTTTTTGGGTTTGGAACTAGCATTTGACTTTAGTCTCTCTTCTTCTAGTCCATTCTTCATGTTGCCTTTAGAATGATCTTTAAATACAGAGAGAGAATTCTGTAATTTCCATCTGATAACTCTGTCTTCCATATTAAATAGTTTAGGGCAGGGTCCAGTCTTTTTCACAGCCTCATTATTCATAGCATCTCTGTCCTTTTTTTCACCCCAGTCAAAGCCAATTGCTACATTCTCTTTGGCCTCCTTTGTAAAGAACACAATTATTATATTTTTAATTTTCTTTTTATAATTATTCTTTTGGTTTTGTCTCATCTATAGGCACTAAACTCTTTTAGGATAAGAACTCTGTCATTACTTTTTGTTTCCCTGTTACCTAATATAACATTTTAGGGCCCTCAAAAATGGTTTATTGAATTTAATTTTTGACGAACTGAACTTTTGTTATGACATATGAAATGACTGGCATGCGAGATGGCAGTTGGGACTTTGAAGATAGATGAAGCTGTGTTTGGGGAATCTTCTCTGGCTTGATTATAAAATGATGGGAAAGGAAGTACTGGAAGTACTTATAACAATTATGGTTGGGTTGAGAGTATTTATGGAAGGCAGCCACAGTACAGTCACTTAGTGAGCACATTATGGAGAAAGAAAATGCTGAGATCTGATTAGGCTGGACAGAGAGTGGAGACTTTGGACAGGTCCAGGAGAGATGGGGGGATGACAAGTTAAAAGAATGAAATCCAAAGCATGGCAGGCTCTGAATTCTGATTTAACACCTGTGTTTTTTTAATTGATGAAACTCTTTTGAGAAATAATATACCAAGTAAATTTAGGAATGACATTCTTTCTTCAACCTATTTTTAGATAGAATTTACAGTTGGTCTTAATTGGTCTAACTCTCTGCTAGTAGAGGCAGCATTCCTTGTTGGAGTAAATCTCTACTGTGTCCTTTGCCCTCAAACTCAACTGCAAGCCTTTGATGTCTAATCCATAGGATTTCTGTCCAATGTATTTAAGTTTATAAAATTCAGGGTCATTCTTAGGCCATTTTGCTAATAAAACTTACCTTTCTCTGAGACAGAAATAAATACTTTATCATGGTCACATTAATAACCTGTGAAATACATGTTACCATCTCAGATTTTATTGCTTACAAATGTGGTTTTCTAGAACTGAAGCACTTCTAAAAATCCACCATCTTAAAGAAATGATTATTAACTCCTTCTAAATCTTTGTTTGAAAGAGTCCTTGTGGCACAGTGGTTAATGTCACCACCAGTGGCTCCTCAGGAGAAAGATATGGCAGTCTGCTTTTGTAAAGATTTACAGCCTTGGAAATCCTATGGGGTCGCTATGTGTCAGAATCGACTCTACGGCAGTGGGTAAATCTTTGTTTGGGCAGGATTTAGCACTACTGATTTGTGTAAATACTGGAATAATCCTCTTGCCCCTGGGAGGCTCAGGCCTGGAAAGTGAAAGGAAACCTAACCAGAAACATATTTAAGAGAGCCAACACAAAAAAACTTGGGAGCTAATACAGATGGTATAGACAGATGCGTGATTTATTTTCTCCAAAGTATAAAATAAAAAGTTAATTTGACCTACTTACTGAAGGAAACTGCAGACAAGAGATCTTCTGCCTTTTGGTCACTAGCGCTAACATCAGGGATGCCTTTCCCTTCCCTGGTTTTAACTGAGTTAGGGTTAGGAGTAGTATAAGGGTCAGGGTTTAGGGTTAGTGTTAAGAGTTAGGGTTACATCTAGAGTTACATCTAGATTCTCCCTAACTGCCCCTTAGTGACACAGATCAAATGGAAAAGAAGAGAAATAGTTGAGCCCTAGAATTACGTTTTTCCCTATCTTGTGAGAATCTGTAATACACATATTTTTGTTTCCTAATGGGTGATTTAAGACTGGCATATTTTCTGGTTAGAAATAGCACTTAAATTAAATTATTAGAAACCCCCTCATTTATTGACTTTTCTTTCTTTTCTCATAATTTGGAAATTCTCAGAAAAAGCAGAAGTTTAAATAAGGTAGAGGAAATGGACAATTGCAGCTGATAATGGTAAAAAAATGGTAGAAGATAGTAAATCTTTTTCTCATTTGGGTATTTCTTTTTTCTCAGATTAAAATAATTATAGAAACCCTTGCAGATACATACATGTAGGCTTTTTAAAAAATTGGTGTGATATACGATTGGTGGAACTGTTGCTGTTGTTAGCTGTTGTCAAGTCGATTCTGACTCCTAGTGACCCTGTAGGACAGAGTAGAACTGCCTCATAGGGTTTCCAAGGAGTGGCTGGTGGATTTGAACTGCCAACCTTTTGGTTAGTGGCTGAGCTCTTAACCACTATGCCACCAGGTGGAGCTGAGAATAATAATTTTTTGAAAATCACTATTACGTAGCAATAATCACGAGGTTAGAGTATTTTTTTTTAAATAATTTTTATTGAGCTTTAAGTGAACGTTTACAAATCAAGTCAGTCTGTCACATATAAGCTTATATACACCTTACTCCATACTCCCACTTACTCTCTCCCAATGAGTCAGCCCACTCCCTCCTTCCAGTCTCTTCTTTCGTGACAATTTTGCCAGTTTCTAACCCTCTTTACCCTCCTATCTCCCCTCCAGACAGGAGATGCCAACACAGTCTCAAGTGTCCACCTGATACAAGTAGCTCACTCTTCGTCAGCATCTCTCTCCAACCCATTGTCCAGTTCCTTCCATGTCTGATGAGTTGTCTTCAGGAATGGTTCCTATCCTGGGCCAGTAGAAGGTTTGGGGACCATGACCGCCGGGATTCCTCTAGTCTCAGTCAGACCATTAAGTCTGGTCTTTTTATGGGAATTTGGGGTCTGCATCCCACTGATCTCCTGCCCCTCAGGGGTTCTCTGTTATGCTCCCAGCCAGGGCAGTCATTGGTTGTGGCCTGGCACCATCTAGTTTTTCTGGTCTCAGGATGATGTAAGTCTCTGGTTCATGTGGCTCTTTCTGTCTCTTGGGCTCTTAGTTATCGTGTGACCTTGGTGTTCTTCATTCTCCTTTGATCCAGGTGAGTTGAGACCAATTGATGCATCTTAGATGGCCACTTGTTAGTGTTTAAGACCCCAGACACCACATTTCAAAGTGGGATGCAGAATGTTTTCATAATAGAATTATTTTGCCAATTGACTTAGAAGTCCCCTTAAGCCATAGTCCCCAAACCCCTGCCCTTGCTCCTCTGACCTTTGAAGCATTCAGTTTATCCCGGAAACTTCTTTGCTTTTGGTCCAGTCCAGTTGAGCTGACCTTCCGTGTATTGAGTATTGTCCTTCCCTTCACCTAAAGTAGATCTTATCTACTAACTAATCAGTAAATAACCCTCTCCCACCCTCCCTCTCTCCCCGCCTCGTAACCACAAAAGTATGTGTTCTTCTCAGTTTATACTATTTCTCAAGATCTTATAATAGTGGTCTTATACAATATTTGTCCTTTTGCCTCTGACTAATTTCACTCAGCACAATGCCTTCCAGGTTCCTCCATGTTATGAAATGTTTCACAGATTCGTCACTGTTCTTTATCGATGCGTAGTATTCCATTGTGTAAATATACCATAATTTATTTAACCATTCATCCGTTGATGGACACCTTGGTTGCTTCCAGCTTTTTGCTATTGTAAACAGAGCTGCAATAAACATGGGTTTGCATATATCTGTTCGTGTGAAGGCTCTTATTTCTCTAGGGTATATTCCGAGGAATGGGATTTCTGGGTTGTATGGTAGTTCTATTTCTAACTTTTTAAGAAAACCCCAGATAGATTTCCAAAGAGGTTGTACCATTTTACATTCCCACCAGCAGTGTATAAGAGTTCCAATCTCTCCGCAGCCTCTCCAACATTTATTATTTTGTGTTTTTTGGATTAATGCCAGCCTTGTTGGAGTGAGATGGAATCTCATCGTAGTTTTAATTTGCATTTCTCTAATGGCTAATGATTGAGAGCATTTTCTCATGTATCTGTTAGCTGCCTGAATATCTTCTTTAGTGAAGTGCATGTTCATATCCTTTGCCCACTTCTTGATTGGGTTGTTTGTCTTTTTGTGGTCGAGTTTTAACAGAACCATATAGATTTTAGAGATCAGGCGCTGGTCGGAGATGTCATAGTTGAAAATTCTTTCCCAGTCTGTAGGTAGTCTTTTTACTCTTTTGGTGGAGTCTTTAGATGAGCATAGGTGTTTGATTTTTAGGAGCTCCCAGTTATCTGGTTTCTCTTCGTCATTTTTGGTAATGTTTTGTATTCTGTTTATGCCTTGTATTAGGGCTCCTAACATTGTCCCTATTTTTTCTTCCATGATCTTTATTGTTTTAGTCTTTATGTTTAGGTCTTTGATCCACTTGGAGTTAGTTTTTGTGCATGGTGTGAAGTATGGGTCCTGTTTCATTTTTTTGCAAATGGATATCCAGTTATGCCAGCACCATTTGTTAAAAAAGACTATCTTTTCCCCAATTAACTGACGCTGGGCCTTTGTCAAATATCAGCTGCTCATATGTGGATGGATTTATATCTGGGTTCTCAATTCTGTTCCATTGGCCTATGTGCCTGTTGTTGTACCAGTACCAGGCTGTTTTGACTACTGTGGCTGTATAATAGCTTCTAAAATCAGGTAGAGTGAGGCCTCCCACTTTCTTCTTCTTTTTCAGTAATGCTTTACTTATCCAAGGCTTCTTTCCCTTCCATATGATGTTGGTGATTTGTTTCTCCATCACATTAAAAAATGTCATTGGAATTTGGATCGAAAGTGCGTTGTATGTATAGATGCCTTTTGGTAGAATAGACATTTTTACTATATAAAGTCTTCCTATCCATGAGCGAGGTATGTTTTTCCACTTAAGTAAGTCCTTTATAGTTTCTTGCAGTAGTACTTTGTAGTTTTCTTTGTATAGGTCTTTTACATTTTTGGTAAGATTTATTCCTAAGTATTTTATCTTCTTGGGGGCTACTGTGAATGGTATTGATTTGGTGATTTCCTCTTTGATGTTCTTTTTGTTGATATAGAGGAATCCAAGTGATTTTTGTATGTTTATCTCATAACCTGAGACTCTGCCAAACTCGTCTATTAGTTTCCGTAGTTTTCTGGAGGATTCCTTAGGGTTTTCTGTGTATAAGAGCATGTCATCTGCAAATAAAGATACTTTTACTTCCTCCTTGCCAATCCGGATGCACTTTATTTCTTTGTCTAGCCTAATTGCTCTGGCTAGGACCTTTAGCACAATGTTGAATAAGAGCGGTGATAAAGGGCATCCTTGTCTGGTTCCTGTTCTCAAGGGAAATGCTTTCATGCTCTTTCCATTTAGGGTGATGTTGGCTGTTGGCTTTGTATAGATGCCCTTTATATGTTGAGGAATTTTCCTTCAATTCCTATTTTGCTGAGAGTTTTTATCATGAATGGGTGTTGGACTTTGTCAAATGCCTTTTCTGCATCAATTGATAAGATCATGTGGTTTTTGTCTTTTATTTATATGGTGGATTACATTAATGGTTTTTCTGATATTAAACCAGCCTCGCATACCTGGTATAAATCCCACCTAGTCGTGGTGGATTATTTTTTTGATATGTTGTTGAATTCTATTGGCTAGAATTTTGTTGAGGATTTTTGCATCTATGTTCATGAGGGATATAGGTCTGTAATTTTCTTTTTTTGTGATGTCTTTACCTGGTTTTGGTATCAGGGATACGGTGGCTTCATAGAATGAGTTGGGTAGTATTCCATCATTTTCTATGCTTTGAAATACCTTTAGTAGTAGTGGTGTTAACTCTTCTCTGAAAGTTTGGTAGAACTCTGCAGTAAAGCTGTCTGGGCCAGGGCTTTTTTTTGTTGGGAGTTTTTTGATTATAGTTTCAATCTCTTTTTTTGTTATGGGTCTATTTAGTTGTTCTACTACTTCTGATTGTGTTAGTTTAGGTAGGTAGTGTTTTTCTAGGAATTCATCCATTTCTTCTAGGTTTTCAAATTTGTCGGAGTACAATTTTTTGTAATAATCTGATATGATTCTTTTAATTTCAGTTGGGTCTGTTGTGATGTGGCCCATCTCGTTTCTTATTCGGGTTATTTGTTTCCTTTCCTGTATTTCTGTAGTCAGTCTGGCCAATGGTTTATCAATTTTGTTATTTTTTTCAAAGAACCAGCTTTTGGCTTTGTTAATTCTTTCAATTGTTTTTCTGTTCTCTAATTCATTTAGTTCAGCTCTAATTTTTATTATTTGTTTTCTTCTGGTGCCTGATGGATTCTTTTGTTGCTCACTTTCTATTTGTCCAAGTTGTAGGGACAGTTCTCTGACTTTGGCTCGCTCTTCTTTTTGTATGTGTGCATTTATCGATATAAACTGACCTCTGAGCACTGCTTTTACTGTGTCCCAGAGGTTTTGATAGGAAGTGTTTTCATTCTCGTTGCAGTCTATGAATTTCTTTATTCCCTCCTTAATGTCTTCTATAACCCAGTCTTTTTTCAGCAGGGTATTGTTCAGTTTCCAAGTATTTGATTTCTTTTCCCTAATTTTTCTGTTATTGATTTCCACTTTTATGGCCGTATGGTCTGAGAAGATGTTTTGTAATATTTCGATGTTTTGGATCCTGCAAAGGTTTGTTTTATGACCTAATATATGGTCTATTCTAGAGAATGTTCCATGTGTGCTAGAAAAAAAAGTATACTTTGCAGCAGTTGGGTGGAGTGTTCTGTATAAGTCTATGAGGTCAAGTTGGTTGATTGTTGTAAGTAGGTCTTCCGTGTCTCTATTGAGCTTCTTATTGGAAGTCCTGTCCTTCTCCGAAAGTGGTGTGTTGAAGTCTCCTAGTATAATTGTGGAGGTGTCTATCTCACTTTTCAGTTCTGTTAAAGTTTGTTTTATGTATCTTGCAGCCCTGTCATTGGGTGCATAAATATTTAGTATGGTTATATCTTCCTGGTCAACTGTCCCTTTAATCATTATGTGGTGTCCTTCTTTATCCTTTGTGGTGGATTTAACTTTAAAGTCTATTTTGTCAGAAATTAATATTGCTACTCCTGCTCTTTTTTGCTTATTGTTTGCCTGATATATTTTTTCCATCCTTTGAGTTTTAGTTTGTGTCTCTAAGTCTAAGGTGTGTCTCTTGTAGGCAGCAGCATATAGATGGATCGTGTTTCTTTATCCAGTCTGTGACTCTCTGTCTCTTTATTGGTGCGTTTAGTGCATTTACATTCAGTGTAATTATAGATAAGTATGTGTTTAGTGCTGTCACTTTGATGCCTTTTTATGTGTGTTGTTGACAATTTCATTTTTCCACTTACTTTTTTGTGCTGAGACATTTTTCTTTGTAAATTGCATGTTCCTCATTTTCATAGTATTTGACTTTATGTTTGCTGAGTCGTTATGTTTTTCTTGGTTTTTATTTTGAGCTATGGAGTTGTTATACCTCTTTGTGGTTACCTTAGTATTTACCCCTATTTTTCTAAGTAAAAACCTAACTTGTATTGCCCTATATCACCTTGTATCCCTCTCCGTATGGCAGTTCTATGCCACCTGTGTTTAGTCCCTCTTTTTGATTATTGTGATCTTTTACACATTGACTTCAATGATTCCCTGTTTTAAGCGTTTTTTCTTTTTAAAATTAATCTTAATTTGTTTTTGTGATTTCCCTATTTGAGTTGATATCAGGATGTTCTGTTCCGTGAGCTTGTGTTGTGCTGGTATCTGATATTATTTGTTTTCTGACCAAACAATTTCCTTTAGTATTTCTTGTAGCTTTGGTTTGGTTTTTGCAAATTCTCTAAACTTGTGTTTATCTGTAAATATCTTAATTTCGCCTTCATATTTTAGAGGGAGTTTTGCTGGATATATGATCCTTGGTTGGCAGTTTTTCTCCTTCAGTGCTCTATATATGTCATCCCATTGCCTTGTTGCCTGCATGGTTTCTGCTGAGTAGTCTGAACTTATTCTTATTGATTCTCCTTTGTAGGAGACCTTTCTTTTATCCCTGGCTGCTTTTAAATTTTTCTCTTTATCTTTGGTTTTGAAAAGTTTGATGATAATATATCTTGGTGATTTTCTTTTGGGATTAATCTCAAATGGGGTTCGATGAGCATCTTGGATAGATGTCCTTTTGTTTTTCATAATGTCAGGGAAGTTTTCTGCCAACAGATCTTCAGCTATTCTCTCTGTATTTTCTGTTATCCCTCCATGTTCTGGAACACCAATCTCATGCAAGTTATTCTTCTTGATAGAGTCCCACATGATTCTCAGGGTTTCTTCATTTTTTAAAATTCTTTTTTCTGATTTTTCTTCAACTATATTGGTATCAATTGCTTTATCCTCCAACTCCCCCACTCTGCATTCCAATTGCTGGATTCTGCTCGCCTGACTTCCTATTGCATTGTCTAATTCTTAATTTTATTGTTAATCTTTTGGATTTCTGAATGCTGTCTCTCTATGTATTTTTGCAGCTTATTAATTTTTCCACTATGTTCCTGAATAATCTTTTTGAGTTTTTCAACTGCTTTATCAGTATGTTTCTTGGCTTTGTCTGTAGATTGCCTTATTTCATTTCTGATGTCATCCCTGATGTCTTGAAGCATTCTGTAAATTATTTTTTTATATTCTGCATCTGGGAATTCTAGAATTGTATCTTCATTTGGGAAAGATTTTGATTCTTTAGTTTGGGGAGTTGTAGAAGCAATCATGGTTTGCTTCTTTATGTGGTTTGATATTGAATGCTGTCTCCAAGCCATCTCTAAGATATTGTAGTGATTTATTCTATATTTGCTCACTGAGTCTTAACTTGTTTTGTTTTCTTTCAATATACATAGATGGGCTACTAGATAGTGCTGTCTGGATTGCTGTAGCCCTTGAATCACTTATGTCCTATTACCAGCTGTTTTGGGCTGTTACCAGATATGTAAGCCTAAGAGTCCATTCACTATTCTTGAGTAGAATGTGATTTTGGGTCAACAAGTGTGTGGTGCAGACTGCCACCTATCCACCTAAAGAAGTAGTGGTGATAGTTGTGTGCACCAGATTCTAGTAGCAGCAGGGGTTCACTCTCCAGGGGGGGCAGGATGCTGACAGCCTTCCCCCAAGTGCCAGTGAGGTAGGTGTGTCTCTATTCCTAAAGCACTTTGGTGGGTGGGCTCTGCAGCTGTACCTTAGGCCCCCAATGCAAGTACCTCTACAGATTGGTAGGTGTCACCCTCCTTAGACCCCTAAGGCAGGAGGCTAGGTGGTCTGGGGGGAGCTTCAGCCCTCAGTTCCCTGTTGTGGGTCAGTTAGGTCTCTGTTGAATACGCAGATATAGCAGACCTGGGAAACTTGTCCTTCCAGTAATCTGCTAAAACAATTACAGTCAGATCCCTATCAGAATTGCCTTTGCATTATAATAGCCACCTTGTTCCCTGTAGGGATGAAAGCCCAAGACTGTGGATCACATATGTTTGGCTGGAGCTGGTTCTGTGTTTTTAGTCCAATTAGGGAAGAATTTTTGGTCCCTGGGTTTTTTGTAGCTGCTTCTCTCAGGCCAGGAGAATGGGTTAGGAAAAGACCAAAAGAAAGAAAGTAAAACCGCAGTGCAGTTCACTCTCTGGCTCAGGAAATTCCAATGTTAATGAAGCTGCCTGGGAAGGGGAGGGGAGGGTTCAGATAAATAGGAGAGAGTAGCAGCCCGGAATATAGACAAATTTACTTATCTTGCTTGGGATGACTGTTTTATCTGAGGTTCTTGAGGGGCGCATTGACTGTGTGCGCTGGCTGGGTAGAGATTGCCCCCAAGGGTCAGGCCCGCATTCCATGCTTGCACTGTCTCAGAAGCCATGGTCAGTTCCTCCGCTCCCAGTCCAAAGCCCAGCGCCAAGGTTTCCTGGCTGGTATGCTGCACTCCAGGCTCCAAAACCAGTCGCTGCATCCTGGTGACTTCTCCTCCTGTCAGCCGCGTCGCTGCGCTGCCTGCGTGCACTGGCTGGGCTTCCCCCTAGGTCACTTCTGTGGGCTAGGGCTGCGTCCCGTGTTTGTGCCATCTCAGGATGCCATGCTCAGCTCCCCTGTGCCCAGTCCAAACCCCGGTGCCAAGGTTTCCTGACTGGGACGCTGGCCCCAGGCTCCGAAAACAGTTGCTGCCTCCCCGTGGTTGTTCGTTCTCAGTCTGTGTCACTCAGGTCAACTCTTTAGATCTGTGTTTGATGGTCAGGGTTCATAGATTGTCATGTATGTGATCGATTCACTTGTTTTTCCAAGTCTTTGTTGCAAGAGGGATCTGAGGTAGCTTCTACCTAGTCAGACATCTTGGCCCCGCCTCCTAGAGTATTTTTTGAAAATTTATGAATGGAGAAAATGGAGAGAATCTTGTTTGTATCTTGTCAACCATTTTTGATAACTTATGAAATCTAGACAGCAAGAAGAGCAGTATTTTTTGTCTTTTTTCATTGTTTAGAAGTTTTGAGGTGATAATGTGTTGAGTCAGAGTCAGGATTTGAGATATCTGCAAGTAACTTTCTCCCTGGGGATTCTGCATGCCTGGTAGTTCCTGTTGACTAGGATAATGGGCTTGTACATTTTCTCAGACAAGAAAGAAACATCACCACATCAGTAATCCCAAAAGCTTATTGAAGTATCAAGGTGGGAAAGAAAGAATGAAAATAATTCAAGGACTCCGAAACTATATTCTCCATGAGATTTCCTGCTCTTCTCTCAGATTCCCCACCTCCCAAGACACGATATCCTCTAAAATTAACACGCTCTTTTCATTGCTTTAATGACGTTTATATTCCACCTTATATTGTAAAGTATTTACTTTGGTATTTGTCTTTTGCTCTCTGTCTAGGCTTTATATGTTTCTTGAACAGAGGCATTGTGTCTAAGGGGAATTTGAGTCCAGAGGAAATTATAATAATGTAAAGACCTCAAGTAAGATAAATACCATTCTAAATTTGTCATAATGGGGGGGGGGTAGGCTTTCAAATCTAATTTTTGCATTTTAACAATATTTTCATAGAATTTCTTAATATAGTAGTTCTATGTTGTTTTTTTTTTATGTTGTTATAGTTTATGGTCAAATGTCTCCACTATTTGATATAATAAAGGATGTGTTTAAATATTCACTATTGCTAATAATTTTTTTGTTATTTAAAGATATCATTTACTCATATAGGAAATTCAGAAATATAGAGAGGTATAAAAAAAAGAATATAAAAATCATTCTTACTCTCCATAGGCAACAGCTGTTAATTTTCAGTGAATAGACTCTCTCTGTAATTTTAAATCAAATGGGATTGTACTATTCCTGTTGATCTGCAAATGCTTTTTCACTCAAATTTATGTGTAGATTTTGTTCCTTTATTTCCTTTCCCCTCCTATTCTATTTTCCTCCTATATATCTTACAGAAAGGGCGGCAAAACTTGAATTTGTCTGTTTCTTTGTATGTAAGAAACCCTGGTGGTAGATGGCTAAGAGGTGGGTTGTTAACTGAAGGGTTGGCTATTCAAACCCACTAACCACTCCTTGGGAGAAAGATGTGGCAATCTGCTTCTATAACGATTACAACCTTGGAAACCCTATGGGGCAGTTCTACTCTGTCCTATCAGGTCACTATGAGTTGGAATCCACTCGATGGCAATGGGGGTTTTCTGTATAAATATGGGAAGCCCTTTTTGGAAGTGTTTGCAAGGCTGCCATCATGGCATGTAGATTGACTTTTTCATATTAATGATCATAAATGTGTATTATCTTTTAAATTCATTGTTTGGGTTATTTACAATTTATTAAGTCTACAAAGTCTGTAAATAGGTCTTTTTTTTTTTTAAATTTTTATTAGGCTTCAAGTGAACATTTACCATTCCAATCAGTCTGTCACATGTAGGTTTACATACATCTTACTCCCTTCTCCCACTTGCTCTCCCCCTATTGAGTCAGCCCTTACAGTCTCTCGTTTCGTGCCAATTTTACCTTCTTCCCTCTCTCTCTATCTTCCCATCCCCCCTCCAGTCAAGAGTTGCCAACACACTCTCCTGTGTCCACCTGATTTAATTAGCTCACTCTTCATCAGTATCTCTCTCCCCCCAACTGACCAGTCCTTTTCATGCCTGATGATTTGTCTTCAGGGACGGTTCCTGTCCTGTGCCATCAGAAGTTCTGGGGAGCATTGTCTCTGGGATTCCTCTAGTCGCAATCATACCATTAGGTGTGGTCTTTTAATGAGAATTTGGGGTCTGCATCCCATTGGTCTCCCGCTCCCTCAGGAGTTGTCTGTTGTGTTCCCTGACAGGGCAGACATCGATTGTGGCCGGGCACCAACTAGTTCTTCTGGTCTCAGGATGTTGTAGGTCTCTGGTTCAAGTGGCCCTTTCTGTCTCTTGGGTTCTTAGTTGTCGTGTGACCTTGGTGTTCTTCCTTTGCCTTTGCTCCCGGTGGGTTGAGACCAATTAATGTATTTTAGATGGCTGCTTGTTGGCATTTAGGACCCCAGGTGCCACAATTCAAAGTGGGATGCAGAGTGTTTTCATAATAGAATTGTTTTGCCCATTGATTTAGAAGTCCTCTCAAACCAAGTTCCCCAGATCCCAGCCCCTGCTTCGCTATCCTTTGAAGCTTTCATTTTATCTCGGAAACCTCTTTACTTTTAATCCTGTCCAATTAGGCTGACCTTCCTTGTTTTGAGTGTTGTCTTTCCCTTCACCCAAAGCAGTTCCCATCTACAGATTGATCAATAAAAAGCCCTCTCCCTCCCTCCCTCCCTCCCTCCCTCCCTCCCTCCCTCCCTCCCCCCTTTGTAACCACAAAAGTATGTGTTCTTTTCCGTTTTTTCTATTTCTCAAGATCTTATAATAGTGGTCTTATACAATATTTGTCCTTTTGCAACTGACTCATTTCGCTCAGCATAATGCCTTCCAGATTCCTCCATGTTATGAAATGTTTCAGAGATTCGTCACTGTTCTTTACCGATGCGTAGTATTCCATTGTGTGAATATACCACAATTTATTTACCCATTCGTCCGTTGATGGACATCTTGGTTGCTTCCAGCTTTTTGCTATTGTAAACAGAGCTGCAATAAACATGGGTGTGCATATATCTGTTTGTGTGAAGGGTCTTGTATTTTTAGGGTATATTCCGAGGAGTGGGATTTCTGGGTTGTATGGTAGTTCTATTTCTAACTGTTTAAGATAACGCCAGATGGATTTCCAAAGTGGTTGTACCATTTTACAATCCCACCAGCAGTGTATGAGAGTTCCAGTCTCTCCGCAGCCTCTCCAACATTTATTATTTTGTGATTTTTGAATTAATGCCAGTCTAGTTGGTGTCAGATGGAATCTCATCGTAGTTTTAATTTGCATTTCTCTAATGACTAATGATCGAGAGCATTTTCTCATGTATCTGTTGGCTGCCTGAATATCTTCCTTAGTGAAATGTGTGTTCATATCCTTTGCCCACTTCTTGATTGGGTTGTTTGTCTTTTTGTGGTTGAGTTTTGACAGAATCATGTAGATTTTAGAGATCAGGCGCTGGTCTGAGATGTCATAGCTGAATATTCTTTCCCAGTCTGTAGGTGGTGTTTTTACTCTTTTGGTGAAGTCTTTAGATGAGCATAGGTGTTTGATTTTTAGGAGCTCCCAGTTATCTGGTTTCTCTTCATCATTTTTGGTAATGTTTTGTATTCTGTTTATGCCCTGTATTAGGGCTCCTAGGGTAGATCCTATTTTTTCTTCCATGATCTTTATCGTTTTAGTCTTTATGTTTAGGTCTTTGATCCACTTGGAGTTAGTTTTTGTGCATGGTGTGAGGTATGGGTCCTGTTTCATTCTTTTGCAAATGGATATCCAGGTATGCCAGCACCATTTGTTAAAAAGACTATTATTTCCCCAATTGACTGACACTGGTCCTTTGTCAAATATCAGCTGCTCATACGTGGATGGATTTATATCTGGATTCTCAATTCTGTTCCATTGGTCTATGTGCCTGTTGTTGTACCAGTACCAGGCTGTTTTGACTACTGTAGCTATATAATAGGTTCTGAAATCAGGTAGGGTGAGGCCTCCCACTTTCTTCTTCTTTTTCAGTAATGTTTTGCTTATCCGGGGGTTCTTTCCTTTCCATATGAAATTAGTGATTTGTTTCTCTATTCCCTTAAAGTATGACATTGGTATTTGGATTGGAAGTGCATTGTATGTATAAATGGCTTTTGGTAGAATAGACATTTTTACTATGTTAAGTCTTCCTATCCATGAGCAGGGTATGTTTTTCCATTTAAGTGTGTCCTTTTGAATTTCTTGTAGCAGAGTTTTATAGTTTTCTTTGTATAGGTCTTTTACATCCTTGGTAAGATTTATTCCTAAGTATTTTATCTTCTTGGGGGCTACTGTGAATGGTATTGATTTGGTTATTTCCTCTTCGGTGTTCTTTTTGTTGATGTAGAGGAATCCAAGTGATTTTTGTATGTTTATTTTATATCCTGAGACTCTTCCAAACTCTTCTATTAGTTTCAGTAGTTTTCTGGAGGATTTCTTAGGGTTTTCCATGTATACGATCATGTCATCTGCAAATAGTGATAGCTTTACTTCCTCCTTACCAATCTGGATACCCTTTATTTCTTTGTCTAGCCTAATTGCCCTGGCTAGGACTTCAAGTACGATGTTGAATAAGAGCGGTGATAAAGGGCATCCTTGTCTGGTTCCCGTTCTCAAGGGAAATGCTTTCAGGTTCTCTCCATTTAGAGTGATATTGGCCGTTGGCTTTGCATATATGCCCTTTATTATGTTGAGGAATTTTCCTTCAATTCCTATTTTGGTGAGAGTTTTTATCATAAATGGGTGTTGGACTTTGTCAAATGCCTTTTCTGCATCAATTGATAAGATCATGTGGTTTTTGTCTTTTGTTTTATTTATGTGATGGATTACATTAATGGTTTTTCTGATATTAAACCAGCCTTGCATACCTGGTATAAATCCCACTTGATCAGGGTGAATTATTTTTTTGATGTGTTGTTGGATTCTATTGGCTAGAATTTTATTAAGGATTTTTGCATCTATGTTCATGAGGGATATAGGTCTAAAATTTTCTTTTTTTGTAATGTCTTTACCTGGTTTTGGTATCAGGGAGATGGTAGCTTCATAGAATGAGTTGGGTAGTATTCCGTCTTTTTCTATACTTTGAAATACCTTCAATAGTAATGGTGTTAAGTCTTCTCTGAAGGTTTGGTAGAACTCTGCAGTGAAGCCATCTGGGCCAGGACTTTTTTTTGTTGGGAGTTTTTTGATTACCGTTTCAATCTCTTTTTTTGTTATGGGTCTATTTAGTTGTTCTACTTCTGAATGTGTTAGTTTAGGTAAGTAGTATTGTTCCAAGAATTTATCCATTTCTTCTAGGTTTTCAAATTTGTTAGAGTACAATTTTATGTAGTAATCTGATATGATTCTTTTGATTTCATTTGGTTCTGTTGTGATGTGGTCCTTCTCGTTTCTTATTCGGGTTATTTGTTTCCTTTCCTGTTTTTCTTTAGTCAGTCTAGCCAATGGTTTATCAATTTTGTTAATTTTTTCAAAGAACCAGCTTTTGGCTTTGTTAATTCTTTCAATTGTTTTTCTGTTCTCTAATTCATTTAGTTCAGCTCTAATTTTTATTATTTGTTTTCTTCGGGTGCCTGATGGATTCTTTTGTTGCTCACTTTCTATTTGCTCAAGTTGTCGGGACAGTTCTCTGATTTTGGCTCTTTCTTCTTTTTGTATGTGTGCATTTATCGATATAAATTGGCCTCTGAGCACTGCTTTTGCTGTGTCCCAGAGGTTTTGATAGGAAGTATTTTCATTCTCGTTGCTTTCTAAGAATTTCCTTATTCCCTCCTTGATGTCTTCTATAACCCAGTCTTTTTTCAGGAGGGTATTGTTCATTTTCCAAGTATTTGATTTCTTTTCCCTAGTTTTTCTGTTATTGATTTCTAGCTTCATTGCCTTGTGGTCTGAGAAGATGCTTTGTAATATTTCGATGTTTTGGATTCTGCAAATATTTGTTTTATGCCCTAATATGTGGTCTATTCTAGAGAATGTTCCATGTGCGCTAGAAAAAAAAGTATATTTTGCAGCAGTTGGGTGGAGAGTTCTGTATAAGTCAATGAGGTCAAGTTGGTTGATTGTTGTAAGTAGGTCTTCCGTGTCTCTATTGAGCTTCTTACTGGATGTCCTGTCCTTCTCCGAAAGTGGTGTGTTGAAGTCTCCTACTATATATGTGGAGGTGTCTATCTCACTTTTCAATTCTGTTAAAATTTGATTTATGTATCTTGCAGCTCTGTCATTAGGTGCGTAAATATTTAATATGGTTATGTCTTCCTGATCAATTGTCCCTTTTATCATTATATAGTGTCCTTCTTTATCCCTTGTGGCGGATTTAAGTCTAAAGTCTATTTTGTCAGAAATTAATATTGCTACTCCTCTTCTTTTTTGCTTATTGTTTGCTTGATATATTTTTTTCCATCCTTTGAGTTTTAGTTTGTTTGTGTCTCTAAGTCTAAGGTGTGTCTCTTGTAGGCAGCATATAGATGGATCGTGTTTTTTTATCCAGTCCGTGACTCTCTGTCTCTTTATTGGTGCATTTAGTCCATTTACATTCAGCGTAATTATAGATAAGTAAGTTTTTAGTGCTGTCATTTTGATGCCTTTTCATGTGTGTTGTTGGCCATTTCATTTTTCCACATGCTTTTTTGTGCTGAGACGTTTTTCTTAGTAGCTTGTGAGATCCTCATTTTCATAATGTTTAACTTTGTGTTTATTGAGTCGTTACGTTTTTCTTGGCTTTTTTCTTGAGTTATGGAATTGATATTCCTTTTTGTGGTTACCTTTTTATTTACCCCTATTTTTCTAAGTAAAAACCTAACTTGTATCCTTCTATTTCGCCTTGTATCACTCTCCATCTGGCAGTTCAATGCCTCCTATATTTAGTCCCTCTTTTTGATTATTTTGATCGTTTATCTATTGATTTCCATGATTTCCTGTTGTGTGTATTATTTTGTTTATTTATTTATTTTTTAGAATTAGTCTTAATTTGTTTGTTTTTGTGCTTTCCCTGTTTGAGTTGCGTTGATATCAGGATGTTCTGTTTTGTGACCTTGTATTGTGCTGGTACCTGATATTATTGGTCAACCGGCCAAACAATCTCCTTTAGCATTTCTTGCAGTCTTGGTTTAGTTTTTGCAAATTCTCTAAACTTGTGTTTATCTGTAAATATCTTAATTTCTCCTTCATATTTCAGAGAGAGTTTTGCTGGATATATGATCCTTGGTTGGCAGTTTTTCTCGTTTAGTGCTCTGTATATGTCGTCCCATTCCCTTCTTGCCTGCATGGTTTCTGCTGAGTAGTCTGAACTTATTCTTATTGATTCTCCCTTGAAGGAAACCTTTCTTTTCTCCCTGGCTGCTTTTAAAATTTTCTGTTTGTCTTTGGTTTGGGCAAGTTTGATGATGATATGTCTTGGTGTTTTTCTTTTTGGATCAATCTTAAATGGGGTTCGATGAGCATCTTGGATAGATATCCTTTCTTCTTTCATGATGTCAGGGAAGTTTTGTGTCAGGAGTTCTTCAACTATTTTCTCTGTGTTTTCTGTCCCCCCTCCCTGTTCTGGGACTCCAATTACTCGTAAGTTATCCTTCTTGATAGAGTCCCACATGATTCTTAGGGTTTCTTCATTTTTTTTAATTCTTTTATCTGATTTTTTTTCAGCTATGTTGGTGTTGTTTCCCTGGTCCTCCAGAAGTCCCAGTCTACATTCTAATTGCTCGAGTCTGCTCCTCTGACTTTCTATTGCGTTGTCAAATTCTGTAATTTTATTGTTAATCTTTTGGATTTCTACATGCTGTCTCTCTATGGATTCTTGCAACTTGTTAATTTTTCCACTATGTTCTTGAATAATCTTTTTGAGTTCTTCAACAGTTTTATCAGTGTGTTCCTTGGCTTTTTCTGCATTTATCCTAATTTCATTTGTGATATCTTTAAGCATTCTGTAAATTAGTTTTTTATATTCTGTATCTGATAATTCCAGGATTGTATCTTCATTTGGGAAAGATTTTGATTCTTTTGTTTGGGGGGTTGGAGAAGCTGTCATGGTCTGTTTCTTTATGTGGTTTGATATGGACTGCTGTCTCCGAGCCATCACTGGGAAGCTAGATTTTCCAAGTAGTCAGCTGGTGCGCTGGCTCCTAGTTCTGAAAACAGTCGCTGTCTGCCCGTATTTGTTCGTCCTCCGTCTCTAAGTCTGTGCTTGTTGTTCAGAGTTCGTAGATTGTTATGTATGTGATCGATTCCCTTGTTTTTCTGAGTCTTTGTTGCAAGAGGGATCCGCGGGAGCGTCCACCTAGTCCGCCATCTTGGCCCCCGCCCTGTAAATAGGTCTTTGTTGTTTTTAGTTGCTGTCAGTCAATTCTGACTCATGGTGACCTCATGTCTACAGGTTGTTATATTTTTTTCACTTTTATGAACATTGCTACTCATTGCTGATTTCTCTGGAACTTAGTTTTGCAGTATTTAAATCTTTGTGTAATTCTAGGATAAAATCCTAGAAGTGCAATAGGTAAGTGATACCTACTGACAGATTACAGAAAATTGAAACCATTCACACTCTCTCCAATAGCGCACCAGAGTGCGTTTTCCTTACGTCCTCACCAACACGTCATTGTCAATTTTTATAAAAGAAAGGAAATGACTTTTTAAAAATAATTTATTATATTTAATTCAGAAAAGAAAACAAAAGTGGACTGTGATTCCATAAAATCCATTAAATTGTTAATGACAATTTAAAAAATTTATATGAATATGGTTAGAAACTTAAACACCAAACAAACAAACCAAATCGATTGTAGTCGAGTCAATTCTGACTCATAGGGACCCTATACGACGAGTAGAATTGGCCCATAGGGTTTGCAAGGAAGGACTGGTGGATTTGAATTGCCCACCTCTTAGCAGCTGAACACCTAAAGCCTCCCTTTGACCTCAGAACCTATCCCCAAGGGAAACTACTGTGAACAATTTCTTGTTATCTTTCCAGCAAATTAAAATTTATACACATACACATATATTTTTTATTTACAAAAACATGTACAACTATCACTATTGCTCTGCATTTTATTTTTTCACTTAATATATTTGGATCTAATTCTGTATTGACAACTATCTTGTTCTTCAAATGCAGACACTGATTTCAATATATATGTATATTTTCCTCATATATCTCACAATATGTACATACGTATGTATCTATGTATATATATATATTTTTCTCTCATTTATATAAGCCTTCTGTCAGGGGACATTTAAATTCTTTCTAATTGTTTCTTATTTATTTATCTTTAGCTATAACAATCATTCTTTTGAATATCTTGGTACACTTTTCTAAGAATCTCCATAGGGTAACTTCCTAACTGCAGAAGAGTTGAGTCAAAAGTACATACATTTACAAGTTTGAGAGATACTGCCAAATTTTCTTTCAAAGTGTTTTACCACTTTATTCACTTTCCTCATACCTTTGTTAGAACAGGGTATAAGCTAACATTTCAATTTGCTAATAGGATAGATGAGAAGTAGCATTTCACTGTAGTTTTAATTTGCATTTTAAAATTAGAAGTAAGATTGAACATACTTTTTTATGATCTTCCTCCTACCCCTAGCTGTGAATTACCTTTTTCTTCTTTATCCTACTTGTTTATGCTGTTTTGTTTTTTTGGTTAAATTGCTCTTTCTTTTTCTTATTAGTTTTTATGGATTGTTTCAATTTTTACATAAGTAATAAAAATTTTCCACTAATTTGTCATTTGACTTTATATTTTTCACAATACTCAAATGCTGAATTTCTCTAAATTTATCAGATTTTTAATGTTTCTAGATTTATGTTTCCTATTTACAAATGCCTACTGTATTCCAAAATTACAAGTACATATTTTTTTAATCCATAGAGGGTTTCTTTTTATCTAAATTTTGTTTATTTTGTTGTTTTTGTTGAGGATATATACAGCAAAACATGCACCAATTCAACAAGTATATTTTTTATTTCATCTTTTTACTTTTTATCAGTCTTGGATCCATCTGGAATTTTTTTTTTTTTTTGGTGAATGGAATAAAGAGGAAATCTAGATATATTATTTCCAAATTGCTAATAATTCCCTTTCCTCCTACTTATTAAAAATCACTTTTCTTTTCATATTATTTTGGATATTTATTCTGTTCAACTGATTTGTCTAAAACTTCCCAAGAGTCAAAAATTAATTATTGTAGCTTCCAGATATATTCTAACATCTGACAGGACTAGCCACCCATCATTAATTTCTTATTCAAGATTTTTTTGGTATTCTCATATTTTCCTAGATAAACTTTAGTACCATTTCTTAATGTTTCAAAAATAATCCTGTTAGTGTGTCTTGGCCTTTAAAATTTTGAGTCTATTTCTATCCAAATATAAAAAATCTTTTATATTTCACTAGATTTTAAATATTTTTACATTTAAAAAAGTTTATTCAATATATTTTATCTTTTTTTAATTTTAGACAATATTTTTTAGCCAATTATTGAATATACATAGGAAAACAGTTTTTGAGTATTGATTTTATAACCAGACACTTCACTGAATCTTATTATTACTTATTATAGTTTTGTATTTATTTCTTGAGTTTTTCTAGTATACAAAATTTCATCTGCAAGTCACGGTAATTTTACCTTTTCCTTTTCAATATCTATTTCTCTTATGTCTTTCCTTTAAGTTTCATTGGCTGGTACTTCCAGAGAAATATTAAATAATAATGATGGAAGTGAGCATATTCTCTTGTGAATGTTAAAATTTTTCAAGTGCATTTATTTGACATCTCTTGAGGCAGACGTATTTTATTTTCATTTAGCCTGTTAATATGGTGGAATATATTAATAGAATTTCTGATATTGAACCGCCTTTAAGGAAAATGGATTTTAATGAAGCCAATTTAAAGGGCACGTAGCCAGTATCAAATGTTAGAAAATAAAAAGAAAATGTTGTATATTTAAGAACACTATCCAAGGTGAAGCAGAAGTGGCATTCTCAAAACTCTAAATATTAAGCATCTGTAGAGCTCTGCGTGTGAGGATTATTGCCTCTTCTTTGTTGTCTTAAGAGGCATTATAACTAAATACTGGCCAATTAGCTATTTTTCTTTGTTTTTTTTTTTCCTTTAAAGCATTTTATACCATTCATTTAAGGAATAATATTGCATACTTTCTTATTTGAGTCAGTTTGCAAACTAAATAACGATTTTTAATTTCTGTGATGTGGATTTGGCATTCTGAAATTTAAATCACACCTTTGTGTAATCAAGATTTGCACATCATAAAACAATCAAACCATCTCTAGCTCTAGCTTGTTTATTGCAGAAAAGGGATTTTACTTTACTCTGTCATTATCTTTCTTTCAAGTGAGATATCAAAAGAATTTTATACAAATCAGAGAAAATTTGGGTCAAATTTCACATAAAAAGAATTAAAATAATGCCAAATAATGTATTATTCAGGGGAAAAAAACCTTTCAAATGTCTGAATACCATAATAACAGACTAACCTATTTTCTAAAATAGGCTCTCAGAGCTGTAAACTCTAAAGCGTGTTCATTTTGATGCAGAGATTTATTAGAATAACAAATCTCAAGGCCTTTGAATTTCAGCAAAACATCTTTATTTTACCAGTGATCCTTTTCACTATTTTTTTTTGGTAAACAAGGTTAAGTAAAATAGCATTGTATTTCAAGTTATTATTTCAGAAAACACATCAAAGTGGTGCATCTGTTTTATAGTACATGAGGAAAAATGACATTGTCTTTCTTTCATCTAATTTTAGTTTGTCATATTCTGTTTTCACGTTTCCTAATTTATCTAGTCAGAAGATAGCTGCACTACAAGAAGAGTATATTTGAATGTATAAGTGATCTAAGATATAGGTCCCAGAAATGTTCAGTTCATGAATTCTGGGCAGTTTATCTAAGGATTTCCTTGGCTTTCTCGTGTGCTTCTTGTGTGGCTCTAAATTACAGCCTTTTGTTCCAGAAGTTTGTCTCATAACTTCTTCTATATCATGAGCCCTTAGGAGATCTGCATTTTATAGATATTTGGGTCTTCCACAGTGGTTGGCTTGGGATATTGTTCATAAGAAATGCTTAAGAAGAGTTGTTCTGTGACCACATTATGCTTCAGAATTGCTTTTTTTTCTAGGAATGCAAGATCATGTTTCAGTGGTAGTGAAGATAAAAGGCAACCAGTCTGATGAAGTAAATAGAAATTAATTTACAAACTTTTGATAACAAGACTTTTGACTTCTCTCCACTTTTAAGTAGATATCTGCCCTCACTGAATTCTGTGACCCAGTCCTTGCCAAAACTTTGCCCTTCTTGGTTTTATTGGACTATGGGACTTAAACAGCCAATGTGAACCTTCCTGGTTTACAGTTGCTTTGGATCCTCCCAGCGGTCCCAAATGACGGCTGGAGTCTGGGGAACCACATACAGATGGAAAAAATATAGACAGCTCAAAGATTTGGTATCAATAATTGTATCCCATAAGGTAAAGCTAAACCACATTTTACAAATAATCATCAGAATCTAGAGGAAAAGAAAAAAATGTTGCTAACTCGCATCAGTCACAAGAAAGCTTTCATTTCTGAATTCTCTTTCAAGACCAAGAAAAAAAAAAAAAAGCCTATAAAAGTTCTTGTCATGGAGCCTCTCCAACCTGCTTTCTTTGGAACATTGAATTAATATTTTATATGAAGTTCCAATTTTTGTTTAAATGCAGCTTAGCTTTGCTGCTAACATTTATTTAACTTTGTATTTGGTTCAGGTTACATATATATAGATGGTCCTTTATGGAGAGTCTGAGGGTTGGTTAATATTTTAAATGGTAACAATGGCAATCTATCAACACTGGCTATAATTTAATAAATGGCTACAAGAAGAATATTTCACTTCTGGCTTGACATAGGCTCCTGAAATACCAGAATAGTTGCTTATGTATAGCAAATAGTTTTGATCTACATGGGATGTTCAAAATGGTCACTAACTCTCAATGTGACTGGTAGAGCTGCGTATTTAATAAAATAAAGTTAAATAAAATAAAATAGCTCCTACTGTATTTAGTCCATGTTACATTATATACTAATATACTCTCAAAGCAAATGGCAGAAGAGAAAATGTATTTATTAAGTAGGTCTTATCCATTCATAATACTCTGATCAGGGGATGAGGGGGTTCTAAAAAATCTAACACATGATCTTCGTCTAAAAGGAGCAGAATCCTATTTGAGCAGTCAAGACATAGAAATTCTCTAGTGGTTATCATAGCTCTGGGCTTCAATAACTAATTGAATGAGCGGATGAATGAAACAAAAGGATAAGAACAGAACAGCATAAAATAGAATACTCAGTAGTAATGCAATTAATGTGATAAAACCAAAAATTCTCACTGCTTGTTTTGCTACACTTGTTTATTCCCAATTGTAAAGCCTTAAAAGGAAATATTACACAATGATGATAAGTCAGTTAAAGCATACCATGCTAAGAGTCTGTCTTTTAAAATTCTGTTTTACTCTAAAGACTCAGGGACAAAGGCAAAAAGATAAAGGGCTTTTGGTTGTCATCTGCTAAATAAAACATTTAGCTATTTTGAGTTTGCAAAGACTACTGGAGGAGTAGGAATCTGAACTTATTGGTCAAGAGTCTTGAGTTTGAGTGGGTGGGAGCTGTGGTGGAACAAATAATGCTTGTTTTTAAAAACATTTTTATTTTCACAAACATTATGTGTAAAAATATTGTGGAAGTCAAATTAAGCTTGTTATGAATGACGATCAGTTCTTTCTGTACTGCCTCCATTTCCTGCTCTCCATGGCAACTAGTTTTCACTTTTTAAATATTTTAATGTTTACTGTCATATTGCTAAATAATGAATGGCTTTTTGGCAGGTGAAGACTCGGCTCTCTTTTGCAGCACCACCGCTGACCTGGCCGTGTATGTTTCCAATGTAGTTTTACACTCATTTTGTTCAGATCAAGCCTCAGGATTTACATTAAATGACCAAGTCAACTCTACTTAGAGTGGAACCACACTGTATACTCTAACTTTTTTTTACACAATCTTTGGTTTTCCCAGAGTTAATAAATGTTTTAGTTTTCCTTATGCTTAATATTATTTTAGTGAAACAATGTATTTTTTGTAAGTAGATGCCATTTGTGCAGGGCAGCGTCAATCCGAAGGTATTGGGAAGGCACTGCGAAGAGGGGATAGTGAAAACAGGTTATACAGGAGGGTTCTGGACAGGGTAGTTTTCTGAAACCAAAACCAAACCTGTTGCCATTGAGTCCATTCCGACTCAGAGCGACCCTATAGGAGAGAGTAGAACTGCGCTATAGGGCTTTCGAGGAGCAGCTGGTGGAGTGAAACTGCAACCAGAAGGTCATTGCAAATCTCCAAAAGAGCCCAATGCCTCAGTCTGCTAAGGTGTTTGTTAGGCTATTGTTTGACTTGAAGATGACTTCAGGAAAACAGTTCCTTAAAGGCTCAAGGTCCAAATGATGCTTAATGGCAATTGGACTGGGTAGGTAACCCCAACTCCATGGACCCAGTCTTAAGCTTATTTTTCTTTGTATTTATTACTAATTAAACCTTAAACTCTTTCCCAGATGTGCAGGCCTTTGATCAATATGTTGAAAATCTTGAGAGAGTCTATCAATTTCATTCTATTGGTAACTCCTACTTGGCATCTGTTGGCTGCTTGAATTTGGACCTGATGCTATTTAGGCATGCTGCACGTTGCCATCCTTGCATCTCCTTTTAGGAACAACTGTTTCTTTCGCTGCTCTTGGACTGGATACCCTGCTCTTTGGATGTGTTTTCTCCTTTTTGTGGATTTTTTTTTTTTTTTTTTTTTTATGGGAGGAAATTTTTAGCAAATCAGAAAACATTTTTATTCTACTCTAACACTTGGCTGATAACTTGGTAGTGGGGGAACAGTCTAGTTTGGAACATTTCCATCAGAATTTTTGAAGTATTTTTCCTTTTGTCTTGCAGCTTTCAATTTTGCTATTAAGAAGTTTGATGCAAGTCTGATTATTTATGGACTATATATGTGTCTTTCTGGCAGCTCAAAGGATTTTCTCTCTTTGTTTTCAGTGTTCTGAAATTTCAAAATGTTGTTTCTTGGACAGTATCCTTTTTATATACTACTCTGGCCTCTTAGCGGCCCTTTTAAATTTAGAAACTGTGTCCTTCGGTTCTGGACATTTCCTTTAATTATTTTGTTGACGATTTTGTCTCCTCCATTTTTTATTTTTTTATATTTCTGAAATTCCTTTTATCATGGACTAACATGGATTGTTCCTTTAATTTTATGTTCTGTTATATTTTCCATCTCTTTTTGTTCTTTCTGAGAGATGCCTCCTATAGAATTTTGTATTTCTGGATTTCTCCTATTATATTTTTAATCTACAAGTTCAATTTCATTGTTCTCTTATTATTTCTTTCTTATAATATCAGGTGTCCTAGTGATTAAGCGTTTGGTTGCTAATCAAAAGGTTGGCAGTTCAAATCCACCAGCCACTTCTTGCAAACCCTATGGGGCAGCTCTACTCTGTCCTGTAGGGTTGCTATGAGCTGGAATTGACTTGATGGCAATGAGTAGTAGTAGGTAGTATAATATCACGTATTTGCTTCAGGGATGCAAAAGAAATTCAGTATTGTCAATAACATGAATTTTTTGGCAACTTTAGTTCAAACAGTTGTTGATGTTAGGTGCCGTTGAGTGAGTTCTGACTCATAGCAACCCTACGTACAACAGAATGAAACATTGCCTGGTCCTACACAATTGGAGAGTTACTCAATTTGAGCTTTATTTGAAAATAATTTGGTAATTTAGTCAAAGAGCCTAGCTAATCTTCGTCCTGAAGTATTTGTAGTAGCTAGCACTTGGATTCGGTAATATTATGAGTCTTGGGTTCAGTAATATTATGAGTCAGGAGCCAACTCAATGGTGGCCAACAGCAACAACAACAATAAATGTTTAGGTGTGGATATTAATATACAGGCTATTTCAATTAAATTTGGCCTCAATTAAAAATTAAACCTATAAATACATAATCTTAATTTGTTGAAAATAGATTTCTAAAAGCGTATTAGCAATTTCTAATCAGGATACTGATTTAGAAACACCCTCTCTTGTTTTATTAATATTTTCTTGTATAGCAGTACCTCTTATGATGACTTTTGTGGATTCTGTCCAGTTTCATTTTGTGGGATATGACTGGGTGACATATTTTGCCCCTTCTTAGGACTTTGGGAAATAACTAAAATGCATTGCCAGCCTCCTCACCACAAAATTAGATTAATAAATTTATTTAACAGAACCTGTGACTTACACATATCTAGTATTAATGTGAGGACTTATATAGGTGGTGTATAGTCAGAAGCCCACAGAGCCCACTTACCGTAGTGGGCCCCTGGAGTCATGTCATGATTTGTAATCCAGGCCTGAAGTTTTTTTGGGCTGTAGAACTCCGCTAAATACACTCACATTTGTATCCTCTGTTGTTAGGTGCTGTCGATTTGGTTCCAACTCATAGCAGAAGGAAACACTGCCTGGTCCTGTGCCATGCTCACAATGTTTATACTTGAGCCCACTGTTACAGCCACTATGTCAATGCATCTTGTTGAGGGTCTTCCTCTTTTTTGCTGGCCCTCTATTTTACCAAGCATAATGTCACTTAATGTCACTCTTCAGGGATTGACCCTCCTGATAACATGTCCAAAGTATGCGAGATGAAGTCTCACCATCCTCGCTTCTAATGAGCATTCTGGACATACTTCTTCCAAGACAAATTTGTTCGTTCTTCTGGTAGTCCATGGTCTAGTCAGTATTCTTTACCAACACTATAATTCAAGGATCAATTCTTTTTCCATCTTCCTTATTCATTGTCCAGTTTTTGCGTGCATATGAGGCAATTGAAAACACCATGGATTGGGTTAGGTGCACGTTAGTCCTCAAAGTGACATCTTTGCTTTACAACACATTAAAGTGGCCTTTTGCAGCATATTTGCCCCATGCAACGGGTCATTTGATTTTTTGACTGCTGCTTCCATGGGTGTTGATTGTGGACCCAAGTAAAATGAAATCCTTGACAACTTCAATCTTTTCTCTGTCTATCATGCTGTTGCTTATTTATCCAATTGTGAGGATTTTTGTTTTCTTTGTGTTGAGGTGTAATCCATACTGAAGGCTGCAGTCTTTGATCTTCATCAAAAGTGCTTCAAGTTCTCTTCACTTTCAGCAAGCAAGGTTGTGTCATCCACATATCACAGATTGTTAATGAGTCTTCCACCAAACCTGATGCTCTGTTCTTCTTCATATAGTCTACATTCTTGGATTATTTGCTCAACATACAGATTGAATAAATATGGTGAAAGATACAACCCTAATGCACACCTTTCTTGACTTAAATGATGCAATATCACCTTGTTCTGTTCAAACAAATTCCTCTTGGCCTATGTGGAGGTTCCTCGTGAGCACAATTATGTGTTCTGAAATTCCCATTCTTCACAATGTTATCCATGATTTGGTATGATCCACACAGTCATATGCCTTTGCATAGTGAATAAAACACAAGTAAACATCTTCCTGGTGTTCTCTGCCTTCAGCCAAGATCCATCTGGCATCAGCAATGATATCCCTTGCTTCATGTCCTCTTCTGAATTCAGTTTGAATTTCCAGAAGTTCCTGTTGATGTACTGCTGCAACTGCTTTTGATCTCCAGCAAAATTTTACTTGTGTGTGATATTAAGGATATTGTTAGATAATTTCCACATCCTGTTGGATCACCTTTCTTTGGAATGGGGAGAAAAAAGGATATCTTCCAGTCAGTTGGCCAGGTAGCTGTGTTCCGTATTTCTTGACATAGACAAGTGAGCACCTGTAATGCTGCATCTGCTTGTTGAAATATCTCAATTGATATTCTGTTGATTCCTGGGACCTTGCTTTTGGCGAATTTTTTCAGAGCAGCTTGTACTTTTTCCTTCAGTACCATTGGCTCCTGATGATATGCTACCTCCTGAAATGGTTGAATATTGACCAATTATTTTCTGTACAGTGACTCTGTGTATTCCTTTCATCTTCTTTTGATGCTTCCTGTGTCATTCGGTATTTTCTCCACAGAATCCATCAGTATTGCAACTAAAGGCTTGAATTTCTTCTTCAGTTCTTTCAGCTTGAGAAACGTTGAGTGTATTCTTCCCGTTTGGCTTTCTAACTCCAGGTCTTTGCACATTTCGTTATAATATTTTACTTTATCTTCTTGAGCTTCCCTTTGCAATTTTTCTGTTCAGCTCTTTTACTTCATGATTTCTTCCTTTCGCGTTAGCTACTCTGCATTCAAGAGCAAGTTTCAGAGCCCCTTTTGATATCCATTTTGGTCTTTCTTTCTTTCCTGCCTTTTTAATGACTTCTTGCTTTCTTCATATGTGATGTCCTTGATGTCATTCCACAACTTGTCTGATCTTTGGACATTAGTGCTCAATGTGTCAAATCTATTCTTGAGAAGATCTTGAATTTCAGGTGGGATATACTCAAGGTTGTACTTTGGCTCTTGTGGACTTGTTCTAATTTCCTTCAACTTCAACTTGAACTTGCATATGAGCAATTGATGGTCTGTACCACAGTTGCCCCTGACCTTGTTCTGACCAATTATATTGAGTTTTTCCATCGTCTTTTTCCACAGATGTAGTCAATTTGATTCTTGTCTATTCCACCTGGCATGGTCCACCTGTATAGTTGCTGTTTATGTTGTTAAAAAAGGTATTTGCAATGAAAAAGTCATTGGTCTTGCAAAATTCTATTATGAAATCTCCAGTGTCATTTCTATCACCAAGGCCATATTTTCCAACTACCAGTCTTTCTTTGTTTCCAACTTCTGCATTGCCAATGCATATTAATTGCATGTTTGATCTGCATTGCCAATGCATATTAATTGCATGTTTGATCAATTTCAGACTGCAGAAGTTGGTAATAGTCATCTCCAAGAGGTGACTATTTTTCTACTGGCACAAGCCAGTACCCTAGCTATTTACTCCTCTAGCTTTTTAATATTCTGGATTATATTTCAAAAATATTTCTTCAGGGATACAAAACTTTTATTCTGGTAGATTGTGTATCTTTTACTTTTTGTTCCAGTCTTTTTCTCTGCTGATAGAACACCATAGGATTCTAGGACCTTTCTGACTACTAGTTCCTCAACAATCTCTCCCTACTCCATTATATACACTTGCCTCCCAGTTGTTTTATATAACGGAAAAAGCCCTGGAAAGTGTGTATTTTACAGTATATAATTAACACCCCCCCTTTTTTGATAAGTGGTGTGAATACTACAACTGGCTCCCAAAATAGACTTTATTAGAAAGAAAACATGTGGTAAAATTCTCCTACTGCTTTGCATATGTCCAGATATCTATAAGCCCATATTTTTAGACCTTTTGCTTGGCACTTGTTACTTGGAGAAAAGTTGTCAGTTAACCATCCTTCGTTGATATTCATAAAAAAAAAAGAGCTTGATATTTGTCAGAAACCATCAAGGCTGGGCTAGTGTCTTAGTTATCTAGTTCTGCTGTAACAGAAATACCACAAGTGGATGGCTTTAACATACAGAAATTTATTTCTCACAGTTTAGGAGTCTGAAATCAGGGTGTCAGCTCTAAGGGAAGACTTTTCTGTCTGTAGGCTCTGGGGAGAAGTCTCTGTCTCTTTAAGCTTCTGCTCCTGGGCAGTCTTCATGTGGCTTGGCATCTCTCTTCCTCCATAACAATTGCGTTTAGTCTCTCTTATATCTTAAAAGAGATTGACTCAAGATATACCTTACATTGATCCTGTCTCATTAACATAACAAAGACAATCTGTTCCCAAATGGGATTATAACTACAGGCATAACATTCTACCCTTTGCTCCTGCCAAAGTCATGTCTTCACCACATGCAAATCACATTCATCCCGTCACATCATCCCAAAAGCCTTAAATCACCTCTAAGTCCAAAATCTCATCTTCTGAATCATCAAATCAAATACAGGTGAGACTTTTCACATTTTCCATCCTGGGGAAAAATTTCTCTTCATCTGTGAACCTGTGAAATCTAGACTACAAGTTATTTGTTTCCAAAGTACAATGATGGGACAGGCACAAGATAGACATTTCCATTACAAATGAGAGAAATTGGAAGGAAAGAAGGGATAATGGGCACCAAGATAATCCAAAACCCAGCAGGACACATTACATTAGCTCTCAAAGCTTGAAAGTAATTCTTGTTTTGGGGACCATCTGGGCAATGGCAATGCCTTCCAGACTCTGGGTGTTGGCCATGGTCTCTGGATTCTGGGTGAAGAAACCTTGGCAGCGGGCTTTAGCTCCTTCTTTCCGGCTCACCGAGACAGCAACTCTGGTCCCTCTGCTTTAGGCAGCCCCATTCTCATAGTCCATTTGAGTGGTGATACCACCCCCTTGGCCTTGGCAGGCCCTGTTCTTCTGTCCACTGGGCATGGCAACTCTGTTCCCTCTGCTTTGGTCAGTGGCCTTATCCTCCCTGTATACCTTAGTGGCAGTCACACACTCCAGAACCAAGTTGGGGAAGATCCAATTCTTTGAAACCTAGGGGACTGTGGCCCCACCTTTTGAGAGCCAGGAGACCACGGCCCCATCCTTTAAAACCAATAAGGCCCTGCTTCCCATGCTCCTTCCAATAGTTATGCTGATCTCTGAGCTGCTCCAGGGATAGTTCTTTTCTTTTCTTGGAGGACAACAGATATAGTTCCTTTGGCCTATTTGCTGCCAGTAGAATTCTAAGAAGCAGACAATCTATGCTGATTGGTTTTCTGCTGTGGTAGTTTTGTTAGATCCATCAGTCATAGGCTCAATATCTTTAACAAAAGACTGTGTAGTCATGTCCTTGATGAACATTCTAGGACATATGTCCTTGGTTTGTACAAATGAGTTCTGTTTTCATTTTGCACAGTTCATTTTTAAGTCCATCTCTTTCCTCTCACATTTGACTATAAACGTCAAGGAGAAATGACACAAACTCTTTAAGATCTTACTTAGAAATCTCATCAGCTAGATATCCAAATTCATCACTTGCGACTTCTGCCTTCCACCAAACACTTGAGCATAATTCAGACAAGTACTTTGCCACAACATAAAAAATATCACCCTTCCTCCATTACCCATGTTCATCATTTTCTTTTATAGCCTCACCAGAAGCACATTTAACGTCCACATTTCTAGCAACATTCTGTTGCAGGTGCCAAATGTATTCTCTAAGACAATAGAGACTTTCTCTATGGCTCTACTTCCTTGTGAGCCCTCACAAAAATTGCCTTTGACATTCATGATTCTACCAACAGTCTCTTCAAAGAAATCTAGGCTTTTACTATTAGGCACCTTAAAACTCTTCCAGCCTCTACCCATTACTGAATTCCAAAATCGCTTCCACATTTGCTGACCCCTACTCACTCAGTCTCCTTCACAGGTGCCGCAAACTCAAATTGTTGTTGTTAGTTGCTGTTGAATCCATTCCGACACGTAGCAACCTTATGTATAATGGAACATCACAGCGACCCTACTATGTACAACAGAACAAAACTCTGCCTGCTCCTGTGCCATCCTCACAATCATTGCTATGTTTGAGGCCATTTTTGTAGCTACTGTGTCAATCCATCTTGTGGAGGGTCTTCCTATGTAGTGTATACAGGAACTTTATTCCTTATAGCTTTATATGTTAGCAACATATTCAAGATTTTAGGAAACATGAATAGTGACAGATTTGGACCATCACGTAGCTGGTCATGTCTTATTTGGACAAAAGCTGCTCCAGTTGATATATTGGCTTTAGTTTTCAGGATCCTTAGGGAATTTAGGTGAACCTGAGAGCTTTGTATTTGTGTGGAGAAGAGCAGTCCACAAATTTTGGCTGGACTTGTTCACTGGATTCTTAGCAGAGCAGCTCAAACTTCCAGAATCAAACCAACATCCCCATGTCCTGAAGCTCCAAAATCTGACACCAGCCCGAGAACACAAATGAGATTTCTTTATTCCTGCCTACTACCTTTAGTTAGGGAACCCTGGTGGCACAGTGGTTAAGAACTTGGGTGCTAACCAAAAGGTTGGCAGTTTGAATCCACCGGACACTTCTTGGAAACCCTATGGGGCAGTTCTACTTTTTTCTATAGGGTTGCTATGAGTTGGAATCAACTCAGTGGCAGCGAGTTTGGTTTTTCTTTGGTTTGCCTTTAATCAGAATTCATATGCTGTGAGCTTTTATAGCCAGAATTCACTTAGGATACCTAGAATCAAAATGTGTGTTGGAGAGCTGAATATATCAATCTACCTGAGCTCCTGTGGAGGCTTATTCAACCTCTTTGACAAGGAATTCTATTTTGAGCAGTGTTGGAAAAGCCTGGTAGGTATCATTGTTATGAACCTGAGACCTCCCTGGGATGCAGACATTTCTGGTCAAAAGAGCTCAGCCACCTTCCATAGGAGCAGATTACCCGATGCCTAACCCAGCCTTCTTGTCCTCCTCTCACAATCAGCTCTTCCTCTCTCCTTCATTCTCGCTCTCTCTTTGTCTGTCCTTCTTATTTTGTTTTCTATGCCTTCCTATTCTCATAAAATATTATGAACTCAAGATCTTCACTTTTTATATGTTGTTCCTGTCTATAAAAATGATAATACAGCCTACTATTAATCTAATATTGAACTAGGGGAATTGCCCTGTGTTATCTAGTTTAATTCTTACCACAACCTTGCAAAGTAAGTTATTCTTTTTGATAATCCATTATCTGTGTGTGTGTGTGTGTTTGTGTGCATGAATGCTTAAGACAGAGTGATTTTCACAGACTACCTTTTAATTTGTAATACCACCTTTTAATTGGATGGGAAGCTACTAGAATATACGTTTTGTTTGTAATCATTTAGGCCTTATTTTAATTTGTGTTTCTCAGAATAACATGAATTTCATCCTTATGCAAACAGTCTTAAGGAGTTTATGCTAAATTAAATGTCCCAGACTGAAATAAAATCACAAAGATGACAGAGCACAGTAATTCATCATTTAGACTGAACATCTTTATGATTTTGACTTCATATTTGTGTATAGCTCTGTGAAGTAATAGGGCATTGCATCTACACTTTTTAGGTAGTACTACTTACATTGTTTTAGTAAAAAGTTTTCACCATGAAAACCAAAAGCAGAGACATAATTTAAAATCCTGCAATTAAGCATATGCTTGTCAGCAGCACAGTCGTGCCATCTTTGATAGTGTGGGTAATGTGTGTTTTCTTCTGAGCTTACCAAGGCTATGGTAATGGAAGGCAAGCTCAAACATCAAAGAAAAGAGTTTTTCCTTTGTAGGAAAACAACATTACATTTTCACACCATTAGGGTGATAGAAGTACAGCATCCCTTTGCATGAAGTAGGTGCTTTTGATTATGTTTTTTTTTTTAAACTAAACATGGAGTAAGAAACAGAACACTGATCATTACTTGTATATATATACACATATCCAAACCAAAAAACCAAACCCGGTGCTGTCGAGTCGATTCTGATTCATAGTGACCATATAGGACAGAGTAGAACTGCCCCCGTAGAGTTTCCAAGGAGTGCCTGGTGGATTCGAACTGCCAACTCTTTGGTTAGCAGCTGTAGCACTTAACCACTATGCCACCAGGGTTTCCATATACACATATACATATATACACAAATATATATATATTTGTATCTATCAATACACACTATATATATATAAACTTGTGTATATATATATACTTGTGTGTGTATATATACTTGTATATACATACTTGTATATACATACTTGTATGTATATATATACTTGCGTATATATATATATAGATACACTTACATGTGTGTATATGCTTGCGTACATATATACACTTGCATATGTATATATAGAGAGAGAGAGTGTGTGCCTACTGATTACCTTAGATACGTTTTTAGGAAAGGGGTGGAATGTTAAAAAACCCAGTAGTTGAAATTCATTTTAATTAATTATTAGCAATTACTTGGGCAAATCGGCATCTAATCTTCTGTCTTTTAAATGACATTCCCTTGAAAGCCTGAGGCGTTCTTCACGATAGCCTCATAAAAGTCAGCCTCAGCAATTGTTAAAGTGAGAACACCAGGCAATTTAATCTCCAGCTAAAATCAAGACTAGATGTAGAGGAATAACAGGAATGCCTATTGTTCCACTTGTCTCCATACTGTTAATGAACAATTATACTAAATAAAGGGTACATATACTTCAGAAACTGAGGTTACTGAAAAGTTTTACTTGAATAAGCCTGACATTGCCAAGATGCTATATGATGCATACGTTGTTTTTGTTAATTGCCACTGGGTCAATTCCAACTGGTGAGCTAAATATACCTTAACAGTACAGGTATTACTTTCAATGTCATTCACATAACTTCACCTTAATCAATGTGCAGCAACCAAGACAACACTGCCAAAGTAATAGCGACCATGTTGATAATGACAAAACTGCCCCAAATCCATAAGGATGAAAACAACAATTCATATACCACAGTGTTTCACACATCGAAAAAAATTGCCAAGTGTAGAATGTAAGCTATCCTGCAAGGAACAAGATAGTGAAAGAAAACATGTTTTAACGACTAAACCATTTTCTGATTGGTTGAAACTCATCCATCTCTTTGCCAAAGCAGCTGAGAAGGCAGCAAGGCCATGGCGATACCTTGAACAGTTGTCATTTATTTGATTTTTTGCCTATCAATATTCCTCAGGTTAAACACAAAATCACAAAAATATTAGCAGCTGTCATTTAGTTGATAGTTGCCTACCAACGTTCTTCAGAAAACATGTCAACCACAAAAGTCTTTGGGTATATGATAGTAATAATGGCAAACTTTCAGCATTTCTGATAAAACAAACAAAACAAAACAAAAAAGTTTCAAATTTACTGTGACATTTATTTTTCAAAAATACACCAAATTAGCCTAATCTTTATGTAAATGGAGAACCATGTTCTTGTGACGACATTTCCAACTATGGATGATATACAATAATTCATTACTTCAAGTGATTTGGTAACTTGTGCTAGCCACGCTGGTGACAATAGAAGCAAACCTTGAAAGACAGAAAATGTTCATATTTGGCTCAACAATAGATTTACTTTTCTTTTATGATTTATGCTACTGTGTTTTCTTTTTGTTTTTACTGGTTTGTACAAATTTCTGCTCATTTTCTTTCCCCCTCTCATCTAGTCTTTAAATTATCATTCCAGTGTTCTTGGTCCCCAAAATGCAAATAGACCACTGAAGCAGAATACTGTCCAGAAATATATGCCAGCAAATAAGAGAATTTAGTATGTGAAAAAGTTTCAATTCAATAGAAAAGGCATAATTTGTTTAACAAAGGATTCTGGAACAACTGGCTTTCTATTTGGAAGAAAATAAATGTAGAAGCCTAACTCACATTAAAAAAAAAACTTTTTTTTTTATATACACAAATTGATTTCAGATATATTAAAAGTTAGAATTAAACATTAAAAATTCCTAGAAAAGAATTAGATTTTTTAATGTAAACTTAGATATTGGAGAGTTCTTATCAGAGACAGGAAACAGAGTCTATAAAAGAAAAGACAAATTTAATTTCAATAACTAAATTTCTGAAAACAATTCACTAGAAGTGATAGATTTGGAAAAAAATTGAAATGCAAATGACAGAAAAGGGCGAATATCCATGTAAACAGAACGTTCAAAATTTATAAGAAGCACAAAAACAACCTCATTAAAAATGTGCAAAAAAATTTGCCTTTGCAATTGATAAAAGAGCAAATCTAAATGACCAATCTGTATTTGGCAAGAATCTCCAGTTCATGGTTTGTAAATGCAACTTAAAATGGCAATAAGATACCAATTTATATTCAGATTGGTACCATTTTAAAACAGCAATTATACCTACTCTGATGGGGATGTGGGACAGGGATACTCTCATACTTGCTGGTGAAATGTGACTCAGAGTGTTTGAAAAAGCAACCTGGCATTGTCTATTGAATTTAAAAGTACACATACCCTTTAATCAGCAGAACTACACTTGGGAATCAAGCCCATAGAAATAAAAGTGCGGGTACATAAGGATTTATGTACAAGGAGTTCACTGCTGGAATATTTATGATGGCAACAAATTAGAAACAAGGTGAATGCTCATGAATAGAGTAACTGTTGCATAGATTACAGTACATCCATGCAATGGAATATTGTGTTTCATTAAAAAAAGGAAATTAGGTGTTTGTCAAGTAACTTTGAAAGATTTCCAAGTGAGAAAAGCAAGAAGACACAAAGAAATGGGTATAATAGTCTCAATTTTAGGAAACAAACACTGACCAAAAATATCCCAAACCCGTACTTGGGTGGCTATGTCTTTGTATATTATTCTTTTCACAAGAAGCATATGAAAGGCCACACGACAGGGTGTTAACATGGAGAGGTGATGCCATGTAGTGATGAGAAACATGGACTAGAGTCAAATTTCCTACATTCAAATTCTGACTGTGCACTCTACTAGCTGTATGACTTTGGATAGAGTTACTTTTTTCCTATGCCTCAGTTTCCTCTTATGTAAAATGGGGATGCTAATAGTACCTACTTCATTGAGTTGTTGTATTAAATGAATTAATATGTAAGAAATGCTTGAAACTATGACTGTCATATAGTAAGTGCTATCAGCTTTGGGCTACATTTGTGGGGGTCAGATAAGACGGAGGAGGAGAAAGGGAAAGGAACAAAAAAGAAAAAAAAAATCACCACAGAAAGAACCCAAATTAGTGAGAGTCCTCTTTTGAAAAGATTTGTTTCTCTGAATGCTCAGTGGGTTACCTAACCTCATCTTTTATCAGCCAGCTCTATTTACGTGTCTGAAAGGCTCTTTCCTTTCCAGTACCACTTTGAAATCCTTGTAACCTGGGTTGTCAGAGATTGAGTTTGAGGGACAGGGCTACCTGCATAATGCACTGGGGCTGGCCTCTCAGAACAGAGATGGACTGACTCTTTAACCTGAATTCATTGGAAAATTACTTGATATTTTTGTCCACTGTGGCTGTGCTGACAGTTCTTCCTTTAAACATTGTTAATACTGCCCTTGTTCTTTTTTTTTGGTCATTGGTAGGAGAATAGAGGAGAGGGATAGTGGAATAGAAGTTACTTTGATCTGATGTTTTCATTTTTTTCTTTGTAAAGGCTATGCTTAAGTCTGGTCATTGCCATTTATTGGTAGATAATTCTCCATAGGTATCTTGCATATCTGCACATTTTGAGAGCAGAGGAACTGACAGTCTTCATTCTGGATAATTTTAAATGATGTTTGTACAACAAACAGCCTTAAAAAATAGTGTCTCAACTTTGTAGCAAATCACAGAATACATCAATTATCTATTTAGGCCTCAAAGACACTTTCTATTGTTAATAGTATATATTCCCAACCCTACTCCCTACTATCATGTGAGGGAAAACTCAAAATGCAAGGGATGAGATCAGCCATTTGCAGAAACGAGCCATTATCCAATCAAAGTGGCAAAGTTGAAGCCCAGAGCCAGGAGGCCTCCACCCAGAATCCAGAGGGCATGGCCAACGTCCATAGTATGAAGGGTGGGGGCATTGCCCAAATGGTCTCAAAGAACAGATAATTATTTTTAAGCCTTGAGAGCTAATGCAATATGTTCTGCTGGGTTTTGGGCTTGCTTGGTACCCATTATCCTTTCTTTTCCTCCATTTTTTTCCCATTTGTAATGGAAATGTCTACCTTCTGCCTGTTCCACCATTGTACTTTGGAAACAGATAACTTGTAGTCTAGATTTCACAGGTTCTCAGATGAATAGGAATTTTTCCCCAGGATGAAATATACCTAATGTTCCACTCATATTTGATTTAGATGATTCAGAAGATGAGATTTTTGGACTTGGAGTTGATTTAAGACTTTTGGCTTGAGATGATGGTGTAAAGGTGTTTTGCATATGACAAGGACATGAATTTTGGGAGGCTAAAGTATTGGAATGTTATGGATTGAATTGTGTCCCCCAAAAGTATGTGTTATAAATTCTAACCTCTATGCCCATAGTTATAATCCCATTTGGGAATGGGTTTTCTTTGTCATGTTAATGAGGCAGAATTAGTGCAGGGTGTGTCTTAAATCAATCTCTTTTGAGATATAAATAAAAACAGGTTGAGCAAGGAAACCATTTGGGGGAAGATAGATGTTTGTTACATGAAGATCACCAAGGAGCCAAGAAACTAAAGAGAAAAGGACATTCCCCCAGAGCTGACAGATAGAAAAAAACCTTCCCCGAGGGTCTGCACCCTAAATTCAGATTCCCAGCATCCTAAACTGTGAGAAAATAAATTTCTGTTTGTTAAAGCCACCCACTTGTGGTATTTCTGTTATAGCAGCACTAGATAACTAAAACAGACACTCTACAATTCTTTCAAGTTATTAGAGGGAGTATGTGCTTAACTGCACATATGAGAAATTTGACTTGATTTACGGTTAAATGATAATATTAGCAAGCATTGATCAGATCCTTTCTATGCTTCGGTTCATTTAATGCTAACACTCCTCTTTGAAGCCAGTGCATTGCATACATGTGAACCTGATGTCAAATAAATGATTTCAGCATTCAGCAATTATTTTCTGGGCCAGGCATGGTTCTAAGTACTGGGACACATCAATGAACAAGATAGGCAAGGTCCTTTCTTTTGTGGAGCTTGTATTCTGGTGGACCTGAAGGATAGATCAAGGCCTCAAATTCAGAATTATCTGAATCCAAAACCCATGAACAGAAGCAATACGCGTCTTTGCCTCCACAGAATAATAAACTATGTTTTAGGGACAAGTTGAATATTTTAATCATATCATTGTTTGCTGCAGTGAAATGAAAAAGCTGGTATTTTCCTCTAAGAGCCAGTCAAAATAAATGGACATGAATGAAATCTGACACCTGCACAAGCCTCTCCTAGGTCTGGGGAAATAGATTCTAAAAGTAGCAAACTTGTATATGGTGAGTTTTCTTTCCAAGTTATCATTTGCTCTGTTATGTCTTTTAGTTCTTTTATAAAAAAGTTCACAGGAGGTAGTCTTTCTTTCCTGTGTAATTCATACTGAGCATAATTCTACTTGTAACAATTTCTTTCGTTATCCCTAGTGACCTTTTAAAGAGGGCTGCACTGCAAAAAGCAGTTAGAAACTCCTTATAAGTCAGGATTCACATGCACAAATAATCACTTAGTTGTATCTAGCTTAAATCCCCAAATGCATCTCTCAAGTATATTAGTTCCTCTGTAATCTTTTCAAGAAATATTCCACCTTAACCGAGAAATTTACTTTGATGAGAGAACTGTCTGTTCATCTGAGTGTAAATGATCTTGAACTAAACTTTATACTGAAATGTAGTGTAGTGGCTTATTTCTGCTGAGAATATTCGTGTTCTTGGAGTTAGTTTTAGATAATGGATGCTTTTTGTTTGTTTTGAGTGTAGGTTTTTACAATTCATTATAAAATTGAAGCAACCACTCTCATAATTATATTATTTGCAAATGTTTCTATACTTCTAAATCTTAAGCTAAGATGTCATTTCAAGGAACATTGAACAGCTGTTATATTTGGCTGTTTAATATATAAACAAGTTTTTACGTATTATATTCACCTAAAACCTAATATATATGTATTTTATACAGCACTGTATAAGCAAGTTGAAAAGTGGAAATTTCTGTTGCAAGAGTATTTTGGCATTACTTTTCATATGAGTATTAAAAAGAGTATTAAGTACTGAAAAATAAGATGAACTGTATTTCTTCCTTTTTACCGTAAAACAATTTGACTTTCTCCCAAGAAAACTCAATTTTCTAATGATCTCTAAGCCCAAAACTCTCCACAAAGAGAATTTTACTCACTGAGCTCTAAGCTTTTGAGCTCAACTGTCTGGACAAATCTCCAGCAAGACACATGGGATGGTTTTTGTATGTAGGGGTGGTTTAGGCAGTGTGACACGACCTTTCATTTCTCTTTAGTTTTTGATGTTCAAGATCCGTAATGATCCTAAGAAGCACCAAAACATGGCCCATATAAAGTCAATCTTTGACCAAAAAGTACTGTTCTAGCCTTCTCATTGAAATTGTATTGGGGTTTTTCTATTTGTGAATGTACATGTTTTTGGAGAGAATTCATAGCTTCATCACATTATTGAAATGGTTTATACCTTCATAACGTTAGATATGGAAACCCGGGCAGATCACACACTTCAAGGGCTTTCTCAATAATATATAAAACCTACTTAATATGCAGTCTTTAGTAGCAAAGGGATGGAGATGATGGGAAAGGAAAGAAGGGGAGAGGGAACTTGTTGCTAAGCAACCGGTTCCAGTCTTGCCTGATGTTGCACTTGATTTCAGGTGTTGAGTTCTTTTGGGACTACCTCCTGATGCTTTTACCTGAGTCCCAGAAGCTTAGGTCTCTGTAGTGGAGAATGCAGTCCACGTAAAGACCTCCCATTTTGTGATCCTGAAAACACTAGGTAATCTTGCAGTCCATGGATTGGCCAATAAAATACCATAAAAAGTGGATCCAACCCGCATTTTTGAGAGATCATTGTCTTTGACGGGTAACACCCAGGCATGTAATTTTAACTTCTTTAATCTTAATTTACTTATATAATCACAAGCAAAGTAATATTTACTTTGATGATTTAGAAACTAACCAACCAACCAAACCCACTACCATCGAGTGGATTCTGACTCCTAGTGACCCTATAGGACAGAGTAGAACTGCCCTATAGGGTCTCCAAGGCTGTAAATTCTTACCGAAGCAGACTTCCACATTTTTCTCCTGCAGAGAGTGGTGAATTGCAGAGTGCTTTAACCATTGTGTCACCAGGGATCCTTAGTGGCCCTATCACACCCCTAAAAAACAAACAAGCAACAAATATAAGCAAACCTTCACCATCGAATTGACTCTGACTTATAGCGACCCTGTACAACCCATTGCCATCAAGTTGATTCCTACTCATAGCGACCCTATATGACAGAGTAGAACTGCCCCATAGAATTTCCAAGGAGCGCCTGGCAGATTTGAACTGCCGACCTCTTGGTTAACAGCTGTAGCACTTAACCACTCTGCCACCAGGGTTTCCCTTAACCACTAAAAAAAAAAAAATTTTTTTTTTTTTTTCCCACTAGCCACCAGAATTTCCAGCATCCCTATAGTGAGAATTAAATAGCACGATGTATGGAAAGGAACTAGCACATTTCCCAGTACCTATAATTGCGATTTTTTTCATGTTTCCTTTTCTTAACACTGTTAATTCTTACATGCAAATATTTAGCATTTAAGGTAAAGTCTATTTTAAAAAAAGGCTGCTGTTTATCTCTTCACACTGAACTAATGTGCATAATTGAGAAGACTGCAATGACCACACCGCTGTGGCCTAGTAATAAAACAAATCAATTGCCATCTGTATTTGGCGACACAACTTGATCTGACACCACATGTTATCTCTCAAGAATGTCCCCTGCTGCTGCTGCACTGCCTGCTGGTTTTATTGCTTGCCCAAGAGAGAGAATATTTCCTTTGGAAATGTGAATGAATTGGCTGGAAAAACGGCCTGCTTGTAGTGGATTATATAGAACAAGCTTAACTGATAACCAAAGGTTTTGAATTCCTGGAGTTTAGCAAGAGGAAAAAACAAACAGACAAAAAAAAAACAAAAACTGAAAAACTTTTAATGTACTCATCTCCTTACATTGGGAAACATTTGTATTATTAAGGAACTTGTCAAGTAATAATTACTAGCAACTTCAAAAAGATGCACAATGTTTAATGCTTATTTTAGCGATTAATGCGTCTGCTCCCTAATATGAGGATTTGTCCATTCACTCACTCATTCAAAGGATATTAATTTAGTGCTTGTTAGGTGCCAGTCACTACTATGTCTTCTTAATTTTTCAGGGTAATATTTGGAAAAAACTAAATCAGAATAGTAGTAATCGGAGATATATGTGTGTGTGTGTATATATATATAAACTCAACCCAGATGATTATAATTCAATCTAATTCCACTCAATTCAATTCACTAAATTAAACTGGTACTTCACTAAATGTTGGGGACACAGATGGCAAATGAAATGGAGGCCCTTCCCTCATGGAATACTTAGTAAAAAAAAATCAGAACACAAAGTTGTTTATAAATTCTGCAGTATGTGTGTAAGTCGACAAGGGTTGAAAAGTAGCTTGAACAATGAAGCCAATTATTATGTTAAGATGGCAAAAATTAGGGGTATTTTATTTTAATTTTAAAATTTGCCAACGATAGTATAACAAATGATATACTAAAATTTTGAAGAAAAAATACATCATTTACCAGATGTCAGCAGCCTTGAGTTTCACCCCTAGTTTTCCCTCTCACTTGATCTATGATCTTGGGTAAGTCATCTAATTTGATTAAACTTAATTTTCTCATCTATAAATTAGCAACAGTGTCCTTTCCATTATGTTATTTGTTGGTTCTAAGGATCAGATGGTATTGTGATTTGAAAACAGTATAGGCCATTAAGGACCTCATACAAAGATGAGGGATATTGACTTAGTGAAGCATAATGTCTTTAAATGTCACATAATGTGTACACTCTATGCCCAAGTCAGTAATGTCATAGAAGAACAGTTTTCAGAAAAGCCAAGAGTCTTTAGTAGGAAATAAGTGTTCTTTTTTTTTTTTTTTGTAGCACAATTGAAATAAAAGTGACACCCCAATTAATGATATATTTAACTTTGCTTTTTCTGTTTATATGCTCTTTACGTTTGGTCAGTAATAATATAGCTTTAGGAATGAGACCATGTTACTCAGAAGGAGCTCTCTTGTTCACATCAACCACTCCCCAGCAAGAACAAATCTAAAATTCTAGGCAGAATGGCAGCTGATTTTACTTTTTAAGGAAAGGAGAAAGAAAAAAAAAAAAAAAAGAAATCTGTTAGAGAAACTCCATACAAAGTAACCCAACAACAACAACAAAAATACTAAAGACATGTACAAAAAGTTTTTTTTAAGGACAAGGAAACCAAGAGAATTGAAGAGTTTGCTGGAAGTGTTTGGTCAGTAGATTGAAGTGATAAAAGAAATGGGAGGATTGGCCAAACTAAAAGTATGCCTCAGTTGTAGATAAGGGAGAAGTGATCCAGGGCAAAAACGAACAAGATTTGAATGCTGAGCCCAAATCAGAGTGAGTAACTTGATGATTTTCTCTGTATGCATTTTTCTGCTAATCTTACATATTCCCCCCCCCCCTTTTTTTTTCCTCCCTCTGGCATCTCTAATCCTTTATTTGAGATCCCTGCAGTTGACCTTTATGACTTCATTTCCCAATTCTGATGCAACTATCACAAATTCAAAGACTAGTATCTTAACTCTGTCTCACTGGGAAGAAAAATTTTACTTTAGTAATTCAAATAGAATTGGCTGTTATTAATAAAATATAGGCACTGAAAGAGAAATTTCATCCCTACAAGCGAGTCAGGTGGCTCCAGAAAGTGATTTTTTTTTTTTAACTGGGTAAGCAAAAATACCTCTTTGCTATTAAAAAGGCCACTCTCACAAGCTAAATGCTACTTACTGACCTCGGAGATTAAACTCTGCCTGTTAGTGATTTACAATTTAATTAATAAAATCGATTAAATAGATAAAATCAAGAAATCACTGAAGTTAGGAAAATGCAAACATAATGCAAAGTAAATATATTATCACAGGTATATCAACATGGATAAATCTCAAAAGGCTAATGTTGACTGAGAAAAACAAGTTTAAAATGATACATATGATATGATAATATTTAAGAACACATTTCAAAATACACAAATATTTTAAAGTACCCCATATATGTATGTGCTAAAAAATAAAAAAAATGCATGGAAATAATAACACAAATATTAGGATATTAGTTACTTCGGGAAAGGAAGAAAGGATTGAGGATGAGTGAACCTTTAATAATATCTAACATTTTTTACATAAATATTGCTAGTTATTGAGAATCAGAAATATTCTAAAATTACTAAGCTCAGAGAGGGTAATGAGCACTACCCAATAAACTTTACAGTCTTGGACAATTTGTGCATTTTAATAAGTTCTTAATTATAATTAAAAAATCACTAAGAAAAGGGGTAAAATTAAGTGTAAAACATCTACTATAAAAGGCTGTGGAGTAGTTTATATGCCAAAGTATGATAAAATGGTTTGTGAACATGGCAGCATGATATTTGCTAAAGTCTCTTATAATAAAGCTGGATTCTTTCCCCAAAATTTATTGTACATTATGAATTTTGGTGCTCTCTAACCAATTTGGCCATCCTTATTTCCTCCACTGCCCCTATTCTGAAGTCATGAGGAAAATATGAGGGACCTGTCCCACAAACTAAGCATTGGCCCATATTTTCACCAAACATAATAAGAATTTATCCCCTCAATAATCAATTTGTCCTATTGTGATAAGACAATATGCTGTGCTTATTATTCTGGACTTCTTAGGAAAAGATGTTTTAAACCAAGCATCAGCTATTTTAGAAACAAATAAGATACAAATGCAAATTTGCTTCTGGATACAACAACAACACAACACTGATTTTTAATTCAGTTCAAGAAAATAAACATTACAGACTATAAGCACTTTGGATTCATTCTGAATGTGATCATTTTTAAACACTCAAATCACTCCCGAAATAGGTCTTCAGAAATGTAACCTTTCTTTAAATACTTCACCATTAAGATTCATTCTTATTTGTTTTCAAATAAATAGATATCTGAAGAAAATATGGCAATGATTGTCATCTGTTAAATCTAGGTTGCAGCTTCATGGGTGTTTTTTTCACTGAAGGTTTGAAATTTTTAAAAATTAAAACTACAGTCTGTATCTTGTTGGTTTTGTGATGCAGCTTTTTAAAAAAAATTTTATTATTTTTTATTGAAATTTAGATGCAGGTTAACAGAACAAACCAGTTTCTCATCAAACAGTAAGTACACACATTGTTGTATGACATTGGTTAACAATCCCACGAAATGTCAACACTCTCTCCGTGAACCCTGGGTTCCCTATTACCGGCTTTCCTGTTCCCTCCTCCCTTCCAGTCCCTGCCCCAGGGCTGGTGCGCCCCTTTATTCTTGTTTTGTTCCATGGGCCTGTTCAATCTTTGGCTGAAGGGCGAACCTCAGGAGTGGACTCATTACTGAGCTAAAAGGGTGCCAGGTGGCCATAGTCTCAGGGTCTCTTCAGTCTCTGTCAGGCTGGCAAGTCTGGTCCTTCTTTTTGAGTTAGAATTTTGTTCTGCATTTTCTCCAGCTCTGTCTGGAATCCTCTACTGTGACCCCTGTCAGAGCAGTCAGTGGTGGTAGCCGGGCACCATCTAGTGTTACTGAACTCAGTCTGGTGGAGGCCACGGTAGAGGTGGTGCATTAGTCCTTTGGACTAATCTTTCCCTTGTGTCTTTACTTTTCTTAATTCTTCCTTGCTCTTGAAGAGGTGTGACCAGTGGAGTATCCTAGATGGCTGCTCACAGGCTTTTAAGACCCAGACACTACTCACCAAAGTAGAATGCAGAACATGTTTGCTTTATAAACTATGTTATGCCAATCGAGCTAGTTGTTCCCTGAGACCATGGTCCCCACAGTCCTCAGCCCAGCAATTTGGTCACTCAGGGAGTATGGATGAGTCTATGGAGCTACTATGGCCTTGCCTTGTATAGGTTGTGCTGGCTTCCCCAGTATCGTGTACTGTCTTACCCTTCACCAAATTTACCACTTACCTATTGTCTATTAAGTGTTTTTCCATCCTCACCCCTCCCCTTCCTCGTAACCATCAAATATTGTTTCTTTTTGTATGTAAACCTTTTCATGAGTTTTTACAGTAGTGGTCTCATACAATATTTGTCCTTTTGTGATTGACTTACCTTATTTCTCTAGGATATATTCCTAGGAGTGGGATTGCTGGATCATATGGTATTTCTATTTCTAGCTTTCTAAGGAAGCGCTATATCGTTTTCCAAAATGGTTGTATCATTTTGCAGTCCCACAAGCAATGAGTAAGAGTTCTGATCTCCCCACAGCAGTTCCAATATTTGTTATTTTCTGTTTATTGATGCGTTCCAGTAATGCTGGGGTGAGATGGTATCTCATTGTGGTTTTGATTTGCATTTCTCTGACGGCTAGAGATCGTGAGCATTTCCTCATTTCTTCTTTGGTGAAGTGTTTGTTCATTTCCTTTGCCCATTTTTTAATTGGTTTATTTGTTTTTTTGTTGTAGAGGTGTTGGATTTTCTGTAGATTTTAGAGATTAGACCTTTGTCTGGTTTGTAATAGGCAATTTCTTTCCCCCAGTTTGTTGGTTCTCTTTTTACTCTTTTGGTGAATTCTTTTGATAAGCATAAGTGTTTAATTTTTAGAAGATCCCAGTTACCCAGCTTATCCTCTGGGGCTTGTGCGTTGTTGGTTGATTTGTATCCTGTTAATGCCGTGTATTAGGGCTTCTAGTGATGATCCTATTTTTCCTTCTATGAACGTCATAGTTTTGGGCTTTATATTTAGGTCTTTGATCCATTTTGAGTTAGTTTTTGTATATGGTGTGAGGTATGGGTCCTGTTTCATTTTTTTGCAGACAGACACCCAGTTTTGCCAGCACAATTTGTTAAAAAGACTGTCTTTTCCCCATTTGATGGACTTTGGGCCCTTGTCAAAGATCAGGTGACTATAGGTGGATGGATTTACATCTGGGTTCTTAGTTCTGTTCCGTTGGTAATGTATCTGTCCTTGTACCAGTACCAGGCTGTTTTGACTACCGTAGCTATATAGTAGGATCTGAGGTCAGGTAATGCGAGTTCTCCTACTTTATTCTTCTTTTACAATAGTGTTTTGCTTATCCGGGGCTTCTTCCTATTCCATATAAAGTTAATGACAAGTTTTTCCATCTCTTTAAAGAATGTTGTCAATATTTGGATCAGGATTGCATTTTACTTGTAAATCATTTTGGGTAGAACTGTCATTTTCACAATGTTGAGTCTACCTATCCAGGAGCGTGGCATATTTTTTCCATTTATGAAGATCTCTCTTGGTTTCTTGCAGTTTGTTTTGTAGTTTTCTTTGTGTAGGTCTTTTACATCCCTGGTTAGATTTATTCCCAAGTATTTTATTTATTATTTTTAGGGGCTAATATAAATGGTATTGTTTTCCTGATTTCCTTTTCATCATTCTCTTTATTGATGTATAGGAATCCAACTGATTTTTGTATGTTTATCTTGTATCCTGACACTCTGCTGAATCTTTCTATTAGTTCCAGTAGTTTTCTCCAGGAGTTTTTTGGATTTTCTAAGTATAGTATCATAAAAAAAAAAATATCATCTGCAAATAGGGACAGTTTAACTTCTTCATTACCAATTTGGATGCCCTTTATTTCTGTTTCTTGCCTTATTGCTCTAGCTAAGACTTCCAACACAATGTTAAATAGGAGTGGTGATAAAGGGCATCTTTGTCTTGTTCCTGTTTGCAAGGGGATGTTTTCAGCTTCTCTCCATTGAGAACGATGTCAACCACTGGTTTTGCATAGATGCCCTTTACTATGTTGAGAAATTTCCCTTCTATACCTATTTTATTGAGAGTTTTTATTAGAAATGGGTGTTGGACTTTGTCAAATCCCTTTTCTGTGTTGATGGAAATGATCACGTGATTCTTTTCTTTCCTTTTATTTATGTGGTGGATACGTTGATTGATTTTCTAATGTTGAACCATACTTGCATACTTGCATACCTGGTATGAATTCCACTTGGTCGTGGTGTATTACTTTTTTGATATGATGCTGAATTCTATTGGCTGGAATTTTGTTGAGAATTTTTGCATCTGTATTCATCAGAGATGTTGGTCTGTAATTTTCTTTTTTTCTGGTGTCTTTGGCTGGTTTTGGTATCGGGGTTATGCTGGCTTCATAGAGTGAATTCTCAAGTATGCTTTCCTTTTTTTATGTTCTGAAATAGTTTGTGTAGTACTGGTGTAAGCTCTTCTCTGAATGCTTGGTAGAATTCTCCAGTAAGGCCATCTGGGCCAGGGCTTTTTTTTGCTGGGAGTTTTTTTTTTTTTTTTTTAATCACCTTTTCAATCTCTTCTCTTGTTATGGGTCTGCTCAGATTTTCAACATCATTTTGTGTTAGTTTGGGTAGGTAGTGTGTTTGTAGAAATTTGTCCATTTCCTCTAGATTTTCAAATTTGTTGGAGTATAGTTTTTCATAATACCCTGTTATGATCCTTTTTATTTCATTTAGGTCTGTTGTAGTGTCCCCCATTTCATTCCTTATTTGAGTTATTTGCATTCTCTTCTATTTTTCTTTTGTCAGCTTGCCAGTAGTTTGTTGATTCTTTCAAAGAACCAACTTTGGTTTTGTTGATTCTTTCTATTTTACTATTCTCTATTTCACTTATTTCTGCTTTGATCTTTATTTTTTCCTTTCTTCTGGTGGCCGTGGGCTTCTTTTGCTGTTCTCTTTCTATTTGTTTGACCTGTGTAGCCAATGTTTTGATTTTTTCCCTTCTTTTCTTTTTTGTTGTGTGCATCTAGTAATATAAGTTGATCTCTCAGAACTGCCTTTGCTGTGTCCCAAAGGTTTTGGTATAATGTGTTTTTATTCTCATTTGATTCTAGGAAATTTTTGATTGCATCTTCGATTTCTTCTATTACCCAGTGGTTTTTAAGGAGGGTGTTATTCAGTTTCCATGTAATTGATTTTTCCCTTACTCTTCCTGTTATTAATTTCTACTTTGATGGCATTGTGGTCAGAAAAGATACTTTGTGTTATCTCAATGTTTTGGATTTTATTGAGGGTTTCTCTGTGGCCTAAGATGTGGTCTGTTCTGGAGAACTTTCCATTTGTGTTGGAAAAGAATGTGTACTTTGCAGCTGTTGGGTGGTGTGTTCTGTATAAGCCTATGAGATCAAGTTGGCTGATTGTGCTCTTTAGCTCTTCTGTGTCTTTGTTGAGTTTCTTTCTAGATGCTCTGTCCTTTACTGACAGTGGTGTGTTGAAGTCTTCTACTACTATTGTGGAGCTGTCAATTTCTCTTCAGTGCTGTTAAAGTTTGTTTTATGTATAGTGGAGCCCTGTCATTTGGTGCATAGATGTTTATTATGGTTATGTTTTCACAATGGATCAACCTTTAATCATATAGTGCCCTTCTTTGTCTTTTATGGTGGATTTTGTTTTAAAGTCTATCTTATCTTAGTATTGCCACTCCTCTTTTTTGATAGAAATTTGCTTGATATAGTTTTTTCATTCTTTGGTTTTTAATAAATTTATGTCTTTGTTTCTAAGTTGTCTCTCTCTCTCTTTTTTATACATTCTGTCAGTCTGTGTCTCTTTATGGGTGCATTTAGGCCATTTAATGTCAGAGTAATTATTGATAGGTCTGAGTTTATTGCTGTCATTTTGTAGTGCTTTTTTTTTTGTGGTGCTAACATTTTATTCGTTCTTCTCACTTTCCTGTGCTGAGTTCCTTTTTTTGTGTGAATTTCTTTTGTTTTTGTAGATTTGTTTTTATTGAGGTATTATGTTTTTCTTCTTTATTTTGATGAGTAGGTTTGTTAACTTTCTTTGTGGTCACCTTGAAATTTACCCTTATCTTCCTAGGTTTGAACCAGTCTATTATCACTTGGCATCGCCTTGCCTTCCTCTCCTTTAGAAAGTTTTATATCTATACTGTTAATTCCATTTTTTTTTTTTTTTTGTTCCGATAGTGTTGTTAGTTACAGATTAACCTCTCTGGTTCCCTGTGGTAATTGTTTTTGTTTTGTATAGTCCTTGAGAGTTCATTCCCTAGGTTGGTATCTGGCTGGTATAATCTTGCATCCTAGATTCAGGCTATGGTCTGATGTTGTTTCTTCTCAGACTGAAGGGCTCCCTTTAATAATTCTTCTAAGTTTGGTTTGGTTTTTACATATTCCCCTAATTTCCATTTATCTGGAAATGTCCTAACTTCACCATTACATTTGAATGAAAGTTTTGCAGGATATATTATTCTTGGTTGGCAATTATTTTCTTTCAAGGTTTTATATATGTCATTCTATTGCCTTCTTTCCTGCATGGTTTCTGCTGAATAATTAGAGCTTAGTCTTATTGTTTCTCCTCTGTATGTGACTTCTACTTTTTCTCAAGCTGCTTGTAGAATTTTTTCTTCGTGTTTGGTTTCAGTGAGTGTGGTTATGATATGCTTTGGTGTTTTGCTTTTGGGGCCTATCCTACACAGGGTTCGTTGAGCTTCTTGGATGGTCAGCTTTTCATCATTTATGATAAAACAAAACAATCAGGGAAATTTTCTGTCAGCAATTCTTCAATGATCCTTTCTGTGTTTTCTGTTTTCTCTCCCTGTTCTGGAACTCCTATCACTTGCAAATTTTTGCTTTTGATTGTATACCACATAATTCTCAGGGTTTCCTCATTTTTCTTTTTTTTCTTCTTATTTTTCCTCAAACAGTGTTGTATCCAGGTGTTTGTCCTTAATTTCACTGATTCTCTCTTCCATTGTTTCAAACCTGCTCCTCAGTCCTTCTAAGACACTGTCCATTTCTGAAAATTTGTTGTTTATCTTTTGGATTTCTAATTGTTGTTTTTGTATGATTTCTAGTTGTGAGTATATTTTGTCCCTGTATTATTTTCCTGAAGTGTTCCAATTTTTTGTCTGTATTTTCCATGAATTTGTCTGCCTTTTCCATAAATTTGTCTATTTTTTCCTCATTTTGTCTGCTTTTTGCTTCAACTCTTGGATTGCTCTGAGTATTAGAGATTTGAATTCCCTGTTAGGTAGTTCTAGTGCCTTTTCTTCTTCTGGAAAGTCATCTGGTGTTTTATTTTGAAGGCCTACTGGAACCATCCTGTCCTGTTTTTTAAATATGTTTTGATATTGTCTGCTGTCTTTGGGATATGCAGTATTTATTTTCTTTGTTTCTTGATTGTAGATTTGTTTGTTTTGTCCTGCTTTTTTGTTTTATTTGGTTATGTCTGAGCAGGCAGCCAGGATGTTCTTTGTTGTTTGCTCATCTCTAGTCACAATACTTTTCATCTCCTTGTCCAATGGGCAGGGCTAGTCATTCAGCTATGGTGCAGCATGGCAGGTCCAGTTGAAGGGGAGGGGTTGTGATGGGTTTTTTGTGGCACATACTAGAGCCACAAGAAGGGTGGGCCAGAAATCAGTGCTAGGCAGGTTTCAGTAGGCCATGCCTGTGCTGCTCGGGCATGTGATGTTCAGGGCACAGTGCAGGTAGGCAGGAAAGAAGGGGGAGGTTGTGATGTGTGGAGCTAATAGGGGTATTGGGAAGAGAGGGAGGAGAGAGAAACAGGAGCCAAAAACAAACAAGCAAAGAAATAAAGGAAAAGTGTTAACGGAGCTTGCCATTGGAGTGGGTAGATAACAAACCAAGAAATGGAGAAAAGCAAAAAGAAAAAAAAAAGAAAAAGGGAACAATAAAGAAAAAAATAACTAGATAATAATTTGGAAAACAAGAAAAAGCCACCAGGAGTCCCAAAGTCCCATGAGTGGGGCTGCTAAGACCTGGGAAATGGTTCCCAGGCTGTGCAGTATAGCCTGGCTAGAGTGGGTATAGATGTCACAAAGCACCACGTATTCAGGAGACAGGAAAAGAAGATAAATGTAGAGAGAAAACAACTGAGAAATGAAGGACTGAAAGCGAAAAAGAGAAAGAAAAGAAAAAAAAAAATGCCCCCAGGGATCTCACCTATGCAACTGCAGATTGGGGGAGTGGCTCCTAAGCCTTCCAGTGCAGCCCAGCTGGAAGGGGCTTCCAAGCTGCAAAAAGAAAAAGAAAGCAAACAAAACAAAATTGAACAAAGCAAAAAAAAAAAAAAAAAGGCCCCAGGGGTCCCACCAGCATGATGTCGTGGGCCAGAGGAGTGTTTCCCCAGTCAAGTGTGGCTTCACAGCTTTTTAAGAAGCAAAGATGACACACTGAGCCAGGTGTTCCAGAGAAAGGACGGGAAGGCGGTAGGAGGCACAGAAGAAGTCAAAAGAGATGGAAAGAACCAACACCTGCTCAGGGGCCAAACCAGTGTGGGCAGGGCAAATCCAAGCAGCCTAAGGCCAAAGCAGTTCCCTCCTGGCCAAGAGACACTGGCTGGTAGGAAGCAGAGGAGGCCGAAGTGGGGAGGAGGGAAGGGAGAGTTAGGAGAGCATACATTGTTTGTTACCAGGTGCTCGGTCCTGCTAGGAACTTTGTGATGCTGCTTTCCCATACTCTCCTGTCCGCTGATCTCTGATGTGGGTGGGGCGAATTGAAGCAGCATGGACGCTGTACCTCCTGGCCAGCTGAGCCGCCGCAGCAGCCAGGAAGCTCGTAGTTAGAGCAGCGGGGAGAGAATGGGGGGTGGGAAGTGTGTATCGCTGGTTACCAAGTGCTCTGTCTCCTGCTGAGAGTTATGCGAAGCTGCTTTCCCGTGCTCCCTGTCTGCCAATCCCCCCCCCCCCCCCCGACAAGAGTTCAAGATGGTGGATCCATGCTGTGATAGCTGATGGGGCCCTCCACACGTATAACGCCTGGCTCTCTGTCCTCTGTCAGTTTCTAATTCCATTCGGTGCTTGGGTGAGTTCTTTATATCTTCACTGGACACTTCAGTTTCCAGGAATGACGTTTGTCTCTTTTACTCAGTTTTTCAGGTCTTTGCTGTGGAGGGACAGTGTGGTGCTTCTGTCTATAGCACCATGTTGGCCAGAAGTGTGATGCAGTTTTTAATATGTATCCATTAGTATATAGATTTGTGTGTTTCCAAAAAGACGAAAGAAATATACCCAAGTAGAGATAGTCTGTTCTGTACTTTTGGTCAGGCTATTTGTAAATAATATGTATTGCTACAAAGTGAAGTGAGACAATGTAGCAGGAATGGTAAGAGTATGAGCCTAGGAATCTGACAGATCTAGGATTGAGTTCCAGCTCCAACATTTAAGAGTTTGGGAAAATTGTTTAATCTTTTTGATCTCAGTAAAATGGGAATAAAGTGACCTACCCCATGGGGTTGTTGTGAGAATTAAGATAATATTGGTAAAATACATAATGAAATGACTCAGTAAACAATAACTGTAGCTATCAGTGAGTCTTTCAGTGTCATTGTGGAATTTGCTGCTTGGTTTTATAAAATGTTGGAAGGACGCTCAATTTTTAAAATAAATTATTAGGGGTTTGTTTTTCATATGATGTCAACGTGCGGAATTGATTACTGGTCATGTCTCAATATACCTATTACAAAATGTGGTCCCTGATCCACGTATTTCTGAGATGACCCTTCTTACTTTATAAACACCTTTGCATTGTCAAAACAATTGTTTGTTCCTTCCCAGGTGTTTCAGGGAAGATCTAGTATTCTCCAGAGTGTATGAAAGAATGGCATTAGAAAAGAATTCCTCAATAATTTTTACTATTATAAAGTATTTTCATTACAGAGTATCTCCAAGGATGATTTGAATTTTATGAATGTTAATCTTGATAACAGTAGTTTTCAAGCTCGAGAGAATGTTTAACCTTTTTATTTTAAAATGAGATTCCAAAGAGGTCAATTGTTTGATCAATGAGTTAGAGGTGGAGGTAGGCCTAGAACTTAGGTCTCCTGATTCTTGGTTTCTCCTCCTCCTCCTTCTCCTTTTTCATTAGACTGTTTAAAAACAAGTACTCATAAAAATAAGCTTGTAGACCAAAAAAAAAAATGAACTGTGGGCTACTATAACATCCTTTATGAAAAATATTATTCAAGGAGATATAAAGATGACTATTTTTTTTTATGTGATAGTACTGATTTGTGACTTTTATATTATTTTGTAGTTAGGGTAAAAGAATAGGATGCAATTAATATGGGCTTAAAAAATAGTAATATTATGGGAAAAACTTTATACCTGGGATCATTTTAATTCTCAGTCATAGTTCTTTGTGAAGACTTCCCCTAAATAAAATATTCTTCATGAAATCATCATTTAATATATTTAAAATATAAGTCACATATCATATATAAATATTATATATAAATATATAATGTAGCAGTATAATGAAATTATATAACAATTATGTTATGTACAAAACACATTAAACACATTTAAAATGGCTAAATATTGCATTTTCAATTATGTTTTATGTTATTAAAAGAAGGGGTTGAAATAACCAATGAATAAATAAATAAGAAGCAGTAAGAAGCAAAGGATATTGCTTATTTGGGTGAATCAAATGAATCGTTCTCTGAAACTAAAATTAACTCAAAGCAGAGCTCACCTATTAAAATGTAGTGTTCATTTACATTTTAGAAAAAAAACTTTACTAAATGAATACCAAACTGTTTATAGTTTGTATGCCATTTTTATTTATGACTGTGTATAAATATTTTTTTTATAAATATAGACTATACCTGTTAGTGATTGAATAAAAGATATAATCCAGAATTTCGATTCAACAGAGAGAACAATGTAATTATATAAAAGAACTTGAGGCCGTAGCTTCACCCTAAACAAAATCTAGAGGAGTAGAAAGGCTCATATTGGCATTGCTGAGATGATTATGTTGGAACTCAGCCTGGTACATTTAGATTGTAAGATGGCTTATTTGATTGGTTAGATTACATAGCCACTTATTAAAATAGCGAATACTTTGATTTCGGCTTTGCATTTGCTTGTCTCAGAAGTGATTATCTATTTAACCAGCAACAGAGATGAAACCACATAGGAAAAGAGTATGCAGAATGCCTCTACTTGCTCTACTGCCACTCAGCCCTCCTACCACTCCCCACTTCCTTGCTACAACTCCATCAAAGTTGTGATCTTTGGCATTGCTGTATTCTAACTTGTGCCCTGTCTACAACCTAATAGTTCAGGGTTAGGAACCTGAGGTAAGCTGGCTTCTGGCAGAGGGTAGAGGCATGCTTGTCTAGAGGCCGAAGCTGTAATTTATATTTAAAAAAATCTAAGATGCCATTGTTTGTAATATACATCATCGGGGCCCTGGTGGTGCAGTGGTTAAGAGTTCAGGCTGCTAACCAAAAGGCTGGCAGTTTGAATCCCGCAGTTGCTCCTTGGAAACTGTATGGGGCAGTTCTGTAGGATCACTATGAGTCAGAATCGAGTCAACAGCAATGGGACTGAAGGAAGAAAAAAATAAAATAAAATAACAAAACTATGGTGCATGTTGTTTTACACTTATTGAAATAGCTCTTTTAGTCTTATTTTTATATAGATTTAGAAAACCATATATTTCTCTGTATATACATAAAAAGAAATAAGTGAAATAAATAAGTTAAAGTATCCCCGATGATTCTTTAAATTAAAAAAAGAGTTTTTTAAAAAAGATAAGTTTTTTAATTACTTATTTTGACAGAGTTGTTACCTTTTGTTCTCCACACAACATCATCATCCTGTGTCATCGCAAGCACTGGTGGCAGGACATTCTCGAGAATTCTCTGCTATTGTCGCCAGCATTTTCTTGCAAGCTGCTACGGACTCCCATTCTGCATATTTTAATACCCATGAGCACACAATAATCACTATATCACAATTATTGCCTCATGGTGATGAATGTGAGTAGGCTAGTCACTATGTCACAAGTACACCCTGGTTTCAGAGATGTAAAAGGTGAAAATATTTTTTAGTTAATGAAATGTTGTATAAGGAGCTCAAGGATTGCTGGCCGTCATTTTCCCACTATGTAGAGAAAGCTGGGTTACGGCAAGACAGAGAATGAAGTCAGATGCAGAGGGAGGCAGAGGTGAGAGACACAGAACAAGTCCTAATGGCACTCAAGACCTCACGACCCTGGTCCCAGCAGTTCCCTGGGCCCAACTTCAACTCTACTCTTTTCATGACTTGGCTGTTCTGGGAAATAATAAAGTACTTCTAATAAATTCCCTTCCTGGCTTAAGCTAGTTTGCAGTGGGTGTCATGAGAAGAATTCTCATGAAAACAGTTTATATAGTGTTATATTTGAAAGAAACACTTTACTCATCTATGAAAATGGAAGGGACAAGTAGGTTCACTAGAAGTTTTCCTACTCAGAGTGCTCATAGACAAATGAAGCCATGGGCAGAAAGAAAGGGTTTCATTGTCAGGAAAGGAATCTGTTGGTGGGGATGAGATAGGAGCCTTATTCAGGTTGGCCAGGCCACAAGCTTGTGAAGCCAGCCACTGTTACCTTGGTCCCCAAGTTTTCAAAACTTCTTTGCTGGGCTACACTAATCTCTAAGTTAGATAGAATCAGCAAAAGAGTTGGAATTCTACTGCTTCCACACTGTTGACCTGAAATAATGTGTGATGTGACAAATTTAGTATAAACTATTTCCCACAGGATTGACTCAGAGGAGCAGATGGCTTTGAGAAAGAACTGTCATCCAACCAGTATATTCACTGTTAGCAAAATTGGCAAAGGGCTGTTAAACAAAAAGATAAATTCTGTTACGAAAGCATTCTTTGTGGCCTCTTTCTGTCTTTCAGATGTTCAAAGTCGATGCATGTACGTTTGACATTTTAATAAATACCTGTTCTTTGTTTTCAAAGGAGCCCTGGTGGTATGTGGTTAAAGCTCTATGTTGTTAACTGAAAGGTCGGTGGTTCAAACCCACCAGCCACTCCACAGGAGAAAGATGTGGCAGTCTGCTTCTGTAAAGATTTACAGCCTTGGAAATCCTACGAGGCAGTTCTACTCTGTTCTATAGGGTCACTATGAGACGTCAGGGGGTTTGCGTTTTGATCTTTGTTTTTAGAATATAACTTTTTTTTTTTAATGTAAAGTTTTGCTGAATTTGTTGACTTGAAAGTGACAGAGGTCTTTGTGACTTACTTCAGGAAACAGAAAGAAGCGATGTAAATGTTGGCTAAACAGGAACTGTGCTTGATTCAGGCAATACTGACGGTGTTACACTATCTGTTGTTTCATTGCAAAATAGACCACATAGGTGGGCTGTCTAGTTAGACACATACACCAAGGTAAGACACGTATGACCTATGAGTTTTCGTTTATGAGACTTTGTCCCAACACTTCATCCTCTTCAGACTTTGATTTCTGGTTTTGTCAAATGGGGAACAAAGTCATACTACCTTAAGAAACAATTGCCAGGATTAGCAAACCTGTTGGTAAAGTGTTTTTGCATCTTTGAGATCAAGGAATTGAATAGTGACAAGTATTATTAATAGTTGGCTAGCATGAGTTCATTAATTCCCTTATGTAACTACGTATGAACTGATTAGTTCAGAGAAAAATATGCCAATGGATGTTCCTCTTTGCTCAGAAAAACGACTTTCTTACTGTTAATTAATTTGCAGTGAGCAGGATCATTTATAATTTAGATGAGGTATCTGAAGAGGACATGCTGGTTCATAATGTATCTGTTAACCATTGCCACTGAAATTTTGGAAATCAAATACCAAACTGAAAATAGCAATGGAGAGGAAAATATTTATAATGTATTTCTTTTCTTTTTCTATATTCCTCCAACAGAAATGTTTGCTCATCTCAACAGTCATCAACAGATACACCAAATTAATCTAATGGTAATAAAGTTCAAAACCATGATAAAATATTCCTCGGGGTGTGGAGAGACTAAAGCAAGGAGGAACAGTCCCTGCCTTGTACTATCTCATTTGAATTTTTCTTCTAATGTCTTTCACCTTGAAATTCTTTTGATGAGACATTTTGATGAGGCTTTATAGAGTACAGGAGATGTGCTTGGGCCATGGGTCAAACAGATCTGTGAAACTTAAACAAGTCACTTAGCCTCCTTGCCTCAGTTTCCTAACCTGTAAAATGTGCATTAAAATACCTACCTCACAGAGGTTTTGGCAGGACAAATGTTCACAGCGTTTGTGAATCATTTAGCACAGTGACGACCAAATAGTGTCTTTGAAAAGTATAAGCTCTTATTATAAAGTGAAGACATGTTTCTGATTTATGATAAATTCATAGTAAATCATCTACATCCTCTCTTGTTTTCCTCATCACAGATATTTTTAAGATTGTTGAGGCTGTCTTGAAATGGAATATATGAAACTAGTGACTCTTGTAGAGAAGGAGCCTGTGCTCATTTTATTATATTTTTACCACATTCTATGCCTAACCTTGGTAGACTGAGTTGTTTACCACAGTACTTCACCTCTTTCTGTATCTACAACCTTTGCTGTGAAAATTTAATGCCTGTCCTCCCTCCACCTTCAAGGTGGCCAGAGTGTACTTTCCTATGCCTTGACTTTGGGCTTAGCCATGAGATTTGCTTTGGCTCATGGGATGTGAGCAGACAGGGGCTTGACATGTGTTTGCTTGACCTCTTCTGCTATGCCATCGCCGCAAGAATATGTCTGACTAGAGCACTAGCCCAAGAAGAGGATGAAAAACACACGAAGTGGAGCCTCCCAGCCAACCTGCAAACTCCTAAGTGACGCCCCTGCCGTCGAGTTGATTCAAACTCGTAAGTAATAAATGTTTATTGTTTTATGCCACTGAGATTTTGACATTGGTTGCTACACAGCATTATTTTGCAATAGCTAAATGTTGTCCATAGTTTTGAGCAGCCTGATGACAAGGTTACATTAAAAACTAATGAATATTAAAAAAAATTATCTCTAACTAATCTTTCAGTCTTGAAATCTATGAATTTTCTAAGTAAAGTTCATGTTACACATCTGCTATACCAGGTGGTTATAACGTTGAACATATGGCTTGGTCACTGATTTCCGTTGTTGTATATATTCTAGTGATAAAATAAAAATGTAGAAATATTAAAATATGGGTAATAGAGCTATATATGATAGGATGATCTTAGAAAAAAACTACTTAAATATTTACACTTTTCTAAAATTATGTTAAGCAGACGAAAAGCATGGGGCAAGGAGAAATCCAAACTGATCATGTGAAAGAGCAGAGAAGTAGCTAATTTCCTCATTTTAGGCTTCAAGATAAAAATCACACGTTGATTAAGGGTAGGGTTGCACAGCCAATTGTTGTAATTGCTGTCAATAAGTACTATACCTGTAAATAGTTGAATTGGCAAAAGTTGTGGGATGGATGTATTTACAACAAAGACAAAAAAAAAAAAATGTAGCTGCTGAGGCTGCTTAAAAAAAAAAAAAATTGCCATTCAGCCAATTCCAACTCATAGTGACCCTAGAGGACAAAAGTACCCCATAGCATTTCCAAGGAACACCTGGTGGATCTGAACTACCAACCTTTTGGTTAGCAGCCAAATGCTTAATTACTATACCATAAGGGTTTCCAAGGCTGCTTATGTACAACCAAAAACATCATAGGATTTCATTTCTTGGTTTGGAGGTTTAGGGTCGTTATTTCACGGGACATCCCAGTTAATTGACCTAATAATGTGTTTAGTTCTTCTGTTCCACCTCCTAGTCCATTGTAGTGCCTGGGGTCTTGAAAGCTTTCAAGCAGCCATCCAAGGCACAACAATTGGGCTCTATTTGCCTGGAGCAACAGAGAAGGAGATCCAGGAACAGGAAGAGGATCTGAAATGGATGTCTTATTGCCTCATTGAACAACTGCCTCTTTTCCTGTGAGAGCATAGATGGTGCCCAGCTCTCGTTACTGAACATTTTGATCAAAGAATCTACAGAATAATCCTGATCAAAAAGGGGAATATGTAGAACAGAATTTTAAATTCTCGTAGTCTAGACTTTCTGGAGCCATGGAGGCTGGATGAACCCCTGGGATAACCTTTAAAACTTAAACCAAAAATATCCTCTGAAATCATCTGAAAACAGAATCAACAGTTTAGCTTAACTAATAACAAAGGTCTGCCTGGAGCATTATGCTCTTTTAAGAACTATCTATATGGGAGCAATTTTAAAGATTAGATAGAAACCTTAGGGACAGTGAGTTTATGTTAATGAGGGAGGAACAACTCAGAAAAAGGGAATGAGAATGGTTGCACAACTCAAAGAATCCAATCAATGTCACTGAATTAATTGTACATGTGAGAAACGATTGAATTCGTGTGTTTTTCTGTGTGTATTCTCAACAAAATAAATAAAATAGGAAAAGAAGAATTTTAACTTTTAAGCTTATTTATTCTTACTACATTGCTATATAATTATGTATTATTGCTCTCACATGAAGGTCAAGTTATTTTAATATTCCCCAACATTTTCTATACTTAGGGAAACTAGCCTATGAGATTCTTTAAGCAAGGCTTCTTAAATAACAGGGGTATATTAAAAATAATTCTGGTTGCGTTCACTGTTTTTTGTGATTAGTAAGAACAGCTTCAAACATATTCCTAATACTAAACATAGACCCCGATTATTAAATCTCTAAGTCACTTACTTTGTAAGTAAGCTAATCATTCTTTGATAATTTGAAACTTAATTAAAACATGTAACTAAGAATAGCTAGAGTGCAGGCTCATTGAGGGCAGGTGTTTTGGTTTTGTTCGCTGATGTGTTACCCCACATGTGCAGAACATTTAACAGGCACGTAGTAGGCACTCAAGAGATGTTTGCTGAATAAATATAATGGTCTTTCACAGCCTCACCTGAAGACAGTTTAGTTACTGAACTCATCCTTTGGAGGGTGTTATACGCGGGTATCTGTACTGCCCTGTGTTTAAATGGACTAGTCCCAGATTTTACTGATTAGATGACTAAGAGTAGCTGAAAGAAGCCTATTGCTGCCAGGTTTCTGAGGGCTGTACACACAATAATGCACCAGAGGGCCACTGCCATCTTTTTTTTTTTTCTTTTGTCTAAAATCTGCCTTTTACATCTTTTTTTTTTTTTTCAGTTTAGTCTCAAGGGACTTTTTTTTTCTCATACAAAAATTTATACACACATTGTTATATGACCCTAGTTGCTCTCCCTATAATGTGACAAGCATACTCCTCCATTCCACCCCAGATTTCCTGTGTCCATTCAACCAGCTCTTGTCTCTTTCTGCATTCTCATCTCGCCTCCAGACAGGAGCTGCTCACATAGTGTCATGTGTCCACTGCGGCTAAGACGCACACTCTTCATGAGTATCATTGTATGTCTGATAGTCCAGACTAATCTTTATCTGAAGAGTTGGCTTCAGGAATGGTTTTAGTTTTGGGCTAACAGAGAGTCTAGGGGCCATGTTTTCAGGGGTCCCTCCAGTCAGTCAGACCGTTGAGTCTGGTCTTTTTACTAGAATTTGAGATCTGCACCCCACTTTTCTCCCTGCTCCATCAGGGATTCTCTGTTGTGTTCCCTGTCAGGGTGGTCATTGGTGGTAGCTGGGCACCATCTAGTTCTCCTCGTCTCAGGCTGATAGAGTCTCTGGTTTATGTGGCACTTTCCATCTCTTGGGCTAATATTTTTTTTGTGTCTTTGGTGGTCTTCACTCTCCTTTGCTCCAGGTGGGTTGGGACCAGTTCACGCATCTTAGATGGCTGCTCGCTAGCTTTTAAGACCCCAGGCACCACTCACCAAAATAGGATGCAGAATATTTTTTATTTTTATTGTGCTTTAAGTGAAAGTTTACAAATCAAGCCAGTCTCTCATACAAAACCTTATATACACTTTGCTATATACTTCTAGTTGCTCACCCCCTAATGAAACAGCACACTCCTTCTCTCCACTCTGTATTTCTGTGTCCATTCAACCAGCTTCTGTCCCCCTCAGCCTTCATATCTCCGCTCCAGACAGGAGCTGCACACATAGTCTCATGTGTCTAATTGATCCAAGAAGCTCACTCCTCACCAGTATCATTTTCTGTCTTTAAATTCCAGTCCAATCCCTGTCTGAAGTGTTGGCTTTGGAATGGCTCTGGTCTTGGGCTAACAGAAGATCTGGGGACCGTGACCTCTGGGGTCCTTCTAGTCTCAGTCAGACTATTTAAGTCTGGTCTTTTTATGAAAATTTGAGGTCTGCATCCCACTGCTCTCTGTTGTGTTCCCTGTCATGGCAGTCATTGGTTGTAGCTGGGCACCATCTAGTTCTTCTGGTCTCAGGCTGATGTAGTCTCTGATTTATGTGGCCCATTCTGTCTCTTGGGCTCATACTTACCTTGTGTCTTTGGTGTTCTTCATTCTCCTTTGTTCCAGGTGGGTTAAGACCAATTGATGCATCTTAGATGGCCGCTTGCTAGTGTTTAAGACTGCAGAAGCCACTCTCCAAAGTGGATGCAGAATGTTTTCTTTACAGATTTTATTATGCCAATTGACTTAGATGTCCCCTGATACCATGGCCCCCAACCCCCCACCCCTGCTATGCTGGACTTTGCAGCATTCATTTTATTCAGGAAACTTTTTGCTTTTGGTTTAGTCCAGTTGTGCTGACCTCTGCTGTATTGTGTGATGTCCTTCCCTTCACCTAAATTAGTTCTTGTCTACTATCTAATTAGTGAATTCTCCTTCCCCTCCCTTCTTCCCTCCCCGCTCTTGTAACCATCAAAGAATATTTTCTCCTCCGTTTAAACTATTTCTTGTGTTCTTATAACAGTGGTCTCATACAATATTTGTCCTTTTGCAACTGACTAATTTCACTCAGCATAATGCCTTTCAGATTCCTCCATGTTATGAAATGTGTCACAGATTCATCGTTGTTCTTTATGGATGCATAGTATGCCATTGTGCGAATATACCATAATTTATTTTTCTATTCATCTGTTGATAGGCACCTTGGTTGCTTCCATCTTTTTGCTATTGTAAACAGTGCTGCAGTGAACATGGGTGTGCATATATCTGTTCGTGTAAAGGCTCTTATTTCTCTAGGATATATTCCAAAGAGTGGAATTGCTGGATCGTATGGTAGTTCTACTTCTAGCTTTTGAAGAAGAGCCAAATCGATTTGCAAAGTGGTTGTATAAGTGTTTCAGTCTTTCCACAACCTCTCCAACATTTATTATTTTGTGTTTTTTGGATTAATGCCAGCCTTGTTGGAGTGAGATGGGATCTCATTGTAGTTTTGGTTTGCATTTCTTTAATGGCTAATGATTGTGAGCATTTCCTCATGTACCTTGCCATCTTTTTTCTGAGCTTACAATCCTCTAAAACTCAACAGGCAGTTCTTTTGTGGTGAATGGACTTAGCATCTATTCAGTATGTTGATGCCATGTTTTATCACCTAACTTGCTTCTTTCTTTTTCATTGACCTCTCTAAAAGTGTAGATAATTTGCTAGGGATAAGTTTAACTTTTTTTTTTTTTAAATCAGTGACTGACTCTTTCAGAAGAAAAGTGAGTCATTTTTTGGAAGTGTGATGACTGACAACCACTTAAGGTTCCTTTTATTCTAGTCTGGCCTCTCTTCTAACTGTCTCCTTGTGTGTGCATCTTACTTCTGCCTAACTAAATGTAGCCCTGGTGGTGTAGTGGTTAAAGAGATGACTGTTAACTGGAAGGTTGGTGATTCAAAACCATCAGTGGCTCTGCAGGGAGAAAGATGTGGCAGTCTGCTTCCGTAGAGATTTACAGCCTTGGAAACCCAATGAGGTCACTATGAGTCAGAATTGACTTGAAAACAGTGAGTTTGGGTTTGAGGGTGAACTAAATCTTGCAGAGACTCCAAAATCTAGTTCAAGTCTCATTTACGCTGTAAAATCATTGCTGTATCCTGGCTTTTATTGATAATAATAGTAGTAAATTTTAATTATTTATTGTGTGCCAGGCACAAATATGGAGCCCTAGTGGCCAAGTGGAAACCCTGGTGGCACAGTGGTTAAGTGCTACAGCTGCTAACCAAAGGGTCGGCAGTTCAAATCCGCCAGGCACTCCTTGGAAACTCTATGGGCAGTTCTGCTCTGTCCTATAGGGTCGCTATGAGTTGGAATTGACTCCACGGCACTGGTTTTGGGGGTGGCCAAGTGGTTAAGAGCTCAGCTGCTAACCAAAAGGTCGGCAGTTTGAATCCATGAGCTGCTCCTTGGAAACCCTATGGGGCAGTTCTAGTCTGTCCTATAGGGTCACTGTGAGTCAAAATCGACTCAATAGCAATGGGTTTTTTTTGGTTTTAGGCACAAGCATAGGTTTAATATTGAGCACACTGAAGTTTGAGAACATCATGGACACAGTGATTAGATCAGTGTTACCAAAAATCATATTCAGTAGGCTTTGTTGATTCAGTTCTTGAATATTGGGAACCCTTGCCTAAACTTGGAAAATGCACAGCCTTGTGCATTTGGCAAAAGTAATAAAGAGAGAAAATAGTCAGATAAGTGTACTATATATCTTCCAAACATGTAAACCCAGTGCCATCGAGTCGACTCCAACTCATAGCGACCCTATAGGACAGAGTAGAACTGCCCCATAGAGTTTCCAAGGAGCGCCTGGTGGATTCGATTTGCTGACCCTTTGGTTAGCAGCCATAGCACTTAACCACTACACCACCAGGGTTTCCATTCCAAACATATATAACTATATTCATTCATTCATCTGTTTACTTGTTTAAAAAACATTAGGCACCTACAATGTACTAGGCATTAATTGCTGGGGATAATCCAGTGACCTAAATTCCCACCCTTATAGAGCTTACATTTTATTGGTGTTCAGGGTGAATGGATGGTTGTTCAAAGAATAAACAAATACAAGAAAAAATTTGTAGTATTTCAGATGGTGATCATTGCTATAGAGGAAATATGTAGAGGAGAGTACGGTAAGAGATAAGGAATGTTGGTGGGAGTTCAGGTAGGTTGGTTCTATTTTGAATAGAGGAGCCAGAGAAGGCCTCATTCCAAGCAAAGACTGGAAGAAGGTAAAGGAGTGAGGCATGCATATGTGGGGAATGTGGAGCAGGAGTGTTTTAGGTTATGGGAAGGGCAAAAAAAAATTTTTTTGAGGTAACAATGTGATTGATATGTTGGGAAAATAGAGTCCAGTGCAATTGAGTCTGTGATGATGTCAGGGCAGGAAAGCCAAAGAAAGCTTAGTAAGTTCCTTGAGGAGTTTAGGGAGGTATTAAGAGGCCACATCTTGTAGGGCCTTGTAAGGACTTTCACTTTTCTCTTGATGAATTTGAACTGAGAAGTGACATGATCCAATTTACATCTTCAAAGGATTATATGGACTGACGTATTGAGAATAGGTCATGCTGACAGCAAAGGCAAAAGTGAGTTGACCAGTTAGGAGGCTATGAAAATAATCCAGGCAAGAAAAACGGTGATTTAGATAAAGGGGTTGCAATGGAAATGGTGAGAATTGGTGGGACTCTGGATTGCATTTAACAATTTTTTTTTAATTGAACTATTTTGAGATAATTATGCATTCACATACAATTATAAGAAATAGTACAGAGAGATCTCATGTGTCCTTTACATGGTTTCTCCCAGTGGTAATACCTTGGATATCTATAGTACCCTATCACAACCAGGGTATTGACATTAATACGATCTGCAGATTTTATTGTCGCATTGCTAATGTCCTCCAATTTCAGTGAGTATGGTTTGGACATTAGTGAAAAATCTTATTCAGCGTGAACTAATACAGCTCTCTAAATTCTTTTGAGGATTCATTAACCACTTACAATTCTTGTAGATATTATCTTGTGCACATTCCTGAGAGTTAAATTTTGCTTTTAAGGAAATATAAATAGCTCCTGCAGTGGATGATAACATCAAAGGGGCAAAAAGTCTGTTTTGCTGATAAGGAAGATGGAAAATCAAATTCAGGGCCTCAGAAGATGTTCTTTTAGGAGGAGCTCTCTAAATGACACAGCAACTCTTGTTCTAAGGGTCATTCTCTTGGACTCAGAATTCTTTCTCTTGAGTAATTTGTTTTTATTTAACAAACATTAATATAATATTTATTATTGTTCTAAGGGCTTTACAAATGTAAACCAATGAATCCTCTTAACAACGCTTTGAGACAAGTTCTATTATTTCAATTTTACAGAAAGCAAACTGAGGCACAATTTGTTGGGGCCTTGACAAGGTATGTAGAACAATGACGAATAGGATCCAGTGAGCACTAGAAGTAAAATTCCTTCTTAAATGGGAGGCTGAACAAGATGGTCTCTAAGGTTCTACGATATCATTTGTTCTGTGATTAGAAATGTGGCAGAATTATATGACACATTTTCTGGGTAAAGCCAAAAAGATTGACATTGTAAGACATTGCAGCTAGTGTATTAAAATGTACTTGAAATTCTGATTGGAAAAATTACCGTGAGCCAGATTTGAAGCTCTAGTTCTCCTAAAGACCTGTTGTTATTACTGTTAATGATTAGCTTTTGACCAATGAATTATGTGAAAATTCAACTGTTTTGCCAACTCTCTCATTACTTGGTCCTGCTTGCATGCCTGTCATAATCCATGCTCCAGAACACAGTATAATTATAGGATTCGAGTGCAGCTCTCTGTCCAAACTCTTTAAGGCACCAAGCTTAAAGCTTTGAAAATGCCACCACCTTCTCTGAAGCAAAGAAAATGTTCCTAATTGGTGCCTGGCTGTTTCTAACAGAGTAATTTGAAAAGGGAGGCCACAGACAAAAAATAATAATAATAATAATTAAGGTTATGACTAAGGGATATAATAAAAATCTATCAAGAAAGTAAAATATCTGAAAATATGTGGTACTGAATTTTCTGCCCCAAACAACAAAGACTTTAGTGAATTACTGCTCTGGGAACATAGGGAGGCTGGCCTAACACCAGGCAGAAAACTTAAATTTATTACTTTACTGGATGCTACTGTAAGGAAGGCGGTAGCAGATTTCCGTGGAACAGGATGGGAGCTAAGGAATTCAATAAAGTCAGTCTTACTGATAGAATAAAATTTATGAGAAAATGATATTTTACTGTTTATGGCTTGTGATTGCCAACTACTGGAATGGTGAGGCTTAGTATTATCTGATTTTGTCTCTAACCCTAGCCATTCTCTTTCCAATCCTTTCACTTTCCTTAATTAACAACTGTGATTGCCTTGTTGCTGAAAGGTGGTGATGTACTGAAGGGATCTGTGGTAAAGACTTCTAAAAAAACCTAACCTATTGCCATTGGATTGATTTTGACTCAGAGCGACCCTAGACTTGTAATTCTCCCCTAATATTTAACTCTCTTCTTCATTTTAGTAAATAAAGTCCCCAGATTTTAACTGATCATTTTTTTTTGCCCTGCTGGTGTCTCTTCTAGCCTCCTTCGCTTCTAGATGTGCCCATGTGACTATGTCGTATGGGATGTTAGAGGAAGTGACGTGTGCTAGCTGAAAGGGAGTTTGAAAAATGTAGTCCTCTGCTTTCCGGCTACTGAGATAAGGAGGTGGGAGTATATGCCATTGAACACTAACAGTCAACAGCAATAAGATAGAAGGATTCTGGGTCCTACTCCATGTGGAATACTCTACCAGTCCTGGACCATACATAAGGAATTTAAAATAAGAAAGAAAGAATACCTCATCTTGTTTAATTCACTACTGCTTTTGGGTTTTCTGTCACTTGTAGCTGAATCTAATCTTAACTAATTCAAAAATAAATTTTTTTTTTGAAAAAAGAGAAAGGATGCTTTGATTAACATGCGATGATGGCTTAGTGTAAGTGGTCAGGTAACAAAAACTCACTGCAAGTTGGAAATCTGATGATCCTTACTATGTCATGGCAAACATTTGGAAACCTGATCCAAAATGGAGTCTATCAGCCTTTTGAGGATAAGCTTTAGGGAAGATAGCAAGAACAATTCAAAATGTTGCATTTCGCTTGTTGCTTTCAACAAGGACTTAGAAATGAGATATACACGTAGAATAGAGTTGGCCAGTGTGTAAGCAGAGAGAAATGGCTTAGCTAACTTCATCCATCTCAGCTTCTAGCTGGTAATGAAAACTGAGAGTTTAGTAATTTAAGGCTTCGTGGGCTTAAAAAGCCACCTGCTTCCATAACCCAAACAGAGATAGCAACTTTAGCAGAAGAAAAAGCAACTTCTAAGTCAACTACAGCAGCAAAGCTAATGGCAAAGGTCAGGCAAAAGTGCTGCTTTTTCGCTCAGTTTTTTCAGAGGTCCTCAAGGGTAGCAATCTCATGATCTGGCAATGAGAGAGAGTGAAAATGGTCATGGGTAGACCCTAATAATTAAAAACCTGGTTATTTAGGTTGAAGAACTGTATCTGGAGAACATCTTTGATTTTAATTGTTTGTACTTGGAACTGACTGGAAACAAATACTCATTTAAGGAATTATAAATGTTAACCACAATTGTAAATGCTAACCAACAAGACTGGACCATAACATCCTGTAGTTGTTCAATCTCTAAAGTAACCCTCATGCCCACTAAACTGTACCTGCAGGAAGCAGGCTAGGAAAACTATGCAGCCACCCCAAAGGGCAGACTCCAGTGCCTACTTTGCACATGAACATGTGGAATAATAGAGCAGGAAGAATGTCCCAAAGGACCAACAGCCATGGAAGACAATGGACAAGAAAGTCCCCCCAGAAAGCAAAATTAGGGTTACCAGATGATCTACCCAAGGAATTTACTGTCAGAGAAGGGAGTCTTCACAATTCCTGACCAGCAGGTTTTGATAATTACAAAGGACCAGCGATGGAATGTACTTCCAATTTCCTTTTTTTTCTAATGGGGCAAGCCTATTCCTACTTCATAATTATAAGTCAGATACTTTATATTTTATTTGGTAGGTTGCCAGGCCATGACATATCATATCCCAACTTGATGGATCATGTCAACCAGACATCTTAGACTTTGAACTGGATGCTCTAACTGGATGGGACTTTGGTTCTAGGTTTTGGAGGGCAGAATATATTCCATGTGTGGGAGGAGTGAATGCATGAGTGGCCAAAGAGGCAGAGTGTGGCGGCCCCTTATTATCTGTTCCTTCTTTCATAATGATGGAGCCCCCAGTTTTTGGCTCAGTATAACCCAACATTGAATGCATTTTCCAGTCTACCTTGCCATTAAATGGCTATCTAGCTAAGTTCTGGCCCATGTATTCAAAGAGAAATGTTACATTGAAATTTCCTTAAGAGGTAATGCATACACACCCTTTGCCTCTTCTCCATCCCTTCCTGTATCTTGTTGTCTGACCATAGATAGCCACCACCTTGGATCATGAGAGTTCATTTGCTCCTCGCTGATTATCTTTTTTCTTGTTTAAAAAAAAAATTGGGGGGATTAACAAAACAAAACAAAACATGTAAAGCTTAATGATTAGCCTGTTGGCAGCATTATGCAAGCTAAATTTTTGCCAAACTTGGAGAGACGGGCACAATTTGGGTTGATACAAGAATCTTAAGTTTTACGTATTCTGGAAATGACCATAAATTTTCACCCAGTCACAACTAATATTTTATACCTGCCTTGTAATACATGACTTTTATTCGCAGAAGAGGAAGCAAAATAAATATGAAGGATTTATTTATAATACAAAATACCTCTTTCAGTTTTTTCAATTAAGAAAGAATTCAGTGTAACTGTCGCAACCCCAGTTTACAGTCTTTGTTTTTCTCTGGTTTCCTTTTTGCCTTAAGCAATGAAAAGGATTAATTCTGTGTAGTAATTTAAATGGAATTATTTGCTAAAAATCCTCTGCCAAGATCAGTAAAAGGGGATTAGTTTTAAGCTGCCCTAATCAGAACATTTTTAAGAGAAAGACAATCAAGGAACAACTATGAACTGTATAGGTACATCTGTTCTGATATGATTTGTAATGTGTATTTTCTCTTACAGTTACTTATAAGCAATTATCTAGTCTTTTCAAACACAGGTTTTGAATGGCACAATATGCCACTGAAGAAATTAACTCCCTCAATTTGTATGACCGTATTTTCTCTCTTTCACTCTACATCTCTTTTGCTGCTTTTGAATCAGAAGAGCAGAAAACATTGGTTTTGAAAATAGGTGTATGTTACAGTTTTTTTGTTTGTTTTTTAATTGATTACCTTAGCATACCAATAAGGGCTTTGCTACTTCTTCATAGAGCAATGAGAATTGATCTGGATCATTAGGTCATTACCTAAATAATTAGCTCAATGTATTAAAAAAAAAAAAAATTTTTTTATGTTATAAACTGGATTATTTAGGCCTCGCAACTAATTATAATATTTCTCATAATTTTTCTTTGAATTATCTGGATAAATCATTTAACTAATCAAGTATAGATCAAGCATCATCCTTCAGCAGAAATCCTAAAACTAAAGAAAACTCTTGCTGAGGAGATAGGGGGATTGAAGCAAATGGGCTTGATGTTCTTTTGTTATGAATATGCTTAATTGAAGGCAGTAGTGAAATAAAACTTTAAAACGTGCTTCTTTGCATGTGAAATGCCACTTGCATGAAGGAGATGGTTTGTTGTTGTGTGCCATCATTGACTCACAGTGGCCCTGTAGGACAGAGTAGAACTACCCTGTAGGGTTTCCTAGGCTGTAATCTTTACAGGATCAGATCACCAGGTCTTTTCTCTCACAGAGCTGCTGGTGGTTCAAACTGCCAACCTTTCAGTTAATAGCCAAGTGCTTAACCACTGAGCAACCAGAGCTCATTGGACACTTAGTTTATGATAATTGTTAAATTTGAAAACACATACTTTGAAGAACTAAGACATTTATTTTTGCTGATGTGAGTGGTCACATCCATATTTCTATATAAAAAATTTTAATATAGTATTCTGCAGTAGAATTAAAGACTAGCACAACCCCAGAAAAATTGCTTCCAGAGCTTTTTTGGTGTTACCTCATTCAAGTATTTCCCCCCTTTCTGTTATATTTTCTTCATTTTCTCAACTTCAGTGCCTCCCATCTTCCAGAGAACATTTCTGAATTTTCTCCCTAGGTCTCAATGTAAAATCCCTTTTTTTTTTTTTTTTTAAAGTATCTGGTTTCCTAATACATATCAAGATGTATTGGTGGGCAGCAAAATGGACTCACATTTTAAGGAGTCATCAAGTTCAACACTGCGTACCTTGCATGCTTTTTACCATGTTTTAAATGATTTTCTGGGTGTGGTCTAAAAGGATATTAGTGAGTTCAGACAACTTTCTCTGGCTAAGGAAGAATAGAATATAAAGTTTTCCAGAGCTTTTTCCGGTATGCCCTTGTTGTTGCCAGGTGCATCAAGTTGGTTCCGAATCCTAGTGACCCTATGTACAACAGAATGAAACAATGCCTGGTCCCGTGCCACCCCCACAAGTGTTGCTATGCTGAGCCCATTGTTGCAACTACTGTGTCAATCTATCCTGTTGAGGGTCTTCCTCTTTTTCGCTGACCCTTTACTTTACCAAGCATGATGTCCTTCTCCAGGGACTGATCCCTCCTGATAACATGTCCAAATTATGTGAGACATAGTCTAGCCATCCTTGCTTCTGAGTAGCATTCTGGCTGTATTTCTTCCGAGACAGATTTGTCCATTCTTTTGGTAGTCCATGGTATATTCAATATTCTTTGCCAACACTACAATTCAAATGTGTCAATTCTTCTTCGATCTTGCTCATTCACTGTCCAGCTTTTACACGCATAGGAGGGTCAGGTGCACCTTAGTCTTCAAGGTGACATCTTTGTATTTAACACTTTAAAGAGCTTTTTTTGCAGAAGATTTGCCCAATGCAATGCGTCTTTTGATTTCTTGTCTGCTGCTTCCATGGGTGTTGGTTGTGGATCCAAGCAAAATGAAATCCTTGGCAACTTCAATCTTTTCTCCATTTATCATGATGTTACCTATTGCCAGCAGCTAATAAAACCAAGGGGCAAAAGAAGAACATCTGGGGTGGAGGAAATTATTTTTTGGCTTCCTATCTTTTTGCAAATAACTTATATATCTTAATAATCTACCTTATTAACCTCAGAGTGAATATTCTTTCATACCTTTGCAATTTCCATTTCTCTATATTATAAAATTTATAGGTATAAAAATATGAGGCTATAATATGAAAGAAAAGTTGTCTCCATAGTATGGATTTGTGATATTGTTCTTATATCCTAGGTTTTCACTGCTAATTGGACATTTCTCAAGATCATGATTGAAATGACATTCTACCATTTACAGAATCTAGTGTCATGCATTTATATTTGCTTTGTGATTTTCATCAGCAGGAAAAGGGGACTATGCTTTTTTTAAACACTTCTCAATAGGGAAGACTAAGCCATCATTTATTCAAGGTCATTTTGTCATGTCTAGAGGCCAGTTAAACTGGTTCCAGCTCCTTAATTTGCACAAAGCAAAGCTCATGGCTGTGACCCACTCATCCTCTTCTCTAAGAGAGAGATAAGACAACATCTCTCAATGCCCTCGGTTGGGCCATTTACCCTTTCAAAGCCTTAAGTTCTTCCTTGATATGCCAAAAAAAAAACCAAATCCATTGCCTTCGAGTCAATGCTGACTCATATCAACTCTATAGGGTAGAGTAGAGCTGCCACATAGTGCTTCCTAGGAGCGGCTGGTGGATTCAATAAAATATAACCTTCCGGTTAGCAGGCGAACTCTTAACCACTGTGCCACCAGGGCTCCTTAACATATATTGAAAGCATTCTAAATGCCAGAGCCTGTGTTACTAAGTTAACTTTGCTCCAACCCCTACTTAGAGTTGAGTCATATTTCTTTTTCAATTTGGAGACTCCCAAATGTTCAAAGGATTTCATAGATCCTGGGGATCTTGTTCTGATTCAGTATATCTTGGATCAAAACGCAAATTCTTAGCATGGGTTGAACCAAAAATAATTGGTTCAAAGTCCTGTATGGAATTCAGAGCTTTGGTCTTTTGATTCCAATTTTTCAAGTGCTCCAGCATCTTAATGTGTCTTTATTAATTTTAAAAATCAGCTAGGATTACTTTGTTAATGCCAATCAATAATTTGGTTTTACATCATACTTTTCTAGTTACCAGTTTTTGTTGTCAGTTGGTGTCAAGCCGATTCCGACTCATTGTGACCCCACGTGTGCAGAGTAGAACCGCACCGCATAGGGTTTTCAAAGCTACAACCGTTCGGAGCAGATCGTCAAGCATGATGTCCAAGGCATCTCTGGGTGGACTTGAACGACCAACTTTTCAGTTAGCAGTTCAGCACTTAACCATTTGCGCCACCCAGGGACTTTGGTTCTAGTTACTTATGTTTACTGAAAACCAAAAACAGTTTATAAAAACAAATGCCTTTGATGTTTGTCAAAACAAACTCCCATTGTTGGTACTTAAAATGGAATAAATAATTTGGAGGGGCAATATTCATATCAAAATAAAATACAGTGGCTTGTCATATGGTCTCATAAATACCCCAAGGTTAGCCAGTCAGATTTTGAAAATACAATTGATTTTTGATGCATGTATAAATAAAAATAGCACTATACCTTACTCAAACCTCTGCTCTTATAGATAAAAAGAAATCTCAAAGCCCAAGGTGACTTGGTTCAAACGTTTGATTTATTTATGTCACCTGAGTAATAATAACAAACAAAAAGTGACCTTGGAACTGAGCCTTCATATTTTTTTGAAACAAGTAAATATGCTTACATGTAATATAGGCACTCAAACATATTTCTAATTAATATTGTTTCTTCTCAGCTAAGCTAATAAAGATGTAAGATTTTTTAAAACTGCCTTTTAATTACATCTTCAGTTGTATCTTCTCAGTATAAATGAGAAACCACCAGGTGATTATTGCTGCATTTGGTAAAATGAGACCATTTGGTAGAGTCACTGGTCAGTTGACATTCACTGTGATCTCACTATGCTCTGAATACAAAAAAATTGCCCAGAACATGATCTTTTCCTTCCATTAACCCCAGGGAAGGATGTAAACGAAAATCTTAAAATATTTCTAAACAAATATTTATTTTCCAGATGTTTTGAAAACTGAAATTTTGGTTTCACAATAAACCAAATAAACAGTAAATGGAGGTGAAGTTAATCAAGAAAAGTGAGGAAGCTCAGCTTTGAACTAGATTTAGGAAAAAAAAAAGTACCTTCCATTTATGAACTATATTTTTGTCATCAGCTGGAAGGTCTTACTTGAAAGATCTTCAAGGAATGTGACTTAAGGAAGTCATTTTATAGATATTAGTGTTTTTCTTATCTCCTTTACATTTTATAGAATATAAGAAGCTGTCTTTTGTCTTTCCTATTAGACTGAGCTTCTAAAAAGCAGGGATCATGATTAGAACCTCCACGAGTAGCATAGTACCAAATATTTGTGGACTTGGTTGTGAGCCTCAATAAACTTAATTTTTGGTACAAGATAAACTATCTGTTTATATGGTATGCACACACGAGTGTGTTTGGGGACACCTTAAAAATAAGCAGGATACTGCAAGGGGTCGTAGGGTCAGAGAATAAAACTCTAGTCATATAAATGGCTATTGGGAAATTAAGGACAATTGACGGATCCCCCAATTTCTGATTCTCTCCACCCCATTTCCAAAGTCCCTACCGAGCACTGATGGTACAGTGAGGACAAGATGAGCTGAGCAATTGTTGGTACCTAAATTATGATTGGAGAAAGACTTGACCCGTACCTTCAAAGACTCCTGGCAGTGGAAGAGTGGCCAGTGCAGACTGTGAGGCACAGGTGTTCCCTGCTCCGCGCTGGCAGTAGCCCGTCTCCGACAGGCTGCTGCATTCAGCACAAGCTGAGGCTACCAGGTGGTCTTCAAGGACAGCCTGCACTGCCGCCAACTCACTCCTCTGAGGTCAGGGAGAGGGCGTGGGCATACAACCAGGGATCCACTGAAGGTAGAAGTGAATTATTAGAGGGCAAGAGTTGGCATTTGGGAAAATGATTTTTGACTAGTGATAAAGAAATGATTAATTTTCTCAGGACAGTTGTGCTGTATTTAATTCTACTTTAAGGTCAGTGGGAACTTTGAATGAATATTAAAGAGAAAAGATTCTATTACTAACATTGTAATGTAATGTTTACTTAAAATTTACCATATGACTGATTCTCTGCATCTGGGGGAGGACTATCCAATAGGCAAGGTAAGCATGGGCTTACTTGTGCTTACTTACTAATCTCTGCTTACTCTTCAGATTAGTAAGTAAGCACAAGTAAGCCTGTGTTTACCTTACTTACTGGGTCATCCACCCTTGTCAGGGATTGTAAATTTGAAAAAAGGCTTTGATTCTGTAAGAAGTTGCTGTGGGGCTGGGAGACAGATGCTTAGAAGCAGAATCTTTGATGTGGTGAAAACATACAAAATTGTTCACTATGGATGATCTGGTAAATAAGGTAAGCACGGTGCTTATCTTGCCTATTGAATAATCTGTCCCTGTCTGCACCTGTTGTTGTTAGGTGACATTGAGTCGGTTCTGACTCACAGCGATCTGATGTACAACAGAACAAAATGCTGCCCACTTCTTCGACATCCTCACAATCGTTGATATGTTAGACCTCATTGTTGCAGCCACCGTGTCAATCCAACGTGCGGATGGTCTTCCTTTTTCTTTTATTGTGCTTTAAGTGGAAGATAACAAATCAAGTCAGTATCTCATACAAAAAAACTTATATACACCTTGCTATGTACTGCTAGCTGCTCTCCCCCTAATGAGACAGCACACTCCTCCTCTCCACCCCGTATTCTCCTCTCCACCCTGTATTCCCTGTGTCCAATCAACCAGCTCCTGTCCTCCTCTGCCTTCTCATCTCGCCTCCAGACAGGAGCTGCTCACATAGTCTCAAGCACATAGTCTCAAGTGTCTGCTTGAGCTAAGAAGCTCATTCCTCACCAGTATCATTTTTTGTCTTATAGTCCAGTCCAATCCCTGTCTGAAGAGTTGGCTTTGGGAATGGTTCCAGTCTTGGGCTAACAGAAAGTTCGAGGACAATGACCTCCAGAATCCCTCTAGTCTCAGTCAGACCGTTAAGCCTGGTCTTTTTATGAGAATTTGAGGTCTGCATACCACTGTTCTCCTGCTCCATCAGGTATTCTCTGATGTGTTCCCTGTCAGGGTAGTCATTGGTTGCAGCTGGGCACCATCTAGTTCTTCTGGTCTCAGACTGATGTAGTCTCTGGTTTATGTGGCCCTTTCTGTCTCTTGGGCTCATATTGACCAGTATCTTTGGTGTTCTTCATTCTCCTTTGCTCTGGGTGGGTTGAGACTAATTGATGCATCTTAGATGGCCCCTTGCTAGCATTTAAGACCCCAGATTCCACTCACCAAATGTTTTGTTAATACATTTTGTTATGCCAATTGACCTTGATGTCCCTGAAACCATGTTCCCCAGAACCCTGTTCCTGGTACTCTGGCCTTCAAAGCATTCAGTTGTATTCAGGAAACTTTTTAACTTTTGGTTTAGTCCCGTTGTGCTGACCTCTTCTGTATTGTGTGTAGTCTTGTCTTCTTTTTCAATGACTCTCTATCAAGTATAATGTCCTTCTCCAGGGGCTGGTTCCTCCTCCTAATGACATGTCCGAAGTACATTAGATGATGTCTCGCCATCCTTGCTTCTCAGAGCATTCTGACTATACTTCTTCCAAGACAGATTTGTTCGTTCTTCTGGCAGTCCATGGTATATTCAATGTTCTTCACCAATACCATAATTCAAATACATCAATTCTTCTTCAGTCTTCCTTATTCATTACCCAGCTTTTGCATGCATATGAGGCGAGTAAAATACCATGGCCTGGGTCAGAGGCACCTTAGTCTTCAAAGTGACATCTTTGCTTTTTAGTACTTTAAAGAGGTCTTTTGCAGCTGATTTGCCCAATGCAATATATCGTTTGATTTCTTGACTTCTGTTTCATGGGTATTGACTGTGAATCCAAGTAAAATGAAATCCTTGACAATTTCAGTATTTTCTCCATTTATCATGATGTTGCTCATTGGTCCAGCTGTGAGGATTTTTGTTTTCTTTATGTTGAGGTGTCATCCATACTGAAGGCTGTAGTCTTTGATCTTCATCAGTACATGCTTCAAGTCCTCTTCACTTTCAGCAAGCGAGGTTGGCTCATCTGCATAACGCAGGTTGTTAATGAGCCTCCCTCCAATCCTGATGCCTTGTTCTTCTTCATATAGTCCAGCTTCTCAGATTATTTGCTCAGCATACAGATTGAATAAGTATGGTGAAAGGATACAGCCCTGCTGCACAACTTTCCTGATTTTCTCTGCACCTAGGGATATAAAATTTCTATGGCATCTCATCATTATATTTTCTTTAATTCCTAACAAAAATCATGGACAGCTGCACACAAATTGTGACAGTCCTCAGGCCCATGACCTCCTGCATCTCAGCCTGTGCTAGACTCTGCAACTTCAGGCTCTTGCAGAATTTTGTGAATTATCAGACCTTAGCCAGATATACCAGCATGGCCTGGTAAAGAAATGCATTTATCCTAAGGTCCAGATAAGAAAGGCGAGGCCACATCATTACCTCCATGCCGATTCCCCTTTCTACCTTACAATGCCTCTCAATATGAAAGATCATCCAAATTACCTATTCTGCCTTTTAATAGCATCTTCAGAAACTCTAGGATTTGTCCTCTCTCCTTCACCCCAACACACATGCACACACACGCACTCATGAACCCACACACACACACACACACACACACACAATTTGCTAATCCCTTATCCTTAGTTTGCTTTTTGGCACACAAACTCCTTTACAAGCTTTTCAAGCAATAGCCTTTCTTCTATAACTCAACACAATTGATTATGAGATTCATGTTTTAACGTTTCTGAACTAGGGGTACATATTACAATCCATGTTGTTTTATGATTGCAGCATTCTTCCTTTCTTTGTAGTACATAAAATATTGGTGTGTCTTAGCCCCAAGAGCATCACAGATTAGACGGCATACGGTAGTTCTCCTGAGGAGAATTCTCTTATCACTTTTTCCTTGAGTGGAGGGCTTTTACTTTTTCACGTGCCTCCCAATGTGCCCTGCCCCCTTGCTAATGAGTTTAGTTTCTTCTTTGAGGACTACAGAACCCTATGTTCTTGCTGGTAGTTTTGTTCTGACTCATAGTGACCGTATGTACAACAGAATGAAACACTGGCTGGTCCTGCACCATCCTCACAATCATTGTTATGCTTGACCCCACTGTTGCAGCCACTGTGTCAATCCATATCATTGACAGTCTTCCTCTTTTTTTGCTGACCCTCTACTTTACCAAGCAAGATGTCCTTCTCCAGGGACTGATCCCTCCTGATAATATGTCTAAAGTATGTGAGACATAGTCTCGTGATCTTCACTTCTAAGGAACACTCTGGCTGTATTCCCTCCAAGACAGATTTGTTTGTTCTTTTGGCAGGCCATAGTATATTCAATATTCTTTGCCAGCACCATAATTCAAAGGCCTCCGTTCTTTGGTCTTCCTTATTCACTGTTCAGATTTCCCATGCGTAGGAGGCCATTTGAAAACACCATGGCTTGGGTCAGGCACACCTTAGTCTTCAAGGTGACATCTTTGCTTTTCAACATTTTAAAGAGGCCTTTTGCAGCAGATTTGCCCAATGCAATATGTCATTTTATTTCTTGTCTGCTGCTTCCATGGGTGTTGATTGTGGATCCAAGTAAAATGAAACCCTTGACAACCTCAATCTTTTCTCCGTTTACCGTCATGTTGCTTTTTGGTCCAGTTGTGAGAAGTTCTGTTTTCTTTATGTTGAGGTATAATCTATACTGAAGGCTGTGGTCTTTGATCTTCATCAGTAAGTGCTTCAAGTCCTCTTCGCTTTTAGCAAGCAAGGTTGTGTCATCTGCATAAGGCAGGTTGTTAATGAGTTTTCCTCCAATCCTGATGCCCCATTTTTCTTCATATAGTCCAGCTTCTCGGATTATTTGCTCAGCATACAGATTGAATAAGTATGGTGAAAGGATGAGTTTAGTTTCTTCTTTGAGATCTGTAGAACCCTGTGTAGAGCTCCACTATTCTGTATAATTGCAATGCATTATAAGAACTTACTTATAAACCTGTCTGATTTTTTAGACTGTGTATTGATTTATATGTATGAATCATTTCCTATTGACCTATTTATTCTTTTTTATATAAAATGAGTTTTTGTAAAATTGAGAGAAAAAATATATATTATGATAATAAATTACTTGATAGGTAATGCTAAGTGGAAAAGTATTCTCCCTAATAAATGTCACCATTAGTTTTCCTTATTCCTAGTCCTGTGTCACCAAAGCTAAGAATTGTATCTGTCTTAACTGTGGTTATGAGTAAAAATAAAATTAATCTATGTAATTGTACCAATATTTTTCATATGCATCATTATTTGAATTCCAATGAAAGTTTTACAAGAATTTACTTTGGTCGTTCATACTAAGGATTTTGCCTCATAAACCTGATGAATTTACTCCTTTTTTTTTTCATATGATAATTATTAAATAGTCGGGTTTGCTCAGGAACTCTGATGGCACACTGGTTAAGAGCTACAGCTGCTAACAAAGGCTGGCTGTTCGCATCCACCAGCTGCTCCTTGGAAACCCTGTAGGGAAGTACTCCTCAACCTTATAGGGTAGCTATGAGTTGGAATCGACTGGACAGCAATGGGTGGGTTTTCTAAATTACTGCCAGTATTAAGAGGAAGCTTTAAAAGGCAATGCTATAACCCCTTTGGAAGACCTATTAAAAATTATTACAATACACCACTTTTGATTCTCAGGCCATTTTTCATCTTCTCTAATGCCCTACCATGGTGATTGAAGTATGAAACCTGTTTTAAAGGAAATGTTTGTGTATGGAGTATAAAGCAAATTTTAGGTGGAAATCTATACAAACTCTTATACTGTATTTTTACCGAAATAACCCATGTGTTATACATTTTTTTGCCAACTCTGCCCTCCCCCGACAATGTTAAGCATGCTATGCTAATTTTTTTAATATGTAAAATATTTAGCATAGCATGTGTCTTAGTCATCTAGTGCTGCCATATCAGAAAAAACACAGGTGGATGGCTTTAACAAAGAGAAATTTATTTCCTCACAGTAAAGTAGGCTAAAAGTCCAAATTCAAAGTGTCAGCTCCAGTGAAAGCCTTTCTCTCTCTGTCGGCTCTGGAAGAGGGTCTTTGTCGTCAATCTTCCCATGGTCGATCAGCTTCTCAGGCACAAGGACCCTGTGTCCAAAGGACACGCTCTGCTCCTGGTGCTGCTTTCTTGGTAGTATGAGGTCCCCCAATCTCTGCTTGCTTCCCTTTCCTTTTATCTCTTGAGAGATAAAAGGTGCTGCAGGCCACACTGCAGGGTAACTACCTTGGATCAGGGAGGTGACCTCAGTAAGGGTGATGTTAAAATCCCACCCTAATCCTCTTAGCATAAAATTACAATCACAAAATGGAGGACAGCCAGGCAATACTGGGAATCATGGCCTAACCAAGTTGATATACACATTTTTTGGAGGACATAATTCAATCCATGACAGTGTGCTTACAAAAATACCTTGGAGGAGGGTGAAGTTGGCAAAAATAAATAAGTAATTAAATGAAAGGATAACAAGCTTGTTATTTGCATAAAAATATAGTATATTTATCAATAGAAATCCTGTCACTGGTAATCAGAATACTAACCTTTATATGGAAAAAAATTAGAAAAATATGAATACCCAATGAAAATAAGTTCCTGCAAAGCAATGACAAATGAGTCTGTAGCTGTGTTTGGATTACAGAATTTTTTTTCAGAATTTTGTCTTTGTTCAAAACAAAATGTTCCCTTCTTTGAAAGAAAAAAAAAGGAAAGCACTGCTTGTTTTTCAATTCTTTTTTTTTTTTGACTTTTGTTATATAAGTACATAAGCATACATGAAGAACATTGGTTAGTATGTAAATATATGAAATGTCTGTATACTAATGTTGAGAATCAAAACATTTCTCATGACTGACCAGCTTTTCAAGTACCATTAAAAACCAGAGTCCATCAATTCTATCAATGGTTAATATTTTATATTTCTAAAGTACAACAGCATTAGTGTCCTCTTGTCTGTATTCTTACGTCTTTCAGTTTTCCTTACCCTCACAATGTCCTGTGCAGCACCTCTGGGGTCCAGGGATGTGTAAAGTGAGATCTTCAGTATTGATGGGGGCATAGTTCTTAATCCCTTGGCAGTCATTCTGTTTTGAGCAAAATGGAAACTTGGTGACATCATATGCTCAGACAAATTTTCATATAAATTGGCAGGTCCTTTTTTGATAGTACCCCAGTTAAAATTTGGGTTGTACAAGTTAGGAAAATTTTGTTAACACCAGAAAGGTAAAAGAGAGTGCTATATTCATGTCCTTGGGGCTACGGCTGTTGCAGTTCAAGATCGTTTTAAAGTGTAGAATCTGGAGGCTTACTATCTCTGAGTGCAGAATATTTTTTTTCTCTGAATTAGCATTATGTTTCAGTCTTTTATATTTAAAAAAAATACTTGAGGTTTTACAGTATTTTTACTATACTTATATTTCTAGTTTTTGGTTGTCCTGTTTTTCTCCCTGACATTAAATATATTTTTTTCTTCACTATGATTTTTCAATGATTACATTTCCTTTAAAGAACAAACTATCAAATCTTTAGCTGCTTGACTCACAGGGATGAATAATAGGATACAGAGAGTTTTATTTGGTAGGTTACAAATCTAGTTCAAATTCACCCCAGGCCTGTAATGATCAAAAGCTGTTACTGTCTGATGGTTGTTTTGGTGTCTTGCCAGAAAAACATTGGTGAAGCCGACTGTTACTTTAATGATATATGCAGTGATAAAACAAGAATATTGCAATGTTGACCTCATTATTAGTGTTTTGAGAGGACAAACATAATGATTTTAAATTGCCCTTCCTTCTTGTGTAGAGATACGAGCTTTTCAGGTTAGGGTTTAAAGCTGGCTTATAGGGAACTACTGCAAGGTCACCTAATGAATTGATTCAGTGGATATATGAATTAACTCTGTAATCTAGTCATTATGGAAACCTATACAATCATGTCTCTTAATCTGATGAAAAAGTAGAAAATTAATTGCAGGAGTCTTGCAAATAATGAAGAAATTTTATGATCCCACCAATACTGAATTGCACTTTACTGGCCACACCTACCTGGTCACCCTAAGAAACTCATATTTTCATTTTTACCAATTGGATCACATTTATATTGCTTCCCTTATATGGAGAGTTTCTATAGAAATTTCTGTTGAACAGGCTTGTTATTTAAAGATTTCCATTAATACATTTTCTTTATGTTGAAATCTGTACTCTGATGAAAAGCACTTTTACCTGACTGGTTTTCTTGATTATCTTTTCCTCAACGCTTTCGAAAAGCCAGGTTAACCCTAATGTTATATTAACCCATTATAAAAATTTGGTACTCATTGATATAATACGTGGAAATATAGTTGTGGAAAACCTGGTGGCATAGTGGTTAAAAATTGCAGCTGCTAACCAAAAGTCGGCAGTTCGAATCCACCAGGTGCTCCTCGGAAACCCTATGGAGCAGTTCTACTCTGTCCTACAGAGGTGGTATGAGTCGGAATCAACTCGATGGCAACAGGTTTGGGTTTTTTTTTTTTTTTTATTAATCCAACTTTTTTTTTAATTGTACTTTAGATAAAGGTTTACAGAACAAACCAGTTTCTCATTAAAGGTGTTTTTTTTTTTTTAATACACTTGTATTCATTTTAAACTTGTGTGCGTCTAAAGAAAAATTTTAAATATATGAAACATACTAAATTTCATATTTTTTTATTCACTGGAAAGTAAAATAGAAAATGGGATGTATTATCTACATTGGTTGGCACTTTTTTATTGTTGTAAAAATACTTGTAAGACAAGTTTGGTACTTTATTTTAAAGGAGATTTTCATGGTCTGTTACTTTATCCATCTAAGGATTAAAATCTCAGTGCTATTCCAGATAACGTGAAAAAATCTGATGTCAAAAAACTGCTTGTATCTTGGCACTGACTTAATACAAATAAGGGTGAGGTGTTTTAACCGTATTAGCATATATTGGAAGAAGATTTGCAGAGGTAGATTTAAATTTAGCACCACTGACCCTCTAGGGAGAAGAAATGGATCCTGATCTCTAACCATATGGATCTAACTTGTAGGCCCTGGAAATGCAAACTAAGAAAAATAAATAAATAAATAAGGACAACAAAAATCCCAGCCTTAAAACACGCTTTGAATCTTTGCTTTCAGCAGTGCTTAACTTTGCTGCTGTTTCACCTGAACCGGTTGCCCTCGAGTGGGTTCCGACTCATCACGACCCTATAGGACAGAGTAGAACTGCCCCATAGGGTTTCCAAGGAGCAGCTGGTGGATTCAAACTGCCAGCCTTTTGGTTAGCAGCTGAGCTCTTAACCACTGTGCTACCAGGGTTCCATTTCACCTGAAGAAACAAGGAAAAGAAGGGAAAAAAAATAGTTAATACGAAAACTTAATAAACCGCTTTCACATTCCTGGTCTTTTGCAATCTGAGATTTACATCCTTCATGCATTTTCTTTATGCATTAAAAAGGAAAAATAAAACTTGATATGTGAAGCAAAGAAATAATGACAAAAAATGGGAATTTTTTATTTGTTCTTTGGTGTGAATTGGCATAGGCATTATGATGAAGTTAAAACACAGAGGTTAATTGAAAAACGAGATAAACAAAGCCCCTTGAAGGTCTCTGAATAATTTCTCCTGGCAGCATTGACAGTCCACAAACATCAGGCACTAAAACATACTCCGAACTGCTGGAGATTAAAAAACAAACAAACAAAAAAAAAGCTGAAGTTAATTGTCTTTCTGTTCCTTCCACCTCATTTCAGCCCAATTATAACTGGGAAAAGTCATTCTGTCTAATTTGCATTAATGCACCTCTATGGAAAAATAACTTATCAGTGAATTTGTTTTTTTTTGAAAATATGGACGTACTTAAAATTGCTTGTGAAATTCCTGGATGACAATTTCTAAATTCTCCTAAGATGCCTTTGAATTACCAATGGTACTAAAAATAGTTGAGATATATTGATACCCCATTGCCAAGGAGTCGATGCCGACTCATAGTGGCCTTAGTAGTAGAATTCTCTCGTAGTAGAACTGCCCCATATGAGTTTCCAAGGAGTGGCTGTTGGATTTGAACTGCTGATCTTTTGGTTAGCAGCAGAACTCTTAACCACTGTGCCACCGGGGCTCCTTAACATATATAGCATCCTAAATGCCAGAGCCTGTGCTAAGCGCCCCATGTGGATTATTTTATTTAATTATTTCATTTAATCCTCAGAACAACCCCGTGTTATAGACCTTCTTACCATCCCCATTTCACAGATGAGGAAGCAGAGGTTTAGAGAATTTAAGTAGCAAGCTTAATGTCATGTTAGTGAACGTTAGAGCCAAGATTCAAACCCATGCAACCTGACTTCAAATTTTTAATCACTACTCTAATTTGATATCATTAATATACTTATATTTGATACTATCATTAATGTACTTATTTTGATTTAAATTTAATTGATAAAATAATTGTCAATTAAACTGCCTTTTCTTCATCTTAATACGAAAGGAGAAAACACTGGGGCAATATCATATCATTAGTTCATTTACTCATGTTTCTTTCAGGGCAACTTTACTATGAAGCTCATATTCTCATTTCTAGTACTTAATGGAAATGTATTTAGATTTCTTCTGTTCAACAGTAGAAAAGCTAAAAGTCTGAATAATGTCAGTCATTTTGTCTCTAGTGCAAAACCAAGCCAAGAGGTGTTAGTATTTTCAAGAGAATTTTTTTTGTTCTTATATTCATGCAGCAGATCTGATCACAGTTAGGTCTCCAGCTATGCTTGATGTCATGTTTTCTCTCAAATGGTATGGAAATATTATCTTTATTGCTGTTAATTGACAGACTTGGAGCAGAAGCTGAATCTATTCAAAACCAGTTATATTAATAGGTGCGCTTCTCCACAGAGGCCTTTATTTTCAAAGCACTGGGCTCATAGCCCCCTTTTGTGCCTCTTTCTGGTGCTAAAGCGTTCATAATGACGAGGAGCATCTGGCTGGAAACTATTGTTTCTCATTAAAAGGACATGTCTCTGAAGCTTTTGGGGATTCTGTGTGCTGAACAATGCAGACTCTGAGCATTTTGCCCTTTTCATAATCTGTAAATGTCTGTTGTTGCTGCTGCTTCTAGCCTAAGGTACATACTTGCTGTTGCTCAGCTTCTGAGCTTTTAAATATGAGTGGGAATGCAATCAGTGGCTGCGTGTCCTTCTTTGGTTTGGACAACATTTTGGTTTCTCTGCCTTTTCTGTTGTCTGCTATAAATAAATAAGCTATAATAATAAAAGTGGCAAATATCCTCAAAAACAATCACATTGGGTAATTTTCAATATTTTGTGTATTTAAATTCCTTCTTAGAATGGTAAATTTTTGACTCATGCCAGGTTTGTCCAAGAGATAGAAAACTGGACAGGGAGTATCGATTCCTGCTTGAGTCATAAACCTTCCTGGGCATTAATTTCCTCATCACTGAAAAGAGAAGAATTATTTCCCTGTTGCTTCCATGGGGCTCTCACGAGCTTCTGTCCAGGCACTGGGGAGAATTTGGCTTACTAAATCAGTTTTTCAGATCATTAGAAAAAATTTCTATTTGGTCTGCACAGTGTGTATTACCTTTGGTCATATGTAACTATGCCATGTTGTCCTCTCTGGACTTCAACCTTCTCTGCTAGTTTCCTAGATTATAGGAATAGAGAGATCTGCCTCCATGAAGTTTCCTCACAAACAGAATCATGTGAAAACTAAACAGAGAGAGAAAGAGAGGGGGAGGGAGAGAGAGAGAGAAAGAAAAGGAAGGTAAGATAGAGCACATTTGTTTCTTGTAGGACCAGTTGGATATAGTTCTAAAACCCAAAGAAACCAAACCTGGTAGCACTGAGGAAATTCCAAATCATAGTGACCCTCTAGGACAGGACAGAACTGTCCCATAGGGTTTCCAAGGAGCATCTGGTAGATTTGAACTGCCAACCTTTTGGTTAACAGCCAAACCGTTAATTACTGTGCCACCATGGCTCCAGGGATTTAGTTCTAGGCACTTGGATTTATTGTTTTGCTGTAGGCATTAGGATTAGTGCTAATTTCCATTGTTTTGGCTCCTTGAGAAGGAAAACCTTCAAATCAGGACAGTTAACATGACTTCTTCATTAAAAAGAGAAAAACAAATTACTTTGAATTAAAAACAATGCATTGTTTGCCATTGCAAACAGTGGGAGGGAATGGAAATGTACCTTTATTCATGATAAATGCAAATTAAATCTCAACCTGTGATGGCTGCAGTTGATTTTCAGAGGAAGGGGTTTTCAGTAAGAAGAACAATGCTGGATGTGAAAGTGCAGATAGCAAATGTGGAAAACAAAACACTTTTCTGCATGAAACACATATCAATTTCTAGGATATAGCTATCTAAGTTTTTATTTTGTTGTTGCTATCGTTTTCTAACCATGTCTTGGGGCTGCCATGGCACTTTCCTGGTATTGCACAGTAATTGTGGATTTCTTAGGATGGAATAAGGAAAATGGTTTTCCTTCTGAGAGAATGTTCATGCAAGAAAGAGCTTTAAAGGCTTCCTTAGGAGATCATACAGACTATGGGAAGCAAATGGGCATAAGACGTATGAGACAGAATGGTGGAACACCTGGAGATTGACTCAGCTGGAACGGAGGTTGTGGGCCTCTGAACAAGGGTGGATGGAAGTGGCTGAGGAGGCAGGTGTTTAGGAAGGGTTAGAAAAGCATTCATATTATTACATATGCGAAAGTTTTCTGAATTGCTCTAAACACTAAGTGACTGAACTCACTCTTCTCTTAAAGCTCAGTTTGGTAACTCCAATTGCAGTTTTGTTTCTCATTCTTCTCTGTTTTTAGCATGTAAGTTATATTGAGCTAACTCATTTGAAATAGAGAAGTGCTAGTTTTCTGAACTAGCCAACCAGCCTCATTTCAAAGTCTGTTGTTCATTTCCTGTCACGATTGTTTTTTTAAAACACAATATACCTATTAAAATAGTTACTAACTCAGGTAGCCTGTAGGCACAATTCCAGTTGTTTTTTTTTTTTTTTAATCTATTTAGGGTACTGTGTAAGTAAATTTCTGAATATACGTGTATCTATTTGTTCATCTTTCCATTTATGGGAATGTAAATCTTCCTAGAAAGGGAGCTTCCTAGAATTTGAGATAAGTCAAGGACATTACATATGTTGAAACTCCATGTTTACTAAAAAATGAAGTAATGTAAAAATGGAGTTTAAAAAATTTTGATGAATTTCACGTTTATTTTCATCAAAATCAAAACAAACCAAACCCGTTGCTGTCGAGTCAATTCTGACTCATAACAACCTTATCGAACAGAGAAGAACTGCCCCACAGGGTTTCCAAGGAGCGACTGGTGGATTGGAACTGATGACCTTTTGATTAGCAGCCTAATGCTTAACCACTGTGCCACCAGGGCTCCATTTTCATCAAATTAACCCAAAAATGCAGTATAGTATAACTGCGCCATTTCAATGATGACTATAAGATTTATAAAAAGGTAAATGTATTGGTACACTATATCTTGTTGTTGTTGTTAGGTGCTGTTGAGTCAACTCCGACTTATAGGGGCCCAGTCCTGTGCCATCTCAGGACAGTAGGTTTGTTTGAGCCCATTGCTACAGCCACTATGTCAATCCATCTCACTGGGGGTCTTCATATATTTTTACACACACGTCATATAATTGGGGAATTGGATATAAGTTTAAAGTTTTATGGTAAGTGTCTCTGTGGCTGTTCCTATTACTTCAGTAAGACACAATGTCAAAGTCAAAATGTCAGATCCTTTATGTAAGGTCGGGAAACTCTAATGGTGTAGTGGTTAACTGCTACGGGTCGGCAGTTTGAATCTACCAGGTGTTTCTTGGGAACTCCAAGGGGCAGTTCTGTTCTGTCCTATAGGGTCGCTATGAGTGGGAATCAACTCGATGGCAATGAGTTTAGTTTTTGGGTTGGTTTTATGTAAGGTACAGGGCCCAGTGGAACTTTTTGTTCTCTATGAGGTTCACCAAACCCATTGCGGTCCAGTTGACTCTGACTCACAGCAACCTTATAGAACAGAGTAGAACTGCCTCATAGTTTCCAAGGAGCAGCTGGTAGATTTGAAGTGCAGACCTTCTAGCTAGCAGCCAAGCTCTTAACCACTACACCACCAGGACTCCACAGATTGTCCTTACCTGGGACATTTCAGAGGCCTTCATTTTGAATTTTAATTTTATTTAAGGAATTCATTTTGAATTTTTATTTAAGGAAGAATTTTTGTTTAAACAAGTTTTTGTTTTGTTTAAGGTAAGAGGTGAAAGGTATCAGTAGTGGTAGCAGAAAGACCTAGGCCTGGACTTTAGGCAACCTCAATAACCAGGGTTCAACAATGATGCAGCCCCTACTGGATATGGCTGTAGGTGGCAAAGAGGGAAAATTAAAGACTCCAAAGGCACATTTACTTACAAAGCTGTATAGGACATTGCATCAAAATATCTGAATTCAAATCTATGTCGTTGAGCCAACTAAATCCTTCCAAGTCTCAATATCCTTATCTATAAAGAGGGAATAATAACTTCTGTCCTTTGTAACTCTTGAGAAAGTTTTTCTGAGCAAAAAAAAAATAAATAAAAGGAGTTAATGTATCTAAAAATGCATTGTTAATGCAATGCCATTGTAGTAGTTTCCTAGGCTTGCCCCAACAAAGTACAAAAACTGGGTATCTTATAAGAACAGAAATTTATTGTCTCACAATTCTGGAAACGAGGAGTTTGAAATCAGGTGTTGATTCCTTCAGAGGCTTGAGGGAGAATCTCTTGTATACCTCTCTCCCAGTGTCTGTCCACTGATCCTTGGCATTCCTTGACTTGCAGCTCCAATCTCGGCTTTTGTTATTACATGGCCATATTCCCTCTGTGTCTCTTCTCCTGTTTTATTTGGACATCATTCATTTTGGATTAGAACTTAACCTACTCCAGTATGACCTCTTGTTAACTGATGACATCTTCAAAGTACCTATTTCCAAACAAGGTCACATTCACAGATGGTGGGGGTTAGGACTTCAACTTTTTGACGCACACAGATCAATCCATAACAGTCACGCATACCTGTTCTTAAGGCAAAGAAGGTCAGTATAGCCACAGTCTGTGATCTTTTGCTATGAAAGTTGACAGTAAATAATTGAACAGAAAAAATTAAAAAAATTGAAACCTAGTGGTCTTCTCTTTTTTCTTTGCTTCAGTGAGAGCTTTGTACAATACAGCAAGAACTGGTCTGAAAAAACATAGAAGGACACTTAAAGTTAAATAGGAATATAATGCCTTTAAAAATGAAACATGAAAACTAGCTTTCCATTGTCAGCTGAATCCTGAATTTATTGCCCTGTGCTTCTTCTATTAGCATTGATAATTAAAGCAGTATAAGGAATGTATTACATTTTATGTTAATAGTGTCATGCTGGCTGCTGTGGGACCCTGGGCCTGATCTCTATCCCCTCTGCAGGTAAATCTTTGATCTCACCTTTAAAAAGCACATTAAACATTCTGGAAGAGAATCTTTAAACTTGAGGGGTTCTCCAGTGATCTCTTCAGTATCAGAAGCTCAGATTAGAGGATGACATGTTATAATCTTTTGACTATTGCCTGACCTATGTTAGCAATGGAATAGTAGAAAAAGCCTTAGGATATTATATTTCTTATTTTTTGCTTTGGGCTGAACTTGGGGATCTACTAAGGCCATAAAGAAAGTATCAGCATGCCAGAGCTATCCATTTTTGCATAATACACTTGCTTTTTAAAAAATCTGAAATACTACATTTATTAAAAATAGCAGTAATAAACTATTTTTGTAACATTTTTCAAATTAGTGTATGACCAAAACAGCAGCATATTTGCTATAGGAAATTAAAATATATAAACTTCAGTTTCTCACTATTAAATTCACTTCTATTATTTCTTTCTATGATACTTTGTAAACTCTTTTAATTAATTTTTAAACTAAATTCTTGATTTTATTAAGAGTCCTCTAGTTTTTCCACTGACGTCCTTCTTCTGTTCTAAGACCCCATTCAGGATACTACATTACTTAATCATTATGTCTTCTTAGTCTCCTTTTGTCTGTGACGGTTTTTCAGTCTTTGCTTGTTTTTCATGACTTTGACAGTTTTGAGGAGTATTGGTCATGTTTTTAGTAGCCTAGTCCTCAATTTGGGTTTGTTTGAATTTTCCTCATGCCTAGACTGGGGTTATGGGTTTTGAGGGAAGAATACCATAGGGGGAAGTGCCCTTCTCATAGCACCATATCAGGGGTACATGATATATACCTGACTTATCACTGGAGATGTTGGCCTTTATCACCTGACTAAGGTAGTATCTGCAGATTTCTCCGTACTCTATTCTTGGAAACGAGTCGTTAAGTCCAGTCCACACTCAAGGGAGAAACGAATTAACCACAATCTGTTGGAGGGGGGAGTATACATTCATTATTGGTAATACATCTGTAAGGATGTTTATCTCATAGCCACCATTTACTTATTTATTCAACAATTTATTTATACCAGCATGGCCTCATGCATATTTCTTTTATACTTTGTGTTGTAATCCATTATTTATTTTATTGTGTAATTTTTCCTAGCTTTGGCCCTGGTGAGCTCTTTCAGGGTGACTCTTTTTGCTATTATCTTTTAGTTGTAAATGTATCTTTTTCTGGAAACCCTGGTGACGTAGTGGTTAAGTGCTATAGCTGCTAACCAAAAGGTCAGCAGTTCGAATCCACCAGGTGCTTCTTGGAAACTCTATGGTGCAGTTCTACTCTGTTCTATAGGATCGGTATGAGTCAGAATCGACTTATGGCAATGGGTTTTGGTTTTTTGGTAACTTTTTCTAAATTTTTGGAATTATTTTCCTCACCTGTGACATTGAGAATACGTGGATACTGCATTTTTTTTTTTTTTATAATTCTATTACAAAGTTAAATATGTGGGAATCCTTTTAGATAAAGATATCCTGCCTTGAAAGTAAAAACAGGATTGAAATTGTGACTGGTTGTCCTTATTTTTGATGTTACAAAGATTATTCTTCACCTATGCCTTGCCTAAGGAGCCTAATGGTGCAGTGGTTAAGCGATTGGCTGCTAACCAAAAGGTCCGATGTTCAAACCCACCAGCTGCTCTGCAGAAAAAAGATGTGGTGGCAGTCTGCTTCTGTAAATATTACATCCTTGGAAACCTTATGGGGCAGTACTACTCTGTCCTATAGGGTGGCTGTGAGTCAGAATTGTTTGGATGGCAAAATGTTTATGCTTGTCTTTCTTTAAGTAGGCTTAATATGATGTAAGGTGGTGGTCACAAGTGAGAAACACAAAAACATATATTATCTGAAGAGTATATTCATGAAGTTCTTCTCGGGAATAAAATCTTAAAACAGCAATGGGAGATTTATCCAATGAGAAACATTTGAAATCATTGCACTGTCCACACCAGGGTCTGATCCTAGCATTCTGAAACTCTTGATTCACTATTTCTAAGTTTAAAGTTTATGGGGAAGTAGCCAGCTTCAGATGTATTGTACAAGATAAACACATGAACTTGGAAGTAAAGAACACTTGGATTCACACCTAGGCTCTGCAATTTACTGGCTGTAGCAGTTTGTAAAAGTTTCTTTCTCTCTCTGAGCTTTAGTTTCCTCATCTGAAATATGCGATGAATAATAGTACCAGATTCACAATTTTGTTGTGAGCATTAAATATAAATCTTATCTATTACTGTGTAAAATATTATCCTCTCCCGCCAAATAGAAACCCACATATTTATATTAGCTAACGGTTTCTATGGGTCAGGAATCTGGGCATGGCTTAGCTGGGTCCTCTGCTTTGTTTCTCTCACAAGACTGAAATCAAGTATTGACCATGGCTGATACTCAGTAAGGAACGAATGCACTTCCAAGCTCACTTAATGTGGTTTTTGGCAGGATTCAGTTCCTGGAGGGTTGTTGGACTGAGCGCCTTGATACCTTGCTCACTGTTAGCTGGAAGCAGCCCTCAGTTCTTTGCCATGTGGATCTCTTCATTATGGCTACTTGCTTCATTAAAGCCAGCAAGCAGAGAGAGTTCGCTAGCAAGATGGAGCCACAATCTTTTGACACCTAATAATGTACATTTCCTCAGAATTGTCATATTGGTTATAACCAAGTCACTCAAGGTAAGAGGATTACTCCAGGCTGTGACTATCAGGAGGCATGAATCATTTGGGGCCATCTTAGAGGATGCCTGCATCAGTTGGATAACACATGTAATGTACTTGGTAAAGTTCTGGGCACTTAGTAATCACTCGATAAATGCGAGCAGTTACTACTACCACATCGTCATTATTATCACTTTATGTGCTCATTTTGCTTTTACTTCATTTCACACTTCCAGCTTTTTTTTTAAAAGTAATTATGCTATGAAACCCAAACTGAAATATTTTTTAGTTCAAAATAATTTTTCCATATATGGTCTGTGACACCTAGGTAGACACTGGCTGATGATTTTGAAATAGTCTTTTTTTTTTTTTCTACAGGACAAAGCTTATTTGCATTGCAGTCAGACAAGAATCATTTGCATTGTCAATAGTTATCCTGAGGTGTTTGAAAATACCCTAATCAATGACAAATAGTAAATCAAACAGCAGTTGTTAAGTGCCGTCAAGTTGGTTCTGACTCATATCGATCCCACGTACAACAAAATGAAACACTGCCCTGTCCTGTGCAGGGCTTCAAAACTGTTCATTCTCCTTCATGCCCCTGCTGAGAATTTGCATCTTGATTCTAGATATACTGAAGCAGAATCTACATTTCGGCAAGATGTAATTTTTCAGCAGAGTATTGAACTGAAAAGAGCCATTCCAAGCCCTGGTCCTGCACCATTTTTACAATCGTTGTTGTTTGAGTGAGCCCTTTGTTGCAGCAACTATGTCAATTGAAATATTCTCGCAAAGAAAATTTTACTGCATACAAGTAATTATGGAAAAAAAATTCCAATCCTAGACTGATATAATTAAGAACATTTTGAACACCTGAATAATGCATGGCTTGATAATCTTGAAATGCACTGGATATTAAGAGCTATATTTTTACTTCTAACCTTGTTATTGATTTGCAGGGTGTCAAATACTGAATCTTTGTCTGCTTTAGTTTTATTATTATTGTAAAGGTTTAATGATGTTAATCTAATTTTGCAGTTTGTGAGATAAAATAATTTCGGAATCATTGAGTACACATGGATTTCTGTGGACAGGCATTAAATGAGTCTGATTTTTCTCTATATAGTAATACGTGTAGAGGGAAAAAAGTTGGCCCCTTTTTCAACCATATTACACAGTCGGGTTTTGCAATTTACTGGCCATTGCTAGTTTGGGAAAGTTACTTTATCTCTCTGAGCTTTAGTTTCCTCATCTGAAATATGTGATGAGTAATAGTACCAGATTCACAATTTTGTTGTGAGCATTAAACACATATCTTACTTATCTCTTATTGTGTAACAAATTATCCTTCTCCCAGCCCCTAAATAAAAACCCATGCATTTATATTATCTGACATTTTCTGTGGGTCAGGAATCTTGGCATGGCTTAGCTGGGTCCTCTGCTTTGTTTCTCCCGTAAGACTGAAATCAAGGTATTGACCGTGGCTGAGATCGCAACCAAAGACTCAATCAGGAAAGAAGGCACTTCCAAGCTCACTTAATGTGGTTTTTGGCAGGATTCAGTTCCTTCAGTCCTCTCTCACTTTTCCTTTTGCTGTTCTTTGACTTAGTTTTTTTAGGTTAATTCAACTATCACTCCTTTTCTGCCAAATTTATTTTAAGTGACAATCATTGTTCCATGTATTAGTTTCCTATTTCTGCATCACAAATTACCGCAGATTTACTGGCTTAAAATAGATGTATTTATCAGCTTCAGTTCTGTAGGTTGAAAGTCCGGGCGAGGTTAATTGGGTGCTCTGCTCAGGGTCTCACAGGCTAAAGCCAGGGTACTGGCTGGGCTTTGTTTCTGCATTTTTGGAGGCTCTGAGGGGGAAAATCCACTTCCATTATCATTCAGGTGTTGGCAGAATTAAGTTTCTTACAGATGTAGGACTGAAGTTCTGGATTCCTTGCTTACTGTCAATTGGGAGGTATTCTCAACTCCTAAAAGCTACCTGTATTCCTTGCGACATGGACTGATCCATCTTCAAAGACAGCAGTGGAAAATCTTCCTTGTACCAAATCTCTCTCACAGTTCAAATCTCTTTAACCAGTAAGAGGCCAGTCCCTTTTAAGGGATTACCTGATTAGGTCAGGTCTACCGAGAATAATCTCCCTTTCTTAAAAGCCAACTGTGCTATATAAAATAACCTAATCATGAAAGGGTCTGTCCCATCTTATTCACAGTTCATACCTATACTCAAAGAGTTTACATACCAGAGAATGGGAATCTTGGGCCCATTAGAATTCTGCCCACCGTATCCCTGACACATAATCCTCACTGTTGGTGAATCCGATTGAGGGTATTTTGTTTATTTGAATGTCCCACATCGCAGAAACTTGGAAATACTATAGTAAGGCCTTGTGTACTCACTACAGTGATAGTCAAAGTCTTGCTTCTGTCCCATTGAACGTATCTGAGAATTGGCACAAGTTTTTCTATATCCTGTAATTAGAATAAAGTTTGCTTTTCTCCTTTGGTATTTCAACTTTTTTTTTTGTATTTCAAATTTTTTTGTGGATAGTTTTCTAGAGGGACTTTGGAATTATTTTACTGATTTTTAATTTTTATAAAAAACTTTAACAAACCAGATAGAAATGTCAGGCAGTGTTCAGTACTTTAACTGTTGAGCCTCACTTGTAAACTCTCTCAGAAGATCAGTAAATCTTATTTCATTAATCAGTGACACTATAATTCTGGGTATATTATTTAGTACTTTGAAGTATATATTGATAGTTCTCAAGACATACCAACTAATAAAAACAATAAGAAAAGAGGAATATGATCACTTATTCATTTTACAAACAAATCTTTTTCTGGGGGACAAATGCCACCTAATATTGGTGCTATTACTGGAAAATAACAAATTGAGAGCTAAGCTATATTGTGAGTAAACACAGGATTGAAATCAAAAGAACAATTTAAACAAGAATCTAAAGGTTAAAGGAAAGGAGTAATTCTGTGACATGGACATGGAAGCCATGATACTTTTGTGGAGTATGGAGTGTCCTCCTTCTTCTGAAACCCCATTCCTTTGTTTTAAGGAACAGACAAATGGGTTAGTATTTATTGTATAGTTCTATCTCTTTTTTTTATCCCATTCATTCGATTGGTAGAGCCTTAAAGGAAACATGAAAGACCCCTCTGCTCCTTTTTCCCTTCTCTGTTGTGCAAACTCTTTGAGTATAGGTAAGAACTGTGAATAAGATGGGATAGACCCTATGCAAATTGAACCCTACTTCTTTTTTGAGTCTGCTCTTTATATTTTTCAGTGCAAGAGAGCACTTGGAAAACTGAAGAAGCAGCTTGTCTACCATATCTAGAAGTGCCTTAGCCTCAGTCCTGTGGGTGGGAACACAAAGTTCTTTCTGGTTTTCTTTTTGCCAAATATTCCTGGCCCCTGTGATGTCTCCACTTAAACTTGTGAAGAAGGGATGATTCTGCTTCTCCCTTCGTTCTTCTCTCTGTAACTCCTTGATTTACTAGATTAAATTCCTGAAGTTCAGCCTATTTACCATTTCTGCATTGGTTCCCTTCTCTTATTTTCCTTCACTGCTCAACCTCGCTGCTCTCCAGGGTTACTTCCTGACAAGGATAGATGAATGAATGGTACTGGGACATACAATGTGAATTGCAAAGGAATAGCAAGAGTACAGTTTAAGGCTTCACAAGACAAATATAAACACGGTAGTTGAAAGAGAAATTAGAATGATGTAATAAAGAAATGTTTAAGAGGAATGCAACACAAAGAGAGCATGAATAAGGAAGAAAGAGATTTACAGCAAAAGTTACTGAAGTCGGATCTACTAAAGATTTACATCTATGACCTATTTTAAACCAGTGTCTGAGCATAATTGAATATGGGCTATGTAGTAATTTATTGGTAGTCTCACCACTTTTTCTTAAATTGTCTGAAGACGGTTTAGCGGAAAGATACAGTACCTTCTGATGAATATGAGATGGGTCAGTGCTTTTAGGGGTACTGTAGAGGTTGACTATTGATTAACATGTTTATGAGACCATTTTTAAAGGAGGCATGAAAATATATAGCAACATAGCTAATAATACATTGTAATATACTGGACATGATAAGAATGCTGCTTAGTTCTAAGCCACTATTAGGAAGACATGTACTGTGTCTTGACTCTTCATCCATCTTTATGAAGCTATTTAAAGTAGTGTTGAAAAGTCCTTTATCTTTTAATTTTAGAGACAGGCATACCCAAGAGGCGCTAGAATGTGATACCACTTCTGTGACATTGGGCAAGACATTCTTCTAAGCCTTGGTTTCCTCACTAATAAAATGCAGATAAATATTAAAAAAACAAAAACCCCACCTAAGTTGAGAAAAATAAATGAACTAACACATGTAAAGCATTTGGCATAGTGCCTGGCACATTGCAATAGCTCAATAAACCCATTGTTGTCAAGGTGATTCTGACTAATAGAGACCCTATGGGACAGAGTAGGACTGCCCCATAGGGTTTCCAAGGAGCAGCTGTTGGATTCCAGCTGCCGACCTTTGGTTAGCAGCCAAGCTCTTAAACACTAAGCCACCAGGGCTCCAATAGCTCACTGGTAATATACTATCATCAACATCATCGTTGTCATTGTTTTGACCAATGGCACATTTGAGTGACTGCTAATTTGTGTATATCGTTCCCAATAAAGGGACGCTTCTGCAGTCAGTATCATTATTTGTGTCATTGTTCAAGACAACACTAGCATGCTATGAGAACTATGTGAAATCCTGTTTCCATGCTCATTCATAATAAAAATCACAAAAGTAAGAGCTTGGGGTCAACAGAAGTCGATAAAGATGGAGCATATCTGAATTCTCGTTCTGGTTTCTGTCCACTGCTCTGTGACTTGGCAAAGGCATTGTATCTTCCCAAGCTGAAAAATTTTATCTATAAAATTTAACAATTGGAGAAAATAATGGGTGAAGTCCATCCCACTCTAAAAATCTTATTTAGCTATAGTTATTTATATTCAGCATCAACTACTACAGTAAACTGCTCTCAGAGTTAAGAATAGTCAACACATATGTAAAAAACCAAAAAACCCAAAAACCAAACCCATTGCCGTCGAGTCGATTCCAACTCATAGCGACCCTATGGGACAGAGTAGAACTGCCCCATAGGGTTTCCAAGGAGCACCTGTTAGATTCAAACTGCTGACCTTTTGATTAGCAGCCGTAGATCTTAACCACTGTGCAACCAGGGTTTCCAGATTTAAAAAAAAAAGATAAAAATCACTACTGTTTATTTTTTTAACTATGTTTTCAACTCATTATCTGAAGTTTTTGAAAAGCAATTAGGGTGGAGAAAAAAGTCTAAAGTAAGGATTTCATTTCTTTACTTCACATTTTTCAGGGAAATTGTTTTTTATGATTATAAAGTTTATATACATTTATTATAGAAAGCTCAGAAAGTTATCAAGAAAAAGTAAAAATTGCCAGCTATCCATTCTCCCTCTTCAATCCTCCTGTCTCAGGATAACCATTCTCAAGATTAAACTATGAATTTCCTAGAAATTTAAAAATGCATATATAAACATAAATATAGGAATTAGGACCATATAATATTTTCCTTTTCACTTAACAATTACATTTTACATATTTAATGGAATCATACAGCCTGCATAGTATTTTCTTGTAAAAATGTATCATTATTTATTTCATAAATCCCTGTCAGTAAGCATTTAACATTATTTTTAATACCTGATTAGTAAGGCAATAGTCTTTGGATATTCCTTGTTTATTTATGCAAGCATGTCTCTCTGATAAATGTCTAGAAAGATTGCATTTCTGGAAAAGAATATGCACATTTTAATTTTTGTATGTATTACCAGATTACCCCCAGAAAGATTGTATGTGTGTTTGTGTCTATTTTTGTATACTCAGCATTGGATGTTATCATTCTTTTAAATCTGGGCCAGAATAGTTGGTAAATTAGAAAACAGCCTATCTTTTTGGTCTTTTAGTATTTATTGATTTATTTTTATAACTAATGAAGTTGGATATATATTAGTTTATTAACCATAATATAGTCTTTGCCTCTTTGTTAAAAGTTTATAAGAGCTCATTCTTTCATAAGTATATTAGCTGTTGATTTGTTTACATATTGTAAATATGTTTTTCTTAATTTTCTTTTAGTGTAGTTTTTTTTTATAGTTTAAGGTGAAGTTTAGGAATTTTATGTATCAAATATGGTGGTTTTTTTCTTTTCTGATTTGTGACTTTGATGTCCTGTTTAGGAAGTCCTTCTCCAGTCAAAGATCATAAAATTATCCATCAAAATTTCATTATGTACTTTACTACGTTCAAATCTTTAATCTTTTGGGGGTTCCTATAAAAGGCTTGCAGCTATTTTTAATCAGTTTTATGTAGACTACTTGGGTTCTATGGTTAAAAGGCTTGCAGCTATTTTTAATCAGTTTTATGTAGACTACTTGGATTCTATGGTTGCTTATACATGTTGGAAAGAACTTGTTTTAATTAAAAACCAATAATAAGATACAGTGGCTAATATTTCAAGTGCACACCTGACAGCCCACTCCAGTTCCTGCTCCCTCCTGGCTGGCTGCCTCAGTCACCCAGACACATCACAAGGGGGAGCCTTCGTGCTTTGGGAAATGCATCTCATGCTTCCCAGGCCACTCCTTGCATTCATTTGTAGCTTTTTGTCCAACCTGGATTTGTTTCTTTCTTGATTAGGAAAAAAGCAGCGCATTGAGATGGTGGTGGGCTCCCTCCCACCAAAAAAAAAAAAAAAAAAAAAAAAGCTGTAAAAATTGAGCTACAAGATTGAAATCCTAACTTCTACTAAATCTGGATTAAAAGTATTTTTCTCTGTGCATAGGAAAGAAATTTAAAATTTCCTTTATTATTCTTCGATTTTCCAAACAATTATTGGAATATACATCCTTAACAATTAAATTCAGAACTATATGTCTATCTTCTTTAAAGTTGAGAACTTGAATTAAAAGTAGAACTAGGTGCACAGATATTTTGGGGATTTTTTTCCCCTTGCAGTTGTGGTGCAAGCCAGTATGTGTTAAAGATAACATAATGGATACTTGTGGGATTTCCAGCACCACTATTTGTTTTTCAATAGGTTATATCATTCAACTAAATAAATATTTTTAATTTACCCATGCACACACATGTGCACACACACACACTTCCTACCCTTTGCAGAACTTGGTTATGTACAATTTTAGGTTCTAATATAAATAGAGGAAAAGGATCCTTTTTGTGGCTAATCATTATTAAATTTCTTTCTTCAGTATAGTGCAGGATTCTATGGGACTGTATCTTGAGTGGAAGCCTCATAGACTGTGCCTGATGTTTGCACTCACCCTTAGAACACGCCAGGGGAAATGGGTGCTGTCAAACAGTCTCTTTCCCTGACTGTGAAGCATATGCATTTATGAAATGTTTGGATGAGAGTGTAAATGTGAAGCCCTCTTAAAAGAGGGTAAAGAGGCTCCCAACTACCCTTAGAGTACATATCCAAAGCTAAACATATGGGCTTGTCATCACAATGTCCCACATTCCCTCACTTGTGGTTTTAACCTTCTACTTTATTTATTACCAGAAGGCCTTATCTCTCCAGCCTGCTGCTCTAGACTGCTAGGCCAGGATGTACAGAAAGCAGAAAGTAATGAAACAGGGCTGATCATAAAATAGAAGGGAAATGGCCATAGCCTCAGTCTGTATTACAGCTGCTTAGGTTCTGTACCCTGAGCCAAACCAGCTACAGAAACATAATGCTGCACAGTGCTGATCATCCTCTTACATTTGGTTTCACCAGAAGACTTCAGACTTTGTGAATGTCAAGTCTTTTCACAAACCTCCAGGAAAAGTGTCAGCTGGAGGAAGAAGGGGAAGAAGACAGCTAGAGGACTTCAAATGCTAAGATGGCATTTAAAGGGCAAACAGCAGATCAAGTGAAGGAGTGTCATGCAGATGAAATACTTGGTGAGTTAAAGGTGGAGGACAGTGAGGAGGAAAAGCAATGAGTACAGCTCCGGAATGTGGTCCTCTATGATCTTTTTCTTTCCTGTGCAGTCCTTAGCAAAGGTATCAAAGAGCCTCCTGATGGGTGACTGACAGGTGGTTGACTGCAGCATGTTGGATGACAGATTGAGTTAGTACCTTCCAAAAGCTTGTCCAATTCTGACCAAACCCTGTGGGGATGTAACAAGTGCCAGGGCTTCTCAGAGAGGTCTGTGTCCATTCCTTTTCCCCCAGGCAGAGCAGAAGGGGAAATGAGAAAGGTAAGAATTTGACTCAAAAGACCAGATGCCTTGTATGACCATCTCCAGAAAAATCGCACCTTTAGAATGAAGTTTTAAGAGTTCTTTAGCAATAAGGAAGGAGTCCTGGTGGTGCAGAGGTTAAAACACTCAGCTGCTAACCAAAAGGTTGGCAGTTCTAACCCACCAGCTGCTCCTTGGAAGAAAGATGTGGCAGTCAGCTTCTGTAAAGATTTACAGCAGTGGAAACCCTATGGGGCAGTTATACTCAGTTCTGTAGTGTTGCTATGAGTCAGAATCGACTCGACGGCAATGGGTTATGACAATAATAAGATATTTTTGATTCTCAGATTGAAAACGATTTTTAAAATTATAATATGTGGTGTTTATAAAGGACAGATGACTGAGAATTCAATACTCAATTGATGTTTCAGTTTATAAGATCATTTTGGGTGACAACTTGCCAATATCTGTTATAGTTGAAAGGTCTTAAACCTTTCGACCTAGCATTCCACACCTAGGAATTTATCGTTGTGAAACACTAATATAAGTGAATACAAGGATGTTGCAGGATTATTTTAATAATGACAAAATGAAATAAACCTGCCTATCAATATTTTTTTTATCAATATAAAAAAAATTTTTTTTAATCAATATGGAAATGGTTAAATTTAATAGATAGGAATCCTAAGTAACCATTAAGAATGATGTAAAACCATATATATTTTAATTCCAGGCCCTGACACTTAATAGCTGTGTGAACTTGAGCAAATAACTCTGTATCTCTGTGCCTTGGTTTATCCATCTCTAGAGTGGTTTAAGACAGTATCTATCTCATAGAGTTTCATGAGAAGTAAATGAATATAATATATTGCAAAATTTTTAGAATACTGCCTGAGACACAGTTAGCACTCAATACATGTTACATCTTTACAGCTACTATTTTAATGTATTTGCATGGGAAAATGTGCAAGATAAATTAACTAAAAGAAGAAAGTTGCAAATGAGTATATATAATACAATCTGACAAAGACGGTATTCATTATATTTGTGATTCTTGTCTCTGGGGTAGGGTTATAATGGAATTTTACATTTTACCTTATATATTTCTAAAATGTTTTAGTTTTATTATTATCGGTTTTTATTAGAAGCTTTGTGGAATGCAGTGAATAATCACCCACTCCTCATATTTCTTGCCTCCTACAGGGAAATACCATAATGTTGCATATAGTCACAGGAGCTGGTAGTTTGGATTAGAAGAGTAATGAATATAAAATAATGTCTCTCAAATGCCCTGTGGTGAAGGACCAGCTTTTTGTTTTTCTTAATTTCTCATCTGTCTTCATTAACTAGTGCTGATATAAGAGAAATATCACAAGTGGATGGCTTTAACAAAGAGAAATTTATTTTCTCACAGTTTAGGAGGCTAGAAATCTGAATTCAGAATGCCAGCTCTACGGGAAAGTTTCTCTCCCTGTCAGTTCTGGAGGAAAGTCCTTGTCTCTTCAGCTTCTGCTTCCTGGTTCCTTGGAGATCTCCATGTGGCTTGGTATGTGTCTTCCCCTATCTCTGCTTCTTTTGTTAGCTTGTTTAATCTCTTTCATATTTCAAAAGAGATTGACTTAAGACATAGACTACACTGATCCTGTCTTTTTAACATAGCAAAGACAACCAAACCCATTACTGTTGAATCGATTCTGACTCATAGTGACCCTACAGGACAGAGTAGAACTGCCCCATAGAGTTTCCAAGGAGCGACTGACTGGTAGATTCAAACTGCCAACCTTTTGGTTAGCAGCCGAGCTCTTAACCACTGGCTCCAGAGCAAAGACAACCCATTCCCAAACGGAATTATAATCACAGGCACAGAGGTTAGGATTTACAATGAGTATTTTGGGGGGACACAATTCAATCGATAACATAATCCATCATAGACCAATACTTTTTGAAAACAAAATAAAAAGATTACTAGAATAATGAAATAAAAAACCCAAATAGATACAACATACAAACCTAACTTTTTATTAACAGATTCACCAGACTTGTAATTACCCTGTCAAATTGCTATAAAAATTTCTAAATACTTAGTCTCAATTTTTGTACTTACTTTGTCTTAGACTGGAAATAGTTCGTGGACTAATCCCAGTCTACAGACCACATTTGGAGTAGCGTTTATATAGGCATTCAGGGTACATGAGGAAAGAAAGGTCAGGATATCCCCTCTTTTCATCTTGAGAATTTATACTTAGCCTTTAAGAAGTCTCTGATTCCCCCAGTCTGGCTGAGCTCCCCCTCCACTGGCTCCCGTAGTGATACCCGTGACGCAATCTGATACTGCTTATCCCTGTTGCCTCCCAACCAATGCGGAGCTACTTGGCTGCACCTACCACAGGGCCAGACACATAGAAGGCATTCAACTGAGAAATAAATAGAAAACACATTTGACTAAAAAAGAAAAAAAAGGATCAGTTATCTTTGCCACTGCAGTTTCAAGAACAGGAATAACCTTTAAGTGTGAAGTCAAATCCTATTATTACTTTGTGTACTATACTGTGGATTTAGCTTTTCATTTGGTTGATTCTTCTTGAAATCTAACAACTACAAAATCTAACAAACTACAAAAAGAAATATATATATGTATGTATATATATTATGCATACATATATGTTCATATATACATATCATTAATATGTTGTCTTTATCTAGGGGTACATATGTATGACTTATAGGCAAATTTGGTCCTGGCCTCCCATTCGAATTTTGGGCTGAGATTCATCTTTTTTTATTTAAGATTGTTTTCTCATATCATTTTAATTTCAGCTAGAAATTAATTTCCTGAAATGCTTGGTGCTGGAGTAGTAATCTTTTCTAAAGAACAATACAAATAGCTACAAATGAAGTGAAAAAGTTTCGTGAAATTAGAGACATTAAGGCTATATTTTTTGTGATGTAATTTTCTGATATGAACTTTGTGGAGTAACAAGTTCATGTACTTTAATTTCTTTTGTGGTTGATGCTAAGTGCCTTAAATGAAACAATACATTCAATGATGTGTATCAATGATTAAATAGTTTACATGAACAGGTTGACCATCTGAGGGTCTACCATGAAGAGAACTAGATTGATATTCTCTCTGATACATTTCTGGGGAAAAATGGTCAGATACTCCAGAAAACAACTTCATATTAACTTTAACTAAGATACTTATTTCCGTTTCTTATGTTGTTTTAGTATTTGTTCATTCTTTGCAGTGACTGTTCAAACCTTTGCCTTCTTTCTCAAATACCTGGTCATTTCTCTTACTTTAGCAAATATCCTCAGCAAAGACTTTTTGAGATCAAAGCTAGCTCTCATCTTCTCTCTTTTCGTTCTCAAGATGTTTCTCTATGCATACCTTCAATCTGTATAGTTTAGACTTTTAAATTCTACCTTGACCTTTTAGGCATCACTAACTTCTTTCTTGTCTTCCCTTGGGAATATATTGATTATCCCTTCCTGCCTGAAATTTTCTTCTTTTTTTTTTTTTTTTAATTTTTGTGATATTACACTATCCCCGATTCTTCCCCTTACAGTCTCTGTGTTTCCTAAATTTGTTCTCTGACTTTTTCTTCTACTGTCCCATTAGGTAGTTCTTCCTACTAAGGCAGTAGCAGTGAAGATGAAAAGATGGGGATCATTGGACCTGAATATGTTTTGAATGCAGATTTGATAGAATTTGATCAGTAGGTGAATTAAAGAGGACTCACAGATGAATTCCAAGTCTTTAGCTTGATGATTGAATAAATAATGCTGTCATTTGCTGAGAAATAGCCGAGAAAGCACAGAGTTGGCAGAAGTAGGTAACGAACAATTCTATTTAGGTAATATTAAGTTGGAGCCCTGGTGGCACAGTGGTTAAGCATTTGGCTGCTAACCAAAAGGTTGGCAGTTCAAATCTACCAGCTGCTCCTCAAAAACCTTATGGGGCAGTTCTACACTGTCCTATAGGGTTGCTATGAGTCAGAATTGACTTGACAGCAATGGTTTATAGATATTAAGTTTGAGATGCCCGGTAGACAATTAATCGGATATATGAAGTGAGCAGTTGGGTACAACAATCTCAAGTCCAAGGAGAAGATTAGGGTGAGGGATATGCATTTAGGAGACATAATCTTACTATGATATTCATGATGTGTAGTTAGATGAGATAATCTCTGATGTTTCTCAAACGCTAGTGTTCATTGTTATCATCTGGTGGGATTGTTTGGTAAAACACAGCTTGCCGTGCCCAACTCAGAGTTTCTTATTTAATAGGGATGGGATGTGGCCCAAGAATTTGCATTTATATTTATATGTATATTTATAGTTACACTAATATTTATTTTCACATTCATGTATTTGCCTATATATATATTTTTTAAACTTAAGGGCTTCTTTAATCAAGAATGATGTTGATACCTAATAGTTTCTGTCATCCACATGAAATTAAAGCAAACTAAAAAAAAAAAAGTATTACCTTAGCAAATGGTTAAATAGTATCACCTTGGCAGTGTCAAACATCATGGATACTGAAATTCGCAGTTTCAGAATAATGATGAATTTAATGAAAATAGAAAATCAGAGAAGGTAGGGATCCCGTAGATAATTTAGGAATCCTGTGTTTTGGAAATGTCCCTTGTACTATTGATCATTGTGAACTACACTGGTTGTGGCTATTTTGAGGAATCCTTTTTTTTTTTTGCACCTACCTCCCTTTCTCTTTTAAAGTTATTGAAAATAATATACACTGTTAAAGTCTTAGTTTTTTAAAACTGTATCATGGTTATATGAGAGGCTAATATTAGGGAAAACTGGGTGAGGGAAGCATAGTATATGGGAACTTTCTATACTATCTTTGAAATTTTATTCCAAAATGTCATCATTTTTTTTTTTTTTTAAATGGTATTGATCTATCTTATGCTTGAATGGACCTTTTACTTAGGCATGATTTTTGTAACATCCCATATAAAATAGTTACAAAATATTGGTTCACTGAGTTATGCAGATGTTCCAAATGTTGACACAGCCTGTTATACAATATCAAAAATTCACATTCTTTAACATCGCACTAATTTCATCATATGAATTTTTAAGACTTGAAGCCTCACTGTGGTGGTTACAAATTTTCCAAAATTTTACTTGAAAGATCAAATTTTTCATTGGCTAAAAATACTGCCACTTGTTTTCCTTGTAGCAGCAGATTACCACTGTTCTTTTTTTTTTTTAGTTTTTATTGTGCTTTAAGAGAAAGTTTACAAATCAAGTCAGTCTGTTATAAAAATTTTTTTTTTTTTTTTTTTATAATAACTTTTATTAAGCTTCAAGTGAACGTTTACAAATCCAATCAGTCTGTCACATATAAGTTTACATACATCTCACTTCCTACTCCCACTTACTCTCCCCGTCTTGAGTCAGCCCTTTCAGTCTCTCCTTTCTTGACAATTTTGCCGGCTTCCCTCTCTCTCTATCCTCCCATCCCCCCTCCAGACAAGAGTTGCCAACACAATCTCAAGTGTACACCTGATATAATTAGCTCACTCTTCATCAGCGTCTCTCTCCCACCCGCTGACCAGTCCCTTTCATGTCTGATGAGTTGTCTTCAGGGATGGTTCCTGTCCTGTGTCAACAGAAGGTCTGGAGAGCATGACCGCCGGGATTCCTCCAGTCTCAGTCAGACCATTAAGTTTGGTCTTCTTATGAGAATTTGGGGTCTGCATCCCACTGCTCTCCTGCTCCCTCAGGGGTCCTCTGCTGAGCTCCCTGTCAGGGCAGTCATCGATTGTGGCCGGGCACCAACTAGTTCTTCTGGTCTCAGGATGATGTAGGTCTCTGGTTCATGTGGCCCTTTCTGTCTCTTGGGCTCTTAGTTGTCATGTGGGCTTGGTGTTCTTCATTTTCCTTTGCTCCAGGTGGGTTGAGACCAATTGCTGCATCTTAGATGGCTGCTTGTTAGCATTTAAGACCCCAGACGCCACATTTCAAAGTGGGATGCAGAATGATTTCATAATAGAATTATTTTGCCAATTGACTTAGAAGTCCCCGCAAACCATGTTCCCCAGACCCCCGCGCTTGCTCCGCTGAGCTTTGAAGCATTCATTTTATCCCGGAAACTTCTTTGCTTTTGGTCCAGTCCAATTGAGCTGACCTTCCATGTATTGAGTGTTGTCTTTCCCTTCACCTAAAGCAGTTCTTATCTACTGATTAATCAATAAAAAAACCCTCTCCCACCCTCCCTCCCTCCCCCCCTCGTAACCACAAAAGTATGTGTTCTTCTCAGGTTTACTATTTCTCAAGATCTTATAATAGTGGTCTTATACAGTATTTGTCCTTTTGCCTCTGACTCATTTCGCTCAGCATAATGCCTTCCAGGTTCCTCCATGTTATGAAATGTTTCAGAGATTCGTCACTGTTCTTTATCGATGCGTAGTATTCCATTGTGTGAATATACCACAATTTATTTACCCATTCATCCGTTGATGGACACCTTGGTTGCTTCCAACTTTTTGCTATTGTAAACAGAGCTGCAATAAACATGGGTGTGCATATATCTGTTTGTATGAAGGCTCTTGTATCTCTAGGGTATATTCCGAGGAGTGGGATTTCTGGGTTGTATGGTAGTTCTATTTCTAACTGTTTAAGATAACGCCAGATAGATTTCCAAAGTGGTTGTACCATTTTACATTCCCACCAGCAGTGTATGAGAGTTCCAATCTCTCCGCAGCCTCTCCAACATTTATTATTTTGTGTTTTTTGGATTAATGCCAGCCTTGCTGGTGTGAGATGGAATCTCATCGTAGTTTTAATTTGCATTTCTCTAATGGCTAATGATCGAGAGCATTTTCTCATGTATCTGTTGGCTGCCTGAATATCTTCTTTAGAGAAATGTGTGTTCATATCCTTTGCCCACTTCTTGATTGGGTTGTTTGTCTTTTTGTGGTTGAGTTTTGACAGAATCATGTAGATTTTAGAGATCAGGCGCTGGTCGGAGATGTCATAGCTGAAAATTCTTTCCCAATCTGTAGGTGGTCTTTTTACTCTTTTGGTGAAGTCTTTAGATGAGCATAGGTGTTTGATTTTTAGGAGCTCCCAGTTATCGGGTTTCTCTTCATCATTTTTGGTAATGTTTTGTATTCTGTTTATACCTTGTATTAGGGCTCCTAGGGTTGTCCCAATTTTTTCTTCCATGATCTTTATCGTTTTAGTCTTTATGTTTAGGTCTTTGATCCACTTGGAGTTAGTTTTTGTGCATGGTGTGAGGTATGGGTCCTGTTTCATTTTTTTGCAAATGGATATCCAGTTATGCCAGCACCATTTGTTAAAAAGGCTGTCTTTTCCCCAGTTAATTGACACTGGTCCTTTGTCAAATATCAGCTGCTCATACGTGGATGGATCTATGTCTGGGTTCTCAATTCTGTTCCATTGGTCTATGTGTCTGTTGTTGTACCAATACCAGGCTGTTTTGACTACTGTGGCTGTATAATAGGTTCTGAAGTCAGGTAAGGTGAGGCCTCCCACTTTCTTCTTCTTTTTCAGTAGTGCTTTGCTTATCCGGGGCTTTTTTCCCTTCCATATGAAATTGGTGATTTGTTTCTCTATCCCCTTAAAATATGACATTGGAATTTGGATCGGAAGTGCGTTGAATGTATAGATGGCTTTTGGTAGAATAGACATTTTTACTATGTTAAGTCTTCCTATCCATGAGCAAGGTATGTTTTTCCACTTAAGTATGTCCTTTTGAATTTCTTGTAGTAGATCTTTGTAGTTTTCTTTGTATAGGTCTTTTACATCCTTGGTAAGATTTATTCCTAAGTATCTTATCTTCTTGGGGGCTACCGTGAATGGTATTGATTTGGTTATTTCCTCTTCGGTGTTCTTTTTGTTGATGTAGAGGAATCCAAGTGATTTTTGTATGTTTATTTTATAACCTGAGACTCTGCCAAACTCTTCTATTAGTTTCAGTAGTTTTCTGGAGGATTCCTTAGGGTTTTCTGTGTATATAATCATGTCATCTGCAAATAGTGATAACTTTACTTCTTCCTTGCCAATCCGGATACCTTTTATTTCTTTGTCTAGCCTGATTGCCCTGGCTAAGACTTCCAACACGATGTTGAATAAGAGCGGTGATAAAGGGCATCCTTGTCTGGTTCCCGTTCTCAAGGGAAATGCTTTCAGGTTCTCTCCATTTAGAGTGATATTGGCTGTTGGCTTTGCATAGATGCCCTTTATTATGTTGAGGAATTTTCCTTCAATTCCTATTTTGGTAAGAGTTTTTATCATAAATGGGTGTTGGACTTTGTCAAATGCCTTTTCTGCATCAATTGATAAGATCATGTGGTTTTTGTCTTTTGTTTTATTTATGTGATGGATTACATTAATGGTTTTTCTGATATTAAACCAGCCTTGCATACCTGGTATAAATCCCACTTGATCAGGGTGAATTATTTTTTTGATGTGTTGTTGGATTCTATTGGCTAGAATTTTGTTGAGGATTTTTGCATCAATGTTCATGAGGGATATAGGTCTATAATTTTCTTTTTTTGTAATGTCTTTACCTGGTTTTGGTATCAGGGAGATGGTGGCTTCATAGAATGAGTTGGGTAGTATTCCGTCATTTTCTATGCTTTGGAATACCTTTAGTAGTAGTGGTGTTAACTCTTCTCTGAAAATTTGGTAGAACTCTGCAGTGAAGCCGTCCGGGCCAGGACTTTTTTTTGTTGGGAGTTTTTTGATTACCGTTTCAATCTCTTTTTTTGTTATGGGTCTATTTAGTTGTTCTGCTTCTGAATGTGTTAGTTTAGGTAGGTAGTGTTTTTCAAGGAATTCATCCATTTCTTCTAGGTTTTCAAATTTGTTAGAGTACAATTTTTCATAATAATCTGAAATGATTCTTTTAATTTCATTTGGTTCTGTTGTGATGTGGTCCTTCTCATTTCTTATTCGGGTTATTTGTTTCCTTTCCTGTATTTCTTTAGTCAGTCTAGCCAATGGTTTATCAATTTTGTTAATTTTTTCAAAGAACCAGCTTTTGGCTTTGTTAATTCTTTCAATTGTTTTTCTGTTCTCTAATTCATTTAGTTCAGCTCTAATTTTTATTATTTGTTTTCTTCTGGTGCCTGATGGATTCTTTTGTTGCTCACTTTCTATTTGTTCAAGTTGTAGGGACAGTTCTCTGATTTTGGCTCTTTCTTCTTTTTGTATGTGTGCATTTATTGATATAAATTGACCTCTGAGCACTGCTTTTGCTGTGTCCCAGAGGTTTTGATAGGAAGTATTTTCATTCTCGTTGCTGTCTATGAATTTCCTTATTCCCTCCTTGATGTCTTCTATAACCCAGTCTTTTTTCAGGAGGGTATTGTTCATTTTCCAAGTATTTGATTTCTTTTCCCTCGTTCTTCTGTTATTGATCTCTAGTTTTATTGCCTTGTGGTCTGAGAAGATGCTTTGTAATATTTCGATGTTTTGGACTCTGCAAAGGTTTGTTTTATGACCTAATATGTGGTCTATTCTAGAGAATGTTCCATGTGCGCTAGAAAAAAAAGTATATTTTGCAGCAGTTGGGTGGAGAGTTCTGTATAAGTCAATGAGGTCAAGTTGGTTGATTGTTGTAATTAGATCTTCCGTGTCTCTGTTGAGCTTCTTACTGGATGTCCTGTCCTTCTCCGAAAGGGGTGTGTTGAAGTCTCCTACTATAATTGTGGAAGTATCTATCTCGCTTTTCAGTTCTGTTAAAATTTGATTTATATATCTTGCAGCCCTGTCATTGGGTGCGTAAATATTTAATATGGTTATGTCTTCCTGATCAATTGTCCCTTTTATCATTATATAGTGTCCTTCTTTATCCTTTGTGGTGGATTTAAGTCTAAAGTCTATTTTGTCAGAAATTAATATTGCTACTCCTCTTCTTTTTTGCTTATTGTTTGCTTGATATACTTTTTTCCATCCTTTGAGTTTTAGTTTGTTTGTGTCTCTAAGTCTAAGGTGTGTCTCTTGTAGGCAGCATATAGATGGATCGTGTTTCTTTATCCAGTCTGTGACTCTCTGTCTCTTTATTGGTGCATTTAGTCCATTTACATTCAGGGTAATTATAGATAAATAAGTTTTTAGTGCTGTCATTTTGATGCCTTTTTATGTGTGTTGTTGACAATTTCATTTTTCCACATACTTTTTTGTGCTGAGGCGTTTTTCTTAGTAAATTGTGAGATCCTCACTTTCATAGTGTTTGACTTTATGTTAGTTGAGTCGTTACGTTTTTCTTGGTTTTTGTCTTGAGTTATAGAGTTGTTATACCTTTTTGTGGTTACCTCATTATATACCCCTATTTTTCTAAGTAAAAACCTAACTTGTATTGTTCTATATCGCCTTGTATCACTCTCCATATGGCAGTTCAATGCCTCCTGTATTTAGTCCCTCTTTTTGATTATTGTGATCTTTTACCTATTGACTTCCATGATTCCCTGTTATGTGTATTTTTTTTTAATTAATCTTAATTTGTTTGTTTTTGTGATTTCCCTATTTGAGTTGATATCAGGACGTTCTGTTTTGTGACCTTGTGTTGTGCTGATATCTGATATTATTGGTTCTCTGACCAAACAATATCCTTTAGTATTTCTTGTAGCTTTGGTTTGGTTTTTGCAAATTCTCTAAACTTGTGTTTGTCTGTAAATATCTTAATTTCGCCTTCATATTTCAGAGAGAGTTTTGCTGGATATAAGATCCTTGGTTGGCAGTTCTTCTCCTTCAGTGTTCTGTATATGTCGTCCCATTCCCTTCTTGCCTGCATGGTTTCTGCTGAGTAGTCAGAACATATTCTTATTGATTCTCCCTTGAAGGAAACCTTTCTTTTCTCCCTGGCTGCTTTTAAAATTTTCTGTTTATCTTTGGTTTTGGTGAGTTTGATGATAATATGTCTTGGTGTTTTTCTTTTTGGATCAATCTTAAATGGGGTTCGATGAGCATCTTGGATAGATATCCTTTCGTCTTTCATGATGTCAGGGAAGTTTTCTGTCAGAAGTTCTTCAACTATTTTCTCTGTGTTTTCTGTCCCCCCTCCCTGTTCTGGGACTCCAATCACCCGCAGGTTATCCTTCTTGATAGAGTCCCACATAATTCTTAGGGTTTCTTCATTTTTTTTAATTCTTTTATCTGATTTTTTTTCAGCTATGTTGGTGTTGATTCCCTGGTCCTCCAGATGTCCCAGTCTGCATTCTAATTGCTCGAGTCTGCTCCTCTGACTTCCTAGTGTGTTGTCTAATTCTGTTATTTTATTGTTAATCTTTTGGATTTCTACATGTTGTCTCTCTATGGATTCTTGCAACTTATTAATTTTTCCAGTATGTTCTTGAATAATCTTTTTGAGTTCTTCAACAGTTTTATCAGTGTGTTCCTTGGCTTTTTCTGCAGATATCCTAATTTCATTTGTGATATCATTAAGCATTCTGTAAATTAGTTTTTTATATTCTGTATCTGATAATTCCAAAATTGTATCTTCATTTGGGAAAGATTTTGATTCTTTTGTTTGGGGAGTTGGAGAAGCTGTCACGGTCTGCTTCTTTAAGTGGTTTGATATGGATTGTTGTCTCCGAGCCATCACTGGGAAACTAGTTTTTCCAGAAAATCCGCTAAAAAAAAACTGCAGTCAGATCCCTATCAGAGTTCTCCCTCTGGCTCAGGCTATTCAGATGTTAATGAAGCCGCCTGGGGAGGGTGGGGGAGGGAACAGAGAGATAGGAGAGTAGCACCTCAGAATATAGCCAGAGTTGCTTGTCTTGCTTGGAAAGACTATTATATCTGAGATTCCCGCGGGCGCGTCGCCTATGTGTGCTGTCTGTGTGGAGATTGCCCCCGGGGGGTCTGGCCCGCTGGAGTCACGGTCAGATCCTCCGCTTCCAGCCCCACGCCCAGCGTCAAGGCTCCCCTACTGGGACGGTGCACTCTCGACTCCAAAATCAGTCGCTGCCTCCCGGGGACTTCTCGTCCCTCCAGCCGCGTGGCCGTGCCGCCCCCGTGAACCAGGTGGGCCCCCTCCCGGGGTTAGTTCAGATGAGTGGAGTAGCTCCCCGTGCTTGTGCCGCGACCGAGTGTCCCGGCTGGAACGCTGTTCTCCCTGCTCCAATACCAGTCGCTGCCTCCCGGGGACTTCTCCTACCGGCTGCGTCCCACGCCGCCCGCGCGACCCGGATGGTCACCTTCCCGGGGTTAGTTCAGGGGGTGGAGCAACTCTCCGTGTTTATGGCGTACCTGCGTGCAGTCCAAATCCCTGTGGGACGGTTCCCCGGCTCGGGTGCTGCTCTTTCTGCTCCAAGATCAGTCACTGCCTCCCGGGGACTTCTCCTAACGGCTGCGTCCCACGCCGCCCGTGGAACCGGCTAGTCCCCCTCCCGGGGTTAGTTCAGGGGGGTGGAGCAGGTCTCTGTGCTTGTGCCGTACCTGACTGGTATGCTGGCTCCAGGCTCTGGAAACAATCGCTGCTTCCCCGTATTAGTTCGTTCTCCGTCTCTAAATCTGTGTTTGTTGTTCAGGGTTCGTAGATTGTTATGTATGTGATCGATTCACTTGTTTTTCCGTGTCTTTGTTGTAAGAGGGATCCGAGGTAGCGTCTGCCTAGTCCGCCATCTTGGCTCCGCCTCTGTCATAAAAAATTTATATACACCTTGCTGTATACTCCTAACTACTCTCCCCCTAATGGGACAGCACGTTCCTTCCCTCCGCTCTCTATTTTCGTGTCCATTTCGCCAGCTTCTGACCCCCTCTGCCCTCTTATCTCCCCTCCAGACATGAGATATCAACATAATCTCGTGTGTCTACTTGATCCAAGAAGCTCACTCTTCACCAGTATCATTTTCTATCCCATAGTCCAGTCTAATCCCTGTCTGAAGAGTTGGCTTTGGGACTGGTTCCTGTCTTAGTCTAACAGAAGGTCTGGGGACCATGACCTCTGGGGTCCTTCTAGTCTCAGTCAGACCATTAAGTCTGATCTTTTTACAAGAATTTGGGGTCTGCATCCCACTGCTTTCCTGCTCCCTCAGGGGTTCTCTGTTGTGTTCACTGTCAGGGCAGTCGTCAGCTGTAGCCAGGCACCATCTAGTTCTTCTGGTCTCAGGCTGATGTAGTCTCTGGTTTATGTGGCCCTTTCTGTCTGTTGGGCTCATAATTACCTTGTGTCTTCGGTGTTCTTCAATCTTCTTTGCTCCAGGTGAGTTGAGACCTGTTGATACATCTTAGATGGCTGCTTGCTAGTGCTTAAGACCCCAGAAACTACTCTCAAAAGTGGGATGCAGAATGTTTTCTTAATAGATTTTATTATGCCAATTGACTTAGATGTCCCCTGGAGCCATGGTCCCCAAACCTCTGCTCCTGCTACACTGGCCTTTGAAGCATTCAGTTTATTCAGGAAACTTCTTTGCTTTTTGTTTAGTCCAGTTGTGCTGACCTCGCCTGTATTGTGTTGTCTTTCCCTTCACCTAAAATAATTCTTATCTACTATCTAATTAGTGAAAACCTCTCTCCTCCCTCACTCCCTCCTTCCCTCCCCCTTCGTAACCATCAAAGAATATTTTCTTCTCTGCTTAAACTATTTCTCCAGGTATTATAAGAGTGGTCTTATACAATATTTGTCCTTTTGTAACTGACAAATTTCACTCAGCTTAATGCCTACCAGATTCCTCCATGTTATGAAATGTTTCACAGAGTCATGATTTTTCTTTATCGATGCATAGTATTCCATTGTGTGAATATACCATAATTTATTTATCCCTTCATTTGTTGATGGGCACCTTGGTTGCTTCCATCTTTTTGCTCTTGTAAACAGTGCTGCAGTGAACATGAGTGTGCATATATCTGTTTGTGTAAAGGCTCTTAATTCTCTAGGATATATTGCAAGAAGTGGGATTGCTGGATCCTATGGTAATTCTATTTCTAGTTCTGAAGGAAGCGCCAAATCGATTTCCAAAGTAATTGTACCATTTTACATTCCCACCAGCAATGTGTAAGTGTTCCAGTCTCTCCACAACCTCTCCAACATTTATTATTGTGTTTTTTGATTAATGCCAGCCTTGTTGGAGTGAGATGGAATCTCATTGTAGTTTTGATTTGCATTTCTATAATGACTAATGATCGTGAGCATTTCCTCATGTATCTGTTAGCTACCTGAATGTCTTCTTTAGTGAAGTGCCTGTTCATATCCTTTGCCCATTTTTTAATTGGGTTATTTGTCTTTATGTAGTTGAGTTTTTGTACTATCGTGTAGATTTTAGAGATCAGAAGCTGATCAGAAATGTCATAGCTAAAAATTTTTTCCCAGTCTGTAGGTAATCTTTTTACACTTTTGAAGTCTTTGGATGAGTATAAGTGTTTGATTTTTAAGAGCTCCCAGTTACCTAGTTTTTCTGCTGCACTGTTACTAATGTTTTGTATACTGTTTATGCTATGTGTTAGGGCTCCTAGTGTTGTTCCTATTTTTTTCCATGATCTTTGTCATTTTGGATTTCATATTCAAGTCTTTGATCCATTTTGAGTTTGTTTTTCTGCAGGGTGTGAGGTATGGGTCTTGTTTCATTTTTTTGCAAATGAATATCCAGTTATGCCAGCACCATCTGTTAAACAGACTATCTTTTCCCCATTTAACTGACTTTGGGCATTCATCAAATATCAGCTGCTCATGTGTGGATGGATTTATGTCTGGATTCTCAATTCTGTTCCATTGGTCTATGTATCTGTTGTTGTACCAGTACCAGGCTGTTTTGACGACTGTGGAAGTATCATAGGTTGTAAAATCAGGTAATGAGGCCTCCCACTTTGTTCTTCTTTTTCAGTAATGCTTTACTTATCCAGAGCCTCTTTCCCTTCCATATGAAGTTGGTGATTTGTTTCTCCATCTCATTAAAAAAATGTCATTAGAGTTTGAATCGGAATTGCGTTGCATCTATAGATCACTTTTGGTAGGATAGGCATTTTTACAATGTTAAGTCTTCTTATCCATGAGCAAGGTACGTTTTTCCACTTATGTAGGTCTCTTTTGGTTTCTTGAAGAAGCATTTTGTAGTTTACTTTGTATAAGTCTTTTACATCTCTGGTAAGATTTGTTCCCAAGTATTTATCTTCTTGGAGGCTACCGTAAGTGTTATTGATTTGGTGATTTCCTCCTCAGTGTTCCTTTTGTTGGTGTAGAGGAATCCAATTGATTTTTGTATGTTTACCTTGTATCCTGATACTTTGCTGAACTCTTCTGTTAGTTTCAGTAGTTTTCTTGAGGATTTTTTAGGGTTTTGTGTGTGTAAGATCATATTATCTGCAATAGAGATACTTTTACATCTTCCTTACCAATGTGGGTGCCCTTTATTTCTTTATCTAGCCTAATTGCTGTGGCTAGGACCTCCAGCACAATGTTGAATAAGAGTGGTGATAAAGGGCATCCTTGTCTGGTTCCTGAACTCAAGGGGAATGCTTTCAGACTCTCTCCATTTAGGATGATGTTGGCTGTTGGCTTTGTATAAATGCCCTTTATTTTGTTGAGGAATTTTTCTTCTATTCCTATTTTGCTGAGAGTTTCTTTTATCATGATTGGGTGTTGAACTTTGTCAAATGCCTTTTCTGCATCAATTGATAAAATCTTGTGATTGTTGTCTTTTGTTTTATTTATGTGATGGATTACATTAATTGTTTTTCTAGTGCTGAACCATCCCTGCATACCTGGTATGAATCCCACTTGGCCATGGTGAATTATTTTTTTGATATGCTGTTGAATTCTACTGAGTAGAATTTTGTTGGGGATTTTTGCATTTAAGTTCATGAGGGATATAGGTCTGTAATTTTCTTTTTTTTGTAGAGTCTTTACCTGGTTTTGGTATAAGGGATATACTGGCTCCATAGAATGAGCTTGGGAGTGTTTTGTCCTTTTCTATGCTCTGAAATACCTTTAGTAGTAGTGGTGTTAACTCTTCTCTGAAAGCTTGGTAGAACTGTGCAGTATAGCTGTCGGGCCAGGGCTTTTTTTTGTTGGGAGTTTTTTGATTACCTTTTCAATCTCTTCTTTTGATATGGGTCTATTTAGTTGTTCTACCTCTGTTTGTGTTAGTTTAGGTAGGTAGTATGTTTCTAGGAATTTATCCATTTCTTCTAGGTTTTCAAATTTGTTAGAGTACAATTTTTCTTAGTAATCTGATATGATTCTTTTAATTTCATTTGGGTCTGTTATAATATTGTCCATCTCATTTCTTATTGGGTTATTTCCTTCCTCACCTTTTTTTCTTTTGTCAGCTTGGCCAATGGTTTATCAATTTTGTTAATTTTTTCGAAGAACCAGCTTTTCGTCTTATTAACTCTTTCAATTTTCTGTTTTCTATTTCATTTAATTCTGCTCTGATTTTTATTATTTGCTTTCTTCTGGTACCTGAGGGTTTCTTTTGTTGCTCTGTTTCTATTTGTTCATGTTGTAGGGGTAATTCTTTGATTTTGGTCCTTTCTTCTTTTTATATGTGTGGATCTATTGATAAAAATTGACCTCTGAACACTGCTTTGCTGTGTCCGAAAGGTTTCGATAGGAAGTGTTTTCATTGTTATTGGATTCCATGAATTTCATTATTCCATCCTTAATGTCTTCTGTGACCCAGTCATTTTTGAGCAGGGTATTGTTCAATTTCAAAATGTTTGATTTCTTTTCCCTGCTTTTTCTGTTATTGATTTCTACTTTTATGGCCTTATGGTCAGAGAGGAAACCCTGGTGCTGTAGTGGTTAAGTGCTACGGCTGCTAACCAAAAAGGTGGCAGTTCAAATCTGCCAGGCACTCCTTGGAAACTCTGTGGGGCAGTTCTACTCTGTCCTATAGAGTTGCTATGAATCAGAATCGACTCGACGGCAGTGGGTTTGGGTTTTTTTGGTTATGGTCATAGAAGATGTTTTGTAATATTTAGATGTTTTGGATTCTACTAAGGCTTGCTTTATGACCTAATATGTGGTATATTTTAGAGAATGCTGCATGTGCACTAGAAAAGAAAGTATACTTGGCTGCCCTTGGGTAGGGTGTTCTGTATGTGTCTATGAGGTCAAGTTGATTGATTATGGCATTTAGGTCTTCCATGTCTTTATTGAGCTTTTTCTGGATGTCCTGTCCTTCACCGAAAGTGGCGTGTTGAAGTCTCCTACTGTAATTGTAGAACTGCCTATCTCACTTTTCAATGCTGTTAGAGTTTGTTTTTTATATCTTGCAGCCCTGTCATTGGGTGCATAAATATTTAGTATGGTTATATCCTCATGTATATTGTCCCTTTAATCATTATATAGTGTCCTTCCTTGTCCTTTGCAGTGGATTTAACTTTAAAGTCTATTTTGTCAGAAATTAATATTGCCACTCCTGCTCTTTTTTGATTGTTGTTTGCTCAATATTTTTTTTTCCACCCATTGGGTTTTAGTTTTTCTCTAAGTCTAATGTGTGTCCCTTGTAGGCAGCATATAGATGGATCGTGTTTTTTAATCCATTCTGCCACTCTCCGTCTCTTTATTGGTGCATTTAATCTATTTATATTCAGCGTAATTATAGATAGGTAGGAGTTTAGTGCTGTCGTTTTGATGTCTTTATTTGTGTGTTGTTGACAGTTTCTTTTTCCCACTTAATTTCTTGTGCTCAGTACCAAAAACCAAACCCAGTGCCATTGAGTTGATTCCGGCTCATAGCGACCCTACAGGACAGAGTAGAACTGCCCCATAGAATTTCCAAGGAATGCCTGGCGGATTCGAACTACCAACCCTTTGGTTTGTGCTCAGTAGTTTACCTTTATATATTGTCTTTTCCTCTTACTTGTTGTTGTTCATTTTGTTTCTGCTGAGTATTTTTTTCTCATATTTTATTTTGATGAGTAGGATAGTTAGTCTCCTTTGTGGCTAGGTTAATATTTACCCCTATTTTTCTAAGTTTAAACCTAACTTTTATTTCTTTGCATCACTTTGTCTTCCTCTCCGTATGAAAGATCTATGACTACATTTCTTAGTCCCTTTTTATTGTTTTAATGTTGTCTTCTTTTACATGACATCACTGTTTTCCTGTTTTGAGCATTTTTTTATCTTGATTTATTTTTGTGATTTCCCTGTCTGGGTCGACATCTGATTGCTCTGTCCATTGTTCTAGGCTTGGGTTGATACCTGATATTATTGATCTTCTAACCAAAGAACTCCCTCTAGTATTTCTTGTAGGTTTGGTTTGGTCTTTATGAATTACCTAAACTTCTGTTTGTCTGGAAATGTCCTAATTTCACTTTCATATTTGAGAGATGGTTTTGCTGGGTATATGATTCTTGGATGGCAATTTTTCCCCTTCAGTGCTGTATATAAATCATTCCATTGCCTTCTTACCTTCTTGGTTTCTGCTGAGTAGTCCGAGCTTATTTTCATTGACTCTCCTTTGTAGGTGACTTTTTGATTATTCCTAGCTGCTCTTAAAATTCTTTATCTTTGGTTATGGCAACTTTGATTATAGCATAGCTTGGTGACTTTCTTTTAGAATCTACCTTATTTGGAGTTCGGTGAGCATTTTGGATAGGTATCTTCTCATTTTTCATGATATCAGGGAAGTTTTCTACCAACAAATCTTCAACAATTCTTTCTGTATTTTCTGTTGTCCCTCCCTGTACTGGTACTCCAATCACTCGTAGGTTATTTTTCTTGATAGAGTCTCACATGATTCTTAAGGTTTCTTCATTTTTAAAAATTCTTTTATCTAGTTTTTCTTCAAATATATTGGTGCCAAGTGCTTTATCTTCAAGCTCACCAATTCTGCCTCCTATTTGCTCAATTCTGCTCCTCTGACTTTCTATTGAGTTTCTAATTCTGTAATTTTATTGTTAATCCTCTGAATTTCTGATTGCTGTCTGTCTGTGGATTCTTGCAGCTTATTAACTTTTTCATTATGTTCTTGAATAACCTTTTTAATTCCTTCAACTACTTTATCTGTGTGTTCCTTGGCTTGTTCTGAGTATTGCCTGATCTCCTTCCTAATTTAGTTCCTGATGCCTTGAAGAGTTCTGTATATTAATCTTTTGAATTCTGTATCCGGTAATTCCAGGAAGGCACCTTCATCTAGAAGATCCATTGATACTTTGTTTTGAGAGCTTGTTGAGGCTATCATGGTCTGCTTCTTTATGTGACTTGATATTGACTGTTGTCTCTGAGTCATCTATAAGTTATTGTATTAGTTTATTTTATGTTTGCTTACTGTATCCTAGCTTCTTGCTTTGTTTTGTTTTGATATGCCCAAATGGGTTGCTTGAGTGAGCTAACTTGATTATATTGTCCTTTGAAGCTCTGACGTCCTGTTACCAGATGGCTAGAACTGTTTTCAGGTATATCAGTCTAGGAGTCCATTCACTTTTCTTGTATGTATTCAACTTAGGTGTCCAGGTAGCTGATCATCAATTGTGTGGAACAGGCTCTGTTCTATAGTCTTAGAGCATCAGGGGTGATTGGTGTATGTACTGGTGTCTGGTTACAGCACGGGGTCACGCTCTGAACAAGGCAGGGGGCTAAGAGCCTCCCTCAAATATCTGTGAGGAAAGCACATCCCTGTTCCCTAGAGCATACAGGTGGGTGAGTTCTGTAGATGGACCATGGGCATGCAATGTTTTTGTTTGTAAGGACTGGTACGTACCAGTTATCCTTGGACTCCTGTCACAGGTAGCTATGTGACCTGAATGGAGCCACCAGTCCTTAGGCCCCTGATGCGGGTAGGTGAGGACCCTGTTTAATGGGCAAAGTGGTGTCAAATATCAAACACCCACCTCTTCAGCGCAGAGCTAAAATGGTTGCAGTTTGCCAACAAGGACCTATTCTCCTGAAATACACCCACACAGGTCCATGCAGGGGGAAAAGTTATTCAAAGTCCAGGGACCATTTATGCCTGGACAGGAGCTGCTTCTGTCCTGAGCTCCCCCGGTTAGTGGAACTGACAAATTGTCATTTCCCTGAATTGTGAATTTTTTCCTACTCCAAGGCTGGGAGGATGGTTCTGGGTGCTGAACACTGCCTATCTCAGCCCAGGGAAATCAATAGCCACCAAAGCAGGCTTGGGGGCTGGTGGCACAGTAAAATATACACAAGTAATTAGGTTTTGCCCAGAGCACTGTTCTTCTTTGGTTCTGGACGTGTGAGTAGGCTGTGTAGTTGGCTGCTCCTCCCTGAGGAAACTGCAGCCGAATGCTACCAGCAGCCTGCCGCAGCCACTCCTGGGAATAGTTCCTGAGGGATCCTGGCAATTCAGTTCTGGTAACTCTTCTCTGCTTCTGAACCCTCTCTCCCTCCCTGTGCCACTCAGTCCATTTTCTAACTTTGATGTTCAGGGCTCTAGCTTATCATAAATACAATTGTTTCACTTGTTTTTTCAGGTCTTTGTTGTAAGAGGGATCACAAGAAGCGTCTGGTTATTCCACTACCTTGAACCTGCCTCCTGCCTATATGTGTTTTAACCTGTTTGGGCAGGAATAGAATTTCCCAGATTTAGTTAATATTAAATTATTCATGATCTTTGCCTCAGAATTAGCACATCAGAATTCCTAACAGAGGGATTCCAGGTGATTCTTATCAATAGAGAACTACTGATGTGGAGTGTGGACTTTCTGAGAGGAGGATGCGGTTTATTCATTTCTAATAGACAGATGACATATATAGTACCAGCCTTGTGAGCAGCCATATCTGTGGATGGCAGCATGGTATGGATGCGATTTAAGAGACACTAACTAGTCGTCAAATGTTTTCCACAGAGTCATGGATATATATTTGAAGTAAGCATCGCTTAAGCCATTCCTTCCTATTGAAATCATTCACCAGGTCTCCAGAAGGCCCGTAATTAAATGCAAACACACTGTATCATAGGAGTCCCTGTGTGACACAAATGATAAGCACTGAACCACTGACCAAAATGTTAGTGGTTTAAACCATCCAGAGGCACCCCAGAAGATAGGCCTGATGACCTGCCTTCAAAACATCACAGCCTTGAAAACCCTGTGAAGCAGTTAGTTCTAGCATGCACACACAGGACTACCATGAATTGGAATTGACTTGTCCAAAAATAACAACATCAACGCAGTTTCAGTAGAACTTCAGTTCAGATTACTTCGTAAGATCAACCCTAAAGAAATGAGTCAGGGTGAGTAAATTTCTGAAAGTGTTGTGAGATCACTGGCCTCAGAGGACAAAAAATGAGATGTTGAAATATGGTGTCCTAGATACCATTGATGGCACTGGGTTTTAGATGCCAGTGTAACTGCCTTGTTATTGTTATTAGGTGGCATCGAGTTAATTCCGACTCATAGTGACCCCATGTACAACAGAAAGAAGCACTGCCCAGTCCTGCGCCAGCCTCTCAGTCCCTGTTATGCTTGAGCCCATCGTTGTAGCCACTGTGTGTCAACACATTTCACTGAGGGTCTTCCTCTTTTTCTATGACCCTTCACCTTACCAAGCATGATGTCCTTCCTCAGGGACTGGTCCCTCCTGATAACATTGCCAAAGTATGTTAGATAAAATCTTGCCATCTTTGCTTCTGATGAGCATTCTGGCTGTACTTCTTCCAAGACAGATTTGTTCATTCTTTTGGCAGCCCAGGGTGTATTCACTATTCTTAGTCAACACCATAATTCAAAGGCATCAATTCTTTGGTCTTCCTTATTCATTGTCCAGCTTTTGCATGTATATGAGGCAAATGAAAATACCATGGCTTGGGACAGGTGCACCTTAATCCTCAAAGTAATATCTTTGCTTTTCAACATTTAAAGAGGGTCTTTTGTGGCAGATTTGCCCAACACAATACATTGTTTGATTTTTTTTTATTGCTTCTTCCATGGGCATTGATTGCAGATCCAAGTAAAATGAAATCCTTGACAACCTCAATATTTTCTCCATTTATCATGATGTTGCTTATTGGTGCAGTTGTGAAGATTTTTGTTTTCTTTATGTTGAGGTGTAATCCATATTGAAGGTTGTGGTCTTTGATTTTCATCAGTAAGTGCTTCAAGTCCTCTTCACTTTCAGCAAGCAAGGTTGTGTCATCTGCATAACTCAGGTTGTTAATGAGTCTTCCTCCAATCCTGATGCCACATTCTTCCCCATATAATCCAGCTTCTCAGATTATTTTTTCATCATATAGATTGAAAAGTATGGTTGTCTTAGTTATCTAGTACTGCTGTAACAGAAATACCACAAGTGGACGGCTTTAACAAACAGAAGTTTATTCCCTCACAGTTTTGGAGGTTAGAAGTCTGAGTTCAGGGTGCCAACTCTAGGGGAATGCTTTCTTTCTGTGTTGGCTGGGTGGAAGATCCTTGTCATCATTCTTTCCTGGGTCTAGGAGCTTCTCAGCACAGAGACCCCAGATCCAAAGGACGCATGTGCTCCTTGCTCTTTTTGCTCTTCTTTCTTTCCTGTCTTTTTACTGACCTTTTGCTTTCTTCATGTACAATTTCCTTGATGTCGTTCCACAGCTCATCCAGTCTTTAGTGTTCAATGCGTCAAATCTATTCTTAAAATGGTCTTTAAATTCAGGTGGATATACTCAAGGTCATACTTTGGCTCTCGTGGATTTGTTCTAATTTCTTCAGCTTCAACTCAAACTTCCATAAGATCAACTGAGGATCTATTCTACAATTGGGTCCTGGCCTTATTCTGACTGATGATATTGAGCTTTTCCATCTTCTCTTTCCACAGATGTAGTCAGTTTGATTTTTGTGTATTCCATCAGGCCAGGCCCATGTGTATAGCCACCATTCATGTTGTTAAAAAAAAGGCAATTGCAATGAAGATGTTGATCTTGCAAAATTCTATCATTCCATCTCTGGCATCATTTCTATCACCAAGGACATATTTTCTAACTACTGATCCTTCTTTGTTTCCAACTTTTGCATTCCAATCAACAGTGATTATCAATGCATCTTGATTGCATGTTTGATCAATTTCAGAATGAAGAAGTTGGTAAAAATCTTCAATTTCCTCATCTTTGGCATTAGCGGTTGGTGGGTAAATTTGAATAATAGTCGTACTAACTGGTCTTCCTTGTAGGCATATGGATATTATCCTATCACTGACAGCGTTGTACTTCAGGATAAATCTTGAAATGTTATTTTTGTTGATGAATGTGATGCCATTCCTTTCCAATTTGTCATTCCTGGCATAGTAGGCCATGAGATTGATTCAAAATAGCCAATATCAGTCCATTTCAGTTCACTAATGCCTAGGATATTCATCTTTATGCAGTTCATTTCATTTTTGATGATTTCCAATTCTCCTAGATTCATACTTCGCACACTCAAATTTCCAATTATTAATGGATGTTTGCAGCAGTTTCTTCTCATTTTGAGCAATGAGTAATTATCTTAAGGTTACCAAAATTTGGATGGAGGTACATTAGGGCAAATATAGGAGTGATAGAGAATACTGACCTATTGACAATTTTGCTAAGCGTCAGCTCAAACTCTAATATTTGAACTTGGCTATAATGCATAGTCCATGAGTGTGGTGTTAGCTTCTGTTTTCCTTTAGTGAATATTAGCTTTCTTATGATAAGGGACTTTTTGTTAAAGATGAAAATGTAGCAGAATAAACTTAATCTGTTTATTTCACAATCCAGTTATTTTGACAATAGGCTAGTTGTTAACAGAGAGATTCATTAAAGATATTTCAGAACGATTTTTTTTTCCCAAGTAGTTTACAAGTACATTTTTAGCGATCTTGGCAATGAATAAATAAAAATATTTGTTTTTGGCAATAATTCTTGTAGAATTTCATTTACCAAGATCCATACATGTGGTCAGAGAGTTAAATTTAACTACAAATAAGCAGATGGAACTAAAGTGTAAATTACAATTCAGTTACTGTAAACATTTGTGATTTTTTTTTTCCTTTTGGCAAATTTCTTGCCACTTGTAGGTTAAAGCAGGGTGGAGATTCAAACAGGGGAAGCATAAGAAAACAGATACTCAGTGAAATATTCTGGGATTAAGCAAGATTAAGTGGGATAATATACAAGAACAACACTTTGTTAACTATAAAGCATTACCTAAATACTTGTTGTAAGTGGGTAACTATAAAGGAGAAATTCATTGTTTGACCATTTATCATTTGCATGACCCTGAGGTAGTTGGGAGCATTAGTCTTCAGCTGGTAAGAGTGATGTATTTTTGATATAGAGGTTGTAAATAGAAACTGACATGATTGTTACTGATTTTATTGCTGTGTAAATACTAGCAGAACCTTTGCCACACTGGTAATCCAGCTGGTCCATCAAACAAATTTAAGGTATTTTATAGAACATCGAAAGAATGCAGACCTGGGCACTGTAGAAGAGTTAGTTATAATGGAAATAGACACTGTATTTCTGTCTTTTAATAGTTTATAATTTAAAAAGAGAAAGCCCTTTAAACAAGTATCAGAAATATATATACTATCACGTAGCCAACTCTGGCTATTCAAAACAATACATTTAGTTCTTTAAAAATAACTGTTCAAAGTCTGCTTATGGCTATTCGTAACTCCTTCTCATCCTAATTTTGTCCGACTGTCCCTGTATTCAGTCACAATCCCTCTTTTATGTCAGATTTCCTTATCAATCTCCTTTCTTGACCCTGCAGATTATTATGTCTGCCCTGAGTATGTTGTCATTCAATTTTAATGTTTTTGACTCCTTCTGAGTACCTGCAGTTGGATGCTGCAGTGATTTCAGAAGAAATTAGCTCATTAGAATTTGAGGTCAATAAAAGACCTTGTTGGAGACTGGTAAGGTAGAGGGTGTGTGTGTGTGTGTATCTTTTACTTGCTATTGTCACAATCCAGTTTATTTAAAGCTTTAGCTTAAAGACGATCATGATTCCTTTAAAAAATTACAGGCTTGGCTATCTCTTATTTACTATTTTTATGTAATCACACACACAAAATTAAATGGAAGGTTGTTGATTACAGGGTTAAACTTTAAAAAGCTATTACTACCTAATTTTGATTAGTTCGCTCCTCTTGTGTGTGTGCAGTTTTTAATACACTCGTAATTGCATTGATTTGCTGAGCTGGCTTCCCCTTTGCTTTTTGTTAAAGAGAATGACAAAATAGGTTTCAATCTTGTTAATATTACAGAGTTTTCCTTCTCTCTAGGCTCCTTACTCCAAAATAATCCCATATATATATGAAACTTTGGTGGCGTAGTGGTTAAGAGCTATGGCTGCTAACCAAAATGTTGGCAGTTCAAATCTACCTGGCACTCCTTGAAAACTCTATGGGGCAGTTCTACTCTGTCCTATAGGGTCGCTATGAGCTGGAATCGACTCGACAGAAGTGGATTTGGTTTATATATGTATATAACTGACTCATTTATCATCCCTGCATAATTATTATGCCAAATAAAAAAATGACTTTTTTTTTTTAAGTTGAAAGGGGAAAAATTCCCTAATAATGTCATGTCTGTGAAAAACTGGGGTGTTATTGGAACATTTTTAAGGAGATGAGACAAGTCTATGTTCTTCAACATTGAGAGCTAAGGGATTGCCAGTTGAAGTGTGTTTGATTGATCTGCCTAAGACAAAAACCACATTTTCTGACAAAGTGTTAATAAAACTCTCTTCGGAAATTGTAGGTTCCTTTCAAGATCTTACCATTTGTTTTTGAAGTAATAAAATTTACCGAGTACTATTATAAGGCTCTAATTGAATTTCACAGAAGTAGCCCTGATGTGACCTAGAATGGGGGGAAAAACTCAGGCCCCCAAATCTCCCACCATGAAGCAACTCTGCAGAATCACTGATTAAGAACATCAAGTGGAAAAGAGAGGCCCAGCTTTCAAATAATTAGCCCTAGTTAATGAGGACTTTTAAGATATGGCAAGTTGATGCTGATAACTTTGGTGAGACATAGGGAGATGATGAAAAAGATTGGCAGCTATAAAAGAGAAGTGTTTATTAAAACACCTTTTAAATAGCCATAGGATATAATAAAAAGCCACCTTTAAAGAAACTTATTAAAACAACGCTTAGCTGGAATTGATTATTTCACCACCTGCAGTTTTCAACAGAACTTTCTTGACTTTTATGAGAGCTTTTGCATACTGCATGGAAATACTAAAATGTGTTATTTAGATTCCGTGTTCTCCATTTTGGTGGACCATGTTAAAACAAGTTTAAGGCACTTATACTAACAAGATGTTGCCGTAATTAAGCAAACACTGATATAATTAAAACCTTCCCTCCTAAAGATGGCCAGTGGCTGAAGACTGGACACACAAACACCCTATCTCACACATAAATACTTTTTTGCCTTTGGATTTGCTAGTTTATGGAAAGCTTCTGTTGATGTTCACGATAATCTAGTAGGGTATGGATGGCAGTTGATGATGTCCTTAATGCTCTTATGAAGAATATGAGGCTAAGAGGTGAAGGAACTTGCAGAATGCCACACTATATGTAAACGGGAGAGTGGGGACACACAGTATTTTAACTGTAGGTCAATAGTAATCGTAAGGGTCCTGAGGTGATATGAAGGTCAAATGAATTAATGTACATAAGCCCTCATGCCAGGTCCTGACACAGGATAAATGCTCAATACGTGTTAGTTGTTTATATTGCCACTAGTGTTATTATTTGACAGTATTTGACACTGACTCTTTGCATATGAAAAACAATATTCAAGTATTTGCATATTTAATTAGTAAGCTGCAATATAAATAATGCCCTGTACAGGTAATGTGATGGTTAGTTTTATGTGCCAACTTGGCTAGGCTATAGTACCTGGTTACTTACTGAAAATCTAATTTAGGTGCTGTTGTAAAGGTATTTTGGAGATGTGGTTAACATCTACAATCAGGTGACTTTAAGTAAAGAAGATTACTCTTGATGATATGGGTGGCCCTCATCTGATCAATTGATAGGCCTGAAGAGCAAAAAGTGATATTTACAGAAGAAGAAATTCTGCCTGAAAACTGAAGCATCAATTCCTGCCTGAGTTTCTAGTCACTGACCTGCCCTACAGATTTCAGACCTACCGGCCCTCACAATCATGTGAGAAAATGTCTTAAAATAAATATCTTTACACACACACACACAAAGGATTCTCCAGAGATAGAATTATATATATATATATATATATATATATATATATATATATATATATATATATATATATATAAACCTATTGCTGTCGAGTCCATTCCGACTCATAGCGACCCTATAGACAGGGTAAAACTACCCCGTGTGTGTATGTGTGTGTATATATATATATATAGTTGTTGTTGTTGTTAGGTGTCATCAAGTGGGTTCTGACTCACAGAGACCCTATGTATGAAAGAATGAAACACTCCAGTCCTGCACCATTCCCACAATTGATGTTGCTTTTGAGCCCATTGCTTCAGCCATTGTGTTAATCCATCTCATTGAGTCAGAATACACTCAACGGCAACTACCAAGAAGAACAACATATATATATTTTGTTGGTCCTGTTTGTCTGGAGAACCCTGACTGATGCAGATAATATAACCAGTAACAGTTATTTTGGTATCCTCAGGAAAGAAATAGAAAAAATAATTAACCCTCTGCCCCCCTGAATGTTCTGTGACACTTTAGCGCTCTGTCAGTCAGTCCAAAGAATAGACACTTGAGGATGTTCTGTACATCTGTATTTCTGTGTTAGTGCCACCTAAAACACACTCTTTCAGGCTTTGATCTCTTGGGCCTGTCCTGGGTCAAGGGTTAATGTGGATTTGAGGGTCTTGGGGAAGTACCCAATTTATGGTGCAAGCTGTTCCCTTTCATGTGATGTCTGGGACTGCCCATTTTCTGTGTGCTATTTTTTGTATACATGATTGAGTTTTGAGGGAAGAGGCTGACATTTCTTTTGAGTTTCTGGACTTGCAGATAGAGTGTGAACTGAACAGAGCCATTCTGACAGTAAATGGTATGGATTATAGTGCTAAACTGGTGGCTGGTCTTGGAAATTGACCCGTGCTGAGCTGTGGAAATTGACCTCAGCTGTGCTGAGCTGACCCGTTCACCTGAGGTGAACCATCTTAGCAACTGATGGACAGAGGTACAGGAGAGGCAGCCCTCGCCAGTTACCTAGCACAGGTTATTACTATAAATAAAAACTCCAATTACTAAAATTCATTTATATATGTTTTAGGTTAGACTAAGATATTATGATCAAAAAAGAAATCCTTTAATTTCCTATTTTACATATATATATAAATAATTTATTTTTTGTTGCTGTTGAGAATATATACTGCAGAACATATGCCAATTCAGCATTTTCTACATGTACAATTCTGTGACATCAATTACGTTCTTTGAGTTGTGCAACCATTCTCACCCTCGTTTTCCAAGTTGTTCCTCCCTGATCAACATAAATTCACTGCTCCCTAAGTTTCCTATCTAATCTTTGGAGTTTCTGTTGTCAATTGGATCCTGTACAGACGATCTTAAAAGAGCACCATGCTCAGTGCAGATGTTTTTTACTAGTTAAACTAAACTATTATTTGGTTTTAAGATTTCAGGAGATATTTTTGGTTTAAGGTTTAAAGATTATTGCAGGGCAATAGTTTCAGGGGCTCATCTACCTCTATGGCTCCAGAAAGTTTTGGTTTCCTTAAAAAAGTGAAATTCTGTTCTGCATTTTTCCCCTTTTGATCAGAATTCTTCTATAGAATCTTTGATCAAAATATTTGGTGATGGTAGCCAGGCACTATCCAGTTCTTCTGGTTTCATGGCAAAAGAGGCAATTGTTCATGGAGACAATTAGCCACACATTCCATTTTCTCCTCCTATTCCTGAATCTCCTTCTTCCTCTGTTGCTTCAGGCAAATAGAGACCAACTGTACCTCAAATGGCCACTTGCAAGCTTTTAAGACCCCAGGCATTATGCAACAAACTAGGTCCTATTTTATATTATGTTAAAATAATGGGCAAAGAATCTACTATTTTGGATAGTAAAACTTAATAAGACAACGACAATGACAAACAACTAGTGGAAAGATTTGTTATTTTTTTCTAGTATGTGACTTTAATTGGAACATCAGGATTCTGAAGACAGGGTCTGCAAAATGGAGATACAAGCTGCCACCAGGGTCGTGGGAATCTTTAAAGGAAAGACCAAGAGAAAGGAGGGAAGAGCAGGAAGAGCCTCCTCATGATTACCCCTTTGGAATGTGTAGGAAATATGAAACATACCTCAGCCCTCCTCCATAGACACAAAAGGGAGGACACAAAAGGGTGGACACAAAAGGGTAAGGACAGGCTGCTCTTCCTTTGATATTATAATATTGTACCTCTCACACTATGTTTTTTTTTTTTTTTTAATTGTGCTTTAGGTGAAAGTTTACAGCTCAGGTTAGTTTCTCACACAAAAATTTATACACACATTATTATGTGACACTAGTTGAAATCTCTGTAATGTGACAACACATGCCCCCTTTCCACCCTGGGTTTCCCGTGTCCATCCAACCAGCTTCTGTCCCTTTCTGCCTTCTCATCCTGCCACAGGACAGGGGCTGTACATTTAGTTTTGTGTATTTGCTTGAACTAAGAAGCACGCTCTTCATGAGTATTATTTTATGTGTTATAGTCCAGTCTAATCTTTGCCTGAAGTGTTGGCTTCGGGAATGGTTTTAGTTCTGGGATAACAGAGTTCAGGGGCCATGTCTTTGAGGGTTCCTGTAGTCTCAGTCAGATCATTAAGTCTGGTCTTTTTATATGAAGTTGAGTTCCACAACACACTTTTCTCCTGCTCTATCAGGGGCTCTCTGTTGTGTTCCCTGTCAGGGTTATCATTGGTGGTAGCTGGGCCCCATCTAGTTCTTTTGGTCTCAGGCTGATGGAGTCTCTTGTTTATGTGGCCCTATTGTCTCTTGGGCTGTCATTTTCCTTGTGTCTTTGGTATTCTTCATTCTCCTTTGCTCCAGGTGGGTTGGGACCAATTGATGCATCTTAGATGGCCATTCGTAAGCTTTCAAAACCCCAGACACCACTCACCAAAGTGGGCTGCAGAACATTTTCTTAATAAACTTTGTTATGCCACTTGACCTAGATGTCTCCCAGAAACCATGGTCCCCAGACCCCTGCCCCTTCTATCCTGTCCCTCGAAGTGTTTGGTTGTGTTCAGGAAACTTCTTAGCTTTTGGTTTAGTCCTGTGGTGCTGACTTCCCCTGTATTATATGTTGTACTTCCCTTCACCTAAGGTAATTGTTGTCCATTATCTAGTTAGTGAATTCCCCTCACCCTCCCTCCCCACCCTCGTAAGATCGAAGAATGTTTTCTTCTGGGTTTCAACCTTTTCTTGAGTTCTTATAATAGAGGTCTTATGTAGTATTTGTCCTTTTGAGACTGACTAATTTCACTCAGCATAATGCCTTCCAGATTCATCCATGTTGTGGGATGTTTCAAGGATTCATCATTGTTCTTTATCATTGCGTAGTATTCAGTTGTGTATATATACCATAATTTATTTATCCGTTTGTCTAGGTTGTTTCCCTCTTATTGCTGTTGTGAATGGTGCTGCAATGAACATGGGTGTGCAGGTATCTTATCTATTTGTGTGACAGCTCTTATTTCTCTAGGATATATTTCAAGGAGTGGGATTGCTGAATCCTATGGTACTTTGATGGCACTGGGTTTTTGGGTTATGGTACTTCTATTTCTAGCTTTTTGAGGAAGTGCCAAATTGATTCCCAAAGTAGTTGTACCATTTTACATTCCCACCAGCAGTGTATAAGTTTTCTAGTCTCTCCACACCCTCTCCAACATTTATTATTTTGTGTTTTGGGGATTAGTGCTAACCTTGTTGGGATGAGATGGTATCTCATTGTAGTTTTGATTTGCATTTCTCTAATGGCTAATGATTATGAGCATTTCCTCACTTATCTGTCAGCTGCCTGAATGCTTTTTTTGGTAAAGTGCCTATTCATATCCTTTGCCTATTGGATTATTTGTCTTTTTGTTGTTGAGGTTTTGCAGTATTTTGTAGACTTTAGAGATTAGACCCTGATTGGATATGTCATAGCTAAAATTTTTTTCCCAGTCTCTAATTTGTCTTTTTACTCTTTTGATGAAGTCTTTTGATGAGTATAGGTGTTTGATTTTAGGAGCTCCCAGTTAGTTATCTAGTTCCTCTTCTGGTGTTTATGCATTGTTATGTTTTATATTCTGTTTATGCCATCTATTAGGGCTCCTAGTGTGGTCCCTATTTTTTTTTTCCATGATCTTTATCGTTTTATGGAGTGTGGTCCCTATTTTTTCTTCCATGATCTTTATCGTTCTATGGAGGTGGATATCCAGTTACGCCAGCACCATTTGTTAAAAGACTGCCTTTTCCCCCTTTGACAGACTTTGGGCCTATGTCAAATATCAGCTGCTCATAGGTGGATGAATTTACATCTGAATTCTCAATTCTATTCTATTGGTCTGTGTATCTGTTGTTGTACTAGTGCCAGGCTGTTTTGATTACCGTGGAGGTATAGTGGGTTCTAAAATCAGGTAGTGTGAAGCCTCCTACTTTGTTCTTCTTCTCCAGTAATTCTTTACTTATCTGGGGCCTCTTCCCTTTCCATATGAAGTTGGCGATTTGTTTCTCCATCTCATTAAAAAATGTTGTTGGAATTTGGATCTGGATTTGCATTGACTCTATAGATCACTTTGGATAAAACTCACATTTTCACAATGTTGAGTCTTCCTATCCATGAACAAGGTATGTTTATCCATGACCAAGGTATGTTTTTCCACTTATGTAGGTCTCTTTTGGTTTCTTGCAGTAGTGTCTGATGGTTTTCTTTGTACAGGTCTTTTACATCTCTGGTTAGATTTTATCTTCTTGGGGGCTATTGTAAATATATTCATTTGGTGATTTCCTCTTTGAAGTTCTCTTTGTTGGTGTAGAGAATCCAACTGATTTTTCTGTGTTTTTTTTTTTTTTAATATATAACCTGTATCCTGATACTTCACTGAAACCTTCTATTAGTTCCAGTAGTTTTCTTGTGGATTCTTTGGGGTCTTCTGTGTATAAGATCATATCATCTGCAAATGGGGACACTTTGACTTCTTCCTTACCAGCTTGGATGCCTTTTCTTTGTCTTGCCTTATTGCTCTGGTAGGACCTCCAGCACAATGTTGAATAAGAGTGGCGATAAAGGGCATCCTTGTCTGGTTCTGGTTCTCAAGGAGAATGCTTTCAGACTTTCTCCATTTAGGATGATGTTGGCTGTTGGCTTTTGGCTTTATATAAATGCCCTTTAATTATGTTGAGGAATTTCCCTTCTTTTCCTACTTTGCTGAGAGTTTTTATCATGAACCAGTGTTGAACTTCGTCAAATGCCTTTTCTGTATGAATTGATAAGATCATGTGGTCCTTATTTTTTGTTTTATTTATGTGATGGATTCCATTCATTGTTTTTCTAATGTTGAACCATCCCTGCATACCTGGTATGAATCCCACTTTGTCATGGTGAATTATTTTTTTGATATGTTGTTGAATTCTATTGTACAGAACTTTGTTGAGGTTTTTTGTGTGTATGTTCATGAGGTATACTGGTCTGTAATTTTCTTTTTCAGTGGTGTCCTACCTGGTTTTGGTATCAGGGTTATGCTGGCTCCATAGAATGAGTTTGGGAGTATTCCATCCATGCTCTGAAATACTTTTAGTAGTAGTGGTGTTAACTCTTCTCTGAAAGTTTGGTAGAATTCTCCAGTGAAGCCATCAAGGCCAAGGCTTTTCTTGTTGGGAGTTTTTTTTTTTTTTTACCTCTACAATCTCTTCTTTTGTTATAGATTTCTTTAGTTGTTCTACTTCTGTTTCTGTTTAGGTAGGTAGTGTGTTTCTAGTTATTTGTCCATTTAGTCTAGGTTTTCAAATTTGCTCGATATTTTTTTCCATCCTTTGAATTTTAGTTTGTAATTCTAAGGTGTGTCTCTTGTAGGCAACATGTAGATGGATCGTGTGTTTTTATCCATTCTGCCACTCTCAGTCTCTTTATTGGTGCATTCAGTTCATTTACATTTAGCATAATTATTAATAGGTATGAGTTTAGTACTGTCATTTTGATGTATTTTTTTTTTTGTGTGTGTGTGGGTGTTGTTGACAGTTTCTTTGTTCCACTAATTTTCTGTGCTGACTCATTTTTCTTTATTTCCTTTTCATCTTTTTCATTGTTTATTTTATATTTGCTGAGTCTATGTGTTCTTTCTTGTTTTTCATTTTGATATGTAGGATTGTTAGTTTCCTTTATGGTTATCTTAAAATTTATTTTTCAAAGTTAAAACCAATCTTTTATTTCTTGATATTGCCTTGACTTCTCTATATGGAAGTTTTATGACTACTATTATTTAGTTCCCTTTTTTGTTTTAATGTTGTCCTCTTTCACATATCGATGTCTCTGTTTGCCTATTTTCAGTGTTTTAGCTTTGACTTATTTTTGTGATTTCCCTATCTGGATTCATATCTGGTTGTTCTGTCCTGTGTTCTAGTCTTGGGGTGTTATTTGATATTATTGATTCTCCAATGGAGGACTGCCTTTAATATTTCTTGTAATTTTGGTTTGGTTTTTACAAATTCCCTTAACTTCTGTTTTTCTGGAAATGCCCTAATTTTGCCATCATATTTGAAAGACAGTTTCACTGGATATATAATTCTTGGTTGGCCATTTTTTTTTTTCCTTCAAGGCTTTATATATGTTATACTATTGCCTTCTTGCCTGCATGGCTGCTGCTGAGTAGTCAGAGTTTAGTCTCATTGTCTCTCATTTGTAGGTGACATTTCGTTTAGCCTTAGCCGTTTTAAAATTATCTTGGATAGATATATTCTCATCTTTCATGATATCAGGGATGTTTTCTGCCAACAAGTCTTCAACAATTCTCTCTGTATTTTCTGTTATCTCTCCCTGTCTTCTTGATGGAGTCCCACATAATTCTTAGGTTTTTTTTTTTTTTTAATTCTTTTATTTGATTTTTTCTCAATGCCAAGTTCTTTATCTTCAGTCTCACTAATTCTGACCTTTATTCCTCAATTCAGCTCCTATGACTTTCTATTGAGTTGTGTACTTCTGAAATTTTATTGTTAATCTTTTGGATTTCTATTTGCTGTCTGTCTTGCATTCTTGCAGCCTGTTAAATTTGTCATTTTGCTTTTGTATAACCTTCTTAAGTTCCTCTCTTGCTTTGTCTGTTAGTTCTTTGGCTTGGTCTGCATTTTGCCTGATCTTCTTCATGATATCTTGAAGAGCTCTGTATATTGATCTTTCAAATTCTACCTCCAGTAATTCCAAAATTTTTTCCTCCTTTGGGAGATTTCCTGGTTCTTTGCTTTGGTAGCTTGCTGAAGCCATCATGGTCTGCCTCTTTATGTGATTTGATATTGACTATTGTCTTCGAGCCATCAATAAGTTATTACATTTTATTTTATGTTTGCTTACTATGTCCTAGCTTCTTGTTTTGTTTTGTTTTGATATGCCCAGATAGGCTGGTTGTGTGAGCTACTTTGATTATTGGTGTCTTTGCAGCTCTTACCTCCTGTCAGCAGGTTTTTGGAGCTGCTGCTAGGTATGTGAGCCCAGGAGTCTGTTTACTTTTTTTGTGTGGATTCAGCTTAGGTGTCTAGGTTGTTGGTCACTGAGTGTGTGGTCCAGGATCTCACCTACAGTCCTAGACAGGCAGGGCTACGTATGGGTGATTGAAATAGGCTGCAGTAGGGGGTTATGTGCTGAGCAAGGTTTGGGGCTGACAGCTGCCCCTGAGTACCTGGGTGGAAGGCATACCCCTGTTCCCTAGAGCACATAGGTGGGTGGACTTAGCAGTTGGACTTTGGGCACCCAGTGTTGTTGGCTATAAGGACTAGGAGGCACCACTTATTCTTGGACCCCTGTTGTGGGTGGCTAGGTAGAGTGGGTGGAGTCACCAATCCTCAGGGCCTTGATGTGGGTAGGTGAGCACCCTGCTTAATGGGCAGGGCAGTGTCAAATGTCACAAATCTGCCACTCCTACTTAGCTGTTGTAGTTGATTAATAGGCTTCAGGTATGTACTCTGCAGTACTATGCTAATAAGGGCTTATGCTGTTGAAATAAGCTCATACAAGTCTCTGCAGGGGTGAAAGGTATTCAAAGTCTGTGGATCTCTTATGTCTGTGCGTAGGCAAAGGGGCAGTGCCTATCCTGAGGTCCCGGCTTAGGTGAGCTGGCAGATTATTTTTTCCTGTTTGTTGTTTGTTAATTTGTTCCTTTTCCAAAGCTAGGAGAATGGCTTGGAGAGCCCAACAGGTCCCACTTTCGGCCCAGAGGGGACAGTAATCTCTGAAGCTGGACCAGGACCAGAACAGAGTGGAGAGGGAGAGGGTGAATGGGACAGAGGTACTTCTCAGAGGTTGAAGGTTTTTTTTTTTTTTTTTAAATTAATTTATATTGTGCTTTAAGTGAAAGTGTACACATCAAGTCAGTCTCTCATACAAAAATGTATATACACCCTGCTATACACTTCTAATTCCTCTCCCCCTAATGAGACAGCACTCTCCTTCCCTCTGCTCTCTGTCCTTGTGTCCACTCTGGCAGCTTCTGGCCCCCTCTGCCCTCTCATCTCCCCTCCAGACAGGAGATGCCAACACAGGCTCATGTGTCTACTTGATCCAAGAAGCCCGTTCTTCACCAGTATCATTTCCATCCCATATTCCAGTCCAATCCCTGTCTGAAGAGTTGGCTCTGGGAATGGTTCCCATCTTGGGCTAACAGAAGGCCTAGGGGCCATGACCTCCTGGGTCCTTCTAGTACCAGTCTGACCATTAAGTTTGGTCTTTTTACAAAAATTTGGGGTCTGCATCCCACTGCTCTCCTGCTCCTTCAGGGGTTCTATGTTGCATTCCCTGTCAGGGCAGTCATTGGTTGTGGCCAGGCACTGTCTAGTTCTTCTGATCTCGGGCTCTGGTAGTCTCTGGTTTATGTGGTCGTTTCTGTCTCTTAGGCTCATAGTTACCTTGTGTCTTTGGTGTTGTTCATTCTACCTTGTTCCAAGTGGATTGAGACCAATTGATGCATCTTAGATAGCTGCTTTGTAAAGTTTAAGACCCCAGACACCACTCTTCAAAATGGGATGCAGAATGTTTTCTTAATAGATTTTTTTTTATGCCAGTTGACTTAGATGTCCCCTGAAGCCATGGTCTGGGAAGGATTTTTTTGATCCTGCACAGTAGGTTAGATGCTTGCACTTAACTTTCACAGATCCAGCACCACTTCCCCTGGTTGTGGAGGCTTGTGCAGACTCTCTACCACTTAGTTTCTCCCTGTGTGGAAAATGGGTCCTGGCTGCTACTGCTTGCCTCAGCCCAAGAGTACCAGGTGATCCAGTCTGTAGGGTGCCAGCCAAGTCAGATCTGGTGAGTTCTCACAGCTTCTGAACTGTTTCTTCCTCCTCCTGCCACTCAGTTCAACTCCTCAACTTTGTCTTTGATATTCAGGGTTCCTACACTGTCATGTATAATTGATTCACATATTTTTTTCAGGTTTTTGTTGTAAGAGGGACCACAGGAAGCACCTGACTACTCCGCCATCTTGAGCCCACCTCCTACTTATACTATCTTGACCTGGCGTCCCTCGGTGATGCAAACAGTTAATATACTTGGCTGCTACCTGAGAGGTTGGAGTCTACCTGAGTTGCCTCAGAAGAAAGGTCTGGCAATCTACTTCCAAAAAGTCATAGCCAATGAGAATACTATGGAGCAGTTTTGCTCTGACACATGGTGTCACCATGAGACAGAGTTGACTTAATGGCAACTGGTGCTGGTTTTATCTTGATCTCAAAATGAAATTCAAGCTTTCTGTAGGGATCACAGACAAGCCGAAAAAGATTGTTTATTTGGGAGCTTCAGGCTTATCACCTCAAGACTGGCAGAAGAAAGAAAAATGCTTGGCATTATGTTTTGTAAAAAAGAAGCATTATCTGATTAGGAAGGACAATTGTTTAAAGTCACTTTGTTATTCTAAGCCTCAGCATGTATTTGTTGTTTTAAAAATCTTGGAAATATCTTTAGTTGAAAGTAATAAATGAAAATGTCTAGTCAACAATAAAATATAATGAGTAAGCTAAGTAGCTTTCTCTGATGGGTGATCTCCTTCGAACAAAATTAGTGTTTCTATGTCCCTGTTAGAGGAAAAAAAGTCATTTTTAGCTTTTCTCATACTTTAAAGCATATTAAAGCGGATTCAGGTTTCAGAGGCAATTCATGGAGCTGGTGTAAATAGTCAGGATTTCCATATCTAATAGGTGCTGAAGTGGTTCAGTCCTAACTCCGGGAAAGTCACCCTGGCTCAGAAGTATTTTTATAAAGACTTGATCCCCATCAAACACCTTTAATGAAAATCTTTCCCAAATCATCACATATCATCCAGCATTTACTTAGTGTCCATTTGCAAATGAATCTGTTCTGGAAAGTTTTCAAAGCAGGCTGGGTAACTGTGGTCCATACTGCCTGCTGGAAATTTATAGTAGGATAGAGCCTAGGGAAAAAAGAAAAACAATTCCCAAATGATTTTTTTTGTGCAAACACAAATGATACCTTAATTGCATCTCAAATGCTGTGTCCTTTTAATTTTAAATGTCATATGTAGACTCAGGTACTCAGATAAATAGGCAATCTTGAATCCTCGGATAAATGCTCAAGTTCTCCTTCCGGCCTGGCTGTCATTTAAGGATGACAAGAGAGGCAGGAAAAACAAAGGAGCCATGACTGCACATTCCAGTGCTTTGCAGGGTGTAGTTTCTACTCACTATGGCGGGCATACTCATGATAAGCATTTCCAAGTAAAGATTTTAGCCATAGCAATGATGAATTGTTGAGAGAAGGCTCTGAATCTCCTGCTTTGTCCTGGGAGATGTGTAGACCTTTGTCGGCTAGAGAGTCAATTCTACGAGTAATCGCTCCCAACTTGACCAACTGAGGTAGAATGTAGTCTTGGTAATGAATGGAAACATCACTGCAGAGATGGCAGTATCCAAGTTTTATAGGATAATAAATTAATAATTTTGGTGCCCTCTTTAGGAAGAATCTGGAATATGTTACTTTTGCAAAATTTACAAAATTATATGACCATGTGAAATGTTATAGGACCCCTCCTAGGCTTTGGACAGGGCAGGAGCAAGGAAGTGCCTTGAAATTTAAACTTTATCATCTTCATGGTAAAGCTGCTTCTGCTTCTGGCATATTTGGGAAAAGGAAAGTATAGGAACAACTTTTCTTCTAGTTTATAGTTTAGGGCCCCAGGTTAAGGTACTGACTCATTCATTTACGTGTGGTCTGTTATGTTATAATATGTCTGCAATATTGCCCAAAGCATTGATGAAGTATCAAGATTGGCTGCAAATGTGCTCACTCACCATTTGAATTGTTTAGGTCTGATGGATTAGTACCCTTGTATCCTCTGAATATGACAAAACATTAGTAGAGGAGTAAAAGCCAAAATGTCTGTTTATCTAAGCATTAAAAGGATTTGGTAAAAGAGAGAAAAATGCTTCTGAGTGCTTGGATGCAAGAACATTGGAAACAATCATTACTGGATGTTTCAAAGCTTTCAAAGAATCCCCAGGGCTAAAAGGAACTGAATATCTGTCTAAATCATCAGACTTTATTAACAAAATTATTTCCAGTAAAATGCCATCTAATGTGCTTGAGTTTGCAAGCAGGATTGAAATTCTGGATTACATCCTGTGAAATACAGATGAGTTTTACTGAATTTTAAGTGCTGAGATATATCACTATTTCGTCATCAAAGATTATAAGTCTTGAAAGACAAGTTAGCTTTTGTTACAATAGTGGAATGGAAATAAAATGATTTGGGGTGGGAGGATCTATGACACACCTGTTGCTTTATGAGTTTCCTGCAGACTATCCATGAATGGCTGGGGTAAAAGGAAATTATGTATTTTTCAAATTGTAATTTTTCTTGCTATTTTTATGATATTGGAACAGGTATTGCCCAGTTTAGAGCTCACAGATACATCTTACTTGTATAAAGACTTTCTTACCAAAAATAGTCTTATAGCAATATAATAATAATTATGGTAGCAAAGGTTTATCGAGTAAGCATAATAGGCCTACGAAGTGGGTAAAACCATTGGTGCCCTGCCTATATCCCCTTTACTAGGTTGATGCTCCCATCCCCAGCTGCTGTGGGTGTTGGCTGTTGAGGGCTCAGAGCTGCACCATTTTCTGGAGATTGGCCCTTAGTTGTCACATGCCAACTTGCCTGCAGATGCCTGGGACTCCCGTAACCAACGTTTGACTGATGTGGAGTGTGACAGCCCAGCCACCTTGCTTCTGACCAGCACAACCTCTTAGATTCAATTTATGCTCCTGAGCCAGCCTGAAGCAGACTTCTCCTGAAGCTCCATCGTGGTCCAGCTTCTTTCCCTACTCTGTCTGCTTCTCTCACACTCCTGAAAGCACTCCCTCAATAGATCACCTGCTCAAGAATCCCTATTTCAAGCTATGCTTCTATGGAACCCAACCTGTGACAAACTCATAGAAAAGTCAGACTATGTTGAGTGCTTTGTATTTTCATTCAAGCTTTTGATGGATGGCAGTGACAAAATGTATGACAAAGGATAGAGTTAATACATACCAGGCCTGACTTAGCAATCAGCTAAGTAAACTTTCAAGTTAAGAGTGGAATAATTTTGATGCAGTAGCTGGCATCAAACCAGCACAATGCCCTTCTCCTAAGAAATGGATTTTGTTAGTCATTTTGACACCAAGCCATGCATTCTAGCATGGTTTGACATTTGCCCCCTGGTCAGGGTCAGGTGTTCTGTTCTACAAGAGAGCCAATTTTAAGCATTGATGGAGCCAAAAAATGGGCCATTTGAATGATAACAGAAGCCCTAGAAAAGGCAGGTGATGCAGGATGGTTGGGCTTCTCTCGGCAATTCTGCAGCAGGGCCAAAGCCAGATGCCAAGCTGTTTATCCGTCTGCTGTTGACTCCACTCTGAATTAGCTAAACAGGGCACAACACCTGTTGATTTAGAAACAGTTACAGCTTTGAAATGAGTAAATGACCTTTTATGAAGGCCAGCTATAAACACATAATACCAAGAACAATGATATTAATATTTCATTCCTGGTGTTCAAATGATTTTTCTCAATATCTGAGAAATAGCATGCGTATGCTTGGTGGTTGTGATTTATGCTCTAAAAGGCCATTTGGAGACAAGCTTTGGAAGAACTTGCCTTGAGGTAGCAGATGTTTTGAAAAGATAGTCAAATGAACTTTTTTTTCTTTTTTTCTAAATTACATTAGAAAATGAAACGACTCAGCAAAGTGGGCTAGGCTGCCTGGAATGTTGAGTGCCAACAAGGAGAGACAGGAGATGAGGCTGGATGAAAATTGGGGCAAGGTAATGAATCACTTAGTAAGGAGTCTGGCCCTTACTCTCAACTGAGAGAGGAACCATTCAGTAGTTTAAATGCATTTGCATTTTAGTGTAGAAAATTTTAGATAAACATTGTCTCATTAAAAAACAACCAAAAACCAAACCCATTGCCGTCAAGTCCAATCTAACTCATAGTGACCCTATTGGACAGAGTAGAACTGCTCCACGGAGTTTCCAAGAAGCCCTTGGTGGATTTGAACTGCCAGCCTTTTGTTAGCAGCCTAGCTCTTAACCACTGCACCACTAGGGCTCCATTATCTCATCAGAACCTCAAAATAACTGTAGCATAAGAAGATCTGGCGTTATTCACTCCATTTTCACATGAAGAAAATGAAAGTGAGAGACGTTCAGTCACTTAACTAAAGTCACACAAGTATTGAGTCGTAGTACAGTGAAGATTGGGCCTCCAATTCTGATTTCAAATCCTCATTCTTTTCTTTATGCCATGCTGCTATTATAGGTAGTCACAACAAAAGTAAAAAAGGAAAAGTCCAATCCAAGATGGCAGACTAAGTACATGTGTTCACCTCCAGGCCCAACCAAAACCAATGAAATAAAAGTATGTTCTTATTAGATACTGTTGAGTTAGTTCTGACTTATAGTGATTCCATGTATAACAGAAGGAAACATAGCCTGATCCTTGCCATCTTCACATTCGTTGTTATGTTTGAGCCCATCGTTGCAGCCATTATGCCAATCCATCTCATTTAGGGTCTACCTCTCAAGCATGACGTTTTTCTCCAGTAGGTCAAGGGAGAGATAAGAGTTGGGGGTATTGATGTTACAAGCTACCTCACATTCATGAGCAGAGGCATCCGCGTTGTAGCTACTGCATGGGAGAGAATGCCAAGTATACCTCTTTGTACTGGAAAGTCGTTATACTGAGATGCACATAGAACACAGGCATTCCCCTGAATCTTAGGGAGAAGCCTACATCATTTTGTAGAAGCAAATAAAAAGAGAATGTTCTACTTTATTTCTAGATTGCTTTTCCAGGACCACCTCTCTAAGTGAAGTGTAAAGGTGTCCACAATGGACTGCAAACTTTTATTTTCAAACCAGTGGATTTATAGCCTTTCTAAGGCTAATACTTCATAAAATATTTTGTAAGGGTGGTGTAGTAGGGGTAGATGGCTTAGCCCCTGGTTTGGCGCAGGGGTCAGATTCAAGCCAGGTGACTGAAATAATGGCCTATTGGACTAGATAACCCAGTGGTGTGCACACCCCCAAGTGTACGCTAAGTGGGTGGGTGGGCAGCCATTGCACAGTGTTCTGACTCCAGAGTTTTCCTATACACTAAGTAAGATATACAGAATATGCAGATAATCGTCCTCTCCATATTCTACAAGTACAAGGTTGTGCAGCACTAGCGGGCCTAATGAATCATGTGTGCCTTGTATTTTTAGTATTTTGGGGGGAAGAGAACAACATCAGAGATCTACCACATCTTAATGACTGCCTGGTGACCTGGCATCATAGGAATTCACTTTGCTTATTTTAGAGAGAAATATTTGATGCATATATATTGAAGATCATCCTTTGATCTGTTACCCTGACATAATGTACAGTCTATCATAATATGTCACTCAATTTTCAATTGGTGTTCTATTGCTAGAAATCAACCCTCACTTACAATGTGAAATGTCAAAGCGAGTATACAGACTGTACATAATTTTATTCCATTAAAAATACAAATCATAGAGATAACATTAAAGGAAATATTAAAAAATTATCTTCAAATAGGAGCCCTGGTGGCTCAGTGGATAAGTGGTTAAGTCAGCAGTTTGAATCTACCAGCTGCTCCATGGAAACCCTATGGGGCAGTTCTACTCTGTCCTATAGGGTCTCTATGGGTCAAAATCAACTCGACAGCAGCGAGTTTGGTTTGGTTTATCTCCAAATAGTGGAGTTACAGGTAGTTTATATTTACTTTTTTATATTTCCCTGAATATTCTAAAATTCTTACAGTGAGCATACATTTATAACCAGAAAAATAAATATTATTCCCAAAACTATAAAATACTATCAATTAAACTTAATCCCCCTATCTTTTGGTAGCAGGGAGGGTCAGTGATTATTTTCTCCAGTTTATTCTTGGACAAAATATTATCTAGCTGGGCTAAATTTAAAGAGATTAAGAGTCCTCTATTTTTTTTTTTTTAATGAGATTTTCCAAGCATTGTACTGCAGCATGTCTTCTGATTCATAGTCTACTATGCTTTCCTTCTGAATGATGCTCTTGATTTGTCTGGCATTCAAATACAGCATGCCTCCATATCAGTACCATATCATGGAATGCTTTCTTCTTTTATCTGGTTTTAGAATTTGTTGCCTAAAAGCGCTTTCATGTGGAAGATAGATATCATACTGCCATCTTTGTCTCATGGGAACAATGACCTTCCTTTTAGAATAGGTTGAAAACAAGATATTAGCCCCTCAAATCATGAGAGTAATGAAAAAATTAGAAAACTGCACATATTTTAGGGAGCTCTGGTGGCATAGTGGTTAAGAACTCGGCTGCTAACCAAAAGGTCAGCAATTTGAATCCACCAGCTGCTGCTTGGAAATCCTATGGGGCAGTTCTGCTCTGTCCTACAGGGTGCCTATGAGTTGGAATAGACCTGAAGGTAATGAGTTTTTTTTTTTAGCATTTTTTCTCCAGTTAAGCATTGTCAATTACATTACATTATATGTATCCACTTGTCAGAACTTTATGCAGGTATTAAGAATGAAGGCTATGAAAACTATGGAATAACGTGTAAAGATGCTTATAATGTACTAAGAAGAAAAGGATACTATAAAACTGAATTTGTGCTTAAATATAAAATAATCTTGAGAGTTATTTAGAAGATACCAGGAAAAATGCTTATGGAGACTGAGTTAGTGTTATGGAATTATTTAGTGATTTTTTTAATCTAATTTTTAATAGTTTTAAAAACGGTTTTATTACTTTTATATATAATATAGATAGAGTCCTGGTGGTGCTGTGGTTAAGAACTTGGCTGGTTACCAAAAGATTGGCAGTTCTGCTAACCAAAAGGTGAGCAGTTCAAATCCACCAGCCTCTCCTTGGAAACCCTGTGTGGCATTTCTACCCTGTCCTACAGGGTTGCTATGAGTTATATTACATATATATATATATATATACACACACACACACACACAGATATATATAAAAGCCTACATAATTCAGAAAAGTAAAATGTGTGATTTTTTTTTTTTTTTTTGAAATGCTCATGACTTTGAATCAAATTGAACACATCAAGAATATTTTGCCGCCTGGCCACAAAGCCCTGCTCGGCTTCTTTTCCTGTCCGGCCTCCCACCCTGCGCGGCCCTGTCTCCTCTCGCCCTGTGGTATCTGCTTGCTGCCGCCGCCACCTCCTCTCTACCCAACCCGCCAGCCCGCCTGCTGCAGTGTTGTGGGGTTTATGTGGGCGCTGAAGAACCGAGACCTGCATGAGGTGAAAGACTGTGGCCAAGGGAGAAGATGTCAGCCGATCCCTAGAAGGTGGGAGGACACCTTTTCATTATGCAGCAGATTGTGGGCAGCTTGAAATCCTGGAGTTTCTGGTACTGAAGGGACGGATACTAACGCTGCAGATAAGCATCCTATCACCCCTCTCCTATTTGCTGGCTATGAGGACCACGTTTCCTGTATGAAGCTGCTTCTGTCAAAGGGTGCTGTTAAGACTGCCAAAGGCCCAGAGCGACCAACTGCACTTGAAACCACTGACAACCAGGCCATGAAAGCACTGATCCGGTGATGGGCAGTGGACCCTGATCCTGAAGGATAACTCTCCTGTGGCCTCACGTTGCTGCCTGTCTGCCTGTCACTCTCTATCTGCCAGCTTCTTCAGCTAAATACTTGAGGAATGCTGAGGGGAGAGAGAAATTTATAACCAATCAGACTACCAGGAAAGGAAAGGTTTTGGAGGAGGGAAAAAAATACGATTAGGCTTTTGCCAGGATTCCTGATCATCAAGTCTGCTTCTCTTCCATCTTTGGTAAAATCCACAGCGTATACCCAAGGGCGAGCAAAGACAAAAGAAACCATTCACACTTGACCCTGTCAGCTCCCTAGCTAATTTGTGAACTAGATTGTGTGGGAAATCTGATTTTACAAAAGCCAGCCACACATATTTGTATCAGTGGGGTAAGATTTACTAGTTGGACAAATTGAACCCCATCCATTCAAAAATAATGCTTGTTACCAGGTTTTCCGGAGTGATTGATGAACTTCTCTGAACATATGCCAACTGACCTACACAATGTGTTCTTGTTACTTTTTAAAAATGATGTGTTACGTAAAGTGTGACACCTCAAATTATGTTCTGTGATCTTAGAATACAGTGCCCCCAAATTGTGTTCTTGTGACCTGCTGAAAACATTTGTTCGCTTTTCCAGATGTTTATTTCATAAGCAGTACAACTAATTAAAACATACACTTCTAGATTCTTTTGACTTGCCATCCATATATAAGCTTACGAAAAATATTAGGGTTTTTCCTTGGCCAAGTCATGCAATAATTGGATGTACCTCCAATTTTTAAAAAGGGGTAAAGGTGGGATAAGGGCTTGTATTCATTCTATAGCAGGGTTAAATGATTACCGAAAATGGTCAGCCTAGATAATAACAAATCTTATTGATCAGTTGCTGATTGGCTGCTAGGTGTGTGGGTTTGTGTGTATTTTTCACCAGGAACTCTTTTTTTACCCTGTGGCTTTTTCACTCACAACTAGCCTAACCTTATAATTTTCCTCATTTCAAGAAATCAGTCACAAAATGGCAGTTTAAATGCTCTCATGTATTTGGCTAATTCTGTTGTCTTAGTGGAGTCGATTAGAGTTGGTTTAAAGGGCAGTACTCAGGACTTCCTTACATCATGAACCACCCCATGGAGAGCGGAGGGGACTCTCTCTGTCTAGAATACCAGCACAGTGCAACAAAGGGTTTGGGTATCTTTGTATTCACCTCTTGTAATAATGCAATCTAAATGGCTTGACTTTTACCCTATACACAGCTTCTACCTTTATTTTTGAAGCGTTCTGTTATAGCTGGCTACAGTCATTGCTAAACCTGGTTTGCTTCCTACTGCCCTTGTAGTATGTACACCATGGCTCTCTGTACAGTTTATCCTGATGTTTCTTGTAATACACTAGAGGCTATTTCGCCTTCCTTCTTTCTCAGCCATTTTGTAAACCCATAATTACGAAACCTTGCTTGGGAAAATAACGTAGAGACATAGAATAGAATAGATTGACCAAGATGGTTTATGGTTTTCTTTTTTTTTAAAGTAGGTTATTTATAACGTATTTCTGAACTACTTGGCAGAGAAATTCACAACACTTACTGTTTGTATTTTGAGTAAAGGAATCTAAAACCATGTCTGCTTCTTGGTACTACATGCATTAGCAAAAGGTCAAGTAAGCTTTGTTCTCTACTGAAGTAATATCTAACATCTCAGAAAAATCTTGCATGTTCAGTAGTTTTGTATTAAATCAGTCATTTCGTCTGCAGTAATTCTATCAAGTACAAGCAGGTGGTTGACCTGTTGGTGTTTGTGGACTCAACTATCCATCCCTTGCAGCTTCACATTGGTCTCTGTGGGCTTGTAGGGCAAATACAGCAACTGAATATTCCCAGGTAGTTCTTGTATGCATGGCACACTTTTCTGAACCCAGGTGGGCACAGAGGAGAGGGAGGTAGGTGCAATGTGTGGAAGCTGCAAACAAGTATGCCCTTGATTCGTGTTTTCCCAAATAATGCATTTTAAAGCTACATATACTTATTTGATTTTTGTTTTCTTAATTACAACTAAAACTTCAACTCGGCCTCTGTTGCCTTCCATGCAATATTGTATACTTGGTTGTGTAGAGAAGAAGCTGGTGAGAGGGCCCTCGTATATAAGCAATTGCAGGGTTTTCCGTGCTGAATTTAAAAACTTTAAATTGACCTGATTCTGCTTTGTAAATGGAGAAACAATCATATCTTTCAAAGCAGTAATGGAAAGAGACTGAGCTTTGTGCATTTTGATATATTTGAGTTCATTTTTTCCACAATTAATATTTTTGACATAGTTGGGTTTCTCGTAATATCACAGTTCATGTACATCTGAATGCTAAATAATTCTCCATTTAAGTTTTGCATTGCAAGAACAAATGGAATAAACTTGAATTGTGCAAAAAAAAAAAGGAATAGTTTGTATAGATGAAACAAAGATAACAATGGAAAGGGATTATGACCTACTTTACCTTTACCGGTGTGCCACCCAAATACAAGATTCGTGCTAGGTATCGGCAAGTCTGCAATAGTGATGCCCATAGCAAATTCTCAACATCATTTGGGACAATGTAACATTCAGGACGGCAGGAAAGCTGGCATACTGAATACCTTGGTAAACTACATAATTCCATCCAGTGTTCTATAGGAAAATATATTGCATGAATTTCATTCTAGGGCAGTAGTTGACTACCTACCCAATACTCATTTCCCTGTCCTATAAGAACTCTGATTTAATGCAGCCCATTATTCTAAGGGGAAGCTAACCCCATGTCAATGATTAGTGTAGAAATGGCATTTGATACAATTTGGGCTAAAGAGTTGTGCGGAAATTTTGTTGAGGGTTTCTAGAAAAATTGGTCTTGCTCTTCAAGGAAATAATTTCTTCTTTTCTCCATTTTGTTCTGCACACATGTGAGACCCAGAACTCCTTCTGCAGCCTTAATATGATGTTGACCTACAAAAGGGCATAGAACAAAGGAGTCTCTTAATTAAGTCCTATTAAAGCCTTCTAATAGGGTCTTCTATAGGGTTACTATGAGTTGAAATCGACTCAACAGTAACGGGTTTTCATTTTTTTTATTTTTATTTTTTGGGTTTTAAAGCCTTCTAAATAGGTGAAACCAGTAAAGCCACTCTAAGTCAGAAGTGCTTTTACTTACTTTACTTAGTCTGAAGCTATCCTAACGGATAGATAGATAATAAAACCTTTGGCATTTTAAATTATCTAAATTGTAAACTAAAATCTAAAGAATTGAGTTAACATGAATAAATATAAGGATTTTTTTCAACATGAAATATATGATTATTGTATTATCATATTAAAGCTAAGAATATATTGAGTCAAGTAATTACATAAACTGAACTTGTACTTCTAAATAAGTAGCCTATTAATAGTAATTAATATTATTTAGAAACTATGCTAATTTTCAGTGTTTTCGTATTTATATCTCATTATTTACCAAGAATAGTCCTGAGTTACTTTTGTTAAAACATATTTAACTCTTTAAGCAAGATTTCACAGATGACTAGCAAATGATTCTCTATGAATCTTAAAAGATTTTTGGTATATGAAATAGTTCTCAATCCCTATTTAACTAAAACAAGGATTAAAAACACCCTCAACATCCAGCATAAGGGATTATCTAAAATTATTTTGATATAAAATTCTACAAAACTGGACGCATTAAGAGTGCATATATATTGTAGATCTGGGACAAGCAGCCAAATCATAGGAAATAGGTTTTAGTTTATTATTTAACAACAATTGGTCAGTGGTAGTTAACACATTGCTATGTTTCTACTTCATGGATCAGGAGTTAATAAACAGAAATATTAAGCCAAGGTTGTGGCTGGAGTCAGATGCAGGTGGCTGATCTCTGAATTTGGGTGGTTATGACGTGCCGCCTGTCTCAGGTGATGGTGGAGGGATGCTGACCGTACTGGCATTAAAAAAGAAGAATATGCAGGGTCAAGCAGGGCATTTAGTGTGAATAATGAGCCCATAATCACTGAAAAATCTCTCTGAGGGGTACCTCCATTATTCATATGTTTCCTACACAATTTTCCCTTCTTCTAGTACCAAATCTCCTGTTTCTTGTGACGACCCCATTCCATATGTACGTTGGTTGGTTCTGACCCTGTCCCTAGGCCACAAGGGTGGAGAAGTGACCTAGATCAATCAGAATATTGCCCATTCATAGCACACCACAGTGATATGTACAGAAATGAACCCAAGACCCTGACTGGGCCAGAGTCCTCTCAGCACTATTTCCAGCCACCCCATGTGGAAGCAGGTTGTTGGTCTTACCTGTAACCAAAATAGAATTTTAGAAAATCTAAAGTTTTTTTTTCTTCTATGATTCATAATTTGCCCTCCATTTACAATAAAATATAGGGCGTTTCTCTACAACTTGAAAAATCAGCAGAATTGTTTATGTTGTTAGCCTCTAAAAGAATATTTTCTGCCTCATCCAGAGAGTGAAAGAAATAATAGGTTTCTACTTGATAGAGCTAAAAATAAAACAGCGTAGGCATTTATCCCTAATGATTATATTTCATGATGTGAGAACTGAACTAAAAGAATTCAGAGGCAACACCCACTCCTTGTGAGACATATTTTCCTCTCACTAGCCATTTTACAGATGTCTCTGGGTAGGCGGTAAAACTGAACTTTCTGTGATTCACAATGGTCATTTTTTTCTCTCTTAACAAAGTAGTATTAGAACATCAGTAAGTTCTACATAAGGAATCTGAATGCCAACAGTCAATACATTTAACACTGTGAACCGTGTAGGTGCATTCTACTTGCAAGTAGACCCGAAATAGAAATATTAACACCTTGTGCTGTTGTAGACAAGGTAAGGCAATGCCTGTTTGTGTCTTACAGAAGTCACAAAGTCCCCAATGCCTGGTCAGTGAGAGAGACTTCTGGTAACACTATGTAAGGTGTTCTTTTCCTACAAAAAAAAACAAAAAAACAACAAAAAACCCAGAACGGGAAATAAAATGTACACAAAGAGAAAGAAGCTATTTCTAGCCCAAAACATAGTCCTTAGTGCGATGCTTTGTCTGGGGAATTGAACTTTGGTTCACTTGGTTTTGCAGGAATTAACAAGAGTGTGCTGGAGTTGATATTGGTTACTTGCACCTTTTGGACAAGCAGGTACCACATACCCAGGGTCCTTAGCATAGTTGGGGGTGGGTTGAAGGGTAGGAAGGTATCGAAAGTTCCATGACAGCACAGTTTCTCCAATAAGGTGGTATCATCGCCAGCAGGGAGCCTTGTGGGGATTTGAGGACCTGGGGAGCTTAGATATTTTACTCTGTTTCCTCTTACTTCATAGAATAGTTTCTTGTATTCTTCACTTCCAGTAAAGTAACTTGTTACCTGCATTTGCACACTGTTCTTTCCATCAATCCCTTCAGTATTATCTTTGTGACAATAATCTAGAAGGTGGTCAATACTGTAACAAGACATTTGGTGGCAAGAAGCACTTTACAAATGTGTGAGCTTTTCTTAGTCTCAAGAATTGTATAGATCCATGCTAGAGACATTAGGAGCAGTTATAGAAATGGCATAGAGATATATTTAAATACCATGTTCTATTGCTGAGCGAGGGACAGACTATGGAGAATTTAGTAAAGAAGTCTGCTGCCAGGAATTTACTATACTGACACTGAGCGTGGGACATGAACCAACTGAGGCTACTGGGGAATGATCAATGATAAAAAAGGATCTAGGTTGTAAAACCAGGTGATAATGTCCCCAAATCTGGGTGAAATTATCACCAGGGTCTGGGTGATAATTTCTTTATTGGATTTCACTGATTCCAAGATGCACACAGTTTTTCATACTTTTACATTTCTGAAAATTGGATGTATCTTACAAATGATGACGTGTCATCTTTAATTGGTAGTTATTTTATAATTTTTTAAAATTTATTGTGCTTTAGGTAGAAGTTTACAGAGAAAATTAGTTTCTCATTCAAAAGTTTATACACAAATTGTTCTGTGACCTTGGTTGCGATTGCCTCATGGTGTCAGCACTTTTCCCTTTTCCCTTTATACCCCAGGTTCCCTGTGTCCATTCGTCTAGTTTTCTTGTCCCTTTCTGCCTTCTCACCTTTGCTTTTGGATAGGTGTTGCCCATTTGGTCTCGTTTGATTGAACTAAGAAGCACGTTCCTTAAGTGTATTATTGTTTTGTTTTATAGGTCTGTCTAATCTTTAGTTGAAAGGTCTTCTGGAATGGCTTCTGTTCTGAATTAGCAGGGTGTCTGGGGGCCATAGTATTGGAGATTCCTCTAGTCTCTCTCAGACCAGTAAGTCTGACTATTTGTGTGTGTGAATTTGAATTTTGTTCTACATTTTTCTCCCACTCTGTCTGGGACCCTCTATTGTGATCCCAGTCAGAGAGGTCTGTGGTAGTAGCTGGGCACCATCTAGTTCTTCTGGGCTCAGGCTTGTGGAGGCTGTGGTTCATGTGACCCATCATTCCTTCAGACTAGCATTTTCTTGGGTTTTTATAATAGTGGCTTCATACAATATTTGTCCTTTTATGTTTGGCTTATTTCACTTAGCATAATGCCCTCCAGATTCATCCAAGTTGTAAAGAATTTCACAGATTCATCACTGTTCTTTATCATTGCATACTATTCCATTGTGTGTATGTACCATTGTTTGTTTATCCATTAATCTGTTGTTGGGAAATTAGGTTGTTTCCATCTTTTTGCTATTGTGAATAATGCTATAATGAACATGGGTGTGCCTATGTCTGTTCATATGATGACTCTTACTTCTCTCGGGTATATTTCTAGGAGTGGGTTGCCGAATCTCATGGTATTCCTATTTCTAGGATTTTAAGGATGCACCATATCATTTTCCATAGCGGTTGTACCATTTTACATTCCCACCAGCAGTACATAAGAGTTCCAATCTCCCTGCAACCTCTCCAAAGTTTGTTATTATTATTACTATTTTTTATGATTAGTACCAGTAATGTTGGGTGAGATAGTTTCTCATTGTAGTTTTGATTTGCATTTCTCTAATGGCTAATAATCATGAGCATTTACCTCACGTGTCTGTTAGCTGCCTGAATGCCTTCTTTGGTGAAATGTCTGTTCATGTTCTTTGTCCATTTTTCAGTTGGATTGTTTGTCCTTTTGTTGTAGAGGTACTGGATTTTTCTATAGATTTTAGAGATTAGAAGTTTGTCAGATATGTCATAGCTAAAAATTTTTCTTCCATTCTGCAGGTTCTCTTTTTTTGGTGAAATACTTTGATGAGCATAAGTGTTTAATTTTTAGGAGGTCCTAAAAATTATGCTCATCAAAATATCTAGTTTATATTCTGGTGTTCGTGCATTATTAGTTAGTATGTTCTATTTATGCTATGAATTAGGGCACTCTCTTTCTTTCATCCTTAATAGCACATTGAAAAGAATATGTGTTATAATCAGTGGCATCTTAGATACATGGTAAGTACTTAAAGAGACAGGCTTGAAATAACACTAAGTCCACATTAATTTAAGATATAACAGTAAGGTTATATCTTAAGTGAAATATTTTATAAAATGCATATTGCATATTATAGATTGCAGATTGAGTCATTCTCAAATAACTGTTACTGTTCTTGTAATGCCGCAAATATAGACGTTCATTTTTGATTTTGCTATTCTTCTAATAGGGCTGCACCCTCTAAAACGACACGCTTAATGTCTGCTTCACTCACCGCTGAGCCCTAGCACTGACTTTACCTGAGGTTATTCGTGACTAAAGGATCCTATTTAAATCACCCTTGATACCACTTCAGAGAGAGTGAGCCTATCTATAGTTAGCTTTCCTCAGATAAAATATATCGTTTTTGTCACAGTTTCCACAATTATTGTCAAAGCAAATTATGTAAAAATGTTTGGCTGAGACAAAGATTTAGCTTTAGTTTCATAAATTGTCCCTTAATATAACTAATGAAAGTAAAATTCATTTTTTAAGTTAAGGAGGGAAGGAAAGGTTATAAAAGAATGGGATGATTATTATATATGATGGAAAACAATTTTATTAAAATAGAGATGTTTGAAAATGTCAGTAAATTAAATGACAGAATCACCTAATGACTGAAAGATGTTGATTTATAAATATTGATGGTGTCTCACTGCTAAATACGTGTCATATATAATACACAGGATTATGTATTATACATATAATACACATTTTAATGGTGAAAAACTTCATTTTGGAAATACATAATTTTTATTGTGATATAAAAGTAATTCTTTTTATTCCTGCTTGTAGTAATTTTCTAAAATATATATCAGGGGATATAATGTTAATTAAAATATATACAGGTCGTGCATATTGTATCTTCACGTATTGTTGGTACAGTATTAGTTATTAAGTGATTATGGGCACATAAGGGGCTGACATTTACAATTTTTCAGTTTTTATCACCTCATTGTTAGATCTTGAGCTCTGTAGCATGTTCATTTTAATGAAAAAGAAAGATAATATAATAAAATATGGGAAATTACTATTTGCCTTAGAAACTATAAATATTAATTTAAGAATATAAAGTTAGGCTTTCATGAACCCTGCTCTAATAAATGAAAAGGTTTGGGTATTATGAAAAAGTTTTAAGAAAGATACCTCTTAGATCAATGATTGCTGGGTATTCTTATGTCATTGGAACTCTTTTCTCTCTCGTTCTCAAACTATTTCCACTCACTCTCATTTTCTGTCTTTTTTTTATCTCACTTCATCATCTCAACACTGTCCAGCATTCCTTGGTCTCTTGTATTGAATCCATTCTCCTTCAGGGTAGAAGAGATCTAGATCATGGGCTCTTTGAAGTCAGAGACTGTGTCTGTCTTGATAACTACTCACTTTACCTCCTGGTACCTATCACATCACTGGCCCGTGGTAAATCAAAAAAACCTGCTGCCATTGAGTGGATTCCAACTCATGGTGACCCCACATGTAAGCACCCAAAATTACTTTACAACTGAAAGGATTTTGAGTCTGCAATAGATTAAGAAACAGATACTCTTTTCAGAAATTTTAAGGCAAGTCCAAAGAGTGTTTGTTATATTAAGTAATACTCACTTGTTTGTTGCTTTTATTACCATTGCTATACAATTTTTCTGTTAGATTTGAATTGATTCCTTACGCAGTACAATGGGTTGCTCTTTATATTTGGCCTTTCTGGCCCTGGGATTGTGGTTCTGCTAAGATGGTTTGCTAGATCACAGTCTTGCAAAGGGATTGGACAGTTTACTATGCAAAAAAAATGCATAAAACTCTTGTGGAGATTGGTTGATTTCTTTGCAAATTAGGTGACTGTGGACTCCCAAGAGCATTGGCCGTTTTGTGGTCTTGGTGGGAGGAGTAGTCTTATAAAAGGGCCAATCCCACAAAGGTTGAGGGGGACCTCACTACTGTAAAGAGAAGAATCTGGAGTGAAATGCAACCTTTGGACCCAGGGTTTCAGTGCTGAGAACTTCCTGGACCCAGAAGAGAGGGCTGTAACACTGGAGATGGTGAGAGATGGGCACACAGCATGAGTGGCAGCAGTATAAGCAGTAGAAACCAGGAGACCAGTGCAAAGTGGCTGTGTTGGGCTTCCTTGCCCACAAATCAAGGAGGCTGCAGTGGGCTTACTGACCCACGGAGTAAGAGAGCTGAGTGCCTTAGAGCAGGAGGCTTGCTTGCAGAGTGGGAAGCCTCTGGGCACTCTTGGCGAAACTAAAGTGCTGTAAAACTTGCCTGAATGGGCATGACTAAAATAAGACCCAAAGGTGAGCAGGGTCAAAGGCAAGGCTGAGCAGCAGGCACTGCTGAGAGAAGGCTTGCCTTCTTGTGGACATGGTCAAGAAGAAGCTGAGAGCTGTCTTGGTTGGAAGCTGTCCTGATTGAAGAATTGTATCCTGTTTACTGAGTTGTATTTCATTACTTCCAAGTTGGTCCTATTTCCAAGATGTAGCCTGTTGCTTCCCTAACAAACCGCATAACCGTGAGTGTGGTCTGTGAGTTCTGTGTGTCCATTGCAATGAATTATCAAACCCAGCAGAGAAGTAGAGAGTGCCATGGGGAGGACCACTGGAGAGTACAGGTACGTCTGACCTCCAGCTCATAGGAATCAGCTTTGGGCTGATGGTGATTCTCCTTATTCCCCTTGAAATTATATGGCTTCTGATGCTGCTAGATTACAGTTTATATCAGGGGTTATGTTGTTTTGAGTTTTTATCTTTCAAGATGAAATCAATTAGCCTTTGCCACTCTCTTTCTACGAAGGTGTGAGTTCGTAATAGCTTGAGAGCCATGAATGGTGCTAGGAATTAGAGAGGGCTCCCAGGCACAAGTGTGGAATTTGGCAGTCATGCAAGATGAATATTCAAAGTGTCACTGAACAACTGATGGTCATGTTGAAATTTCAGGCCTGGATTAGAGATGATTGTTTTACTCACGGCAAATAGGAGTCACTTTCTTAAACAGGCATATTTCCTGAGAAATGTTCCACAAATTCTGATATGGAAATAAGAATAATCCTAATAAAAGCTAAGACTTTATTCATCACATTTCTATCTTTTCATGTCTTGAATACTATAGAAAGTTGTTACTGTTTCACATATTGATTTTGTAAATGGGAATCTCTTACTCTAACATGTACTTTGTAATATGCTAAAGGGTTTTTTTAGCAAAATAAAATAAAGTGTACATTTTAAATTCCTCAATTATATTTTTGTTTCATGGGCATTATTTTTCTCATTAGGAAAAAAAGAAAACTTTCAGTGTTCTTTTATGTTAATAAACCAAAACAAACAAACAAACAAAACTTCCTGGTGTTCTTTTAAGTTAATAAACCAAAAACCTGTTGCTGCTGAGTTGATTCTGACTCATAGCAACCCCAAAGGATAGAGTAGAACTGCCCTAGAGGGTTTCCAAGGAGCAGCTGGTGCTTTTCAAACGGCTGACCTTTTGGTTAGCAGCCTAGCTCTAAACCACCGCTCCACCAGGGCTCCCTTGTGTTAATATGTGTTTCAAATCGTACTGCAAAAAAGGGTAACTAAACTTTTTGCACAAATACAATTGATTTAAAAAATATACCTTACTTTCCTTGTTTCTAACAGCTCCATATACATATATCAGCTCCATGAGATTTGAAGAGAGAAGAAAATCAGAGGGAAAATTCCTTCAACAGCTACTTTTTACTTTCTGGTTTCTCAGGTCTTACAGACTATTTTCAGTACTACTAGCAGCCTACCGATTATGCCTGCAGACTTTGGGATTTTTCCTAGCCCCTCCATATTGTAGCTGGGCAACCTGTCTGTGCTTCACACTCCTCATCCATACTGAGGGAATAATAATAACAGTAATAATGTCTACTTCATAGAATTGTTGTGAAGCTGAAGGGTGTTAATACATATAAAACCTCCCCACCAAGGCCTCAAGTGCCTGGAACATAATAAATACCAGTAAGCCCTAGCTAATTATCACTATTATCATCGTCTTTATTATTACCCAAAATATTGTCCACTGACATTTCTATAGTCTTTAGTTGCTTTAAAAAAAATAAAACTGGATCCTTAAAGCCAAATCATCCTTTGTTATTTTTTCTTTAAAAAACTAATATGCTTATGTGACTCATTTATGTTGGCAGATCAATTTAGGCCAAATTAGATGTATTTGATTTAATATTCATGAATGAAAGTGATTTAAATTTCGAAGTGCTCTTTGGAACCAGAAAAAGGTCCCAAACAATTAACCTAGATTCATATAATTTGCAGTTTTCTGCTTTTTCTAATGTTTGTCTTTTTGCTGAACCCATAAAAAAGTGTTCTTATCTTTTTATGTTTCATTGTTCTTTTTCTCCCAGGTGAAGACCAATTCAAGCCCAAGCACTTTGTGCTGTGATGCCGCCTTTCAGGTGTCAAAAAGAACGAAAGAAAATGGACATTGAGTACAACTTTACCTATATTCTTCTTTAACAATCCCTTTAGTCAGACACTATATTCATTTTACAGAGGAAGTATCTGAGGTGCTAAGGCCACACAAATAATAAATGATAGAGCTGGGTCAGAATAGAGGTTATTTGACTCCAAGGAAGTGTTCATTTCTTCAAATCGCAGCACACAGTTCCCAGGTATGGACAAAGATTTATCCGGAGGAACTCCAGGGGTCTTTCCTTTGGTCAGAAATAAATTGTAAAAGCTCACTTGCTTGGCTGTTGTCTGTAGAGTTATTAGTCATCCACCATCCTAAGTGAATTTGCATTTGGCAAATATGTGAAGATTTGTGCATTTGAGTGTGGGTAAGAGGGAAAAACTTATTTTCTGACATATTTTGATGATATTAAACACCTAGATCACACCACCCATTGTTCCTACTCATGATGGCTACTTGACAGGCTTGCATCTGTATTTCTGTGGCCTGAAAATGGTCCAGTAATGTGTTGTTGTCTGGAGTTTCCTTCAGATGGAGGCAGCCTGACCTACACAAGAAAATGAAGTAGAAGATTAAGTAATTATCTGCAGAATTTGATTAATGTGGAAAATCAACATGAAAAATTTTAGCGTCTCAAGCTATTTTTTCTTTAATTGTGCATGTTTAAACCTTAATTAAGCAAATATTTTCTTAGCCCTTTTGTGTGATTTTGACACCCTGATTGAAGAGGACAGAGTGAAAGCAATTCTAAGGGGGATTTTCAAAGCTCCTGGAACAAAATGATATGAGTGTGGCTGATACAAGCATAGAGGTTTTCAGCTTGAGAGGGTAAGAGTCAAGGGACACAGGCACTGGCCTCAGGGCCACACCATCACGCCCCATACCTCAGAGCCCCACTCTCAAACACTGAATCCATGTCTCTTCCTCCTGACAATGCCCAGAAGGGCTCACAAGTGTTCCACACACCTGTCTGTGCAGCTGACAGCACCATCTTTCAGGCATGTGGAACTCCTCACTACATCCATTAACAGCTTTGCCTCTAGGACTGCTCAACTTCTGAAGTGGCTTCCTAAAGTCATCACTGTAAACCTTTGTCCTTCTAAACCAGGTGCCTTCCTCCATGGGCCTTCCCCTCACGCTGGCCCTGCTGCCACTGCCTTAAAACCCAACCCAAACCTATTGCCGTTGAGCTGATTTTGACTCATATCGACCCTAGAGGACAGAGTAGAACTGCCCCATATGGTTTCCAAGGAGCAGCTGATGGATTTGAACTGCTGACCTTTTGGTTAGCAGCCAAACTTTTAACAACTGCACCACCAAAGCTCCGCCACTGCCTTGAGAGCCTCCATTCCCTGCTGCTTCCTCAAGCTTTAGGAGTGTTTCTTAGCCCAGGGTAGGGGCAGGAGGCCTCTCAGAGATCATTGTTCTGGGGGGAATTTAAGGTTCCATAGACTTAGATTCTTGCCCTGAATTTAGTCACCAGGTTTGTCAGTGGTGAGGCTTGTGGAGGAGACAGGCAAAGGAGGGAAGCTGGGTGTAACGAATGGGAGGAGGGTGTGTGTATATGTGTGTATAACCAAGAAACAGCTGCTGCCTTTCATCATTTTTTTTTTTTTCTAATTCAGAGGTAGGATGGTAACCAGTAGCCTCAAATCTCTTATTAGTCTTAAGCATGGGGTCTTTTTGCCCATGTGTCTCTAAAAATAATTTTTTAAAAAATGTACCATTCACACATTTTCAGATATATATTGTTTTTTTCACAATAAATTGAAAAATATTTGAAAGAGTTAGAAAGGATGTAAATTCCAGTATATTTTAAATATTGACATTTAGAAAATTTTCACCTCTCTTATAAATGTATTGTAAATAATACAAAAAAACCCATAGTGATTTGATGCCTAACATCATCCACTAGAAAATATATATGTATTTATGTACACACACACACACACACACACACACACTTTCATGAAACAGTTGGAAATTTTACACTAATTTTTCTGCTTGAACTTATACTTCCAGTCCACTTCCCTCGAATAGTTTTACCTTAATGTAATATACTTCTATACTTAAAAGACTTTTATTGATCACTGTATCATATTTCTCTTCAACAAAATAACTTATAAATTATTTTCCTTCAAGTAACCAAAGGCTTTCAGTATTAAATTTTTGTCCCGTCTTAAGATATCATCATAAATATTAACACATGTTTAAGCAAAATAATATAAATACACTACAGTTTTTATATATAACTATTAAATGCAAAATGTAAAACTATATGGATGGGTTTAGGGTTGATTATGATGACTCGATGAAGACAGTAAAATTATTTCTTTGCTGCTGGGAAAGATTTATACCTTGAGTGGCAATGAAGCATAAGACAACTGTGACTTTCTGGAGAGTGAGAAGAAAGGGGGAAATGAGAACCTGCACCTTAACGGTTCCACAGGTGGGTCAAGTTTAGGACAATATATAGGTGTAGAAGTTGAGGATCTGGAAGAATTTTTTAAAATTTATACTTTTGCAAAGCCTGGGTACCCAGTTTGAAGACCTGTGCCCTAGGCTGTAGTTCTTTTGTTAGTTTTACTCCTTTCTCTAAGTTGCAAGCAAAGAAGCTCCACTTAATTCTCATCTTGCCATTAGTAATATGCATAGACTTCTTCTCCTGACCACATAAAGGCTGAAATAGTTTCTGTCTCCCTCTGCAAATGTTCACTGTCTATTCCTCATACATTTTCTTAATTCCCTTCTTTCCTCCCTGAGAGTCTTTGCCATGAAAGTTATAACTATGCATTCATTAAGGTTATTATTACTATTGTTATTATTAGGTGCTGTCAAGTTGGTTCCAACTCATAGCAACCCTATGTACAACAAAACAAAACACTGTCCAGACCTATGCCATCCTCACAGTTGTGGCTATGGTTGAGCCCATTGTTGCAGCTTCTGTGTCAATCCATCTTGTTGAGAGTCTTACTCTTTTTTGCCGACCCTCTACTTAACTAAGCATGATGTCCTTCTCCAGGGACTAATTCCTTCTGATAACATGTCCGAAGTATCTGAGATGAAGTCTTGCCATACTCACTTCTAATGAGCATTTTGGCTGTTTGTACTTCTTCCAAGATAGATTTGTTTGTTCTTCTGGCAGTCCATGGTATATTCAATATTCTTTGCCAACACCATAATTCAGAGGCATCAATTCTTTTTCAGTCTTCCTTGTTCATTGTCAAGCTTTCACATGCATTTAAGAGGTGACTGAAAATACCATGGCTTGGGTATATAATCAGAACAAATAATATGAGAAGCTGGACTACATAAAGAAGAACACGGCATCAGGGTTGGAGGAAGGGTCATTAACAACCCAAAATTTGCAGATGACATAACCTTGCTTGCTGAAAGTGAGGAGGACTTGAAGCACTTACAGATAAAGATCAAAGACTACAACCTTCAGTGTGGATTACACCTCAACCTCAACGTTAAGAAAGCAAAAATCCTCAAAACTGGACCAATAAACCACATCATAACAAATGGAAAAAAGATTGAAGTTGTCAAGGATTTCATTTCATTTGGATCCACAATCAATGCCCATGGAAGCAGCAGTTATGAAATCAAACGACATATTGCATTAGACAAATCTGCTACAAAAGACCTCTTTAAAGTATTAAAAAGCAAAGGTGTCACTTGGAGGACGAAGGTATACCTGACCCAAGCCATGTTATTTTCAATTGCCTTATATGTGTGTGAAAGATGATATCGTTAAGGTTACAAATATTAAATTCCTGCTGTTTATAAGCCATTGTGAAATATTGAAAAAAAATATGGTAGATTTGATCTGGTCCTCAGAAAGCTTACAACATACTGGGAGAAATAAGACATATGCACAAGTCACTAGGCAGAGATAGGAAGCTAAGGCGTTATAGATGGAAGAGACGACATGTGCAGAGTGTCAAAGCACAAGGTATAATCAGAGAATGGGCAGCTGTTATTTTTCCTGTAGGACAGGGTAAATTTAAGAACAGAATTCCCCAAAGGGTACTTGCAGAACAACTGTTAGCAAGTATTTTAGAAAAAGAGAGTATGTTCAGTTCTGTAGTTAAGTAAGTAATGAAAATGCTAACATGCTAGAGTAAAAGAACGAAAACGCATTTCTTTACTATAACTTGTTACCCTCGAGTCAATTCCGAGTCACAGAGACCCTACAGGACAGAGCAGAGCTGCCCCATAGGGTTTCCAAGGGGCGGCTGGTTGATTCCAAATGCAGACCGTAATGGTTAGCAGCTGAGCCCTTAACCACTGTGCCATCAGGGCTTCTCCTTTACTACAGAACCTATTATTTCCTTATAAAAGCTAAATACTTTAGGGATAGCAAAGTTTCCCAACTCATTTCATTTTTTTTTTTTTTTTTTGAGGGTTGTTTTACCAGACAAATGTTTCAAGAACAGGCTTTGGGAAGAACTATTTTAGGAGGTAGTAAGAGTTGAGGAGGGAAGATAATTCCAGGATTAGGTTGTCAAAGCTATAACATCTGGAATTTGTTTGGTAGGCACTGAAAATCATTGATGACTTAGGCAAGATGGCACATAAGCAAAGCTTGGCTATATCTAGGATTGTTGACCTTGTGGCTCCTGTGAGCGATGGACTGCAGAGGGAAGAGGGGAAAAGACTCTGAGGCAGGAAACTCTAGTAAAGGGCAATAGGAAGCATGCATCTACACTTGGGTCATTTTAAGTGCAGTTGAAGTGGGAATAGTTTTCAGAAATCAGAACCTTCTCAATTTACTTTTTCTTTTGTGGTATTAAGTGAAAAGTTTTTTTTTTTTTTCTCTTGAGCTTATATATTTATATTCAAATAATAATTTCTCATTTAAAAGATATAAAACAGCTAGATGAAAACAAATATCCGTTTAAATTTCTTGATGTTTCCAATATTAATGTTTTTCCACAAAGTAGAAGGACCTTCTGTAGGTATTTATCTGAAATTTATAGTTTTCATGTAGATACAGCATATGGGATAGTGTCAAAGTTTTAATATTAACAAAAATCTTTTACAGCATATTATAAAGTATTCATGTTCACAATACGACAATATTATACATTTTCAAGAATTCAGTTTTACACACTAAAACAAAGAGGAAAAAATAGGCAATTTAAATAGAATATTTAATTTTTTGAAGGTTTATTCCATCACTAATTAACGTATTTAGTTGCCTTGGATTATGTTAAGCTTCCCCCAAGTGTCTGTCAGTTTGTCATAGGGTGGGGGCTTGCATGTTGCTGTGATGCTGGAAGCTATGCGACCGGTGTTCAGATACCAGGAGGGTCACCCATGGAGGACAGGTTTCAGCTGAGCTTCTAGACTAAGACAGACCAGGAAGAAGGACCCAGCAGTCTACTTCTGAAAAGCATTAGTCAGTGAAAACCTTACGAATACCAGCAGAACATTGTCTGATACAGTGCTGGAAGATGAGCTCCTCAGGTTGGAAGGCACTCAAAAGATGACTGGGGAAGAGCTGCCTCCTCAAAGTAGAGTCAACCTTAATGACATGGATGGAGTAAAGCTTTCGGGACCTTCATTTGCTGATGTGGCACGACTCAAAACGAGAAGAAATAGCTGTAATTATCCATTAATAATCAGAACCTGGAATGTATGAAGTATGAATCTAGGAGTATTGGACATTGTCAAAAATGAAATGGAACATATAAACATCGATATCCTAGGCATTAGTGAGCTGAAATAGACTGGTATTGGCCATTTTGAATCAGACAATCATATAGTCTACTATGCTGGGAGTGACAACTTGAAGAGGAATGGTGTTGCATGCATCGTCAAAAAGAACGTTTCAAGATCTATCCTGAAGTACAACGCTGTCAGTGATAGGATAATATCCATATACCTACAAGGAACACCAGTTAATACAATTATTCAAATTTATGCACCAACCACTAGGGCCAAAGATGAAGAGATAGAAGATTTTTATCAGCTGCTACAGTCTGAAATTGATCGAACATGCAATCAAGATGCATTGATAATTACTGACAATTGGAATGCAAAAGTTGGAAACAATGAAGAAGGACCAATAGTTGGAAAATATGGCCTTGGTGATAAAAACAATGCTGGAGATTGAAGGATAGAATTTTGCAAGACCAACGACTTCTTTATTGCAAATACCTTCTTTCACCAACATAAACGGCGACTATACACATGGACCTCACCAGATGGAACACACAGAAATCAAATTGACTACCTCTGTGGAAAAAGACGATGGAAAAGCTCAATATCATCATTCAGAACAAGGCCTGGGGCCGACTGTGGAACAGACCATCAATTGCTCATATATAAGTTCAAGTTGAAACAAGAAAATCAGAGCAAGTCCACGAGAGCCAAAATATGACCTTGAGTATATCACACCTGTATTTAGAGACCATCTGAAGAATAGATTTGATGCACTGAACACTAGTGACCAAAGACCGAACGAGTTGTGGAATGACATCAAGGACATCATACATGAAGAAAGCAAGAGGTCATTGAAAAGACAAGAAAGAAAGACCAAGATGGATGTCAGAGGAGACTCTGAAACTTGCTCTCAAACGTTGAGCAGCTAAAGCAAAAGGAAGACTTGATGAAGTAAAAGAACTGAACAGAAGATTTCAAAGGGCGTGTTGAGAAGACAAAGTATTATAATGACATGTGCAAAGAGCTGGAGATGGAAAACCAAAAGGGAAAAACACACTCGGTGTTTCTCAAGCTGAAAGAACTGAAGAAAAAATTCAAACCCCGAGTTGCAACAGTGAAGGATTCTAAGGGGAAAATGTTAAACGACACAGGAAGCATCAAAAGAAGATGGAAAGAATACCCAGAGTCATTATACCAAAAAGATTTAGTTGATGTTCAGCCATTTCAAGAGGTGGCATATGATCAGGAACCGATGGTACTGAAGGAAGAAGTCCAAGCTGCTCTGAAGGCATTGGTGAAAAACAAGGCTCCAGGAATTGCTGGAATATCAATTGAGATGTTTCAACAAACATGCAGTGGCGAAGGTGCTCACTTGTCTATGCCAAGAAATACAGAAGACAGCCTACTGGCCAACTGACTGGAAGAGATCCATATTTATGCCCATTCCCAAAAAAGGTGATCCAACCAAAAGTAGAAATTATAGAACAATATCATTAATATCACACACAAGCAAAATTTTGCTGAAGATCATTCAAAAATGGCTGCAGCAGTATATCAACAGGGAACTACCAGAAATTCAGGCCAGTTTTAGAAGAGCATGTGGAACCAAGGATATCATTGCTGATGTCAGATGGATCCTGGCTGAAAGCAGAGAATACCAGAAGGATGTTTACCTGTGTTTTATTGACTATGCAAAGGCATTCAACTGTGTGGGTCATAACAAATTACGGATAACATTGTGAGGAATGGGAATTCCAGAACAGTTAATTGTGCTCATGAGGAACCTTTACATAGATCAAGAGGCAGTTGTTCAGACAGAACAAGGGGATACTGATTGGTTTAAAGTGAGGAAAAGTGTGCGTCAAGGTTGTATTCTTTCACCATACCTATTCAATCTGTATGCTGAGCAAATAATACAAGAAGCTGGACTGTATGAAGAAGAATGGGGCATCAGGATTGGAGGAAGACTCATTATCAATCTGCGTTATGCAGATGACCCAGCCTTGCTTGCTGAAAGTGAAAAGGACTTGAAGCACTTACTAATGAAGACCAAAGACCACAGCCTTTGGTATGGATCGCACCTCAACATTAAGAGAACAAAAATCCTCACAACTGGACCAATAAACAACATCATGATAAATGGAGAAAAGATTGAAGATGTCAAGGATTTCATTTTCCTTGGATCCACAATCAACAGCCATGGAAGCAGCAATCAGGAAATCAAAAGACTCATTGCATTGGGTAAATCTTCTGCAAAGGACCTCTTTAAAGTGTTGAAGAGTGAAGATATCACCTTGAAGACTAAGGTGCGCCTGACAGAAGCCATGGTATTTTCAATGGCATCATATGCATGTGAAAGCTGGACAATGAATAAGGAAGACCGAAGAAGAATTGAAGCCTTTGAATTGTGGTGTTGGCGAAGAATACTAAATATACCGTGGTCTGTCAAAAGAATGAACAAATATGTCTTAGAGGAGGTACAACCAGAATGCTCCTTAGAAGCAAGGATGGCGAGACTGAGTCTTACATACTTTGGACATGTTATCAGGAGGGATCAGTCCCTGGAGAAGAACATAATGCTTGGCAGAATACAGGGTCAGCAGAAGAGAGGAAGACCCTCAGCAAGGTGGATTGACACAGTGACTGCAACAATGAACTCAAGCATAACAACAGTTGTAAGGATGGCTCAGGACCTGGCAATGTTTCGTTCTGTTGTGCTGGAGTTGCTATGAGTCGGAACCGACTCAATGGCACCTAACAACAACAGCATGTTAAGGTTGGATAAGATATATCCTCTTTGTATTATAGGAAATTTACTCCAGAATTTTAAGGAAAAGTTTTTCAACACATTGTGTAATGATTTAGTACAAATTATGGCTTTGTACATATTGCTACAAGTCAGAATGATTACTTCAATTAGATCATCAAATAGAAAATTGAAACTCTTCCTTGGTTCTCATTGTAAGGGATGAGCAAGAAAAAATTGGAACCATCTTCAGATTAAAAAGTAAAATACTTAAGAAAGGATAGCAACTTGATGGAACATAGTAATTTGACAGCTAATGATCTGACCAGTCTTCTCGAGACTTAATATGATGTTTTGATAGAAAACTCTGTAGCCTGCTTATTAGTTATAGAGTATGTTTACTGAGGGCTTCTGACAATGAACATTTTTTTTCCCGTGACAAGTTGCCATTAGGTAAGAAATGGTGGCATGCTTAAATAAATTATCTTAAAATTTATTTATTTGAATGATATTATTTAATTGGATGATATTCAGATCAATAATATCCATAACAATAAGTAATAATGGTCCCCATTTATGAGTATTTCCTATGTGACAGTGGTTTAACACACAATAGCTTAATCTTCAGATAATTTTGCCTGGTAGGAATTATCACCGGTGGCGTAGCAGTTAAGAGCTATGGCTGCTAACCAAAAGGTCAGCAGTTCAAATCCACCAGGTGCTCCTTGGAAACCCTATGGGGCAGTTCTACTCTGTTCTATAGGGTAGCTGAGTCGGAATCGAGTCTACAGCAATGGATTTGATTTTTTTTTATAGACATAGACATAGCAACCCTATGTGGCCATTCTGCACTGTCCTACAGGGTTGCTATGAGTCAGAATGAACTTGACAGCCGTAAGTTTGGTTTAATTTTATATACATTGCAAAACAGGGTCATGTAAGTTCAGTAACTTGTTAACAATCCCACAGTATGTAGCTAATATTCTGTGCCATTTTACGTGAACTACAAGTCATCATTGGTCTTGATCTTGGGGAATGTGCAAGCTCTATTGTAAGGTTAATTCATTGTGCTTCTGGTAAAGATTAAATTTTTCACAACAGATAATGAAAAATTTCCTTACATTATGCTCTGTTATTGTGTTTCTCAGTATTTCGTGTTACATAAATTTCTTTCTTTCTTTTTTTTACTGTGCTTTAGATGAAGGTTTATAGAGCAAATTAGTTTCTCATTACACAGTTAATACACACACTGTTTTGTGACATAGGTTGCCAACCCCATGACGTGTCAACACCCTCCCTTTCTTGACCTTGGTTCTCCATTACCAGCCTTCCTGTCCCCTCCTTCCTTCTCATCCTTGCCTCTGGGCTGGTGTGGCCCATTTAGTCTCATTTTGTTTTATGGGCCTGTCTCATTTTTGGCTGAAGGGTGAACCTCAGGAGTGACATCCGTACCTAGTTAAAAGGGTGTCCAGGGGCCATACTCTTGGGGTTTCTTCAGTCTCTATCAGACCAGAAAGTCTGGTCTTTGTGAGTTAGAATTTTGTTCTACATATTTCTCCAGCTCTGTCTGGGACCCTCTATTGTGATCCCTGTCGAATAGTTGGTGGTGGTAGTTGGGCACCATCTAGCTATGCTGGACTCAGTCTGGTGGGTGTTGTGGTAGTTGTGATTCACTAGTCCTTTGGGCTAATCTTTACCTTGTGTCTTTAGTTTTCTTTATTCTCCCTTGCTCCAGATGGAGTGGGAGCAGTGAAGTGTCTTAGATGGCTGCTCAAAAGCTTTTAAGACCCAGGCGCTACTCACCAATGTAGGATGTAGAACATTTTCTTTATAAACTATGTTTTGCCAATTGAGCTAGGTGTCCCCCTAGACCGTGGTCCCCAGCCTGTAGCCCAGTAATTTGGTCCTTCAGGGAGTTTGGATGTTTCTATGAAGCATGCATGACCTTGCCTTGGTCAAGTTCTGACTTCCCCAGTATTGTGTACTGTCTTTCGCTTCACCAAAGTTACCACTCATCTATTGCCTATTTAGTGATTTCCCCTCCCTACCTCTCCCCTACCTCATAACTGTTAAAGCTTGTTTCTTTTTGTGTATAAATCTTTTCATGAGTTTTTATAATAGTGGCCTCATACCAAATTTGTCCTTTTGTGATTGACTAATTTCACTGAGCATAATGCCCTCCAGATTGAGTCATCCATGTTGTGAGGTGTTTCAAAGATTCATCATTGCGTAGTATTCCATTGTGTGCATGTACCATAGTTTGTTTATCCATTCATCTGTTGATGGGCACTTAGGTTGTTTTCATCTTTTTGCTATTGTGAATAATGCTGCTATGAACGTGGGTATGCGTATGTCTATTCGTGTGTTGGCTCTTATTTCTCTAGGTATATTCCTGGGAGTGAGATTGCTGGATTGTATGATATTTCTATTTCTAGCTTCCTAAGGAAGCACCATATCATTTTCCAAAATGGTTGTACCATTTTACATTCCCACTAGCAGTGCATAAGAGTTCCAGTCTCCCTGCAGCCTCTCCAACATTTGCTGTTTTCTGTTTTTTTTTTTTTGATGCCTGTAATGTTGGAGTGAGATGGTATCTTATTGTGGTTTTGATTTGCAGTGTTTCGTAAAAACATAATTGATGCAATTGTATGTGAACTCAATGGAAATCTGAATTTCTTGGGCTAGAAAAAAGGGATGACCTTGATTTGACTGATCACATAAAATTTAAATGTTTTACATATGGAGTATATCTATTTATCTGTCTATCTGCCATCTATCTACATACCTACGTACCTACCTATCATCTATCTATCTATCTATCTATCTATCTATCTATCTATCTATCTATCTATCTATCTATCTATCATCTATCTATCTATCATCTATCTAATCTATCTATCTATCTATCATCTATCTATCTATCTATCTATCTATCTATCTATCTATCTATCTATCTATCTATCTATCTATCTATCTATCTATCTATCTATCTATCATCTATCTAATCTATCTATCTATCTATCTATCTATCTATCTATCTATCTATCTATCTATCTATCTATCTATCTATCTATCTATCTATCTATCTATCTATCTATCTATCTATCTATCTATCTATCTATCTATCTATCTATCTATCTATCTATCTATCTATCTATCTATCTATCTATCATCGTCTATCTATCGTCCATCCATCCATCCATCCATCCATCCATCCATCCATCCATCCATCCATCCATCCATCCCTTTCCCTTCCCTGTATCTGTCTGTCTACCTATCTACCTACCTACCTACCTATCTGTCTACCTACGTACCTGCCTGCCTGCCTACTTACATGCCTATCTATGTAAAAATAATTCTAGTTTTACACTTCAAGGCTTTTTTTTTTTTTTTTTTCCACAGCATAGGTTTTTTTTTTTTTCCTTCCCCCTGAGTGCCGTCAACGCACTTTGGTGCAGAAGAGCCTGATATAGGTTAAGAAAAAAAAAAAGTTTCAACTAATTGTGCTTCGAACTGTGTGTAGGCAGATTGACAAGAATGGTGTTCCTGAGAATCCTTTTAAAATCTGAAATGCACAAAGCTTAGACACACGCCAAATGTCTGAACATAGATAATATACACTCACCTACTCAATTTCTTGAAATTAATTACAACCTGCCCTGGGAAAAAAATAACTTTGCTTTATTGGGTGCTTGAATTGGGGGAGAGATGTTAATTTTTATAACCGATCTTCCTCCTTGCTGATGCCTACATATGTTTGGCTTGGGAATAGCCTTGTACCTAGAGTTATAGTAAGTAAAAAAGCATCTTGTTATTAGAACTGATTTTCCCCAAATTATGTGTTTTCTGAAAGAGCTATGCTATACTATAGGTGTAATTACCACCTAGGAAAACCCAGAGTGAATGAGAGTCCAAAAGGTGGGTACACTTGGTCTCTCTGGGAAAGCTTGGTATTGCTGTAATATACACCCTTCCAGTTGTCGGCGGGTTGGCTTTAGAGTCAACTTAGAGGTCATTTGAAAGAACCTAAAGACTATGTGGAATCAAAGCAATTACTTCTGCTCATTTATCTGTCTTAGGAGTCTGAGAAATGAGACCCAGGATGACTTACTCAAGGAAAAAATTCACCCAGTAGAAAAGAAGCTTGCTCTGGAAAGTGTTGAATACCTACTGTGTTTCAGGCATTGTTACGCACTTTTTATGTTAAATTTCCCCAACACATGTATGAAATAATATTATTATCTTCATCTGTATATATAGCTCAGACTTCTCCCCTGAGCTCTGTATCCATATAACCACTGTCTAATGAGCATTTCTACTTAGATATCTCACAGGTGCTCTGGATTCAGAATATCCAAAACTGACCCTGCCCACCTTAGCCTTCTCACCCACAATACAATCTATGCCCGAGCCTTGCCAAATTTAAATTCTGGATGTTTCTGGAATTTCTTAACTTTGCTCTATGTCTGCTGACACAATTCTGTTACAAATTGCAAATACCATTTGTATTCATTTCCTAGGGCTGCCGCAACTGGGTACCACAAACTGGGTGGCTGAAAACAACAGAAATTTATTGTCTCCCAGCACTGACAGCTGGAACTCTGAAATCAAGGTGTCAGCCGGGCCGTGCTCTCTCTGAAGGCTCTAAGGAAGGATCCTTCCTTGCCTCTTTGTAGCCTCTGGTGGTGCCCAGCAATTCTTGATGTTTCTTGGTTTGTGGCAGCATAACTTCATTCTGTCTTCCCTCTCTGTGTGTATGTGTGTCACTCTGTCCAAGTTTTCCTCTTATAAGGACTCTCTATCCAGTATGACCTCGTCTTAACTAATTACATCTGCAAAGACCTATTTCCAAATATGGTCAAATTCTGACATTCCACGTGCACATGAATTCTGAGGGACATTGTTCAATCTCCTACACCATTATTCCCAGCTTGACTGCTACAATGGTTTCCTATCTGATCTTTCTCCATTTCCACTTAATGTTTTCTGTTTTGAATCCATTTCTCCATTATAGCCAGAGTGATCTTTTCTAAAAAAAGTCAAAGCTCTCAAGGCGCTTCCTGTTTAAATCATGCCAGTAGCCTCTTGTTGCCTTTAGGATATAAACTAAAGTACTTAATAAACTAGTTAGTAGTCCCCTCACACTCACTAGACTCATCTCCTATCACTGCCTTCTTCCCAGTACTTCTGTCCGAGCCCTTTTCCAGTTCTTTGAAGAAGCAGAGGTTCTTCCAGCTTCCCCTCAGAAAGTTCCTTGACCCTCTAAATTAAGTCAAGACTCCTTGTTAAATGCTTTTCCTTCAGAGTTGCCACAATGGCAGTTAAACATATATTTGTGTAATTAGTTCTCTAATATTTGTTTTCCCAGCTACAAAGTAAGCCACAGGAGAACAGATGTTTTGCACGTGCTGTATCTTTAGAGCTTTAAGCAGTACTTTGCTCAAGTAGTTGGTGGGTGAATATTTGTTGAATGAATCAGTGAATGAATGAGTAGATTTTTTCCAGATGAAGAAATTAAAGCTTAGACAGTAAGTGACGGAGTGCGATTAGGAGCCTAGGCTTAACTCATCCATGCTCTTTCCACTAAAAAAATTCCCATGAAAGTTTTACAATTCATACTTATGTTCTTTTTATCAATGGTATTTTTTAAAATGTAGTTTTAAATGGCATTATACATTTTATATCAGTGTCATCAGACCAAAATATCAGAGAAAAGCACCATAACAGGGTTTTTTTTTCCTATAGTAGACAGTTTTCTACAATATTAAGTGATTTTTTGTTTGTCACTTGGCTGACAATACAAATTTTGTGTGTGTGTGTGACTTTAGTGTGCTCGTTTTTAATGTAATAGAGCTGTCCTTGGACTTTGTCACCGACTTATACGTCTATCTAGCATTATTTCTTTTAAAAGTAAGTTTTGTCAAACAAGTAATAAATGGCAAAAATTTGTGAGCATAAATATATGAAGCAGCTTCACAGGGCCCATGATGACCTGGATAGGCCATTGCCTTTTTTAAAGAGGAGAGCACCTATTTACCTCCTACTGGTGGTTGCTAGGCAGGAATGTAGGCCCACCATTGCCAGGTTTTTACATTTTATTTCCAAGAGACGACCTCAACTGGATCTTTATGAGAAAGTTCCTGGTTTTTAAATGTTGGATATTTATTTAAGTAAAACAATAAGAACAACTAAAACAGTTGCCACTGAGTTGAGTCCGACTCATGCTGACCCCAGGGTGTGTCAGAGTAGAACTGTGCTCCATAGGATTTTCAAGGCTGATTTTTTAGAAGTAGATCACAAGTGTTTTCTTCTGAGGCACCTCTGGGTGGGCTCAACCTCCAACCTTTTGGTTAGCAGCCATGTGAGTTAACCGTTTGCATGACTCAGGGACCTAAAAACTGTATAGGCCACATAAAATGCATCTGTAGGTCTGGTCCTGTGTAAGAGCTAAACATTTCTAGTCTTCAATAAAGACCATGTTTGGCAGACTTTTTTGCTTAGGTCCTATAATGAGTTGAGTTGTGTCCCCCAAGAAGGTATGTCCAAGACCTAATTTCCAGTACCTGTGAATGTGATCTTAGTTGGAAATACAGTCTTTGCAGATGTAATTAAGGATCTCAAGAAGAGATCATCCTAAATTTAGGATAGGCCCTAAATTCAATGACGGGTATCCTGGTAAGAAAAAGGAGAGGGAGGTTTGAGACCTAGAATGATACTGGGAAGAAGGCAAATATTGAAATTATGCTTCCACAATCCAAGGAATGCCAGAAGCCACCAGAAGCTGAAAGAAAAAAAGAAGGATTTTCCCCCAGAGTCTTTGGAGGTAGCATGGCCTTGGGCCTTGTTTTGGACCTCTGGCCTCTAGACTCTAAGAGAATATATTCCTTTGTTTTAAGCCACCAACTTGGTGGTAAATTGTTATGGCAGCCCTTAGGAAATGAACACTGATCTTATTTAAGTTATTCTTATAAAAATCATACACATGCCTTTGCCTAGAACGCTTCCTTGGATAAACACCTGTGAAATATGTTTGCATGGTAGGGAATGAAATTTCATCCCTACTTACGTACCTTTGATTTGTCCTGGTGTTGCCTGCCTTGGAACTGTAACTCAGATGCCTTTGTAACGGTTTTGTCTTGACTCTTTCAACAGGGAATCGTTCACTGTCCTAAACCAAAAACCAAAATCAAACCATGCAGTAGAGTCGATTCCAACTCATAGCGACCCTATAGGACAGAGCAGAACTGGCCCATAGGGCTTTCAAAGATGGCCTGGTAGATTTGAACTGCCAACCTTCTGGTTAACAGCCATAGCACTTAACCACTATGTCACCAGGATTTCCCTCACTGACCTATGATTCCAAAAAACCCACAATATGAGTAAAGGAGATGATGAACCCACCACTTTACTGAGAAAGACAAGTAAATATTTATCGGTGCTTTAAGGCTTTTCCTGAATTGAAACAAGTTTATTTTACTCTGGTATTCTCAGTAGTAGTTGTAATAACAGCTAGAAGTACAGAGAAGAAAAGTGCAGTTCAGTCTTCCTTTTTATATTTCACAAGTAAATGGCTGACTCTTTTTGGTCTTTTAAGGAAGTGTACTTCCTAATAGTAAAACAAAATTAATTTTTTAAACCCTTTCTGATTGTCTTCAGAAAAAAATAGAATCTCAGGTATTTTTGGAATCCTGTCGTAGATTTTATTTGGAAGCTTATTGTATCTCGAATGTGCATACCATATTAAATATCATTAAATTGTACATATAAATTAATTGAACACTTGGGAAATTGAATTTCACAATGGATCACTGACTTTAAAATACAGAATTCTACCTTGGGCTAAATTAAAACATTCACTTGTTTTGACGTCTCGTTAGTAAAACTTTTTTTTACTGTATGCCAGCATGGCTAAATTCTAGAAAAGTAACCACTGCAAAGCCTTGCTTAGAAAAGTGAAAAGTACAGAAGTTACTTTGTGAAAATAATATTTTGGGAATTAATACTTTTAGATAATGGGTGTGTAGAATTTGTTAAAAATTAGTTAACTCTAAGAGGCTTCATGGTTTTCATAGTTTGTGTTCTTGCTGCTTTAAAAGCCACTGCAGAGCACATTTTTAACCATTTCTGTGACTAACCTGCAGACGTTAAAAACGAAGAAAAGAAAAACACAGAGGAGTAAAGTGTTATCTGTAAATTGATTTTTCTCTTAATCCAGCCTGATGATAACTGATGATGGGCCTTTTAGGGGGGACAGAAGGGGAGAATAGGGAAGCATAAGGAAGAGGATAAGACCATGAACAGTTTCAGGTGTGGTTCTTTTTCTACTGTAACGATCCTACCTTCTACAACCTCTTTAGGCCCAAATTCTATATCCTGAACATCATCATAAAAGACTTTCTCCCTGAACAGCTATGTTGCAGCCTAAGTTGTTCTACTTCAACTGAATAACTCTTCTTCCTATCTGTAAAGATACATGGTGTCAACTTCAAAGTGTGGAAGGGGAATTGGCTTCATTATAATTTTATGAAAGTACTAGAACAAAAAATAATTAAAGATTTTGCTCTTAAGTTGCTTTCCTAAATTACTAGGATCAGAAAAAACTTGTGTTTTGTTTCCTTTCTCTTTAGAGAAATTTCAAGTGTTTAGCGTCCCTAAAATATTACAAATCTTTGAGTCTGAAAAATGACAAAACTCAAAGATTTTCTTAATTATTGAGAGTTAATCCAACTATACATATACATATACACACACATATATATAATTGATAATGATAAATACTTATGTGATTTATACAATTATTTAAAAATACTTGGATCAACTCTCAAAGATCTAATTAAGGAAAAATACATATTTAATAATTTTTTTTTTTAAGGCTAGGATTGGAGTGGTGATAGGATGGGAAGCTAGAACTTAGAGCCTCAGTACATTTGAACTTTCTACATAAGAGATGGTGGGACTAACCACCACAAAATTGATTAGAAGTACATGCCTAGAAGACACTGGTTCGGGATATGCCTAGAAGAGCTGTTTCTAAGAACAAAATCTAACCACTGTCATAATTAAAAAGCTATGATTTTTCTCCAAAATACCTCAGGACAAAATCTAAATTTTCCAACAACATTGAAGGCCCTTTACAATTTGATGTAGAAGAATGTCAGGATTCCCATAAAGATGGGAAAGGATTTGTGTCCTCTCCTTGAACACCTGCAGAGTCCAATCCTCTGGGTCACTGGACTTCAAAGTTTTTAAATTGTGCAACTCTATTAGTAAAAAAAATTCTGAGTACGGCTCCTGCTAGTCATTTATTTATGTATAAATCATATGCCTGGACTATTTTATGCATGTAAAGTGTATATTAAAAAGGAAAGTAAAAATAAGCAAGAAATTCAAACCATGCTTTGAAAACTACTTTTTGCTTTATTTTCTTGCACGGAACGAGTTCATTAGAGTGGATGTAAGTCCATCATTCAAATGGTCTTATGACGTTGCCTGTTTTAGGCTGATGTTTGGGAGATGTGATCCTTATTGTTTTGGTGTTGTAACATGACTGATGGAGAGCTTGCATGGGGAGTAAGATGTCAGCTCAACTATTGCTATTCAATTGAGGTTGTAGTATACCCAAACTGAGGTTGATTTGTGTAAGTCCATATGTCCATTTCCTGATGATTGACTGTTCTAGGCTATATAATGGAAATCAAAAAATTAATGTAACAAGGCATATATGTGTAAGCTACAATATGCCACAATATGGTGAAAAGGATAAAGAAACAGAAGATAGCGCTACCAGCCTGTCCATATGGTAGAACTTCAATGATTTCCTCAGGATACCTTACCCATTACATGGCAGTAACTACCTTCTTGTATATGGATCAAGGGAAGATACCAGGGCCAATCAGTATATTAATGGTGGTTGTTGTTGTTAGGTGCCATTGAGTCGATTTTCAACTCATAGCAGCCCAATATGACAGAGTAGAACTGCCCCACGGGGTTTTGTAGGCGGTAATATTTGCAGGCACAGATCACCAGGTCTTTTCTACAATGGAGACACTGGGTAGATCCAAACCGCCAACCTTTCAGTTAGCAGCGAGTGATTAACCATTGTACCACTAGGGCTTTTTTATATTAATTATCAGTAAACTTTAATTAGGAGCTCTGGTGGCACTCCTTGGAAACTCTATGGGGCAGTTATACTCTGTCCTATAGGGTTGCTATGAGTTGGAATCGACTCAATGGCATTGGGTTTTGATGGGTTTTAGGCGGTACAGTGGCTAAGCATTCTGCTGCTAACTGAAAGGTTGGCTGTTCAAACCCTCCTAGTGGCTCTATGGGAGAAAAGACCTGGTGATCTTCTCCTATAAAGATTATAGGCTAAAAAACCCTATGGGGCAGTTCAGCTCTGTCGCATAGGGTCACTATGAGTCAGGACCGATTCAACAGCACCTAACAACAATAAACTTTATTTTGAGGAACATAAATATGCATTGAGATACCAACCTTGACTTTCCTGTACCCCAAAGAATTAATCATCTTGGACACATCCTGAAGAATGTGTACCCAGATTTGGAGGCCGTTCCTCTGTGTTAAACAGAGGATCAGACAATTTGGAACTACGTCCCTCAATGTCATGATTGGTTATACTTGAAGTTCTAGAAGTAATGGAACAGGTATTGTGTCCCCAAAGAATGCACAGGGATAGGGATAGGTTTTTAAAAAAGTGTATGATTCTCTATAAAATGCTTAAATTTGTGTTTACGTTTGTGAGTTTCAAACCCCACTTTAAAAAGAAGGATAATTGCTTCTCTTATTCAACTTGGTTACTACTACTCACAATCTGTAGTGACTTCTGCTATGTCTCTGTAAAGTGAAGCAAAGATGAAAAGAAGAAAAACCTGGCAACATGTTCCTATAAAGATTACAGCCTAGAAAACCCTATGGAGCACTTCTAATTTGTCATATGGGGTTGTTAAGAGTCGAAAACCTACCTGGCGGTACCTAACAACAACAACAATACAGTTTTTAAAATGTATTTACAAAATTATAGCTGCCTTGGTTGTTATAAACTGTCAATACTTATGATCCCAGAATATTTATAAAAGTGCTCCAGAATTCAGAAATTTAATGAATATCACTGGCTCTGTGAGAGCAGATTTTTTTCTGCACCCAAGTGTCATGTGAGGCACCAGTCTGTAGCAGACAATCTATAAATTTTTGTTGAATAAAGGAAGGACTATGCGGTATTGATGAAAAACCATTTTGTTTATAAATTCCTGAAAATCCAGGGCAGTCAAGGAAGAGTTGTAAGATTAATTTTAGCGTAGGAAATGCAGGTAAATTATAAGAGATTCTCTTAAAAAAAAAAAAGAGAATAATTGAGATAATGCAGGCTAAAGGAAACTTTTTTTTAAACCACGGAAATGTATTTGTTTGCTAAAATACATAGCAAATATGTTTGCTAAAACCAAACAAATGAAAACAAAAAATTCTGTTCAGCATATGAGACATGATAAGATCAATGTGTCCTTTTAGAAAGACTGAACAAATAGAAATCACATGCACTTTGTTTTATACACTAGAAGCGTTTCTGGAAATTTTCGGGTACACCAAACTGTTCCATGAACTGTTCTTTCAAGTCATCAGCATATTTTACAAACTTTTAAAATTACAGTTGCTCTTGCTGAAGTTGGTGAGAAGTGTGTTTGTGGCGTTGAAGGAATGGGATGCAGGTGGAAGTAAAAGGAACAGGTGGTAGCTAGTGGGTGTGGTTTCAAGTCCTTTGTCCTTGAGCCACCAGCCAGCGAGAAAACTCCAGAGCTCCTTAAAGCACTGAGATAATAAAGCATAGAGCGAGCTGTTTTTGTAAATTAAACAATTTAACTGATTTTGCTAGGTTAGCTATTCATTCATTCATCCATCCATCCTTGCATCTGCTTATCTTTCCAGCACTCATGCATTTATTCAGTAATATATTTTACCAGAATTTATTGCGACTTTTACGTTACGTGTTACGTTACGTTACTTGTTACTTTACGTTATGTTACGTGTCCTAGGGAATTGGAGTGTTGTGTAGGAGCCCTGACCTCAAAGTGCCGACAGTGTTGTGAGTGATTGTTGCAAGGTTGAATCTGTTACAGAATCTTGTTCTATTTCTGTTGGTATAGTGAATTGACTCTCTTTAAAATCAAGCTGATCAATATTTTAGAAATTGACTAGAATAGAAAATATCTTTAAAAAGTTAATTACAAAATGGTTTATTGGTGGGTAAGAGTATACAGTCAAGCCCTTGTTTAGTTGCTTTGTAATTTTGATTTCACGGACAGCAGTTATTTAATGCACTGGCATCTATAGTGCTGTCTTTTTTTTTCCAGTGACCTTCAAACTTTGCCTCGGTGTGTGTATTCAAATTCCTCATTAAAATATATGTAGGAGAAACTCAGATCAGACCCCAGTGGTTTGAGGGTTTTCTGTGTTCTCGCCTTTTAAATCTTTACTAACATTAATGTGTCGGAAGGAATGCTGCTTGGTGCGACATTTCAATATTTCAGCCAGAGTTTCTTCAATTTTTCAGTTCTCATAAAATATAGTTTAAATCTTTATGTATTATGTATGATTCTTTATGACATCTAATTCCTCTCCCCTGCTCCACCCCAGGGTGTAACTATAAATAGCCATAACATTTATCCCTGGCTGTTGAACAAGCATGAGGAAAATTCAGATCCCAAGGAGAGTCATTGCTTCACATTTCATGATTTGGTGTGCAATCTCTGTTTTCAAATTACTCTTTTATTATTATAAATATGCTCCTTTCTGCCTAATCGTGACATCCTCAAGAACAATTATTGCCAATTGAGTTCATGGAGCTTTAAAATAAGTAACTCCTACAGCTTGAAATGAGTGAAAAAATAATTATATTGTAGATGGATGCTAAAAAAAAAAACAAAACTTTTTCTTTAAAGTTCAGCTCAGCCACTATAGATAGTCATGTGGGGCTATTATGAATTTATTATTAAAGCAGGTCAGTAAAAACCCAGCTTACAGCTTAAAATTTAGAGAAATAGGAAGTAGTTATATTTGCATTCTAAAAATCCTATTAACACTAAATTAAAAACGTTCGGGGTTCGGGAAAAAAAAAATTTGAAATGGGTTGAAAACATGAACTTATGAAATCGTTGCTTCTTGCACTGGAGAAAATAGTGACTGAAATACAAACAGGGGTATTCTGAGGATTAAATGAGAAAACATACAAAAGTTTGCTGACTTCAGTAAATGTTGATTGAATGGATGATTGTGTGATAAAAAATAAGGTGAACTTTTAACTGTGCTGTATGAGATTAATTAATAGTGGGATCAAGAAAGGGTCTAAATCAGTGATAATTGTGATGACAGGCAAGACTGGGCTCCAACACTTCATTAAACTTCTATTTTTACGAGGATTTCTTCATTTCCACTGGAATGAACAAGTCAGTATGCATGACTTATTCTGCAATGAACTTTGATGAATTTTTTTAAGTACATTAAAAATGAGTTGCATTCTTCTTTTAATCTAAGAAACCCCCTATACCTACACAGCTAAACCCTCTGATGCACGTGTAAGAAGGCAGGATAATGGGCATGAAGGACAATCATCTATATGTATATATAAAATATATATTTTTGCTTGCCAGTAATAACTCTGAACTGCCTACAGCATTCATCGTGCCTCTTAAAAGTCAGGTATTGTATTGAATTCAAAAATTCTCTTATGCTGAGCAGGGAAAGGAAAAAAAAAAAATCAAACACTTTCTGAATTGGGCCCAAATATCCAAGGTTAATTTTCTGAGAAAGCTGCAGCGGCTAGATAAGGCCATCCCCTGCAAATTAGTTTTGCCTGCCTGGATTACAGCTAAATTTATGCAGCTTGCCTTATCCTTTCTGAAGCGCCTCTGAAGTGTCGTAATTAACTGGCACACATAAAGTGAGCACATTTTCTGCTTGGTGGCGGCCATTCCTCATTTCATCTCAGTTCTAACCCAAATGGAAAGGTAGTTTCTTATTTTTACTGTTAAAATCACACATGAATGCACTTCTGTGTGTGTCTGTGTGTGTGTGCACGCACACACATATGCACCCTTCAATACTTTACTAGAAGTCTTTGAAAACAATCATAAAACAGCTTCAGAACAGAGTTTGGAAATTAAAAGGGGCAAAGAATACTGTTGAGAGAGCAGAGAGAAATTTTTGCATAAAATTGAAAAAAAAAAGAAAGAAAAAGCACGCTTTATGAAGTGGTTAGATTTGTTTTTTAACTAGAAAAATTGACTTTTAAACAAAATTTCTTTGTGTAATTCTTGGTCATCTAAGTGGAAATTTGAAAATCACGAAGATCCAGTGAAAACAAGTATGACCAATATCTCTTTAGTTTGTATTTTCTGTTGTTATTTCTTTATGTATTACTCTTCTTCACCCTCCCCACATATTAAGGTCAATACTTCTATGAAAACTTAAATTAAAAAAAAAAATCCAAATACAACTATCATTAGACTCTATCTTTCTCAGGGATGTGGCTCTATTGTGCCGTTCATTTACATATGTTACTTTGGCTGAACTGCTTCTTTTCTCTGAACCCAAGGCTGAATCAGTCAGTGCTTCTTGAATATCATTATAAGTCTTTGCTGGAATTGTCCCTGGCATTATGTTTGACTTTGGTCAGCTCCTGGAAAGCACACTAGATTTCCCAGTGCTCCTTGCTTAACATTCCTCCTTAAGGAGATTTTCAAAAAACACAAAACATTGGATTTGCAGCCTGCAGAAGGTGATGGAGAATTCCACAGTCTGGGCTCATGGAGTTCCATGTTGCATATGACACCAGATCAACCATAATCCTTGAGGAGCTGGGAGAGATTTTCTGTACTTCACCCTGTACTCTGTCTCCAGATTTTCTTTGGCTTCAGTTCCTCATAGAGATATTATGAGAATTACACAAGTTAACACATTCGAAGTGTTTATGACTGTGCCTGGCACTACATAGCAAGTGCTCAATAAATGTCTGCTGTTATTCTGTTTTCAGTAGGGTGCTGCTCTGATGTCAGCTTCTAGCTGAGTGCTTTTTTACTCACATTCAAGTAGCAGTGGTGTTTTCCTAAGTGTGTTCTTATATCAGGATTTTATTTCCTTCTTCTTGAAACTTCTTCCCCTTCTGAAAAAAAAGCAGAGAAAATAATTTCCTGCCCTTTTTAGTGATGTTTCCTTTCAATTTTCTTCTCTTCCAATTGCAAATTCAGACCATTATATTTCACCTTCCTTTCCAGGTGTCTGCCGTGAACCTTCTAGGACTTTTCCTTTATGCTCTATTTTTCATTCGTATAACCCATGCCTTCATTGTTTGTTCCTTTTTTATAGAAAAAGGAATGTTTAATTGTCTCTCTCAAGTTACTAACCATCCATGAGAAACAGAGTGCCCCAAATTCTTGTGTGTATGGGAAGCACTTAGTGCTACAAGGAGGATGGTACCTAATTAGGGAAGCCAATTACTACAGTTTAAAAATATTTTCTTTTCTTTATTGTTTCTTCCCATGGGAGAGTTCTCACAATGAGATTGCCCTTTCATGGACTAGATTATTCACTTTTTCAATTTTATTACATATTTAGAAGACAGCCAACACTTTGCAAAAGTCATCCTGTGATGTGCAGATTGACAGCCTGGTCCACTTACCTTCAAAATACTTTCCAGTTGATGGTGGCTGGAGCCTTGAGATTTCCCCAGGAGAGGGAAATACATTCTTTTTGCATGTAATGGGGTGAGGGCGGGGTTTTGTTATTTGGCAACATGTTAGAACTGAGGGAGAGTATTAGGTAAACTGTCTTGCAATGGGAAATACTGGACTTATTTAGGATATCTGAAATTTAGTCCTAGTTTAAGTCCAAGTCACTAACTTGCTAAGTGTTTGGAAAATAAATGTAAGAGAATTATATCTAAGATTGAGACTAAGTAGGATGTACACTTTGAGAGCACCAAAAGTGCCAATCTCTCCAAGGTCTCGGGCAGATTTCAAGTTACTGGGCGTAGACCTGGTTATTGCAGGAAGAGTGCTTCAGTGACACTTCAGAGTCATTTACAGGTAGAGTCTAGAGGCAGCCATGGTTCTGAGATGAAGGTGTTATCGAACTTTTGGTGACTTGATTAAGTCAGCTCCTCCTCGAGATCTTTATGTGATTCTGACCATGAAGGTGTGGGTTAATTTTAATTAGGAGCCCACAAGCCTTATTTCAACCCCTGCTACTAGGAATATCTGCCAGAGTGAAGTGCGGTATCCTATTGGCAGGAAAGGGGATGGGTTGAAGTGACACAGGAAGTAAGATGGGTGGATGAGACCAGGGTCTAGCACAGTCCGTGGTGGAGTCTAGAAGGGAACAAGAGCTAGGACTGTGATTGTAACTGGGTGATTTGTCCTTTGGAGTCCAAGCATGGGGCTCTCACTACTGCTGCTATACAGGTACCTGCCATGATGGCAGAGTAGACCAAGGGAAGAACACAGTTTCATTGTCATACCATGAGGCGAGAAGAAACAATGACATTAGCAGAATTTTAGCACAATTTTCTCTCTCCTCCGATCCTTGGAGGGAATTGACTTGGATTTAACTGTAAAATTTCACTTAAGTGGTTATTTAATTTATTTAATTGATAATGAAGCTTATATTTATATATTTTAAATAATTGATTCTGGATCCTAACATAATACATGGTCATTGTTTAAAATTTGAAAAATAAAGAGTTTTTAAAAATATGTAATTCTACATTGTGTAAATACATTTGGTACACTTTGCTGTATTTACCCTCACCACTTCAAATATGTTGTGTGTTGTTGAACACCTAAGCTATTTTATGACTGAAATTGTTCCTTGGGCCTGTTGTTGTTGTTGTTAGGTGCCATCTAGTCAGTTCTGATTCATAGTAACCCTATGCACAACAGAACGAAACACTGCCTGGTCCCGAGCCGTCCTTACAATCGTTGTTATGCTTGAGCTCATTGTTGTAGCCATTGTGTAGTCCACCTCACTGAGGGTCTTTCTCTTTTCTGCTGACCCTGTATTCTGCCAAGCATGATGTCCTTCTCCAGGGACTGATCCCTCCTGACAACATGTCCAAAGTATGTAAGACTCAGTCTCGCCATCCTTGCTTCTAAGAAGCATTCTGGTTGTACTTCTTCTAAGACAGATTTGTTCATTCTTTTGGCAGTCCGTGGTATATTCAGTATTCTTCGCCAACACCACAATTCAAAGGCGTCAGTTCTTCTTCCGTCTTCCTTATTCATTGTCCAGCTTTCACATGCATATGATGCGATTGAAAATACCATGGCTTCGGTCAGGCACACCTTAGTCTTCAAGGTGACACCTTCACTCTTCAACACTTTGAAGAGATCCTTTGCAGCAGATTTACCCAATGCAATGCATCTTTTGATTTCTTGACTGCTGCTTCCATGGATGTTGATTGTGGATCCAAGGAAAAAGAAGTCCTTGACAACTTCAGTCTTTTCTCCATTTATCATGATGTTGCTCATTGGTCCAGTTGTGAGGATTTTTGTTTTATTTATGTTGAGGTGCAATCCATACTGAAGGCTGTGGTCTTTGATCTTCATTAGTAAGTGCTTCAAGTCCTCTTCACTTTCAGCAAGCGAGGTTGGCTCATCTGCATAACGCAGGTTGTTAATGAGCCTCCCTCCAATCCTGATGCCCTGTTCTTCTTCTTATAGTCCAGCTTCTTGGATTATTTGCTCAGCATACAGATTAAATAGGTATGGTGAAAGAATACAACCCTGACGCAAACCTTTCCTGACTTTAAACCAATCAGTATCCCCTTGTTCTGTCTGAACAACTGCCTCTTGATCTATGTAAAGGTTCCTCATGAGCACAATCAAGTGTTCTGGAATTCCCATTCCTCACAATGTTATCCATAATTTGTTATAACCTACGCAGTCGAATGCCTTTGCATAGTCAATAAAACACAGGTACACATCCTTCTGGTATTCTCTGCTTTCAGCCAGGATCCATCTGACATCAGCAATGATATCCCTGGTTCCATGTCCTGGTTCTACTTGGGCCTACCAAAGGTATTTTACAATCCATGTGTAACTGTATTACACAGAGCTCATACCAGATTTTACCTAATGTATTCTCACATCAAATAGCACCTAAGGGTTAATGAAAGGGGGCTTTTAAATGCAATGACTATGAATTGGCAGTCTTAATTTTATTGAATATATGGTGTAGTAGAATGACTAACCAGGTTGATCTATAGCAAGATTTAAGCATAATACCTCAAATCAGTGACTATCAACAAATATTTAAGAAATACGTAATCTCCTTGCCCATGCCCCCTCCTAAAATGTTATTAGCTCCTGAAAGTAGGACTGAAGGGAGGAATAATGAGCCAAAAGAAAACCCAGTGATGTATCTAGAGTGTCATATACCCCCTTGACTGAGTCTAGGCTTTGAACTGAGCAGAGAAAGGATGTATTTAAATCAAAAAGCTCTCGTTTTACTCTAAATGCCCCTCCATAGTGTTTGCTTCAAAGCACATGTTATTACTTTTTTTACATTTGAGAATACAGATTAGACTTAATTTCTTGGAGTTAAGCTATAAGCTTTCATGTGAGGTAAATTCCGACTGTCAATATTAACATACATTTTAAAAATAAGTTGTTCGTCTTTCTTGCTTTAAGAAATATGATTGGTCATACTTTGATGGACTTGAGTAGTGGTGTCAAATTTTCTTGTTTTTTGGCTGTGACAGAACTAAAACCCTGTGTTCCCTGGAAAGTCAGTAAAAATTCCCAATTGAGGTCAGAGTCTGCACAGACCAGGAACACTTTTAAAAACTACAAAAGTTTTATGTAGTTTACCTGAGCTGTGTTAGTCTTAATAAAATTAGGACTGCTTAAAACAGAAAGCAAAAACCTATTTTCTAAAAACCTGAAGAGAAAAATAAGCAATTATTCATAGAAATAGCACAGGATTAATTGGCCTTTAACAACTACAAAGGAAAAAAAAAAAAAAAAAAAACTTTGGAAAATGTTGAGAATTAGTTTCTGTGTTCTCCAGAATTAAAGACAAGTGAGTTCAGTCTAGAAGCTTAGAAAAAGAATGGTGATGAACACACACACACAAAAACTGAAAAACATAGGCTTTCCAAAGCCTGCTCTTTCTTACTTTGTTCTTCAAAGACTATGTCAGGTATATAAGTCTCTTTTTCTGACTCTTTTCCCTCTGACTAGAAATATTAGGGTCTGTTTTAATTGCTTCCTATTTACCCCACTGGTGAGAGAGGGATGTTTATTACCTAGGGTCATGGGGATGACTGGACATGACACCCAACACTGGACAGATGAGCTTGACAACAGTTGATTAGCCACATATACTAATAGCCCTGGGTAAAGGACACCACAGGTCACACAGGACCACATGGTGTTGCCCTTCGGAACAGAATGAACAGCCAGGGTCTGTGGAAGGCAAGGTTTCTACTATGAAGAGGATGGGGTGCCTCCTGGTTCCCGTGGGACGATATGATTAGCTTGTTTGAATAATTCTGTGAGTTGGCAGGAAACTGAAACCTTCTACTGAGGTATAAGCAATAACTGCACTTGGTCTATCTGATAAGGAGGGCTCTTTGGCTGGGGAGCTTATCTGCGGAAGCAGAATGGGGACATGAACTTGCAGTTAGGACATTTGTGGCCTTCTCAGGTTTACCAGATGTTAAGGCAGCACAAACATTGAGCCTTAATTTTACGCCTTACACCACAGAGTCGGGATGTTCAGGCCTTTTTTTTAAATCAGCACGAACAGATATTCTTTCTCTCTAGTAGGAAATAAAATAAAAAATTATAATTTCCATCCTCCCCTAAGATGGGGGAATGACTCTTCTTTCTCTTAAAGGTAATCATAGCTGGAGGTCTCTGAACAGGAAGACCTCGGCCAGCCTGATAACCGCCTGCTGCTCTAATCAGTCTACCATAGCAGGAGTTCTTTTTGGTGTCATCCTCAGCAGCTATTCCCAGTTCCCAGCAGCTGCGCCTTTAGTGGTGACCCTGGTTGGAAACTATTCCTGCCATCAGTGGTTCCCAGTGACCTGGATTTAGCTTCCAGTGGCTGCTTTCATTTGGCTGGGGGTGGTGTTGGGCAGCAGCTTTGATGGAAGCATCCTGGTCATTCATTTTGGGGGCAGTTTAGGGCATGTGGAATGATTGATCACATATGCACCTTTATATCCCTGCAGGACCCTCTTGCTAAAGACACTAAGCCCCCATCTCAGGCTGTGTTCTGCTTCAGGCTTTAGAAACATGGCTGTTCTGATGAAGGGTAAGGTAAAGGCATCTAGGTAGTATTTGTATGGCTCAGAATCACCTAAAGCTTGTGTTTGTGCCAGTTTCCTGAAGCTGTTCTTGTTTTGTTTCTGTGACTTTATCACATATCTTCCTGTTCCCCTGAATCTGCACAGATGATACCTCACTGTAGTACCTGGTTCCCTGACCAATTCCTCCTCCTCATGGCTCTGTGTTAGTACCCAGCAAAATGTTTCTGGTCCTTCCTTGCTCTTATCTTTCCTTTCAGGGTGAAGAGTTCTCCCTCTGATACTCCAGACCCAGGGAGAGTTCAGTTAAGTGTTTGGGTTCAAGCTTCCATTTAGGCCCTAGGTCCTGGTTCTGAAGAGTTCCTTCCAAAGGCAGCACATAGCAGGAGTTCTGCTAAGACTTCTAGTTGAAGAGTTTCCAGGTTGTGTTTTATGGAACCCCAGTTGTCGAATGGTGCCCCTCTGAGGTAGGGACAGATAGAAGAAAGAGGCAGATCACCCCAGGTTAATAAGCAGTCTCAGATTTATTATGGGGAAAACTTGTAGACAAGGCAGGGGTCCTGGGTGGCAGCAGGACATGTAGATCTCTGCCATCTCCAAGGATCTCTGTGCTGTTGCCCCAAGCTCCAGAGATTATACAGAGAAGCTAATATGCATTAGTCATGCAACGCCACTTCCTCAAGTCCACAGTGTCCAGATGTTATCGTTTTGATCCAGGTTCTTTCAAGGATGTTATGTTCCTTGGCTTCCTACTCGTGTTGCCAGCATAGTCATGTCTGGGAATGGGTTGTCAAGACTGTGGTAGTTTCAGGCCTGGAGGCAGCTTTGTAGGCCCTGGATGGGTCATGTCTTCATTTGTCCTCCCAACACCAGTTCTGTCTGTCAAAACCCACCAGGTTTACTTTACATTTGCATAACCATCAGGCTTCCCTCCAGTGGTTTTCCCATGAAGACAGAGCCTGTGATCCTAAGGTAAATCTGGTCTTTACTATTCCTCAGACTGAAAATATTTGGAAGCCTTATTTCAAAGTTAACTCTTGAGGTACACTATATTTTTCCTCCTCCCCCTTCCCCTCTCTCTTTCCGCATTCAGAAATCTCAGCAATAAAGTAACTTCCATTGAACCCTGAATCTGACACAGGCGTTCTTAGAGGATGATAAAGAGGATAATAACCATTCCTGCTAGTGATGACTGTCTCTTGTTACGAGCATATCACCTTATTTGGTTTTTCCAACCATCCTTAGTAAAAGGGAAAACTAAGGGCCACAGAGTTCGTAAACTCTGATGTACAAGAATTTGGAAAAATGCTTCCATTTTTCTTTATATATTTCTCTTCAGAGAGTTCTGGGTCAAAATGCAAATTAGATTGCCGGAAAAAAGTTCCCCAAGGTAATATGCAAATATACTCTAATTATAATTTTGCCTTACTTATGAATATACCCTTTCTTGGAACAGAGTTGGTTTCTGTTACTAGATATTTCCATGTCTTAAATATTTATCATTGCTTTCATAAGTGAACATGCTACAACTGATTATTGACCCTTTTACATTTTTTTTCCTAACCTTAACATTGTGAAGTCTGCATCATCTGATCACTGTATTTGGTTGAAAAGAAATTTTAGTTACATGCTAGTTATTTGTGAGGAAAACATTCGCACAGGCTCTATTAAAACTGTTAGCAAATGAATAAAAGGGAGATGAATAGCTAAAAGATTATGCATGGAGGAATTTGAAAATTCACAATAATCAGGACAGTGGAGCAGCAGCATGCAAGGAGGATGGATTTACCTAGGATAATTAGGTTAGTTTGTGAGGGTCAAGCAAAGTAAAAATCCATGCCAGAAAGTAACACACTGGTGAAAACATAAATTGTATCAACGATCAGTGGCAAGGGCATGGGTTTTTGAATAAGATAGGAATCTTACACTTCATTGTTTATGTGACTTTGGGAAATTCACTTACTGATTTCTCACCTTCCTATTTTACCAAATGGGACAAATCATAATATTTAAGTTACAGGTTTTGTGAGGCGAAGCGTATGAAAGTGCTTTTTGAACTATAAAGCATCATATACCTATTAGTTTTATTTATTCATGCATTCATTTTATTATTTGCAAAGCAGTGCTTTAGACATGATGGGAACTACAATAGAGTATTGAACACAAGGGACAGAAGTTCTGGATATAAAAGAGCTTGCATTTTAGTTTGAAGCAAGAATGTTAAAGCTAATTTTTGCTCTGTATTAAAACTCACTGGAATTTATCTCAAAGCTTATTTTCATCTAAACTCGAGAAAAAGTTGAAAAGGTTACAGACATTTGTGTTTATTTAGTCAAATTTTGTGTTATAAAAAGCTTCCACAATGTTTACCCGTAAGATTATTTTGCACATGTAATAAGGGGATTTTTGGTATTTATAAATTAAGATAGTGAAGTCATTGAAAACATCTAAGTAGAGCTGTCTATTTCTTTGCTTCTTGATAGAAATTGTGTATTTAAGAAATGGCTGATTTAAAAATATGTTTTCTTAAAAACAAAAAAACATACTGAGTGTGATAATCCAGGTCCCAGAAATGCTTAGATTGACTAAGATTTGACTAAAAATCTTTCTTTTTCAAGAAATTTTCTTGGATTTAACTGAGAAATACTCATGATGTCACAGAACCACTAGGTAATAAATGCACTGAGGACTTACTATATGGCACCTTTATATCCCTGCAGGACCCTCTTGCTAAAGACACTAAGCCCCCATCTCAGGCTGTGTTCTGCTTCAGGCTTTGGAAACATGGCTGTTCTGATGAAGGGTAAGGTAAAGGCATCTAGGTAGTATTTGTATGGCTCAGAATCGCCTAAAGCTTGTTATTCTATTCTATACAAGTCGTCTGTATTGGCTGTACTGCTATGTATTTGACACACTAGTAGTATTACTTGATATGTAGGTTTAGCCAGTATGGTGCGTAGTTCATGTGAGTAGGACCACTCACTGTATTGATTATGTAGAAATTTTGATAGCTCATTGTGTTACAGTGATTAGAGCTGTCAGTGACGGAAAGCTCAACTGCAAGGGGCTAAACAAAAAGGACATGTATAATCTCATGCAATAAGAAGCTTAGGGGTAATAGGATGCTCCCAGACTTGGCTCTGTCAACCTAGGCATGTTTGCTAGGTTTTATACTTGCCTCCTCAAGGTACCAAAAAGACTCTTGGGATTTGAAATAACACATGCAGGCATGAAAACATCCAGCTAAAGAAGAATGACTTCCCTCTAATGTATCTTTCTTATTTTTGCAGAGGCCCATAGCAGACATTCCCTCTGGGGCTATGGGTCAGTGTCAGTCAAGTGATCTTGGAAACTGGGTCTGAATAATCAGGCAACAACATGAGGGATCTCCAGGACCCCATTAGAAATCAATTTATACTATCAAAGTTGTACGGTCCTAAGAGTTAGGGAGCTTATGAACAGAAGGTCAAATTATGTCAAGTTTAATCATCTTTAGGGTTAGATAGGAAACGCATTTTCATATCTTAAAAGCTAAAACTTCAGAATACAATCATGTGATTAACGTATGTATAAAGGAAGACAGAGATTTTTGAAACCTATAGGCACGGAGACCAAACATTTTCTTAGTGATAAAGCCCTTATTTCAGACTATAAACACAAATCAGATACTCCATCAGGGTTTGTGAGGAAAACCCTGTCGCCCAGCTGAAGCCTCTGGCTGTTAAGCAATCACAGCTGATGGAGAAGTTACTCCTCACAATTGCTCGCTGTGACACAGTTATTCTCTTAATGGGTAAGCACTTTTCAACCTTGAAAAGTGGAGAATTCAGTGTTGAAAAGTTAACATAATCAAACCATGGTGTTAACATACATATTTGATGTTTTATATACTTGTAATTTTTAAGGAATTGGGTCCAGGAGAGTTACAAGTCAGCTTTGTCATTTCATTTAAAATGTAAAATTGAATCACCAGTTTTGACCTCTGATTTTTAAGTTGAAATCTTACTAGGCTTATATACAATGTTTGAAACACTTATGAGAACATATGAGTCATCATACTAATAAGTTTAATTTGTAAAATTTGAAGGAGTTATTTTAGAATTCCAAAAATTTATTTTAAGTAAAATAATTTAAGTAGTTTAAAAATTGCGTACATTGCTTTTATAAATACAGTTTAAAATGTTTGAAGTTGTTTAACTAAGTTAAAGGGTGTTAAATATTAATCAAAAGGCCTTCAAAACATTATTAAAACTTGCTTGATTAATAGAATTATAATAAAATCTATAAGCTGAAAACTTACAGAGAATTGATTTCTTAAATATGTAACTTTAATGAAATGAATTTTAATTTTTTAAAACCAAAGTAAATGTATTAGTAGTTTTTTTGCAAGTAGAAAAATTGACCTCAAGCTCACCAAAAAAATTAATATTTAACAGTGGGGATTCATTTACATGTTCATCCATAAACCAGTCAATGGCAGTAATCAATGTTTACAACAGTTAACTTAGACTGATCATTTCACTGTGGAGTTCTGGGGAGAGGGCTCACCTCACCTAATCTCAGGGTGTGCTAACTCATGATAACAAAATCAGTTGTCCATCATAAACAGACTTCATTCCATATATTCTGAAAGATAAAATTCTCACTTAACAAAGAGATTTGAATTTTTATTCCCTGGATGAACATCGTGACCTCTTTGTACGTGTTTAATGTTTTACTCATCTGAACAAATGCAACCCTTGATAATTTCCGTGTGCTTTAATGGATAAATACTGTAACAGCTTTCAAACATACCTTATCTGTATCCTTTCAAATAGCTGTTTTGAAGTTTGCTGACTTAGATCCTAAGGGTTTCTTCTTCCTTCCCTGCTGAGTATCCTAAAGTTTCATCTTCCCCTACCTGAATGTGGCAAGGATCCTCCTTCCCATTTGGGTACAAGGCAAATCTTAAAGGTGATTTTGGGAATATTCAAACATAAGAGTAACCCTGTACTTGAGATGCCTTAAGGAACTGGAATAGCAGAGTCCTCAGCCCTGGCTGGGGAAATTTCTCCCCATTCCTTTCTGCATTTCTTATAACCAGCAAAGGCTTGTTTCTAAATTCTGAGTCTGCTACTTTTTTTCCAGTATACCTGGACAAATTCAGTTTTCTGCAGGCGAGGTAGAAAGGAGGGTACAGGGAAGATGGTGGTTAGTTAGGCAGCCACATTGACTGCCACAGTCTTTCAAATATATAAGTTTGATCTTTTGACATTGCTTATTTGACTTGAAGTGAATAAGGTCTCCATGATATACTTTGATCAATATCAAAGGATGAGACCACTAAATTCCTGTTCCTTTAAAGGTGTGCTATATCATGTTTTATAATAAATACTTAGGTTCTAAGAACAAATCTCTCAGATATTTATTTTTTTCTAATGGGATAATTACACCAGACAGTGCATTCTAGGGAAAGAAATTTTCAAGTATTTGTTGATAGAGTCACTTGGACATGATAATTGGAAAATACCCTTAAAAAAAGCACAAAATGATAAGAGCTTCACAGCCTTAATTAATGGTTTAATTTATACTAAAATAATTTATTTCTCTTGGATTATCCAACCATCAATCTAATACATTTTTCTTGAGTGCCTACATATACAAAACACAAAAAAATAATAGTTACAGTCTTATGATTTAGGTGAGACAAAATATGTGAACTTAAAAAGATAATTCAGAACACAAGATTGAGTGTGATAATTGTCACATAAGCATACTTGGTACATAGCGTATAGGAATTCAGAAGGAGGAAAAACACTTGAAGCTGAAGTGATAATGGATGGCTTATAATCTAAACCTGTCTGCTAAATCCTTGAGTATATTTCTGTCTGCTGGATTTGGATAGATACCAGTCACTTAATCATTGGCCCGATAATTCTGTGTAACAGGCACCTCAGAACTGAGTGACTTAAAACAACAAACATTTAATCAGCACCCATAGAAACAGTGCTTGGTACCAAGAAAGCAGTGTTTTTATTTTTTGAAGAATGAATGAATAAGTGAATAAATGAATGAGTAAAGAATGTATTGGATTTGAATGGATCTTGAAGGACACTGGGGTTGGGAATTGTTGAAAGTTTATTAAGTTCAAGTTAGAGAGATTTGTGTAAATACAGTTGCTGAGTTAGAAGCATGCAAGACGTATTATGGGATATAGTAAACAGTCCACTTTGGCTGGAATATAAAATTGATAGAGATAATAGAAAAGCAAGTTGAGGCCAGGTCAAGCTGCTTGAACTCTATCCTGTAGGCAATGGAGAACTGAAGTATTGAGAGTGAGAATTCCTGATAAAACATTGTTGTAGGAAAGTTGTTGCGGTGGTAGTATGAGATGTAGATTCAAGATATAAAGATAAACCAAGAAAAAAGATGACGAGGTCTGAATTAAGATGGTAGCTATGGAAATGAGAAAGGCACATCCAAGTGCAAGGTAAAGGAAAAAAAAAAAAAAAAGAGTCTTAAGGAGATGTATCAGGGTTTCAGTAGGAGTTTCATTCAGGCTTTAATCTTCGATAGTAAGAAGGATGGTATTACAGAGAAACAAGGAAGAGCATTCATGTGGGCTGAGGATGTCACAAGTTCAGGTTTAAGTATTTTGGTCATGAGAATAGTAGCTGTGGTAGGCAGCTTCTATGATGGTCTCCAGTAATCCCTACCTCCTAGCATTCACAGTCTTGTGTAATCTCCTCCCTTGAGTACAGATTAGACTTAGTGAATTTTTTTCTAATGATTTGGATATAGCCAAAACAAACTGCCATTGAGTTGATTCCAACTCATAGTGACCCAATATAGCAGAGAGATGGTATGTCACCTCTGAGATTAGTTTATAAAAACTCTTAGGCTTCCATCCGGTGTGCTCTTTTTGCTCTCTCTTGGATCTCTCACACTGGGGGAAGCTAGCTGCTATGGAGACACATACACCAAGGGGCCAAGATATGCCAATAACTGCTTGAGTGAGTTTGGGAGTAGACTATTCACCCATCCTTCCTATTGACCATTCAGATTAGGTCACAGCCTTAGCCAACATAGCTTTAGCTTGAATATGACCTCATGAGAGATCTTGAGCTAGAGGTACCGAGCTAAGCCTCACCCAGATTTGTGGCACACAGAAACTGTAAGATAATACAAGCTTATTGTTTTAAGCTGTTAAATTTTGGGGCGACTTTTTATAGAACAATTATAACTAATAAAATAGTCTATTCAAATAATACTGTTAATTTGATTGAGATTGAGTTTAGGTCACAGGTTTGGAAATCATAGGCCCTGACAGGATACTTGAAGCTTCAATAACTTGGCTCTTTACTTTTCTCACTGATGTGTATATCAGGCAAAGGAGTAAGCCCCAGGGATACTGTATGTAAAGGGCAGTACCCTGGTGGTGTAGTGGTTAAGTGCTACGGCTGTTAACCAAAAGGTTGGCAGTTCAAATCCAACAGGAGCTCCTTGGAAACTCTATGGGGCAGTTCTACTCTGTCCTGTAGGGTTGCTATGAGTCGGAATTGACTCAGTGGTGGTGGGTTTTTTAGGAGAAAAAGATGGTGAAAGACAGAGGAGGTAAAAAATATGAGGAAAACCAGATCGGTGCAACATCATCATGGAATTGAAAGAAAGAAGTACGTTTAAAGAAGAGATGGTAGGCAATGACGCCATGGGATAAAATAGGTCGAGGATATATGAAAGAAAAAAGTTTTAATTTTTCCTCAGATTTTCCAAATGTTGCATTTTGGGGAGATTACTGCGGCAGCTGGACAAAATGAGAGATTCTCCAATCAGTTACTTCACCAAGTTCCATTAACAGCACAGAAGTCCAAATATTTGCAAATTAACATATGTATAAACGTTACCTTCATCATAAACTGGTATAATTCATGTAATTTAGGTTGCTAGCTCCATTAAATTATATTACTGATATGAAATAAAAATGTAGGAATTATAGATTTACTCAAGCCCTGAAGTGAAACTGTTGACCAAGTGCTATAAAACGAAAAATCACACCTGTTGCTGTTGAACTGATTCCAACTCATTGTGACTCTATAGGACAGAGTAGAATGGCCCCATAGGGTTTCCAAGGGGTGGCTGGTGGTTTTGAACTGCTGACCATTTGGTTATCAGCTGTAACTCTTCAGTACGACCAAGTGCTATAAGAGGTGATTAATACAAGTACTGTGAAAATAGATCATCTAGGACCATGAGTGAGGGATTGATTATTTTATGGGGAATTTCCTATTTCTCTCTCACTGCTCACAAACAGTATCCTATCAGACCTAAAATTCTCTCCAGTTGGTCTCTGATAAGAAGTAAGTTGCATTACCTGAGGGCTCAGTGGAAATCCGTGAACTTTCATCAACATTCACTATTCCACAGCTCCAGACAATAAGTCTGTTTTATTTAAACAATGCCTTTTGAATGTCAGTTTATTAATAATCACAATTCTTCTAATTCTACATAATAGTTTAAAGACCCCACGGGGTTCCATAAAACCACAGGGCTAGTCTTAGGCTTAAATGCATGAATTCAGTTATTTTCTCCTTTTATCGTTTATGTATTTTATTTAAATAATCTCTTTGGTTGATCAATTTCCTTCTTTCAGATGTCTGTGAACTCTGTGCAAAACTTAATTAACATTGAACTGAAAGAATCACACATTTTATTTCATGCTGATATGCTCAAATAATAAACACCATTGGGTGCTTTTGTGTGTAGAATTTCTTTTTTGATTGTTCAGTAATTTATAGCTATCTTTTAAAACCAGTGTTTTTTTACTGAGAGATTTATAAAATATAAACTCAAATCAAATAAACCAAGCTAAACGAAAACCTTAGTTGGCCATGCTAAACTTTAAAAGGATAATTCCCCCTTATAGAAGTAATGAATAAAATTCTGTATACCTATAATATAAATCTAATGCAACAGAAGTTGATAACTCTTAATCTCTTAAATATTTAAGAAAAGTTGTTTCTCCTGGTTCATGGCTGGGTATACAATAGATGTTATAGTTCAGAATCTTCTGTTAGTTTTTATTCTGAGGCTGCTTAGGAATTTAGTATGAGGAAATCATCATTGGAAGATATATTCAAACTCACAGCTGCCAATTGGCTATATAAGTAAAAAAAAAAAAAAAAGCCCAAATTATGCCAAATCATTTGAGATAAAAAATTTTCATTTTAATAAATACTATTTCTTTCAAGAACTGGCTGAATTCAGCCCAAAATGATGATTTTTTTAAAACAGATGAACCAATGGCTATTTTTTCCTTATCAACCTTCTCACCTAATTGGGGACAAAGAAATACCCCACATACCAACACTGCTTTATATCAGTTGCTAAACGTCATGATTCTTAATCCATTTACTTCCTCATTCTACAATCTCTGACAGTATGATCAGTAGAGACCCTTCCCTTCCTCACATAAGTCAGAATCTTCTGTAGACACTGCGAAAACAGATTAATAACCAAGTCTTAAAATAAATATGTGAATAATATAAAATTTTTAGTGATCATGAGGTAGATCTTAAAAGATAGGGTCTTTAGATCAATAAATATTCTAAGTATAGAAGTTTAAAGGAGAAAAAATTATGTATAGTTATCCCATGTAAAACAGAATGAAACACTGCTCAGTCCTGCAGCATCCTCACAATCGTTGCTATGGTTAAGTCCGTTATTGTAGCCACTGTGTCAGTTCATCTCATTGAGGGTCTTCCTTTTTTTCGCTGACCCTCTACTTTACCAAGCACGATGTCCTTCTCCTGGGACTAGTCCCTTCTGATAACATGTCCAAAGTATGTCAGACAAAGTCTCACCATCTTCGCTTCTAAGGAGCATTCTGGTTGTACTTCTTCCAAGTCAGATTTGTTTTTTCTGGCAGACCACGGTATATTCAGTAGTCTTCGCCAACCTCATATTTCAAATGCATCAATTCTCCTGTCTTCCTTCTTCATTGTCCAGCTTTTACATGCATATGAGGCAATTGGAAATACCATGGCTTGGGTCAGGCACACCTTAGGCCTCAAAGTGACACATCTTTGCTCTTTGACACTTTAAAGAGATCTTTTGCAACAGATTTGCCCAATGCAATATGTTTTTTGATTTCTTGACTGCTGCTTTCATGGGCATTGATTGCGGATCCAAGTAAAATGAAATCCTTGACAACTTCAATGTTTTCTCCATTTATCATGATGTTGCTTATTGGTCGGGTTGTGAGAACTTTTATTTTCTTTATGTTGAGGTATAATTCATATGTATATGGATTTATATATATATATATAATACACATTAAGGAATTGTGTGTGTGTGTGTATATATATATATATAGCATGTGTATATATTTATGGAAACCCTGATGGCATATTGGTTAAGTGCTATAGCTGTTAACCAAAAGGTTGTCAGTTCGAATCCACCAGGCACTACTTGGAACTCCTACAGGGCAGTTCTCCTCTGCCCTGTAGGGTCGCTATGAGTTGGAATCGACTCCACGGCAACTGTTTTTTTGTGTGTGTATGTTTATACATATATGTATTTATAGATGCATATCTATGTATATATATATAAGTATGTATATATATAAGTACATATTATTTACATACATAATATGTTTGTGGATATATATAATATATATATTAATAAATTGACTCACGATTGGGGTGCTGGCAAATCTGAAATTGGTAGGACAGGCTGGCAGGCTGAAAACTGAGGTAGGATTTCTACATTTGTCCTGAGGCAGAATTCATTCTCCCCTGTGAAATAATCAGTTTTTGCTCTTGAGGCCTTCAATTCATTTGATGAGGTCTACCCACGTATTTGAGAGTAATCGCCTTTATTTAAAGAAACTGATTGTAGATGTTAACTACATCTACAACATTCTTGCAAAAATAAAAAATAAAAAAAAACATTCTTGCAAAGCAATACCTAAATTAGTGCTTGAATAAACAACTGGACGTTATGGCCTAGCCAGCTGACACATAGCATTAACCACCACACCCTCTTTTGTGAGTTTCTGCGTGGTCCTAGGGATAATTTGTATGCTGTGCAGCTGACACAACACAAGAGCAGGCAATGTGACAGCTCAGGTCTAATTCGAAAAGGAAAACTTCAAAGATAATTTATGTATTATTTCACGCCTACTTTATAATATTTTCCTAAAACTCTTCCCAGTTTAATTCCTTTACCATAGAAGCCCATAGCACATTGCGGTCAAAAATTATTGAAGGAGAGACAGAAAAGAGGGAGGTTTTGATGTTTCTCTTCGGGTGTTCCATTTGAAGTGCTTCTCCTCCTTGTGATTTGAGAAGATTCTAACTTGTGGGTGCCCAGCAGGAATCTTTAACCCTTCTCTCCCTATCTAGCTCAGACCAGTTTTACATCAAAAGACTGAGTTAAATAAACTCTACATAGCAGATAGAAGAAAAGAAGGTCACTAATTTGCTATATCCTTAACCACAAAATAAGCTACAAATACAAAACCCTTCCAGCTGAAAGCGAGTATCTCCAGAAGCCCTACTTTGAGAATGAAAATAAATAAATAAATAAATACATAAATAGGAAAAAAAAAAAAAAAAAGGGCAGGATGTGAGGGATTCTCCAATAGAAAGGCTTTTTAAGCAGGAGGACAAAGGAAGCCTAGGGAGCGTTAGGCCTCGGAGAATGTGCTATTCATCATGAAGGGTTTTGGCTGGGAGAACAAAGAAAAAAGACCTGAGCAGGTTTAAAAATCACCTCTGCCTTAAGCTGGCTTCCTAGAACAGTCCATCCTAATTTTGTGTGAATTTTAGTCCTCTCCAACAGTGAAGACTTGTTTTATGTGTTATCAGTCACCTAGTTAGGAATCACAAGCCTTTTCAACAATCTTGTAAGTGGTAACAATCTTTAGGGCAGGAGTAACTATACAGCTGAAGTGACAGATTCACCTTTTCAGGCTTGTGAAGAGTTTTATACTTCTGGGCTTTACTTCTCTGGAGAATAATAGAGAAATGTGATGTTACTGTGCATAACCGTATGGCATATATATTTAAGTATTGACACACATGACATATATATGACCAAATTGTGGATAAATATAACTAAGTAAAATCTCTCTCACTCTTATACTTGATAATTTTATAATTTATGTATAATTTATTATTATATACTAACATAGGAAAAATAAAATATGAAAGTTGTTTTTGTTAGGTGCTGTCGAGTTGGTTCTGACTCAGTGACCCATGTGCAGCAGAATGAAATGCTGCCGGTCCCGCACTGTCCTCACACTAATTGCTATGCTTGAGCCCATTGTTACAGCCGCCTGTGGCTATCCGTCTTGTTGAGGGTCTTCCTCTTTTTCACTGACCCCCTACTTTACCAAGCATGATGTCCGTCTCCAGGGACTGATCCCTCCTGATAACATGTCCAAAGTACGTGTGTGAGACAAAGTCTTGCCACCCTTACTTCTCAGGAGCATTCTGGCTATACTTCTTCCAAGACAAATTTGTCTATTCTTCTGGCAAATCATGATACATTCAATATTCTTCACTAAGGCCCTAATCCAAATGCACAAATTCTTCTTTGGCCTTCCTTATTCATATATATGAGTATATATATATATATATATACACACACACACACATATCTGTATAGATAAATAAGGTAAAAATTTATAGGAAAAATAACTCAATTACAAGGAATCAAAAATTAAAGAAAAGAGGTATGGTTTTAGGCATAACTCTTAAAGTGGCAGCTGAAGGAGAAAAAAGATTCTGGTGAGGCATAGCTTAGCTCCTAACCCTGCTACCACTTAACAGTATGACGGAAAGAAGCATATCTGATAAAGCTGAAATATTTTACTAATGGAACAATTTGGAAAGAAGTGGCATTTAAAGGTGAGTGGGCAGTCTGTTAAGAAGGCAGAAAAAAATATTTGAAAGTAGACAATTCAATCTACCCTTGAAAAATCAGTGTTCATTAGAAAAGCCAAAAAAATCATGGTGTTAGGAGAACAAGTTAAGGCCCATGAGGGTGAAATAAGCCCCTCACTAGGAGAGTGGGTCTGGGTATGAAACATTTATGGCATCTCGAAGGAATAAAACAAGTCTAGAAGCTCAGCAAATGCTGAATGCCCTTCCAAATGAGCGTTATCTCATTTCATTGTTCTCGGTCTTCAACAAAGTAGGTGGAAAGTTTTATCCAGTACCCCTACTGAATTGTGAGGGAGTGAAAAGATGAGATACAGGAGGGACCGAATGTCCTGGATAAAGAAGAAAGGGTATAAGAGGAGCCCTTGAGTGGTGCAAATAAGTTAATGCACTCGACTACTAATAGAAAGGTTGACAGTTTGAGTCTACCCAGAGAAACCTTGGAAGAAAGGCCTGGCAATCTACTTCTGAAAATTCATTCATTGAAAATGCTGTAAAGCACAGTTCTATTCTGATACACATGGGATCGCCACTAGTCAGAATCAACTCATGGCAACTGGTTTATTGTTATTTGTTATAGGAATTAGGGCTGGTTAATCAATTTCTGTAAGGTTGTTGTCTTCCTATCTGACCCAGGAGCTTGAAATCTATGAGGCAGGCAGTAAAGTAATGTAATGTAATGGGGGGGAGATCAAGAGCAAGTTGAAACCCAGCAAGCATGAGCAGCAGTCCAAGAGGAAGGACTGAAATGTCAGTTCTGGTTGTGTCTGACCTTGTTAGTGTGGGAGGCCTGTAGCAGCTGAGATCCTTTGGCAAGGTGCTAAATGTACGCACTTGGCCCATGAGTTGGAGAAACTGAAAGAGGATTCAGGGGAAGGCAGAGCACTTGCAGGCCCAGCTGGTGACTCACATCAACAAGGTGAGTCAGCCAATCAGCAAGAATACGGATGAGCTTCAAAATGGCTGCTGCTTCATTTCTACCATCCAGATTTTCCACCAGCATTGCCCTTGGTGGCTAACCCTAATGGGAAACATACAGGACAGGGAATTCTGGGAAATGTAGTTCAACTTAACTAAGTTGACACAATACAAAACCACCACATGATTTGAACTGCTGCTTATGACAGAGAAATTTCACATAAACAGTTAGTCTTTTTTATCACCTACCTAAGGCATTAAATTCTTTGGGAGATCCTGCTTTCTGTTTTTGAAATAGATGAGGTACCTGGAGCTACATTTTCATTTGTAATCATTTTGAGTTACAGGATCTTGAGCTGCCCTGGAAGGTTTCTGTATCATGTAAAAATTACCAAGTGAGTGAGGTCATTATTGCACTGCTCTCCCATATCAGTTAGCATTATGTTAACAAAATGTAGACCCCATGCTTGACTTTCTAATGTCTGAGAGAATACTACTACTGTGAAAATATTAATTCATAATCTTTGAAATGTGTGGAAATTCTAAGTAATGTCATTCAAAAGCAGTTGCAGCAGTACATCAACAGGGAATTGTGAGAAATTCAAGCTGGATCCAGAAGAGGACATGGAACGAGGGATATCATTGCTGATGTGAGATGGACCCTGGCTGAAAGCAGAGAACACCAAAAAGATGTTTACCTATATTTTATTGACTGTGCAAAAGCATTTGACTGTGTGAATCATAACAAATTATGGATGACATTGTGAAGAATGGGAATTCCAGAACACTTTATTGTGCTGATGAGAAGCCTATACTTAGACCAAGAGGCATTCGTTCAAACAGAACAAGGGGATACTGCGTGGTTTAAAGTCAGGAAAGGTGTGTGTCAGGGTTGTATCTTTTCACCATACTTACTCAATTTGTATGCTGAGCAAATAATCCGAGAAGCTTGACTATATGAAGAAGAATGGGGCATCAGGATTGCAGGAAGACTCATTAACAACCTACGTTATGCAGATGACACAACCTTGCTTGCTGAAAGTGAAGAGGACTTGAAGCACTTACTGATGAAGATCAAAGACCACAGCCTTCAGTATGGATTACATCTCAACATAAAGAAAACAAAAATCCTCACAACTGGACCAATAAGCAACATCATGATAAATGGAGAAAAGATTGAAGTTGTCAAGGATTTCATTTTACTTGGATCCACAATCAACACTCATGGAAGCAACAGTCAAGAAATTAATGGATGCATTGCACTGGGCAAATCTGCTGCAAGAGATCTCTTTAAAGTGTTAAAAAACAAAGTTGTCACTTTGAGGACTAAGGTGCACCTGATCCAAGCCATGGTGTTTTCAGTTACCTCATATACATGTGAAAGCTGGACAATGAATAAGAAAGACTGAAGAAGAACTGATGACTTTGAATTATGGTGTTGAGAAGGAATATTGACCATACCATGGACTGCCAGAAGAACAAACAAATTTCTCTTGGAAGAAGCACAGCCAGAATGCTCATTAGAATCAAGGTTGGCGAGACTTTGTCTCACATACTTTGGACGTGTTATTGGAAGGGACCAGTCTCTGGAGAAGAACATCATGCTTGCTAAAGTAGGGGGTCAGCAAAAGTGAGGAAGGCCCTCAGCAAGATGGACTGACACAGTGCCTGAAACAATGGGCTCAGGCATAACAATTGTGATGATGGAGCAGTGTTTTGTTCTGTTGTACACATGGTTGCCATGAGTCAGAATCAACTTGATGCTACCTAATAACAGTGTCATAAAAATGAAAGGAAAAGAATGATGGATGACAGGTTTTTTTTGCTTTTGTTTTTGATAGTATTAGGTTTGAGGGAAAAGGAGACATGAGTATCCCTTTCTTGTTTGCTCACATTTCTTTTCATTCAAGTAGTGTTTAAAAGTCACTCTTGAGGATGTAAACTGTCCCTTCTCATAAATAATTCTAACTATAAGAAAAAAAATTGCTAACATTTACTGTGTAGTTTCTATTCAATCATTTTTATTCTATTAGATAGTAGGACAGTGTCATCTCATATCCTCCCAGCTGATTCCACAACCTTCCTTTCAGGTTTCTTCTGTTTATGCCAGTCTTAAACCGATTGAACCTCATCTGTTCTGAATAATTTCAGCCTTTACTTATGAAAGGCTTTGGTAAGGCTTGTTTGCTTTTCTATGTGAGAAAATGACTCTTGATGGTCTGGAAAGTCTAGAAGTGTTTGGTGTTTGAAGAGCCTATTCCAGATAGCAGGCCTCTATCACAATGGTACAATCAGCCCAGCGTCTTAAAACACGTTAATAAAAAAGAGAGAAATTAATATAAAAAGAACACAATAATCCATTAAATTTTAAGTAAATGGGAGCATTTCTGATACTAGAATATCTTATTTGTGTGGTGGAGAACTGTCAAGTATTCACCTGAAAATAGATTGTTAGCACTGAATTCATGCCCGTATTTCCTGCTCAGTACTTTGGAAGCCATGTTAACCCATTCCAGGCACGAGATTTCTGTTTTATTAGTGTAATCATCCCAGACCTGTTCGAGAAAGGATTTTTGGTGGTCCACAAAAATACAGTCAGTATAAAGGAATACAACAAGTAATTGAGGGAATGAGTAACGTAAAGGAGATAGGAATATAACAAAGGGAAGGATAAGATTAGCACACAGAAATGTACATCTGGAATCCCATACTATTGCTGAATTTCCTACTAAAAAAAGTCAACATGATCAGTTACATGCTTCATATGGTCCATAAAGAAAAATTTCCAGTTTATATCTGTGCCCCAGGGATTTGAAAGAGTTACTGCGGAATGTTCAATTTATAGACATATTGGGAGTAGTATGTGTGACAGCTTGTTTGAGCATTCAGGGGTTGTTTAGCTTCTTACCTCAGGATTATATCCACAAAGAGACTGGCACATATACACTCTGCTTCTCCTAGATTTAAGTCTCCATTCCTTGCTTATCTACTCCAGGATACCTACTGAGGTAGGGGGGCTGTGCCTAAATCAGTGTTTTGCATATGATGACCTCCCTGAGAATTTACAGAATAATAGACTGATGGGGTGGAGTGGAACACTGAGCTAAAAGTGGGATTATGGTTATATTTTTTACTTAAAAATTCCCATTTTAGATTTTTAAAATAGAATATACTTTGTATTGATCCAGGTTAACAGGTTATTGCTGGTGGAGAGGAAATAAGGGGTACAATTCAATGAAAAGTTGCATAACTTCTCTCTCACCATGCCAGTGATAGTTTGTTCATGTCAAGAGATTGTGTTCAAGGCACAACTTCCCCTCCAGGTGGCAGTATAGCCCAGTCATAAATAAAATTCCTCCTGGGGAAGAAATGTTCCATCTTTTGAGGGTTAGCATAGCCAAGGGCAATGTCCTTTCCTTAAGGACACTTTCTAGAAGTTGTATATGGCACTTTCTAGAAGTTTTACATGACATTTCTTGTCCTGACCCTAGTAACATGACAACATGTAACTGTAGGGAAGGCTGAGAAAAGTCTTTATTCCAGGTACCATATGCCCAGTTGAAAATCTGAAGTTTTTTTTTTTTTACTAAGGAAAAGGAGACAATGAATATTTGGGAACTACTAGTTGCTTCTGTCCAAAGGGATAAAGTTAAGAGTTTGGTTTTGGTTTTGTTAAGTTTGAGATGCCAATTAGATCTAAGTAGAGAGGGTAGGAGGTAATTGGATTGCCAATTAGGGAAAATGTAGGGTTGGAGATACACATTTGGGAATCATCCCATTTAGGTGCTATTTAAAAAGATGAAATCAAATGAGATTTATTAGAAAAATAGCTTATAGATAGCGGGAAGAGAGCTAGGACTGAGATGTGGGACATTCTAATAGTTAAAGGTTAGGAAGAGGAGAAGGATCCAAACCACAAGATAAAAGAGGACTAGTCAGATGGTGTAAAATGAGAACTGTGGGAAGTGGTGCCTTGAAAGCTAAACACACTGTTTCAGGAAGGAGAGAATGGCCAACTGTGTCACCTGCTGCCAAACAGTTGAAGATAGTGAGGACAGAGAATTGACCATTGGATTTAGCTAAATAGAGGTCACTGGTGGTCAACACAAGAAAGGTTTCAATGAAAGAAAAAAAAAAGTCAACAGCCTGATTACAGTGAAGAAGCGATAAGGAGATACAAGGTATAGAAATTTCTTTTGAGATTTTTGTTCTTTTCTTTAAGTGAGAGCAAAGAAATGGGAGTATTAAGGGAAAGTATTGTTAAAATCAGGAGTCTCTAGGTGGCACAAATGGCTAAGTGCTCAAATACTAGCCGAAAGGTTGGTGGTTCAAACCCATCCAGAGGCCTGACAATCTGCTTCTGAAAGGTCACAGCCTTGAAAACCTTATGAAACAGTTCTACTCTGCACATGTGGGGTCACCATGAGTTGGAATGGACTGAACAGCAACTAAAAACATTATTAAGATGGGAGATAATACACCATGCTTATATTCTGACTGCCATGGTACAGAAGAATGGGACAACTTGATAATGTAGGAAAGGGATTGATAATAGTGGGATCTGTCTCCTTGGAGAAGTAACTGGGAATTTGATCCAGTACACTAGTGGAAGGGTCAGCCTTGGTTAACAGAAGGGAAGGAGAAGAGAAAATTCATCAACTACAATGGAATTAAAATAGGTAGACTGTAGATTAAATATGGTGGTGGGAATATGGAGATATTTTCTTTAGATTGCCTCTATTTTTCCAGTGAAATTAGAAACAAGATCATCTGGGAAGGAATTGGGGAAGAGAGTGTTGGAGATTTGGGGAGAGTTGAAAAAACGTGAAATAGTTGTCTTGAAGAGTAGAAAACTGTTTTACCACTAACACAGAGAAGATTGCTGGCAGAGCTGGAATAAAAAAAAAAAGATTTATGCTACTAATCCTGTTAAGTTTTTCTTCAGCCGTGTTCAGTTTGTTGCCTGTAGGTGTGAAGTTAAAGTTGGGCTTAGTCATCCTGAGACCAGAAGAACTAGACGGTGCCTGGCTACCACCAATGACTGCCCTGACAGGGAACACAATAGAGAGTCCTTGGTGGAGCAGGAAAAAAGTGGGATGATGAACTGAAATCCTAGTAAAAAGACCAGACTTAATGATCTGACTGAGACTGGAGGAACCCCAGAAGACATGGCCTCTGGGCTCTCTGTTAACCCAGAACTAAAGCCATTATTGAAGCCAACTCTTCAGACAGGGACTGGACTGTAAGACATAAAATGATACCCGTGAAGGGTGTGCTTCTTAGTTCAAGTAGATACACGAGATTAAATGGGCAGCTCCTGTCTAGAGGCGAGGTGAGAAGGCAGAAAGGGACAGGAGCTGGTTGAATGGACATGGGATATCCAGGGTGGAGAGGAGTGTACTGTCACATTATAGGGGTAGCAACTAGGGTCGCATAACAATGTATGTATAAATTTTTGTATGAGAAAATAACTTGAGCTGTAAACTTTCACCTAAAGAACAATTAAAAAAAAAAAAAAATCAAGCTTAGCCAGAATTAGGATTTTTCCAGACAAGTAAGAAAAGGGATAAAGTGATTAAGAAATTTTATAAAGAAAAGGCTATATTGATCAGGGCTTTGAACTTTTCCTTTTGGTTCGAAACCTTGCTGAGAGTTTGCATTTCTAACAAATTTCCAGGAAGTTATACATAAGAATCACCTTGGGATCTTGTTAAAATGTAGATTCTGATTCAATATATCTGGGGTGGACATTGAAATTCTCAGTAGGGGCTCGAACTGGAACAAACTGATTAGAAGCCCTGATATTGATGTACTGTGAAATCTAAACTGGGTAAGAAGGGAAAGGAGAGGAATTGAGGGGGCTTATGAGCAGTAAATGTGGTGTGGTAGGCATAATAATGACCCCTCAAAGATATGCACACTCTAATCCTCAGCACCTGTGAATATGTTGTTATATTATGTGACAAAAGGGACTTTGCAAATGTGATTAAGGTTATGAACCTTGAGTTGGGGAGATTATATTGAATTATCCAGGTGAAGAGGACTCAAAACACTTACTGATGAAGATCAAAGACTGCAGCCTTCAACATAAACAAAACAAAAATTTTCACAGCTGGACCAATAAGTAACATCATGATAAATGGAGAAAATAATTGAAGTTGTGAAGGATTTCATTTTACTTGGATCCACAATCAATGTCCGTGAAAGCAACAATCAAACGACATATTACAGTGGGCAAATCTGCTGCAAAAGACCTCTTTAAAGTGTTAAAAACCAAAGATGCCACTTTAAAGACTATAGTGTGCCTAACCCAACAAGCCCCGGCGTGCAAAAGCTGGCAATGAATAAGGAAGACTGAGAAATATTGATGCCTTTGAATTATGGCATTGGTGAAGAATAATGAATATACCATGGACTGCTAAAAGAACAAATAAACCTGTCTTAGAAGAAGTACAACCAGAATGCTCCTTAGATGTGAGGATGACAAGACTTTGTCTCACATACTTTGGGCATGTTATCTGGAGGGACCAGTCCCTGGAGAAAGACATCACACTTCGTAAAGTAGAGGGTCAGCAAAAAAGAGCAAGACCCTCAATGGGATGGATTGACACAGTGCTGCAACAGTGGGCTCAAGCATAACAATGGTCATAAGGATGGTGCAGGACTGGGCAGTGTTCCGTTCTGTTGTACATAAGGTAGCTATGAGTTGGAACCAACTCAAAGGCACCTAACAACAACAAGGACAATCCAGGTGGACACAATCTAATTTCATGAGCTCTTAAAAGTGAAGAAAGTCTCCAGCGGAAGCAGAAGACAGAGGAGCAGAGGGGAGGTCAGAGAGATTCGAAGTAGAAGAAGGACTTGATCTGCCATTGAAGATGGAAAAAGTTGGCTGCAAGCCAAGGAATGTGGGTAGACTCTACAAGCTAGAACAACATCCTGCTGACAACCAGCAAGGAAAAGGGGAACTCAGTCTTATACTGTATGGAACTGAGTTCTGCGACAACCCGAATGAACTTGGAAGCAGATTCATCCCCAGAGCCTCCTGGAAGGAACACAGTCCTGCTGACACCTTGATATTGACCTTGTGAGATTTTATAGTGAAGCAGCTGAGCTATACTGTGCTTGGATTTCTGCCTTAGAGTATCGTGAAATAATACATGGGTGTTGTTTTAAGCCATTAAGTTTGTAGTAATTTGTTACAGCAGGAATAGAAAGCTAATACAAGGGGGGATTATTAAATGACTAGAGGTACCAATGGAGATGAAGATAGATGTGAAGGTGCTAAAGTAAGTAAACGGAATCATAGGAGATTTGGTCAGAAAGCTGAACGCTAGAAATCAAGATTTTACTAGTGATACACTTATTGATGATAAATGTTGGTTGAGTTGGGATAGCATATTGGATTGTTGGGAGTGTGGAAGTTGGGTGGGCCATCCTATGTGGATCATAACAAGCAGAGTAAAACGGTAATCCAGGTGCTAAAGTTTTCAATAAGTGAAAGTGTCAAGGGTCAGTATGAGAATGCAACAAGGAAAACTAGTATTGCTGTGTTTTATGCCATGACATTCAAGGAAGTTGGAGCTTTGGAGGAAGACTAAAATGACAACTGTCTGGAAGGAGAAGAGGCATAAGGAGGATATTTCCAGGTCCCATAGTATGGGAGTGTCGGGGAAAAAAAAAGAACCATGAATTTGGGGCTGAAGGGCAAACAGATTTTTCTTAGATAACCAGACTGCAGTTATAATAGGATGAACATGAGTTTAGAGCAGAAGTTGAGAATATAAGGCAGCCCACTAGCAGAGTTTGAAAGGTAGGGAGGGAAGAAGATTGGATCAACTTAGGCTGTGTACAGATCAGTTTGCAAGTCAAGGATGAGCTGGAAGGCTTGGACTTCTTGTTACGACTCAGACAAACAAGGAAGTAAGGCTTGATGAGAGGCACGCTTTGATGGTCCTTTTGAAAAATTTGGGCAATCATTCTATTTTTTCCTTAGAATTGGTCTTTTAGGCAATATAATACTGAGTAGGACAGCAGTGGTAGCCCAGAGGTTAAGTGCTCAGCTGCTAAACAAATAGTTGACCGTTCAAACCCACCAGCCTCTGCAGTGAAAAAGACCCGGTGATCTGCTCCTGTAAAGATTACAGGCTAGGAAACCCTACGGGGCAGTTCTCTGTCATATGGGGTCACTATGAGTTGGAATTGAGTCGACAGTGTAGAACAATGGAGCACAGCAGTAGAATCCCTAGGTGGTGCAAGCGTTTGTGTTTGACTGCTAACCTAAATGTTGTGTGTTCAAGCCCAACCAGCTATACCATGGAAGAAAGGCATGGCTATCTGCTTCTGTGAAGATTATAAATAAGAAAATCCTATGGAGCAGTTCTACTCCATAACACGTGAGGTCTCCATAAGTCAGAATCAGAACTTGACATCAACGGGTTTGCTTTTTGGGTTTAGGATAACAGTACAGCCTGGAAAGGCTTTTCTTTCCCAAGCATGTGTGACTTTGGAGGATCTCTCTATAGATGGCAGGAGGCAATTAGGTTCCTTTAGAGATCTTGTCAAGTTAACACTTCAGGAAGATTCTACCAACTCATCTGAGATAGGCATGGGAAATTAGACTTAATTTGCCTTCTGTAATTCTGTACACAATGAAAAATAACATTTTAAAATTTACGTATTGATTTTCAGAAGCTGCTACGCCTTTCAAAGATGAAGGATATGTACTGCTAGCTGGAGTTTTCTTTACATTAGTAGTTCCATACTTTACCGATTTTCTGAAGAAGCAAGTTAAAATAGATTAAGCACTCATGTTTTTTGCCCTAAAGAGAAAATTTTTATTTTTTAAGAAAAGCTATTTCCTAAATATGATTCCTCCTTAATAGTAAAGCAGCTCAGTGGGGAAGGACATACTGCAATAATGTTGTTGTCTTTAGGTGCCATCCAGTTGGTTCCAACTTAAAGTGACTGTACTTAAAACAGAACACAACAACAAAACTATGGCCCAGTCCTGAGCCATCCTCACAATTGTTGCTGTGTTTGAGCCCGTTGTTGCAATCATTGCGTCAACCCATCTTATGCAGGGTCTTCCTCTTTTTCACTGACCATCTTACCTTACCAAGCATGATGTCCTTCCCCAGGGAGTGGTCCCTCCTCATAACATGTCCAAAGTACATGAGACGAAGTCTCGCCATCCTCATTTCCAAGAAGCACTCTGGCTGTACTTCTTCCAAGAGGCTTAATATTAAGAGAGATTAATTCTCTCAGTAGAGGAAGCTCAGAAGTTTGTAAGAACTCTTTATTTAATTTGTACCTTCTAGAGACTCTTTGTTTCTCCTCTTGAAATGTTATTCCTTTTGCTTCAATGGTGATGAATAACAAAAGGGTAGTCAGGGGAAGAAAGAGATAAAATACACATTTATCAGCAAATCCTTGATCTGAAATCACTTATATCACTTACCATATAGATTATTTTTCAAAAAAAAAAAAAATGACTAGCAATATAGCAGATATGTAATTTAAATACTATATAACCTTATAGTGATGACACCAGGATAACACAGTTTTAAAGGTATGTGATTTGGACAGGAACGAAGTAACAGAAAATTAGGTAGTACTCTTTTTATTCTATAGATCCATAGGAGTGTTAATAAAGAGTATTTGAAAAACATAATTTGCGAGCAAAAATAAACTGAATTGTTTGAAATAAGACGGGACTGCAAAATTTGGCCCATTAGCTGGCCATGGTACATCCAAGTGGCCACGCGGTGGGAGTGTCTTAGATGTTGGTCTCTTGCTCTCCGTGTGTCTAGATGCCCACTGATAAGGCAGAGAAGTTGAGTGTTTCAGGGTTATATTAGAGAAACTGTGGTTTGACTTTCTTACATCAGGTGAGGAAGTGTTCTCCACTTCTCTGTTGTACTAGGATGAGGTAATAGTCATTTACTGCTCTGGAAATAACCTTGTGCCATCGCTTTACTTCTCAAACGATGTACCTGGCTTAATACTATTACTCACATTTCATTTGGAACCATAAGTTCAGGCCCATTAATAATAAATTCTTATTAACCTTTTCTAAAGGACAAGGGTGAAACTCTCCTGACAGCTGGATGGATTTCCATACTTGAATATCTTTCCGTTGATCGGCCTCTTTAGAAAGCCTTTCAAGTAAAGACCAAGTGTTCAGATTCTACTTCCTTTTGTTTCAACCTTTAAATGCTTACATTCTTTCAGTTTTATTAGGATTAAGTACATTATTTAACACAGATATAAAATGTTTTGACCTTCATAAAACCATAGACAGATATTTCCTTAAAAAAAAATATCCAAAGGGTATGTGTTATAGATACTTTAGCATGTTGAATTTTAGGAAAAAAGACATTTCCCTTCCAAAATTATGAAATATATTTTGAGAGAGTGGGATATATAGAGAGAACATCTTTTATTTAATTAGGATTTGTCATGCCTTAAGTTCACTCCTTTTTAAAGGATGAACTAAGTTTCTGCTCCATATAACTTATTCCTTATCTTTTTACTCCCTTAGAAGTTGAGTAGCCTGACCATGATAGGCTGGAGTTAAATCAACAAGCATCTACCTTGCCTACATTGTGCTTATTGCTCTGTCTTTGGATAACTAGTTATCTGACCGTGAACAATTTCTAAGCCCCTTGAAGAAGAGAGCCAAATGTATAGTAAGTAGACTTTGGATGAACTGGAACATCCTGTTTCAACTGGTGATGTGGTAAATTGTTTTTCTGCTTCAATTCCGCCAAGATTTTTCTGGCCCTGATAATGGAACTGTAAGGATGCCAGATTTTCTGTGCCACCCTTATCATATTTTCTCAGGAAAAGTGCACACTGGCACTTAGTTCTTATTAATAGCCTGATTACAAGCCTACAGTCAGGGCAATCTTTACATCTGTTTGTTTGGTGCCCATTATGCTTTCAAGCAGCTAAGTAAAGAAGAGCAATAAATGGCAAGTTAGTGAAAAAATAAACAAATTCAACCTACTTATGCTTCTGTTATGGTTCGGTAAGTAATAAGGGCCTTTAGAATTATTCTTTTCTAAAGTAAAACTTGGATATCATCTGTTCATATTTTTAAAAATCTGAGAAAAGTCCTAAAGATGCCAAAGCAACATGATTGGGGTTCTATGGAATTATTGACTTTTACAGACTAATCCTTACATTTACGAACTAATTTACTAGATGAAAATCATGCAATAGCTTTAGCTCCTTTAGGAAGATCATTGGCTATAGATAATATTTATGGCCTTGAAACATTTTTATAATTTTTTTTTTCTAAAAGTAAAAAAAAAAAAAAACAGAAACGTGTTTTAATGTTTCATAGAATTCTAGGCTACAGGGTTCTCATTGTATAGCGTTGCAATAAACTGGTCTACATGTTAAAGGTGACTCAGCCTGTGGCTCTAGGAACAAGATCAAATTGGCTGAGATGAAAGTCTAACTTGCCATAGGAAGTGCCTGTGTCCCTGCTGTCTCCAAGCAAAACAGCTAAAACAGCCCCATGTGAACTGGTGCTAATCAGATTTGGATGTGTTCATTATGCCTTGGCCTAGGCTGTTTTGAAGAATTTACATAATTTCATAGAATCCCAGTATTTTTCAAGGACGTTTACCTGTGAATCTTAAAGAATTTTACCACATACTCTAAGAATGTCAGCCATACCTCACACTACCATATAAAATAAACTCTTTAACTTCTATTATCACTTTTGGGGGTCACTATTTAGTTCACTACAATAATTAGTGTAAAATTCCTCCTCCCCATCACGAAAACAAGCAAACAAACAAAAAACAAACCTGTTGCCACTGAGTTGATTCTAACTCATAGCGACCCTGTAGGACACAGTAGAAATGCCCCCATAGGTGCCCCCATAGGGTTTCCAAGGCTGTAATCTTTACAGAAGCAGACTGCCACATCTTTCTTTTGTGGAGCAACTGGTGGGTTCAAATAGCTGACGTTTCAGTTAGCGGCTGAGCGCTTAACCACTGTGCCACCAGGGCCCTTCTCCCCAACACTGCCACACTTTGTATCCTCCCCAGTGATGCCAGTCATTCCTCAGAACTGTCTTCTACATTCTCAAGTCCCAATCCCAGAAGCTTCCCTAGAACTAAAGACATGTGGCTCTGTATTAATAACATTTTTTTTCCTTAGAGAATTAAATTTTGTCTTCTTATCCTGCTTTTTTTACTTTCTCTTCAACCCCTTGACCAGATTTTATATAGTGAAGGTCAACCCAGGAGCTCACCCCAAATGGTAGCAGTTTCGCCTCTTAGGAGAAGTCAGAGTAGGGCTGATGGGTATTTTGAATTGTCATATGTTAATAATTTTTTACTGTGTCACATAATGATACTGATTTTTGAGCCCCTTACAATTAAATAAATGACTTTATTCAGAGGGGGCTCAAATCCTCCTTGATTAAAGGAAGTCTATGAGGATTTTTTTTTTTTTTATGAGAATTAGCGGCTCCTCTTTACCAGCATCTCTGCCCTGAAAAAATGCAGGCAGTCAGGCATGACTCAACACAAGTGAGGTTTGGAGTCAACATTGGGGAATCCCTTTCTCTATGGATCAACAACCTGAAAGTGCTGGTAGTAAGTCCTGAGTTTTTCACACTGGTCACAACAAGCAGAAAGCCACAGCAATTGGAGGCTTGTTTCCACAAAGATAGGCAACAGCGTTAGGAAATGTGACAGTCAGAAGCACAACTTATAAGACACGGAAATGGAACCAAACCGAAAGAAAGTTACCTTTCAATATGGTGGCTTCACTCTAAAGAGTGTGGACCTTAGGTTCCAATGGTGGTAGTACTGAGAATCCAAGAGCTCATGTTCTTGCCCCTTCCCACAGACTGCCGAGTTATTGAAATAATTGTATAAATTTATACTGACTAAAACTTTGGCTTAGCATCTTTTGGGAGAATTCTAAGACAGCAAGGTGTGAAATGAGGAAAAAAAAGGAGATCCAGTCACCCCTGTCCCTGGTCTAATTCCAGGCTTGGAGAGACCTATGCTCAAGACTGACTAAGAAGAAAGACAAATAACAACCTTATGCTTAGTAAGTATTTGAGAGTGTTAATAAAAGTGAACATAGCACTCAAGATGCAGATAAAGAGTATTACAATAAAACTTTATTACAAAAAAAAAGCAGAAACAAGTCTTAGAAAGTATTTACTTGGTATATGTAATAACAGAGCAAACATATAAAAAAATAGACTCCCTAAAATACTGTGAAGGCAGTAGCAGTTTTGGAATTCTCGTACTTCAGTAACCTGTGAAATTTATAATTTTTTTCCAATTTAATTTTTAAAATAAAGTCATGCATGGACATAGTTTAGCATCAAATGGACCTGCGCATTCTTGTCATGAAGTGCAGAGGTTCAGTCTTCGTTCCCCTATTTCACACTCCCTAGAAATTTTTTTTTTTTTTAATTTCTAAGGAGCCCTGGTGACACAGTGGTTAAGCACTTGGCTGCTAACTGAAAGGTTGGAGGTTCAAACCCACCAGCTGTTCCAAGGGAGAAAGATGTGGCAGTCTGCTTCAGTAAAGATTTGCAGCCTTGGAAATTCTATGGGGTAGTTCTATTCTGTCCTATAGGGTTGCTATGACTTGGAATTGACTCAATAGCAATGGGTTTGGTTTTGGTTTTATTGTTGTTAGGTGCCATGTAGTTTGTCCCAGCTCATAGCAACCCTGCGTAAAACAGAATGAAACACTGTGGTCTTGTGCCATCCTCACAATCCTTGCTGTGTTTGAGCTCATTGTTGCAGCCACTGTATCCTATCAGTCTATCTCATTGAGGGTCTTCCTCTTTTTTACTGATCCTCTACCAAGCATATTTCTAGGTTTATTTTTCTGACATTTGTATCTGCATCTTTAAATAGTATTCTACAATTGCTGCTTCTACTTTTTTTCAATTTCAGGAATTATTTATTGACTTTTCACTAGAGAAGATGAGGATTTAGCTCTCTTTCTGCACTATTCCATTGTCCCACTAACAAGCATTCCTGGTACGCATCCTTCTAGCCTTTCATTTGGTTTTATCATACCTTTGGTTGGATCTGTTGATTTGTATTATTTACTTCTTAACATCTACAATTATAATTATTATAATTTTCAATTTGAATTCTTAAAAGAAGATAAGTTAAAATAATCAACATTCTCTAAACAAAAATCCTCTGCAACAAAAACCAGGAAGTAGTTTAAAATAAAAAGAGCCAATTTTCTTCTCTGACATAGGTGAGAATAACTGAGAATAACTGCAACTGCATTATTAACTTTGATAATTAGAAAAATATAGATTCAGGTAAGATCTTTAAAAAATGCAAAGTGAACACTATTAGCATTCCAAAATTACAGGCAATTTCCAAATGACCAAAGGAAAAGAAACTGAATACATTCTATCTACAGAAAAGGAGAAAACGAAGAAAAATCAAGGTTAAACGTTAAGAAAAGAAAGCAAAGAACAAGACGACAGTTTAGTACTAAACTTACACCACAGATAATGAATGCAAATGGACTGAAATCCCATGATAAAATTTTTTAAAAAGCCCAAATTTGATCAATGAAATCAAACCAAACCACCGATGCTTTGATCATGCCTAAAACAATAACATAGAATGTTTAAAATCTAGACGACAAGAAAAATATATCAAGGAAAAAAAAAAAAGATGGTTTTGCTATTACCACCTGGTATGTTAGAATTACTACCCCAAAACAAACTTGAGGAAAGCAGAAGGAAAGAAATAATAAAAATAAAATCAGAAATTAACATAGAACATAAGATCAAAAATAGTAAAAATGATCAATCTTAGGGATAGTTCTTTGAAAGAAAAAAATTCTCTACTTCCATCTCTTTTAAAAACAAATGCACTGATTAAGTAAACAAAAAATAAATAAAAATTTTGATTAGTAATAGTACACATGGATTATCAATAAGGAATAGTATACATTGTAATGAATGAGATAGATCATTAAGTATTTGTTACAAAATGACGATAAAAAAAACAAAAAATGGATTTAAAAAAACCATATAGCATCAATGGATGATTGGAAACAATGAAAAAAGATCCATTTAAAAAGCAACCCAGAAGATAAATTGTTGAAAATTCAACTTAATAAGAAATGTACAGGCTGGACAAATATAAAGAAAACTAAAACACATTACACAGGCATGTAAAATAAGACTTTTAATAAACTAAAAGACAGAGGTTCTGTATTTGTACTAGAAAAGTGCTGCTAAAACTTAATTGACTTAAAATAGAGAACAAAATTTCATAGTCATTTGTGGAGAAAAATTTTTTTTGATTGGTAACAAAAATTATTAAAATAGTTTATCTTAAGTATTGGGAATTATGTTTCTACAACATTTTCTTCTTGTCCCCGTAGCTGTGTCTACATACTGGCTAAGGCATGAGGTTTATTGCCCAGAAAAGGGAGGGTAGTGTCGAGGATTATAAAATGAGGAAGAAGTAAGATGTATCCTCAAGCAGTACTGCTTAAATTTAATGTGCATTCAAATCACCCAGGGATCTCGTTTAACTACAGGCTCTTGGTGGGTCTGAGTGAGTCTTGAGGCTCTGCATTTCTAAAACATGCCACAATGATGCCTCAGCTACTGGTTTACAGACCACGCTTTGAGCAGCAAGGCCGCAGAGCAGCAGTTCTCTAAGTGAGCTCCCCAGATGGCACGGCCAGAGTTAACCTGGGAACTGGTTAGAACTGCAACTACTCTGCTCCCCACTCTTCCCGCCCCTCCATTTAAAACTCTGGAATGGGTTCCCTCATCAGTGCACTAACAAGCCCTCCAGGTGGTTCGGATGCCCTTGGAGTTTGAGAACCACTGACCTGGAGCAACTCTTACCTGACAGGAAATGAACATAGTTATTCTGTGGAGGAGTCCGTGTGTGTATGTGTGTGTGGGTGTGGGTGTGGGTGTGTGTGTGTGGGTGTATGTATGTAAGACCAAAGGATGGAGTTTAGACCTAAGTATCTTAGTTCTAAGGAAAGGTGTGGATCCCTTTTATCATTGTGTGAGGGATAGTAGACCCATAGGAATACCAGATAGGGTTGATAGACTTGCAGTAAAGAGGTCTTGCTCCAGCTTCTTAGGGGAATTTATACACCCCCTCCAGACAAACTCTCTGTTTCAATATAGTGCAAGGTGGTAGACGGACGTATAGGGATTGATGGGACTGAGTTAGCACAACCCAACTCCTTATTGGCTATGTCCTCTAGGGGATCTAACCAGTAAGCCTGTTTACCCTTTCTCTCAGCAAACATGATAATAGTTAAAACTTTTCACCACTACTACCAGTTATCCTTGAGTCAACTCCAACAAATGGTGGCCCCCAAGTGTCTCAGAGTAGAACTATATGCTTCATGGGGTTTTCAATGGATGGTGTTTTGAAAGTAGATCACCGGGCCATTCTTCTGAGGTACCTCTAGGTGGACTCTAACTGCCAGCCTTTTGGAGCAACTGAGCACTTAACCATTTGCATTACTCAGGGACTCCATAGGGAATCTAGAAGTAATTAATACCACCTATGGTTTTTTTTTTTTTTATGGAAGTCATAGAGACAGCCAGGAAAGCTGACTATAGAATTTGTGGAGCAAGATGTTGCCTTAGAGACAAAGAGACCCTGCAAAAGAGGTTGAAAGGTGTCCCTTCCAAATTAGGAAGAGAATGGGAAGGATGCCTTATTCAGAGGCTCTGCAGGGATTGTTAGTGCTGAGAGGAATGAGCATATCGCCTGAGATGGGTGAGCTCCCCAGGAACCATTACAGTGCCTTGCCAGTGCCTGGAGACCAGACCAAAGTTATTCCAGTCAGTAAGAACATAGGCACGAGCTCAGAGATGGGGGGAATGTAGACAGTAAGAAGCAGACTGCACTTGGACCCTAGTTCCAACTCCAATTCCTTAAGGATATAGAAGTTTCTTCAGGTAAAATGACCTTCTCAGGAAAGGAAAAGAGCTGGAGAGAGAACCAAAGAGATGAGAAATAAGTTCATACAGAATTGAACTTAGAATTGGGTGACAATTTTCAAAGAGGAGGTTGTTTTAAATCACTTTCTTCTGCTGTCAGTAGGATTTGGGGAGTACAGAACGATAAAGAGAGCTACATTTATTTGTATATATCCAACTTTAGCATGTAAATTTCAACCCTAGTATTTTTATACAAAAAAACTTATAATAACTATCAATTTTTTAAGTGAACAAAAAATAATTTTTTGTGTAATTATCCTAATAAAATTGACATCCTCCATTTTGTATTTTTTCTTTTGAGTCTCAATAAATTGATTTGAAAATTCATCAGGAATAATTAACGTGTAAGAATATATAAAGTCTGTTCTCTGGGGAATAGGATTGTGGGTGAATTTTATCTTTGTCTTTATACTACATGGATCCTAGTGCCAGGGTGTCTAGGTTTGAATTCCCCATATACAACTTTCTACATCAGTTGCCACATAATAAAAAATGGTGATAACAACAGTGCTGGCCATGAAGAGTTGTTTTAAGTATTATATGAGTTAATGGACTTACTGCAGTCCCTAATACATAGTAAGTGCTCTAACTCTTTTTTTCTGCTTTTTCCAAAAATCTTCACAATAATTTTTTTTCAGGAAAAAAAATACATGTTATAAAAGTGAAATAAAGGGAGGTTACCAGCAGAAATTTTGACCTAGCATGTGGATTTTAGGTATTTACTGCTTTCGGTATCTCAGTTAAAGATAGTAATGAGTTTCTGTATTTTAATTTTTTTTTTTTTTAAACGAAATGGAAAGTTGTTGGGTTTTGGGTTTCCTTAGTAAACTATGTCTGAAAATTTCATGCAGGCACCATCTGAGATACTGTTGGCACCATTAGTTTCATTTTTGATGGTCATGTGAAGGAAATTAATTTTAAGAGACAGTAGTTTCAACAGATCTAGTATGAATGAAATGCCTGTCAGGAAACAATCTGAGCATTTTGGTGACTTTGAGGTGATTTGGTGGTTTACCTTTCACTATACTTCAATCACAATTAAAAGTTAAATTAAAAGAACCTGTCTTTGATCATAATTCCAGTAATTGTGTAGAGGTAATAAAGTGTAGTTGGCAGCTTGAGATAGTACGGAATTTGCATTTGCCATTCAGAACAGATAATCTTATGGGGCCTCTTTCTCTTTTCAGGGACAGGAAATAGATTTTTGATGGCTATCTTGTATCGATCGGACTGCCACAGAACTGATGGGACAAGATTTGAAGGGTACTGTTTTAAGCAATCTTGAAGTGCTGTTTTTATACAGTCTAATCATATGAGGGTTAGAAAATAAAACAATTATGAAAGGAGGGGTTTCACTGATTTCTTTAAAGACAACTCTTGTCTATGTAAAACCAAAGTTATCAATTATGTGAGGGTACATGGAAGGATTTTTTGAAGGTGCGGTGAAGGAGAGAGAGTATGTGAAGACTGGAAGACCGACCCCTCCTCCTTGAATTGGTTTGCCTCTAATCTGTGCCATCTGTGGAACATGATGGCTTTATGCTCGTTCTTATCTCCTTATTGATATTTTACTCATAATGGACCTAACAGAATTTTTAATCCAAGAAAAATAGCCCATAGGAAAATAGCAGTTACTCGGCCTTTTTTTTAGCCTTAGGGGGAAAAAAATTCTCTAAATTATTCAGATATAAAAATATTTATTTTAACATTGAAAGAAGGAGAAAAGTTAATACAAAGAACTCTAATTGAAGTAATATTTCTAGATTACTTCCTATACAGATATAAAAATAAACAAACTCCAGAGTTCAATTGTTTCTTGGCTTAGTATTTAATGTAATCCTACAGTCTCTTTCCTAAAATAAGTGACCTGATTAGATTTCAGATACAATTAAGTGGCAGTGCTTCACAAATACAACTTTACTGTAAGAAGGGCTCATTGAAAATAGCACTTCATTTTATGACTAAATGGAATAATTTCAATATCTATAATTATCTTTTTCTCATTCCTTAAGAACCATGGGCTGAAGATCTATTAATATATTTTATCTATAGCATAAATATTTTCATATTCTGTCAAGACTATGTACATATATACTGTTTTAAAAATGATTTCTTATTAGTAGAAAAAAACAAGCAAATCGATTTGCAGTAGAAGCCTGCTTGTATGGAATACATAATGTTTTACAGTTTCTAAAAATATGATCTTGTGTACTATTATTTTCAGAGATGTTACTTGATTAATTAGTTTTATTTGTTCTGAATATTAATACCTCCTAGAACTGCAATATAATTCAAATTGATCAATTTAACTCATTTTTTAAATTCAAGATATTTTGCTTTCTTGTTGAAGATCTATTAAACAGAATGCATATTGCAGCATTCTTTACTTCCCCTCAGCATAGCCAGTTCATGAAAGGGCTTCCTCTGTCTTTCCAGAAAGGTAATTGAATATTAAGTTGAGGAACTAAACAATTAATTTGCAGTGTATACCATCCATAAACTTGCAATTCTCAAAGTCTTATAGGAGTATTACAGCAATAATGAAGAAAGGTCATTTTTGTGTCTGTAAGATAACGTTATACACACATGCACACACACAAACAATTCACATGCAGCCATTTTTCATTTATAGACTGTTAAAATGCTATTTCTTAGATTTAAAAGACATGACAGATATTATTTAGAAAATTGAAATATTTGGAACTTTCATTTGTTCTTGGAATAACCAGCAAAACAGCTAGTTTTTCTTTAAAGGAAAAAAGAAAAAAATCACCCGGACACAATGCCAATGACAGAGTACAGACAGAGAATCACAGAAGCAATTATTCTGAGGAGAAAGGTTTAACAGCATAAAGAATTCTAAATGTAGGCCTGTATTGCTCTCGTATTTTCCATATGTGGGGAAACAAATGGCAGAACTTTCTATTCTTGTCCTGTTCACCAGTGCCACCTGTTTGTGGTACATTCCCCTATCCCCCCCGCCCCCCGCCCACCAAAGCACTGTGTTGGAATCTCTGCTACCATTGTCATACAAATATTTATGGAAAAAAAAAGAGGGACCTTTTGTCTTACGTGATTCAAATATGTGCTTACCAATCTCCAGGCCTCCATTTTACTTAGCTCTTGATTACACTGACTTACATTTTACTAATTGTATGGCATTTGACTTAACGAGCCCCATATTTTAACATACTGGAGGTTTAATGGGTCTTTGGTTAGCCACAAACTGGTATAAATTGTTAAAATTAAGTTGCTGTCCTCCTGACCTGGAGCAGAGGTCAAGTATGCTGAGGAAACAGCATAGAGAACAGTGTTCCTTTCAGTTCTCAGGACACTTTGTTATAGCCCTTTGTTGACTAACTGTTCCCACCATGCTTTAGTTCAATAATCAGATTAGATAATATTTAAGATCCCTTTGAACTCATGCCCTGGTGGCATAGTGGTTAACAGTTATAGTGAACTATAGTTGCTAACCAGCAATTCGAATCTACCAGCTGCCCCTTAGAGACAATATGGGGCAGTTCTACTCTGTCCTACATGGTTGCTACGTGTCAAAATTGCCTTGAGAGCAACAGTTCTTTTTTGGGGGGGGAGGGGGGGGCAGTTTTTAACACACGAGATTTTTTTAGTCTATGATTTTGTTCTAGTGTATATATTAAACATAAGGGTCTTGATGGCACTTGGCATATCTGTTTGAAATTTTAAAATAATATCTAAAAAGTATCAATTACGCAGGATTGCTTCAATTCCGTAGTGCTTTTTTGGTCTGTAGATACCTTTGATTAACAGGCATTCTTTCTGTGGAGTAGAATCATGTTATTAGGCAAAAGGGAAATATTGCATTTGAGGATTCAGTCATGGATAATCTTTCCATGGTAAAAATAATTATATTAAAAAAATCATTCCATAAATCTGCATGCACTAAGCATTTGGAAATGGCTGAAATCACCCTGTTTTATTTAGGCAAAATAAATATACCAGTATCCACAGGCAAATATATTTCAGTGATTATAAACAATTTTGAATGTTCTATATTCATAGCTAATGGGAGACCATATATCTGGGTTTATACCTCTTGACCCAGCATCCTGTCCAGTTTAGCATTCCTCCAGGATTTTTCATTTGTACTGTAGTAATATTATTAATAGCTGCTTTGAAAGAAACCATGCTGGTTTTAGTAGAGGGCTTCTCAATAGCTATACTATTGACATTTTGGACAGCATAATTCTTTGTTGTGTGTGGGGGGGCTGTCTTTTGCATTATAAGATGTTTGGCAGCTTCCCAGGACTCTACTCACTAGATGCTAGAAGACTCCAGATAGTGCTAAATGTCCCTGTGGGGCAAACTTATCTCGACTGAGAACCACTGGTTTAGGAGTTACGCTGTGTGCGTCCCGCTTCTGTAATGGTCTCACCTAGTAGTCTGTGAGATTCATGTGCAGTGAGCAGAGGTCTCCTTTTAACATGAGGTTAATTCTGAAAGATTACCAGCAGTTATCTGTCATTCTTTTACCAACCCTTTCCAGAGACAAGTTAAAGTAACATTTCCCATACTAAGACAGTATCCAGGATGTTGACAGATAAACCCAAGTGTGCACAGATAGTGTTGGGATTTGGGCATGTATTATAAAGGTATTTTATGCCACTGTCCTTCATGGCCACTGAATATGTCAGTTCCTTACTCCAAGACCTGCAAGATACATGTAGTTGCCAGGTCACTAGTCAGCAGAGTCAGTGGGAGACATGAAACTATAGATCAGGAGTGAATGAGAGGTGTGCAGGAAAGAGGTCAGCAGTCCTGCCCTAGAGCAAATGGAGAGTACTCTGAATGTCAGTGTCTTGAAGAACCATATTGGGCCCTAAAGCAAAACGAAACAGCAGCTACAATGATGGGCTCAAGCACAGCAATGTTTGTGAGTATGGTGAAGGATCGAGCAGTGTTTCATTCTGTTGTACTTAGGGTCGCTATGAGTCGGAACCTTCTCGTCGAAACCTAATAGCAACATATGTACACTTTTCAAAATATCCTCCCATATTTTGAAGTGAATGGAGAAAATTTAATGTAAACACTGTATATATTTTTAAATGACTGCATATAAAGCCCACTTTGCCCAATTTATTTTCTTTCCATTGTCAACCCTCATTTACCCGCCCACCAGGGGATGTCACAGCCGCAAGAGTTCTCAGAGAACATGGGCTAATGGGAAATGTTTGTTTCTGTTGCACAACAATGCAGGGTCATAAAACAGGGACCAACAACCCATCTTTATTGACACGTTTGTATTTTGTTCATCATGGAATTTTGTATTAATTTTGATTTAAAAATATTTTACATTAAGATATTATTATTTTTATTACTGAGTTTTATATTGACCTCTTAAATTTTGTGATGAAGAGTGGCTAACTCATCTCCCCCTAATTTTGGTCCTGCTGAATGCTTTGGCAATGAAGACTTTATCATTTTATGGTGTGAACCTAAAACTATTTATTTTATTGTTTTACAGTGCATTTTTTGTTTTGCAAAAAAAAATGGTTCACAATTTTGGCGGCAATGAGCTTAACAAATAAATGTACAGATTTAAGGATAAATTAAATGCTGAATTTCTGCTAATACTGAACATGTAACTTTTACAAAATGTTTGTAGGCGTTCACCTGGCACTGGGGTTGTGCTAATATCACAGGCCAAATGGAAACAAGAAGACAAAAATCTGCCGGGGCAGCAAGCAACATCTACTTCCAAAATTAGTGGTATTTTAGAAGATTGTGCCAAAGGTGACCATTTAACCAAAGCAGCTGCAGAAAGTGTGTTTACACATCACTCTTTGAAGCATGACTTTTATTTAGGTCAAATGAGTCTTCTAAATTAGTTTTGCCCAGTTTCAAATCCAGGTTTTCTTGTGCATATTTGAAAACCAACATGAAAGCTGTTAATGTTTTGGTTCTGTTACCAAAAGAACTTCAGGTATAGTGAAATGATGCCAATTTTATTTTGATATTATCAGATGCTTCCATAAAAAATTCATTAACTAGCTAACTCTAATAATGATTATTCTTTTTTTCGTATTCAACTCGTAGAGCCAAAGTAAAGGTTTTGGAAGTTCATTCAGTTAAGAGCAAAATATCCAGTATTGTTGTGAATGCTTTAAAAATTTAATTAAAATGTTCTACATTAAAGATTAAATAATTTGTTTTGTTTTGTTTTTTGCAGTACAAATACCAAAGTTGGTGAGACATAGTTTGATGGTAAATGCAATGTTTCTTGCTAAATTTAGAAGCTTATGGTGCAGAAATATAACTTTAATTGGTTGCATCCAAATAAGTGACATACAGTAAAAATCATGCCCTTTAGTAGTGTATAGTTCAGTGAGTTTGGAGAAAGGCATAGGCATGTAACCACCATCACAAGACCAATAATTTTTAATTGACAATTTAATAGTTGAAAACAAGTACTTATTTTAAATAACCCTTTTTATTTGCCACCAGGGTTCCGCAATACTTGTTCAGTAAATATAGAAAATCCCAAAGGAAAATAACAAATCATTCAATATCTAAACCCCCAAGACATCTGTTGTTACTAATTTGGTGTGTGTACTTCCAAAAGTTTTTCTATGTATGTTTTATAATTATAGAATGGCACTGTAATATACTTGCTGTTAAGTGGCTTTTTTTTTTTTTTACAACAGATTCCGATTACTTTCCCAACCCGTAAATAATATTACTCTTTGACATTTAAAATATTGTTACATAATATTTTCCAATATGCCTGTAACATACTTAACCTAGCACCTTCCATGTTGTTGAATTTTGTTGCTTCCAATTTGTTCCTAGCAAAATTTAGTTCTACACACATGTTGGTGTTTATTTTCTCGGATGTGCTTAAGGAAGTAGAATTGCTTCACTAGAGTGTATGCACATATTTAATCATTTTTTGTTTATTCCTCTCTTGAAAATTTGTTCTAACTTAATATTTATTATAATTCTGAAAGAAAAAAAGTAAGCAGAGGCTTTAATGAAGTGGGAAAAAAATTTCCCTAATCCAGGTAGAACAAATATCACAGATTAAAGGAAAAAAAAATTCTGTTTTAGGCTGAAATCAGGGGGGAAAAAAAAAAAGAAGTGATAGGGCTATAGTGAAAAAATAAAAGCTTTCTGGCAGTGGTTCTCATCTTGTGTGTGTGTGTATGTGTGTGTGTTATTTTTGGGCCCTCCCCCCTAGTCACAACAGTGAGGGAGTACTACTGTCATGTCGTGAATAGTTGCCAGGGATGCTGCCAAACATTTTATAATGCACAGGACATCTCTTACTCCAACAAGAATTGTCCAACCTACACTGTCAATAGTGCTGGGGTTGAAAAACCTTGCTTGACCAGAAACCGAATGAAAGATGAGGAAAGACTGACATAAAATAAATGTTACCAAGCCTTTCATAGAAAAAGATGACCTGGGAACTCTTAGATTTTGAAACTGTAAGAACTGACATAGGCAGTTAGAAGCTCTGAATAGACGTACAAGCAAAAGATGAGAGGTTTAATCTCTGGTGAGGACAGTGATTTATTTAAATACAGATAGTTTGCAAATAGATTAGAAAGGAATGGGCAATAGGCATTCACAAGCTATTTCCCCTGATCAGTGCTAGTCTGTAAGTGTAGATCACTGGGTTTTATATTTATTGGATAATTTTATTAAAAAGCTTTTAAAACAAGAGAACCATTCACATGTGGAAGCATGGCGGTATAGTATTTTAGTTATTCCCATCTAAATGTCTGATCTGTGTGACCAGATCAACCGCCAGTAGCTATCGATATTTCAGACAGAGTGACTTGGGTCTCTCAGCCAGCGACCAGGGAATGGGGCTTGAAAATCTAACTTACTTCAGTGAAAATTGCATCACACGAAGAATGAGACCATGAGGACTGTTCCCTGGTGGTAAGTCAATTGTCTGGTCTCTGCAGAGGCTGGGACTTCCTCATACTTTATAAAATAGGGAAATAATTTCAATTCTCACATCAAGATATCATCTACTATTATATGAAGTAGGTAAACAAAAACAAATACGTGTTCAGATGAGTAAATCTTACAAATAAGAGATTGCTGATATCATTTTCAAAGTAAGTTAAGCTTTCAAAGTTTCCTTGAAGGGGAAGAAAGCATGATTTCCATCTTAAAGGTGGGAAATGGGAAGCAATAAAAGTCTAAAACAAGTAGAGAACTTCTGACTAACTACACAATTTGTTATTACATTGCCCTTGTCAATAGATAGGTCAGATGTCATTATGACTTCTGTTCTATGGATAGAGATATAGAAGAATAATGTTAGAAATGTTTAGAAAAAAATACAATGTTCTTTTGTCTCATTGGACTTTGGCAGACATCGGCTATAGAACTGATTGCGTATGTTCAAAATAAATTGGCTGAGCTTCCTTATAAGTTTAACACTTCAATAATATTTGGGTAGGAATTATTTAGTAATGCAGCAACTATAACCCCCAGTTGATGTAAAACTGTGTCTCAGGCCATCTTGCTAATTTATATTCTGATACCTTGATTGATGTACAGTAGATGATGTAGATGAACGCTCCCCCAAGATAGGAAATAGGGAGACGAAACTACTTCTCATACTGATAACGTGAAAGAATTAGACTTGGTCAAGAGAAGTAAATGGACAACGTATCCACCAAGTACAAACCAAAGTACAGGTAGTTCCAGATTTTTGACAGATTCGAGTTATGACAAAGTACACTTACGACTGTGCATTGTTTTATTTTTTTGCACATGTTGTCATTAGTAGTATGTACTACATACATAGTCTTTCAGCACTTAATTTACTGATGTTATTTTCAGGCGCTCACTCAAAGATGTTCAATTTTAAGATTTGCTATACGGAACACTGCCATATAGATTTACTTTTCTAAACTAAATTAAGGGCTTCAGTTGCTTGAAAACATAGACCCAAATGCTGATTGCTTTGGTAAAGTCAATAGTTTGGGAAGCATGAGATGTTACTACAAAATATATGAATTAAAAAAGACAGAGACCGTACAGACAACTGTCACTAATTTTCTGGCTAGAGATGCTGTCCCCATTCCCAGGGATAATCCAGATGATTCAGAACCTTCTACAAGTGGAGTTATTACTGCAACTGACAAAATGTCAATGTCATCCAACTCTAGTTCATTGTTGGAGTAAATTTTTTTTTTAATTATTTTATCTTTTTATTGTACTTTAGATGAAGGTTTACAGAACAAACTAGCTTCTCATTAAACAGTACATACATTGTTTTATGACATTGGTTAACAACCCCACATGTCAACACACTCCCTTCTCGACCTTGAGTTCCCTATTACCAGCTTTCCTGTCCCCTCCTACCTTCTAGTCCTTGCCTGTTGGCTAGTGTGCCCCTTTAGCCTCGTTTTGTTTTATGGACCTATCTAATCTTTGGCTAAATGGTGAACCTTAGGAGTGACTTTGTTACTGAGCTAAAAGGGTGTCCCAGGGCTATACTCTAAGGGTTTCTCCAGTCTCTGTCAGGCCAGTAAGTCTGGTCTTTTTTTGTGAGTTAGAATTTTGTTCTACATTTTTCTCCAGCTCTGTCTGGGACTCTCTATTGTGATCCCTGTCAGAGCAGTCAGTGGTGGTAGCCAGGTACCATCGAGTTTTACAGGACTCAATCTGGTGGAGGCCGTGATAGTTGTGGTCCATAAGTCCTTTGGACTAATCTTTCCCTTGTGTCTTTAGCTTTCTTCATTTCGGAGTAAATTTTTATGATTTGTGTATTTTTTATGTGTGTATGTATGTATTAAAATATATCTGTAAGTTTATAGGTAATGTTTCTAACCCCCAAAGCCAAATGAAGATCAGATTTATAAAGACACTAATAATAAAAGGCAATAATAATGAAAACTAAAAAAAAATGAGGTATTCATCTTAAGTCAGAACTGACTTATGACGGAGTGATTGGAATGGGACCCCATCGTAAACTGGAGACTACCTGTATTCTAACTGCCTAGAATAGACATTCTTCAAAATTCAAATGGACAATATTAAATAATTCTATTCTTGGGAGATCTTGTGGCATAGTGATTAAGAGCTCAGCTGCTAACCAAAAGGTCAGCAGTTCAAATCCACCATCTGCTCCTTGGAAACCCTATGGGGCAGTTCTACTCTGTCCTATAGGGTCGCTATATGTCAAAACTGATTTGCTGGCACCTAACAAAGTGCTATGGCTGCTAACCAAAGGGTAGGCAGTTCGAGTCCGCCAGGCGCTCCTTGGAAACTATGGGGCAGTTCTACTCTGTCCTATAGGGTCGCTATGAGTCAGAATCGACTCGATGGCAGTGGTAACAACAACATTACCGTTTTGAATCAATTCGTTAAATTACCTCAGGATAGATTCTATAGGCAGGCAGCGTGGGAGACAGTGCTGCTTAAAACATTCAGAGCAAAAAGAATAATTCTGAATATTGTTTTGTTTTCCAGAAGACAACTATTTACACTTTAATTTTACAGGTAAAATACTCTCTTCCAGGCTCTGCAGTGTTAAAATGGGATCTCAATCAAGGTCCAGCTCAGGAACTTCCACTTCTTTTACTCAAAGAGAATATTCTGTCTCTGTAGTATTAATGATTCTATGAATGTAGTAATAATGATTCTATATTTTGATATGTGCCAGAATATTAACCAGAATTTAGTATAACTTATTGTGTTAAGTTTTCAGATGGAAGAAGTCCTTTTCAGATAAATAAAAGCAATAAATAACTTATTTAAACAATATCTAAAGCTCTCGGCCCTTAAGGCTTTTTGAGAAATTTCAATAACATTTTATCAAATTTTAATGAAAGAGCAATGGAACAAATTTATTGTGAAATAGATAACATCTTTTTTAAGCCATTTCTTTAAATTTTATTCTCTTTTCAAAAGTTTAGGGAGTTCAATAATGGCACAAAATAGTAAATAATACAGACTTAAACAATGTGATCTTAAAAAGCATATTCATATAATTGTAACATTTATATTACAAAAATGCATAATGCAAAAGCCATGATTATATTTCCTTTTTTATTCAGTTAGCCAGGGGCTTTTCAGTAGCTCCTTACAAAAATGTAGTGCAAAGATCTCCCTTCATATTTCAAAAACACTTCAAAGTAATAAAGTTTTTCTCTTTTATCTCAATTATCTCTGAAAAATTAATACCTAGAATGATGTAATATAGAAGCCCACAGTCTACATTTAATTGTATGTCTCCAGAATAAGGTTTTTTGCTAGAAAAGTAAACATCAGTATCAATATTTTGAACCAGAGAATACTAAAGTTTCCTTTGTATAAAGATCCTGCCGTATTTGGTGGTCTGTTCAGCAGTCCCTAATGGTAGACAGTAATTTAATATTGAAAACATATGGAGAGGTTAGCACTGGCCCACATTGTCTTTGAAGTGTGGTTTCTGTCCACTTTAATACATAAAGGAGGCAATACTTTTCGCCTGCTTCCTCGTAATGAAAATGTAGTTAAAAGATAAATTCGGCTTCTCTTTATTGTTTGACCGTTGTTTCATTCTGCCTGTGCAAAACTGCTTAGACTAAAATAGACTAGATGGACAAAAATTCTGAGGTTGAGCAGTTCTGTTTTTCAATTTATATAGAAACCCACTTTTGTAAAGGTGACCAACAGCATTACTATGCCTAATAAAGTCAAATGATTATGCTAATATTTACAAGCAATCAAAATGACCTTAGATTAAAAATTGATACTTTGGAAGTAAAAAAAAAAAAAAAAAAAAAAAATTGAGACAGAAAATAAGAGAATAAATGCTTTTACATGTTTTAACTGAGTACTTAATGAAAGGGAAGATAATTTGTGAGAAAATAGGAAGTTTCTTCCATGTGATCCAATAACAGCTTTTAAAACTTCCTCAGTTTCATTTTAGAGTGTGCAGGACACCATATACGATGATTTTTCAGAATGTAACTTTTTATTTTTTTACTTGTTTTGTTAATGGAGAGGAAAAAAGCAGCAATCTCCCAGCAAAGCTGACCTTCTAAAATAAATTAAATCCTTAGCAAGCTGTGTTTTAGTGCAACGCAGCATGGCTCAGTAGAGCAAATCAGATGAAAAGTTAGACGATCAGAAGTTCGATTCCAGACCCTGTGACAAAGTTGCTGTGTAATCTTGGGGGTTGGGAATAACATTCTGAAAGTCTGAATGCCCTTCTCTAAATTGTTGTGAAGGAATATATAAAATCACAAAGAAGATGACCTGTTAAAAGAATTTTAGTCTTTGAAATTGTTGAGATGAAGATACTCAAAATAAGTACACTTTAATTTGCAAAGTTTTGCAATCCATGTGGACAATTTTTGGAAAGTTATGAATATTTGCTACCAGATATCTAACTTTGATAGAGTGCAAAATGATGGAGCAGGTATTTGTTAATATTATTTCAAAGTTCAGGTTTGAAATATTGTTGTCATGAGCTTTAATCCTAGCGTGGCTTTTGTGCTTCTAATAACGTGGCTTAATCTCTAGTTTCACACCAAGATGATGACTATGGCAGTTTCCATCTCACAGGGGTGATGTAAGTCTTAATTAGTGTTTGTAAAACTATCTAAGAGCCATGGATGAGAAGAGTTATGAAAAGAGGAGGTCATGTTGTTAGTATAAGAAGTGACTTGCCTATTGCCTTGCATTATACTAATGTGACAACAATATGTATTATCCCAAGATTAATTATAGATATAACAGAGCTGCTATTCAACATGATTAGCACATTTAAAAATTTTCATATTAATGAAATCACAGGTAATACATTTTTCCCATAGGTTGTATCTCTGTGAAGAGAAACCAAACTATTACATAGTCTTTATCTACTGTGACTTTCTCCTGTATGAAAGTACTGTAGTCATTAATGGAGCAAAGTAAAAGAATGATTCCTCTTTCAATATCTGTGCCAATCATGTTTCCAAGTAGACACGCTTGACTTGTGAGTACAAAGTATAGACTTCATCTGTGCTGAAGCTAGTGTACTCTATTGGCTGTAAGACTGTGGTGTGTTTATGTATATTCCAAATAATAACACTTCTCTGGGAGCTACAAAAAGGATCAAATTAGCCTTGAAATTTGTGTTGCCAAAAATAGGCTGGTCTTGGTATCAAAAGACCTGGTTTGGTTTTCTCATAAGCCTCAGTTTTGTCTGCAATAAAATCTTTCATATGCTTTCAGGGACCTTTCAAGGTTTAAATCCAATGATGCATGTAAATTGTAACTCATGATACAAAAATAAACTATTCATTGTATTTTGAAGAAATTGGCAATAGGATTTTAAAATACAACGAGAATGTGACTACTTTTCATCAACTCTCCTGTTATTATCCTGGCCAGCATCATCATACTCTTTCTCCTGGAATCTTGAAATTGCCTCCTAAGTGGTTTCCTGGCATTTACCCTTACCCGCAACAAGTCCCTGGGTGGTGCAAATAGTTTGTGCTCATCTACTAGCTGAAAGGTGGAGGTTGAAACCAACTAAAGGCACTGTGAAAAAAAGGCCTGGTGATCTGTCTTTGTAAAGCACACAGTCAAGAAAACCCTGTTGGAGCAGTTCTACTTTGTAACACATGGGGTCTCCATGATTTGAAATCAACTTAACTGCAAGGTTTAGCCTTGTCCACTTATACTATTTTCTCAGTGCTACAACCAGAGTAATATTTTTAATTATGTTACACCATTTGGAATTGTCCCACAGTTCTTGGATGTTGTTTCTTTTTTCCCCATTTATTTTTTTAAATATTTTATTTTTGTTTAGGTGAAAGTTTATAGAGCAATTAATTTCTCAGCAACAGTTTATACACAGCTTGTTTTGTGACATTGGTTACAAACTCCTGAATGTGTCAGCGCTTTCCTCCCTTACTCCCTGAGTTCCTTGTGTCCATTTGCCCAGCTTTCCTGCCCCTATTGTACTTCTGAACCTTGCTTTTGGGCAAGTGCTGCCCTTTAGGTCTCATATAGTTAGTTGATTGTTCTGAGGTGTACATTCCTTACAGGTGTTATTGTTCCTTTTATAGGCCTGTCTATTATATGGCTATAATGTGATCTCTGGGAGTGATTTCAGTTCCAAGTTTGAAGGGTGTCTAAGGGCCATAGTCTCAAGGGCTACACCAGTCTCTATTACACAAGTAAGTCTGGTCTCATTTATGAGTTTGAACTTTGTTCTACATTTCTCTCCAACTCTGTCCATGACTTACTATTGTGATCCTGGTCTGAGTGGTTAGTAATGGTAGCTGGGCACCATCTAATTCTTCTGGTCTCAGACTGATGGAGACCATGGTTCATGTATGTGATCCATTAGTCCTTTTGACTAATTGCTTGAGTTTTTTTTTTTTTTCTACTCTCCTTTTTTGCTCTGTCCTTTACTTTGTCTGTGTGAAAACCTTTTTGACTTTTCATGATAATTGTCTCATAGAATATTTGTACTTTTGTGATTGATTTATTTCACTCAGCATAATGTCCTCCTGGTTCATTAGGAAAGTTTGATTATAATATGTTTTGGTGACTTTTGAGAACTATCCTGTATGGGATTGGTTGAACTTCTTGGATGAAAATCTCATCTTTCATGATATTGGGTAAGTTTTCTTCCAATAGATCTTCAGAAATTCTCTCTGTGAGTTTTTTTTTTTTTTTTGTCTCCTCCTATTCTGGGATTCCAATTACATGTAAATTATTCTTCTTCATAGTGTCCCACATAACTCACAGTTTTCTTCTTTTTTTTTTTTCATTCTTTTTCTGATTATTCTTTGAACAAATTGGTATCAAAGCATTCTTTCTTCTGTTGTTTCAATTCTACTTCTATGTTCTTCAATTGAGTTATCTATTTCTGATATTTTATTGGTAATATTCTGTATTTCTAGTTGCCGTTTTTGTATTATTTCTATTTGTCTATTTAATTTGTCATTTTGTTCTTGTATAGTTTTCCTGAATTCCTCCAGGGTTTTGTCTGTGTCTTCCTTGGTTTTGTCTGTGTTTTCCTTGATCTCTTCGAGGACCCTATATATAAGCTTTTTTAATTCCTTATCAGGCAGTTTCATTGCCATCTCTTCCCCAAGAAGGTTTTCTGCCCCTTTATTTTGGTCACTTGGTTGAGCTTTCTTGTCTTGTTTCTTAACATGATTTGATATTGTGTACTGTCTCTGAGGCATTTAGGTGTTATTTTATTTATGATTTTTGTTTTGTTATATCAGAGCAGGTGCTGTCTGTGGTGAGGGAGGGATGGGGAAGGTGGCTGAGGGTTGTGCAGGCACTCTCTCAGGCTGGGGAATGGTGGAGCAGGCAGCCAGGGGCCCATCAGGCATTCTCTCCAGTGAGGGAGGTCTGGGTGGACAGCCAGGAGGCACACAGGTACTCTTTCTTGTGGGAAAGGCAGTTGGGCAGTGGGGAAGGGGAGGAGAGACAAATTAAAAAAAAGGAAAAGGAAAGAAAAAAAGTGGAGGGCTTGTCTATTGCTCCATGTTTACCATCAACCCTACCAGTCAGGTAACTTGGCTGGAGAGTCGTCCTGTCTCTGGGTCCTAATATCCCCCCTGCTCTGTGTACACTGGGATCTCTGAAGCTCTCATTCTCCTTCCTATACTTTTCCTCCTTAGCTCCAGTTCGTGCCCTGCTCACCTTTTTTCAGTCTGGGTGTCATGGATTGAATTCTGTCCACCGAAAATATGTGTCAACTTGGTTAGGCCATGATTCCCAGTATTGCGTGGTTGTCCTCCATTTTGTGACTGTAATTTTATGTTAAAGAGAATTACACAAAAAACACCCAGTGCCGTGGAGTCAGTTCTGACTCATAGCGACCCTAGAGAACAGAGTAGAACTGCCCCATAGAGTTTCCAAGATTAGGGTGGGGTTATAACACCTTTTTCCAGGTCACATCCATGATCCAATGTAAAGGGAGTTTCCCTGGGGTGTGGCCTGCACCACCTTTTATCTCTCAAGAGATAAAAGGAAAGGGAAGCTGGCAGAGAGTGGGAACATCGTACCACCAAGAAAGAAGCACCAGGAGCAGAGTGAGTCCATTGGATCTGGGGTTCCTGTGCAGAGAAGCTCCTAGTCCAGGGGAAGATTGATGACAAGGACCTTCCTCCAGAGCTGACAGAAAGAGAAAGCCTTCCTCTGGGGCTGATACCCTGCATTTGGACTTCTAGCCTACTAGACTGTGAAAGAATAAATTTCTCTTTGTTAAAGCCATCCACTTGTGGTATTTCTGTTATAGCAGCACTACATAACTAAGATACTGGGTATGTCTTCGCAGTTTCTCTTTCTCCGATTGGAAGCTCTGTGATTTTGTCTTTCTGTGCTCCTCACCCAGGGTTACTGCTGACTTGTCTCAAAATGGCTCTGCTGTGCCAGACCAAGTGGCTAGATACCTCTGCTCTGTATTTCTCCCTGTTCACTGTTGTCCAGTTTATTTTTCCAACTGGTGTTTGGCCTAATTTTATATCCTTTCATTTGATGCTCAGGGTTTCAGGGTTGTCATCTGTATCTGCTACACTCTTTCTTTGGTCTTTGCTGTAGAGGGACAGCATGGTGTATCTGATTAGGCCATCATATTGAATCTAATCTTCCCATTCTTTCTTTCTCTTTGCATTGCAGTTTGGAAAGTTTCTATTTACCTGTTTTTGAGCTCAATGATTTGTTGCTCAGCCATGTCCAGCCTAATGATGAACTCATAAAGGCATTCTTCATTTCAGTGTATAGCCCCAGTGACTTCTGCTCCATATGTACCAGACTCCCTAGATTTCAGGGTGGCAGTTTGCCCTGGAACCTCAGTACTCTGAAGGGTCCAAAAAAAAGCCATTGATTTTCATTTTGTTCAGCTTTTTTCTTGCTGTAAATATGGGCGTGATTCCTTCCAAGCTCTTTAGATGTCTGAAACCAGAAGTACAGAGTGATTCTTTTTTAAAAACGAATAAAATTGTTACTTCTCTGCTAAAAGACTAACATGACTCTCAGTTCATACAGAGAAAAATTCTTCCACAATAGTTTACAAGGTCCTCTTCATTAAGTGCCATCTTCACGATTTTTGATATGTTTGAGCCCATTGTTGTGGCTGTTGTGTCAACTTATCACATTAAGGTTTTCCCTCAATTTTGCTGACCCTTCCTAGCTATTGGTCTTTCCTGGTAATATGTCCAAAGTAAGTGAGTTAAAATCTTGCCACCCTTGCTTCTTAGGCACATTTTGGTTATATTTCTTATAAGATTAATTTGTTCATTTTTTTGGCAGTTCACAGTATATTCAATAACCTTTGCTGACACCACAATTCGAATGCATCCATTCTTATTCTGCCTTCCTTTTTCATTGTCTTCCTTTTGCATGCATAAAAGACTTGTCAGGGGCACCTTAATCACCAAAGTGACATCTTTGCTTTATAGAACTTTAAAGAGGCCTTTTCCTGTAGATTTTCCCAATGCAGTATATCATTTGATTTCTTGATTGGTCCTTCCATGGACATTGATTGTTGATCCAAGTAGAATAAAATCATAGGCAACTTCAATTTTTTATGCTTTATTATGATGTAGTTTATTGGTCCAGAGATCTAGGTACTATAGATATTTTAACTTAAAACACTGAGTATTTCTCTGATTAAAAAAAAAAAAAAATTTTTTTTAGCAGCTTGGAAATCTTCCCTGATAGCAGTGCTTTCTTTAAATTTATATTTTGATCAAAGCACTATTTGCATAATTTTAAAAACTTACATTTATGGAGAAAAGGCATTTGATAAAATCTAACACCCTTTCCTGGTAAAAACTCTCAGCAAAACGGGAATAGAAGGAAAGTTCCTCAACATTATTTGGGGCATATTATATGCAAAACCAACAACCAGCATTATTCTCAATGGGGAAAAACTGAGAGCCTTTTCCTTGAGAACAGGAACAAGACAAGGGTGCCCACTATCACCACTCATATTCAGTATTGTACTGGAAGTCCTAGCCAGAACAATAAGGCAAGAAAGGGAAATGTAAGGTATCCAAATTGGAAATGAGGAAGTAAAACTATCTCTATTCGTAGATGACATAATCCTATATATAGAAAACCCCAGTGATTTCACAAGAAAGGTACTGGATGTAATAGAAGGACTCACCAAAGCATCAGGGTACAAGATCTGCACACAAAAGTCAATTGGCTTGCTTTACATTAACAAGGAGAACTGTGAAAAGGAAATAAAGAAAACAATATCATTTACAATAGCCCCCAAAAGGGTAACATACCCAGGAGTAAACCGAATAAACCTCATCAAGGATGTAAAGGACCTATAAAATTAAAACTATAAAACACTACTGCAAGTAACTAGAAGAGACCAACATAAATGGGAAAACATTGCGTGTTCATGGATTAGAAGACTTAACATTGTGAAACTGTCAATACTACTCAGAATGATCTATAGATATAATGCAATCCTGATCCAAATTCCAAAAACATTCTTTATTGAGATGCAAAAACAAATCACCAACTTTATATAGAAAGGAAAGAGGCCCTGAATTGCCAAAGCAATATTGAAGAACAAAGTAGGAGGCATCACACTTCCAGATCTCAAAACATACTATACAACCGCAATAATCAAAACAGCCTTGTACTGGTTCAATGACAGACACATAGACCAATAGAATAGAATTGAGAACTCAGAAGTAAATCCATTCATCTATGAACAGCTTATTTTTGACAAGAGGTCAACTATTCAACTGTGAAGAAACAGTCTCTTTAACAAACGGTGCTGGCAGAACTGGATATTCATTTGCAGAAAAATGGAACAGGATCCATATTCACACCATACACAAAAACTACCTCAAAATGGATGAAATACCTAAATGTTAAAACTAAAATTCTTGGAAGATAATATAGGGACAAAACTATGAGATCTAGTTTTTTTCAGAAATAGATTACGAAATACAACTACAAATGCAGGAGGAACAAAAGACAAGTTAGATAGCTGGGACCTCCTAAACACTAAATACTTATGCTCATCAAAAGACTTTATCAAAAGAGTAAAAAGAGAACCTATGGACTGAGAAAAAACCTTGAGAATGACAAATTGGTGAGGGTCAAATCTCTAAAATATATAGAAAACTTCAACAACTCAACAACAAAAAGACAAATAATTAAAAAATGGGCAAAGGACATGAACAGACATTTCACCAAAGAGGACATTCAGATGGCCAACAAACACATGAAAAGATGTTCACTATCATTAGCCACTAGAGAGATGCAAATCAAAACTACAATGCGATACCATCTCACCCCTGCAAAACTGGAATTCTTATACTGGTGGTGAGATTGTAAATGGTACAACCATTGTGGAAAATGGTACTGTGCTTCCTCAAATAACTAGCAATAAAAATACCTATGATCCAGCAATCCTCTAGATATATACCATAGAGACTAATAGCAGTGATGTGAATAGACATATACAAATCTAGGTTCACTGCAGCATTATTCACAGTGACAAAAAGATGGAAACAACCTAAGTGCCCATTAACCAATGAATGGATAAAATGTGTTATATACATACAGTGGAATACTATGTAGCTATGAAGAATTATGATGAGTTTGCAAAACATAAGGTGCATGGATTTGGAGGACATTATGCTCAGTGAAATAAGTCAATCAAAAGAGGACAAATATTGTATGATCTCACTTTTATAAAAAGAATATATATATATATAAATCAACATTCTTTGGTGGTTACCAGGGATGGGAGGGAAAAGGAGGGAGAGCCACTCTCTAGACAGTAGACACTAGCTATTTTTGGTGATAGAATGGGGCGAAGTGTGCATGACTTGAACAAGGTTAAAGATGAAGCTAAGATGTACACAGGAATAAGGGATGTTATTGTAAATGCTATAACATATATAATTCTTAAACAATAATAGTAACAACCAAAGAAATACATGAATGGTTATGCAGGTAGATATGTATGTATATATGTGTGTAGGAATTTATATGTGTGTATATATGTGTTGCTATGAGTCAGAATCAACTCGACGGCACTGGGTTTCGTTTTTGGTTTATATATGTGTATGTATAGCTGTATCTGTAGGCATATGCATATACATGTTTGTGTGCTACATATATATTTATATATATAATAAAGCACATAAGGGCACAGTCATGGATACTTCCCAGACATCACCAAACACCTCACAGGATTGGTTTATGGCTTTGAAGGCTAGGGGCCATAGTCTTAAGGGACAACTCAGTCAACTGGCACAACATAGTCCATAAAGTTTAAATTCTGCATCCTAGTATGGGAAGTAACATCTGGGATCTTAAAAGCTTGAGAGTGACCATTTAAGATAGAAATATTGGTCTCTACTTCTCTGGAGCAAAAGAGAAGAAAACTAAAGACTCAAAGAATAAACTAGTCTACAGGACTAATTGCCTACATGAACCACAGCTTTATCTATCCTGAGACCAGAAGAACTAGACGGTGCCCGATTACCGCTACTGACTGTTCAGACCAGGGATGAAATACATGGTCCTGGATGGAATGAGAGAAATTGTAGAACAAAACTCAAATTCTTAAAAAAAAAAAAAAAAGGCCACACTTACTGGACCAGTACAGATTAGATGAACTTCCAAAACTATTGCCAGGAGATGCCCTTTAAACTTTGAACTAAGATCACTCCCAGTGATCACCTTTCAGCTAAATAACAGATTGGCTCATAAAATAAACAATTATCACCTGTGAGTACTGTGCTTTTTTTTTAAAGAAAATCACCTGCATGGGACCAAACAGTAACATTTACCCTAAAGCAAAGATGAGAAAGTCAGGGAGGGGCAGGGAAACTAGATAGTGGAAACAGAACAACCAGAAGGGAAATAAATGAGAATGTTGACACAGTGTGGAAAATGTAATCAGTGTCACTGAACAATATATATAGAAATTGCTAAATTGGAACCTAATTTGCTGGGTAAACTTTCACCAAAACACCACAAAATATTAAAAGAGAAAAAAAAAAAAAAAAAACCTTGTTTGCTGAAGATCAAAATCCTATTGTGGGCGCAGTAACAAAAGGAAAGTGGGGCCGATGACAGTAAATTATTGAGGCTCTGCTATATGTATTTCTTGTATTCTGTTGGGGTTGTGGGGTGGGGGAATATATAGGCAGACTGATATTATTTTTGGGAGCCCTGGTAGTGCAGCTGTTAACTGCTCAGATCGCTAACCAAAAGGTCAGCAGTTCAAATCTACCAGCTGCTCCTTGGAAACCCTGTGGGGCAGTCCTACTCTGTCCTATGGGGTCGTTATGAGTCGGAATGGACTCGATGGCAATGGGTTTTTAGTGTTATATATTTTTGATATTCATTTATCGAAGTTTTTAAGATTAACTTGGCATTTCACATAGTGATGGGTTGCGCTAAGACTAATAATTTATAAACTTATTTTTCTTTCCACTACTCTCTGCTGTCTTCATATCACAGAGTATCTACAAGTGTTTACTATGAGTTCTCACTGGTTTGGTTTATTGTGCATGTAATTGCAACACACTTCTTTCAAGACATCAGTTTGGAGATTTCTACAGCAAACTAATGCAGTAAAGATGAAACCATTTAAGAAATCAGTTAACGTAAAGTATCACCAAAAAACTGAAAGCACAGACAATTTTAATATTAAACATATCAGTTTATTTGTTAGAGTGCTTTGCAATTATACAAGGAAGCTATTTTTCTCCTAATAACTATGTTAATATCATTACTTTCCAAATGAAGATGAAATTGGTTCAGCACCCAGTGCTTTGTGTTCCCCTAATTCTCTTCATAAATTTGATTCAGTAAGTTCCTTTGCTGGTTATTGTCTTTTTCAAGTGTTTTCAGGAGTTCTCTTTAGCCTTACCTCCTCTATCCTGATCAGGAAAATACAAGTTATTTTAGGGGAAAATGCTTCATTCCTCATTACAGTGACAGGGAGATTAAAAGATAAATGTGTGATGGGGCACATATCTTGACAGACCTTTTCTCCATTCAAATTCTGTTTCGTGCGTTTTGGAATATTAACTCTAAAGAGGTTTTTGACATTTCTTAAACTCGTTGTTCTATGGAAGTGAAATTATTAAAATTTTAGAGGCTAGTCTCAGGATGACCATAACCTACTTGATGTTTTTGCAATTAAAAATAATAATTAGATTAATCTTAGAAAGAAAATTATTTACATGTGAAAACAGATATTTTTAATTTTTGGACAATTTGAAATTATGCTAATTTTATCAATAGTTTTAAACAATGACATTAGTATATTTTCATTGACCTTTACTTGTTTACTAGTGTGACTTAACTAGATTTAACACAGTTAATGATGATAATGGATGTATTTTTACTTAGCTTTCCTTAAAGCTCTTGGTATTTTCCCTCAATATTTAATCCTTTGCCATCAGTGTAAATAAGGAGACATTTGAAGAGCTGATTTTTTTAAGTTCCCTTTAAAGCAATAAAAATCAGTATGATTATCACCTCTATTTAATAATCCTCTTTGCTTTTCCACCCTATGTCAATGCTAGAACCAAAATTTACTGTCTAATTAATATTAACTGTTTTACATAGGCCCTCCCAGTAGAGGACCCAGTGTGATTTCACCAGCTAAGCCAATATCGAATAAAATATGAACTTTTATTAGCTATCATTTCTTGGAGGATTGTGGTGTAACTCAATTTTCTTTAAATTTTTACAAAAGATTTTAGCTGGGAAGATATTAGAGACCAATTGACCCTCAACTCAATGCAACAATTCCTTTTGTAGCATTCCTGTTAGTTTTCATCTCACCTTAGCTTAACTCTTTACTGTGTTTATGGTCTCTTACATGAGATGGATTTTTTTATCTCAAGAGTAGCTCTAAACATTAGGAAAGTCTAAAGGAGCCCGAGTAGCACAAGGATTAAGCACTGGGCTGCTAATCTAAAGGTCAGCAGTTTGAACCTACCCAGTGGCTCCTCTGGAGAAAGATCTGGTGATCTGCTTCTGTAAACATTACAGCCAAGATAACCCTATGGGTCAATTCTACTCTCTGTCACATGGGGTCGCTATGAGTCGGAATCGACTTGATTGCACCTAACAACAACAACAACAACAACAAAGGTTAAATCTGCCTCCCTCTTTCTTCTGTCAATAAACTTTTATGCTATCCCATGAAGCCACATCAAATGTTTAACACATTTTTTTACACATAATTATTCACGACAGTGTGAGGGGAGACAAATACATGTGGGGCCACTTGAAAGAAAATTATGAAAATAGAGTTAAATTTTAGAAAATGAAGCAGAGATAGGGAACCGTATGTGATTTTCTCACAATGCAGTATCAGAGAACAAAGAATATTTAATAATAAGCTAGATTAAATATAATTCCAGAGAATATATTTCTGATCTATTTAGGTCAACGGAGGTAGAGAAGAGGGTGAAGCATCTGAGGTAATGTACGCTAATGAAGAAAACAAAGAGCATTATGTTGGGAGTATTAATTATGGGCATTGATCATTAGATCAGTTTTCCATAAATTCATGAAGTTCTTCCAGAGGCAGAGCCAAATGAAGTGGAATAAACTAGACCGATGTGTTATTTAGTAGTTTAGGATTTCTCTTACTAATCCTTTATTGCTTGATCAAATTTGTATTGCACCATGAAACAAATTTGAAATTATAAATTAGATTAATGTTTCAGCAACAGAGTGTTATGAGTCTGTGTCCCTTTACATGTTTGAGGGAATCAATAAATGTTCCTTCTACCTGATGCCATCTTTTATTCAGGCCGGAGGCAGTTTCTTAACAAGGTATTAAAAAGTCTCATTGGGAATTGCCTCTCAACCTCAGTTGTAGAAACTGCTAGTTGTTGTTATGATATTTATTATCCCCTTTTTTGGTTTTCTACTTTACTGGAGTCCTGGTTGCACAGTGGTTAAGAGCTCAGGCTGCTAACCAAAAGGCTGGTAGTTTGAATCCACCAGCCGCTCCTTGGAAACCTTATGATCAGTTCTACTCTGTCCTATAGGATCACAATAAGTTGGAATCGACTCGATGGCAATGGGTTGGCTTTTTTTTTTTCTTTCTACTTTACTAATAAGGAGCCCTAGTGGTGCAGTGGTTAAGTGCTCACCTGCTAACTGAAAGGTATGCAGTTTGAACCAACTGGCTGCTCGAAGGGAGAAAAGACAATCTGCTCCTGTAAAGATTACAGCCTAGTTCTATTCTGTCCTACAGGGTGGCCATGAGCTAGAATCAACTCAATGGTACATAACAGCAAAAACACTTTCCTAATTGAAGTCTGCCCATTGGAAAGATTGACTACATTTTTCAAACTTCCCTGGAGTTATGGGTGGCAAGAGATATGCGAGTGCAAGATGTGGTGCTGGGGTTCCTAGAAGAGGTTCCCTAAAGCATTTTGATTCATCTGGGAGAGATGCCTGTTTTCTCTCCCTTCCTCTTTCTTCTTTCCTGCCTCAAACTAGATGGCTGATACTTCAGCAACCATCTCAGACCATGAGGCAGTGTTGATAGTGAGTGAAAGTCAGTACTAAAGATTAAAAGGCAGAAAGATTAAAGTTGGATCTCTGATGGCTATGGAATTGCCATACCCCTCTACACCAGTAACCCAGTGGCGTAGAGTTGATTCCGACTCAGCCCCTCTAGACTCTGTATTCTGAACTTTTCCTACTTAAAGCAGAAATAAATATCTACCTTGTTTAACCATTATTATTTATGGGGAGTCTGTTATATGCAGGCAAAATCAGTCCTACTTGATAACCCCCTAAACTTACAATGCTGATGTGAGGAAATGGTACAAGGTAGTTAAATCTCACTTCTATTTCTGAATATAAAAATAAACTCAGCTAACAATCATTGAGTTCAGTACATTAATCATATCCCATGACTTCGAGTCTCTATCAAACGTCTCTAAGGCAATGTGATATAATAAGAGAAATCCTTATAATACAAGATTTGCTGGTTCCTACAACCAGGCATACTACACTATCTAGAGATGTTCAATATCGCTGGGTTCAAGTGGATTGATGAAAGGCTGTGAGGCATCATGTGTAAGCTCACAGTCTTGGGAGAGCAGAAGCCCATTGCTGTCGAGTTGATTTCAACTCACAGAAATCCTATAGAACAGAGTAGAAATGCCCCATAGGGTTTTCAAGACTGTAATATTTACAGAAGCCATCTGTCACATCTTTCTCCCAAGGAGTGGCAACCTCTCAGTTATCAGCCGAGCTCTTAACTGCTGTGCCACCGGGAGGGTTGAATTCCACCTTTGTCACTTATTAAATAACTCTGGACAAATTTCATAACCCCTCTAAGCTTCATTTTCTTCATGTAAAGAATTATTGGGCATAATAATAATTTCTACCTTGTAGTTTTGTTGTGAAAATTACGTGAGCTAATTTATGTAAATGTTCTTTTTGACAATGAATGCAACACCATTCCTCTTCAAGTTGTCATTCCCAGCATAGTAGACAATATAATTGTCTGATTTAAAATGCCAATACAAGTCCATTTCAGCTCGGATATAGATGTTTATGCCTTCTATTTCATTTCTGATGATTTCCAATTTTTCTAGATTCACACGTCATACATTCCACATTCCAGTTATTAATGGATGTTTACAGCTGTTTCTTCTCATTTTGAGTCATGCCACATCAGCAAATGAAGGTCCCAAAAGCTTGATTCCATCCACACCATTAAGGGCAACTCTACTTTGAGCAGGCAGCTCTCCTTAGTTGTATTTTTCGAGTGCCTTCCAACACGAGGGGCTCGGTTTCCAACCTGAGGGGCTCATCTTCTGACACTGCATCAGACAATGTTCTGTCACTATTCATAAGGTTTTCACTGGCTAATTCATTTTAGAAGTAGACTGCCAGGTTCTTCTTCCTAGGGTGTCTTAGTCTGGAAGCTCAGCTAAAACCTGTTTGCCATGGGTGACCCTGCTGGTATTTGAATACTGGTGGCATAGCTTTCAGCATCACAGCAACATGAAAGCCCCTACAGTATAACAAACTGTAAGTAAGTAAGATGCTGTCAGTAGTAGGATGATACCCATACACTTACAAGGAAGACCAGTTAATACGACTATTACTCAAATTTACACACCAACCACTAAGTCTAAAGCTGAAGAAATTGAAGATTTTACCAACTTGTACAGTCTGAAATTGATCAAACTCACAATCCGTTTGCACTGATAAATTCTACAGATTGGAATGCAAAAGTTGAAAACAAAGAAGGATTGGTAATTGGAAAATATGGCCTTGGTGACAGAAACATTGCCAGAAATTGCATGATAGAATTTTGCAAGACCAACGACTTCACTGCAAATACCTTTTCTTCACCAACATAAAATAGCGACTGCACCCGTGGACCTAGCCGGATGGAATACACAGGAATCAAATCGACTACATCTGTGGAAAGAGACAATGGAAAAGCTCAATATCATCAGTCAGAGCAAGGCCAGGGGCCAACTGCAGAACAGACCATCAATTGCTCATATGAAATTTCAAGTTGAGGCTGCAGAAAATTAGAACAAGTTCACCAGAGCCAAAGTATATCTTTGAGTATACCCCACCTGAATTTGGAGACCATCTCAAGAATAGATTTGATGCATTGAACACTAAAGACCAAAAACCAGACAAATCGTGGAATGACTTCAAGGACATCATTCATGAAGAAAGCAAGAGGTCATTAAAAAGATAGGAAAGAAAGGAAAGACAAAAACGGATGTCAGAAGAGATTCCGATACTTGCTCTTGAACATCTAGTAACTAAAGCAAAGGAAGAAATGATGAAGTTAAAGAGCTGAACATAAAACTTCAAAGGGCGGCTCAAGAAGACAAAGTATTATAATGACATGTGCAAAGATCTGGAGTTAGAAAGCCAAAAGGGAAGAACATGCTCTGCATTTTTCAATTGAATTGTTTCAACAAATGGATGCAGTGCTGGAAGTGCTCACTGGTCTATGCCAAAAATTTGGAAGATAGCTACTGGCTAACCAAGTGGAAAAGATCTGTATTTATGCCTATTCCAAAGAAAAGTGATCCAATTAAATGCAGAAATTATTGAATAGTATCATTAATATCACACACAGGTAAAATTTTGCTGATGATCATTCAAAAGCGGTTGCAGAAGTACATCCACAAGGAGTAAGCATTGAAAAGCAAAGATGTCACCTTGAAGGCTCAGGTGCGCCTGACCCAAGCCATGGTGTTTTTAATTGCTTTATATGCATGTGGAAGCTAGGTAATGAATAAGAATGACTGAAAAAGAGTTCACACCTTTGAATTACGATGTTGGTGAAGAACATTGCATATAACATGGACTGCCAGAAGAATGAATAAATCCGTCTTTGAAGAAGTACAGCTAGAATATTCCTTAGAAGCAAGGATGGTGAGACTATGTCTCACATACCTTGGAAGTGTTATCAGAAGGGATCAGTCTCTGGAGGAGGTTGTCATGCTTGGTAAAACAGAGGATCAGTGAAAAAGAGGAAGACCCTCAAGGAGATGGATTGGCACAGTGGCTGCAATAATGGGCTTAAGCATAACAATGATTGTGAGAATGGAGCAGGATTCTGTTGTACATAGGGTTGCTATGAGTCGGAACCACCTTGAGGTACCTAACAACAACAACAGTGTATGTAAAGAGTTTAGCCCAGTGCCTTGCACTCCTTAGAAGCTAGATATTATTATTATTGTTTTTATTATCAGTTAAAAGTAGATTTCTTTTTATTTCTGATTTAATTGAATTGTTTCGCATCTTGCTTCTAACATTATTGTTTCTGGGTTCCATGATGTTTAGCATTGCTCTTTTCCTAAACTACTTCCTTTAATAGTGACTAATAGTCTTTTTTTTTTTTTTAATAGTGGCTAATCGTGGGGAAATGTAGACAGAAAACTGATAAGCTGTATTTAATAGTTGTAGGAATCTTCTTTCCAACTACCAAATTCAGGGAGGAAAATTTACAGGAATAATACTTAAAAAATATTACAGGTTTGTATTTTCCTTGGCTGTTAGAAATTAATTATGCATTATAAGATTTGATAAGTGAAACTTACTTTTACTCTACAAATATGAAATCATATGATACTACAAATTATAAAATTTGAAACAACCAAAAATTTCTCTGTACATCTTGTTGATCTGGTCTCCTTACGACCAGATTCAAAGTCCTATATGGTTCAGTACCCATTCAGTTATTTATTGTATAGTCTAGGTTAGACAATTTCTTGAGATACCCATACCCAAATGTGGATCCATTTGTGACTATTCTATTTCCTTTCCCTTCTTTGAACTGACCTGTTGGATAGGACTTTGCGCCTCTGCTCCTAATGATAAACATTAAATCTGTAGGGCCAAGGCCAGATCTTTAATTCAGTGTTTCTCTTATTACATCATATTATCTAAGAGAAGTTTAATAGACACTTGAAATCATGGAATATGTTTAATGAGCTGAACTTGTTGGCTGGGGTTACTTTTATTTTAAAAGTTTGGTTTCAAATCAGAGTAGAAGTTGGAAAAGAAGAACATGGACTCCTATAGAAGTGAAGTAGCAATAGTGGTTGAAATTTCCTTTATCTGTCACTGACTGAGATTTGTAGCTGGACAATGTGCAAGGTGAGGTTTATTTTAATATTCATTGGAAATCTCCTAACTTCTTGTCAGCCCAATAAGGTTTGAAAATGTTTAGTTAAATGCTTGGTTATTGATAACTTATTTTCATTTATTTGGAAGACATACCCCCCCCACCCCCGCTGTCCAGTTGATTCTGAGTCATAGCGATCCTGTAGAACAAAGATAGAACTGCTCCATAGGGTTTTCAAAGATGTAGTTTCATTAAAATATCCCTTACCGAAGCTTGTTTATGATAAATGCTAACTACCATTCTCTTCCTATGAGCACTTCAGATTCAGAAATTGTGAAAGGAACATTCTTACAATCTTGTTAGTTCTAAAACAGAAAATTTGTGGTAGTTGTTTGATCAAAGCAACACATTGAAGTGCATTCAGAAGTTAGATCTGGATATGTGATAAACAAATCTGTTTCTAACATCAGCAGGGACTTCCTCTTCTGTCTGAAGTTGCTAGGATACTATCTTAAAGAAATAAGTCATTTGATTAACTGCAACTAGACATTGCTTTTTTTTAAAAAAAGTTCATACATTTATAATAGCCTAGGTCAGCCATAAATCTATACTAGCTAAATGTTAAGCATATGATCTTGATGCCCCTTTTGAGTATCAGAAGAAAAATCATTATTTTTCTTCATAAAATACATGACACGGAATGACTTTTAGTTGTGTTTCACCACAAAAATAAAATATCATTGATAAGGGGATACTTTCTCTTGCTTTTTCCTGGATTTCAGTTCACATTGTGAGGATCAAATGAAATGTCACATGAAAAAATGTTTTGAAACTATAAAATAAATATATGAGTTCTGTAATTTTTTTTAAAAAATGATGTCATTCCTGACAAGTGAAAAATCTTACAGTTCTTGCTTATTACCTATGCCTGTTAATTGTGTTATTAGCATCTGATTCCATATTTTATTCTACAATACAGAGCCCAGTACCATCTAGGCAGCGACCATTTTTATATAATATTATGGGTAGAAAGTCATATCCTATATACAACAAAAATATTCCTTTGGCTACACACTTTGCCTCTAGGAGAAATGTTAGCCTTTGTCTTAAGATGAACATTGCAAATTAATTCCATTATATAATAATCTTTCTTTAGTATACTTATACCTTGTGAAATTCAAATACCACCTGTGGACATACAGGGCAAAAGCCAATAAGGTTATTTAAAATAGTATCTACAGTAGAACCATTTATGTAAATAAAAACTTCCTATTATTAGTTATTCCCTCAAGTGAAACAAGAATTTCTAATGTCTTCTATTACATTGTTTTTTCAAAACAACATTAAATACATTGCCATCAAGTTGATTCCAGCTCATACTGACCCTATTGGACAGAGTGGAACTGCCCCGTAGGGTTTCCGAGGCTGTGATCTTTAGCGAACCAGACTGCACCTCTTTCTTCTGTGGAGTGGCTGGTGGGTTTGAACAGTTGACCTTTCAGTGAGCAGCTTAACCACTGCACCACCTTGAAATATTTTCAATGCAGAGTGATGTATTCTACGCACAGGGTATTTTCTGCAGATGTGGTAATTACAAAGGTGAAATTTGTAGCTTTTGGAAAATGAAACTCCAAACTTTGTCACTATAGAAAACCAGCTTACATGAGCTGCAGAAGCATATGGGGGAATACGAAATCTAAAGCTGACAGAGAGAGAGAGAGAGAGAGAGGGAATACTAACTCAAGAAATGAGTTTGTAACTAATCAGTATCAGAAAACGTGACCATAGGCTTTCTGAATAGTGTGCTCATGACTGTTTGAGCTAGACAGGACTGTAGCTATGTAGCTGCACGGTATACAGCTCATTGATATTCTGTCTGTGACTTGGGGTGAGAAGTAAGGAGGAGGGCCATATCTGTGCATAGTAGTTTGTTTCAAAACATCCAAAATGGAAGGAAATTTCTCTATCTAGATGGGCGTCTAGGGGAAACCCTATGACTAAGTATTTAATTATTAAAAGGATGTTGGAACTTAGAATTCCTAAAATATTGATGTGTTTCAGAATTTGTCTTTGACAGTTGTTATTTTTAAAGCTACATAAAAAAATAAAACGCTGGATCATAACCCTAACAATGTGGTTTGGTTTGGTAAACAGAATGTTGCCAACTACCTGTGTGATCCAAGCAAATTTTCTGAACTTTGGTTATCTAATCTGTGAAAGGAGCCCTGGTGGCCCAGTGACTAAGAGTTTGGCTGCTGTTCAAAAGTTTGCAGTTCGAATCCACCAGCTGCTCCTTGGAAACCCTATAGACTGGTTCCACCCTGTCCTATAGGGTCACTGTGAGTTGGAATTGACTGGACGGCAAAGGGGGTTTACTCTGTGAAATGAGGAATTACTACTCACCTTATGGGATTGTTGGAGACTTAAGTGAGAAAACATGAGAAAAAAAAAAATGCCTGGAATGATGCTTGGAAAGTGTTAGATTCTCCTCAGCACAGATAGTCCTTGATTTATGACGTATTTGAGTTACAACAATCGTATTTACAACCATTCTTTTTTTTTTTTTGTACATCTTGTCGTTAGTAATATGTACTGCACACAGTGTTGCAGCTTGTAGTTTGCTGATGTTATCATTCTCAGATATTCACTAAAAGATGTTCAATTTTATGATTTACTTTTCTAAACTAAATCAGAGTCTTCAATTGCTTGAAAACACGGGCCCAAACGCTGTTGCCTTGCTAGTCGATAGACACATTCTGGAAGCAGTGAGATGTTACCACGAAATATACGAAGAAAAAAAGAAAAGGACCTCATAGACAACTCTCACTAATTTTCTGACTAGAAATGCCATCCTCATCCCTGAGGATTATCCAGATGATACAGAACCTTCCACAAGTGGAGTTATTACAACAACTAACAAAACACCAAAGTCATTCAAGTCTCTTACACTGTCAGAGGAAATTTTTATGATTTGTGCATTTTTTTATGTATGTATTAAAATATGTCTGTAAGTTTATACGTAATGTTTCCAACTCCCAAAGACAAAGATTGGGTTTATAAAGATACTGATAATAAAAGGCAATAAGAATGGAAAAAAAAAAAATGAGGCATTCGACTTACGTCAGAACTGACTTGAAACATAGTTGTCGGAATGGAATTCCATCCTAAGTTGGAGACTACCTGTAACTCACTTGTTTTTATACAGCCATGTGTTTCCATCGTGGGCTTCCTGAAGACACTTTTCTGAAAGTTGTCTTCTAATCTCCAACCATTCATTCTCCATAGAAATATAAATCAGTTAGATTTTTGCACCATCTGCAACCCTTCAGTGGTTTCCCAGGGCTTTGAGAATGGACTCCCAATGCAGCAGTGGCCCTTCACAGCTCCGCAAAACCTGGCTCCTGCCCAGCTCTTTAATCTCACCTCTGCCTCCTCTCCTCCATGTACTGTCACACTGGCTTCCATTTTGCTTCTTGAGTACACAGTTATTTTTGTTTTTAGGACTTCGTATTTGTGCTTTCCTCAACTTAGAAGCCTGGCTCTCCATGTTCTTCATATGGCTACTACTTTTTTCTTTGTGTTTCTAAAATCTGACTTTCTTGGAGAACTCTTCCCTAACAACTCTTTAAAGTAGTCTTCCCTTCCTTAATCACTATCACATTGTCTTGGTTATTTCTTTCATAGTACTGATGACAATCTGAATTATCTCGTTAATGTGTTTACTGTGTTTTATCTGTCTCTCTTCACTAGAGTATAAGCTCCATGAGGACAATGAACTTGCCTGTTCACTGTTGTTTTTCTGAGTCCTAGTATACTTGAGTCGGAATCTACTCAGCAGCGACGGTTTTTTTTTTTGTTTTTTTTTTGTTTGGTTAGAAGACCAGAGGAGTTGCTGAATGGTATAAATGGTTAAGCACTGGATTACTAACCCAAAGGTTGGCAGTTCAAACCCACCCAGAGATGCCTCGGAAGACAGTCCCGGTGATCTGCTTCTAAAAGGTCACAGCTTTGAAAACCCTATGGAGCAGTTCTACTCTGCCCATGTGGGGTCACCATGAGTGGGAATTGACTCAATGGCAACTAACAACAACAGGACACCAGGTAGCACATGACAGAAAGTGCAATAAATATTTGTTGAACAAATTGATACTCATCCTACCAATGACAAACAGAAGGGGTAGATAATATCAGGTATGTTTGAGAGAGAGAGTGGTTCTGGAGTAGGATCTCATAGCAAACTACAAATACCATTAAATCTTTGCTTTGAGAACAGGTGGTTCAAACCCTTCTTATATTTGTAGTTTTTTAAAGTGAGTTATCACATACACACACGTTTCATAAGTGATCTGAGTAATAATTTATGTCTCTTCAGCAATTTAAGAGCCAGCCAATCCAAATGCAGCTATAGATTCAAATATCTGAATTATTGGGCATCTGGAGATAGCTGATAATCTGGCTGGCTCTTTGGATACCTTGGGTGGGCAAATATATTTGAAAAAGATTCATCCCAGGTCTTTAGGGCACAAAGTATCTCACTGAAAATAGTATACAAATCTTTTTGCATATGGTTTAAATCTCTGATGATGTATACTAAAGCTGGTAGCACTGACACACTGTATCCAAAAAACTTGAAATACTCTTGTGTTTTCCTAAACGTTAGGTTCCTGGCTTTCATAGTTTACATTTTTTTGAGACCATAAAATATAGTTATTAAAAAGTTCTGTACTATAGGGTCACTATGAGTTGGAATCAACTTGATGGCAACAGGTTGGTTTTTTTTTTGGATACTTACCAAATCCATAGCTTTGATTTCAGGCAGCATTATGTATCATCCCTAATAATTATTCAGACAGCACCTTCTAGGATAATTTAAGAAATCAGGTGGGAAGTCTCAGAGCTGTAAATACTTTATATTCTGGTTGTGGGGTATTGTATGTGAAGACAAATCTACATGTGCCTGAAGGCAAAATTGAGTCTTTTCGTTTGTTATCTGGGACCTCTGAGTTTGTTGGTATGCATAGAGTATTGTTTTAATAGTTATATTTAGTAATTTGTTTAATGAAAGGTAAATTCCTAAGTGGCAATAATTGTTATATTCCCTTTTTAATATTAACAGACTTAATATTTTGCCAACTCTAATGCTAGTCCTTTCAGTCCCAGGAGTGACCTTTCTGAAGCAGTCTGACATGTTTAATGAATAATAATGATGATAAGGACAATTTCTTGATTTTTATTTTCTGCCTTTCTTCTGAGGAGGCCAAAAAGCTCCTTAGGTCTTTTCCTCCATTAGTTTTCTTAAAATCTCTGTAATGTGGTGAAAAATCCTATAGGAGAGGAAGCAATAGCACTGCAAGCAATAGTGACATTTCTACAAACCGTATCTAAGGTATCATGGTCTAAAAAGGGTCCTAGGTGCTGCAAGTAGTTAACGCTTGACTACTAACCAAAATGTTGGCACTTTGAACTCTCCCAGAGACACCTCAAAAACATGTCATAGACTATTGAAAGAATTAGGTTGTATTTTCATATCTGTTACTGAGCTCTTTGTGTGCTCTTGGCTAAAATTTTGTACCCCACATTATACCTCTTCTGTCCTCAATTTTTAAATTTTTTTAAATTTTGTTGTCATTGAGAATACACACAACATAACACATACCAATTCTACATGTATCGTTTAGTGACATTAATTACATTCTTCAAGTTGTGCAATCGTTCTCATCCCCCTTTGCTGAGTTTTCTTCCCCCAATAAACTCACTGCCTTGTAAGGTTCCTATCTGATCTTTAGAATTACTGTTATCAAATTCATCCCATATAGATGGTTCTTAAAAGAGCATAATGCTCAAGGGATTTTTTTTTTTTTTTAAGCAAAACTATTGCTTGGTTTTAAGAAGACTTCAGGGGATATTTTTGGTTTAAGGTTTAGAGATCTCAGGGCAGTAGTTTATCTCAGGGCAGTAGTTTATCTCAGGGCAATGGTTTCAGGGATTCATCCAACCTTCATGGCTCCAAAAATCTGGAGTTCATGAGAATTTAAAATTCTGTTCTCCATTTTCCCTTTTTTGATCAAGATTCTTCTTTGATCAAAATGTTCAGTAATGGTAGCTGGGCACCATTTAGTTCTCCTGGTGTCATGGCAAAAGAGGCAGTTGTTCATGGAGGCAATTAGCCATGCATTCCATATTCTCCTTCTATTCCTGACTCTCCTTCTTCCTGTGTTGCTACAGACGAATAGAGAACAATTGTCATGCTTGTATGGACACTTCCAAACTTTTAGAACTCCAGCACGATGCAATAAACATATTACTAGGCCAGTTAACTAGGATGCCCTGTGAAACCATGACCCTACACCTCCAAAACAAGGAACCAAATCCCATGAAGTGTTTGGTTGTACATAAGCAGCCTCAGCAGCTACTTTTTTTTTTTTTTGTCATTGTTGTAAATAGATGTATCACACATCTTTTGACAATTCAACTTTTTACAGGGGTACAACTTATTGACAGCAATTACACTAATCAGCTGTGCATTCCTATCTTAATCAATGGGATATTTCCATCACCATTAGCCTCCCCTTTCCTCCTCCCTCCCAGCCCTGGTAACCACTAATAGACTTTGTTCTCTATACATTTGCCTTTTCTTGCCTTTTTATATAAATGAGGTTATATAATATTTGTCCTTTTGTGATTGACTTATTTCACTCAACGGCAACAGATTTTGGTTTTTTTTAATCTCTTTCAGCTGTGTTTTATATTTTTCATTGTATAGTTCTTCACATCCCTGGTTAGACTTATTCCTAGGTGTTTTATTCTCTTAATTGCTATTGTAAATGGAATTGTTTCCCTAATTTCCCTTTCAGATTTCTCATTGCTGGTGTATGGAAACCCAACTGATTTTTGTTTGTTGACCTCACATCCTGCAACTTTGCTAAATTCTTCTGTTAGCTCTAGTTTTCTTGTGAACTCTGGGATTTTCTATATACAGGATCATATCATTTGCGAATAGAGATAATTTTCCTCCTTGTTTTCTAATCTGGATAGCTTTTTTATTTTTCTTGTCTTATTGTTCTGGGTAGGACATCTAATACAATACTGTATAGAAGTGGCAAGAGTGGGTACCTTTGTCTTGTTCCCAATTTCAAGGGGGAAAACTCTCAGTCTTTCTCCATTAAACATAATGTTGGCTTTTCATATATGCCCCAAATCATATTGAGGAATTCTCCTTCTAGTTCAATCTTCCTTAGGGTTTTCGTCAAGAAAGAGTGTTAGATTTTATCAAATACTTTTTCTGCATTCATAGAGATGATCATGTGGCTCTTTTCCTTTGTTTTATTGATGTGGTGTATTACATTGATTGATTTTCTAATGTTGAATTGTACCTGCATTTCTGGAAAAAATTCCATGTGGTCATGATGTGTGACTCTTTTAATATGCTGTTGAGTTCTATTCATTAGTATTTTGTTGAGGATTTTTACATCTGTATTCATAAGAGATATTGGCCTATAGTTTTCTTTTCTTGTGGTACCTTCTTCTCATTTTGTTATCAGGGTTATATTTGCTTCATGGAATGAGTTAGGGAGTATTCCTTCCTTCTCTGTCTTTTGGAAGAGTTTAAACAGTATCGATGTCACTTCTCTAAAAGCTTGGTAGAATTCCCAGTGAAACCATCTGGTCCAGGACTTCTATTGTTGTTGGGATATTTTTGATCATTGATTCAATCTCTTCACTTGTAAAGGGTCTGTTGAGACTTTTTGTTTCTTCTTCAGTCAGTTTGGGTAGGCTGTATGCTTCTAAGAATTTGTTCATTTTATCCAGGTTTTCCCATTTGCTGCCAAACTGTATTCTTTTACATTTCTGGAGGTCGTATGTCCAAAATGAGTCCTACAGAACTAAAATCAAGGTGTCAGCAGGGCTGGTTCCTTTTGGAAGCTCTAGGGAAGAATCCCTTCCTTGTCTTTTTCAACTTTTAAAGACTACCCATATTCCTTGGCTCATGGCCTTATCACTCCATTCTCTGCTTTCATCATCACATTATTGCCTTCTCTTTCAATGACCCTCTTGCCTCCCTTTTGTAAGGACCCTTTTGATTGCATTTAAGGTCTTCTTGATAATCCAGCATAATTTTCATGTCTCAAGACCCTTTAATTAATCACATCTGCAAAGTTCTTTCTGCCATATAAGGTAACATATTCACAGTTTCTGGGGATTAGGACGTGGAGTTCTTTGAGGAAAAATTATTCAACACCATCTCTTGGCTCTCTTTCTTCCAAACTGGCTTCTGTCTTAGACTTCATGAATGGCAGGATGGCTAACAGTAGCCCTGTTTCTATATATTCCCTACTTTAAGCCCATGGTAGAAAAGCATGCTCTTCTCTCTACAATGTCAGCAATAGTCCCAGATTACATACCCAATGCTGAACCTATCCAGCGTCCAGAGAAAATGGGACCCTCTGATTGTCTATTCCTGACTTACATGCTTTCCCTGAAAATCAGCTCCTTACATAGAGAAAAATGAAAAATGCAAGTGGCATTTTCCCTCCTTCCCCAAGGAAAATAAAAAATACTGTCAGCAGAGAATACAGATTGGTGTATGATTAAAAAAAAAAATGCTACAAACAGAAATATTTGAGATTGAATTTTGATACTTCTAACCTAGAGATCCCCAATTTGATGTTGATGTATACAGTCCTTCTATAGGTGGGTCTTTTTTTATATTCAGCAACAATATAGGAGAGTGGCTTTGGGAACTGAGGCAAAACAACACAAAACAAACAAACAACTCTCCCCCCCCCCCCCAGAATTTACTAAAGACACTTTGACCAAGCGTATAAGGTTTCTTTGTGGGACTATTAATGCCTTCTCTCTTGCTCCTTGTATGTGACCATAGGTGGCCTCTCCTGGTTTATGCCTGCCTTTGTTAAGGATTTATTTAGGGTGGGCACTGTTTACAGTTTAAAATAGACTTCCGTGAAAATGAATGTGAGCTTACACACTGATCTTTTAAAAAATCAATTTGTCCCATTACAGAAGGAAGAATATAGAAAAAAAAGGAACTTCACAACTGTCATCAGATAGTTAAAGGATTACATCATTAAAAAACCTGATGAGCATTAGATGGAAACAGCTATTTTTGCTTGATATAAAGAAGAGTTTTCTAATAATTATCAGATACTGGAGTTTATTACAGTGGAGTGAACTTTCTCTCAGTGAAAGGTTTTAAGAGTAAATAGAGAGGACCTTTCAGGATTTTGTAGAGGAAGATAGTCTCATTTTATAGAGATCGGGCAATATAACTTTAGGCTCTCACCTAAAACTATGTGATCCTCAATACCAACTTTGAAAGTGAGCTACATATTTTAAGTAAAACACAGCCTAATAATTGATACCTTTGTACATCCAAATTGTACCCGTAGATATTTATGTTCTGTAAAAACACATAGCTTCAATTTCTAGAAGTTTAAACTTTAACAAAACAAAATGCACAGTTACCATTTCATAATCAACAAAGTCATCATACATAAGCTTAAAAGAGAATTATAAACTGGTAACAATAATGTGTGACATTATATATGTCAGCACTTTATAAAAATCACAAATAATAAGAGTGAAGTTTTAGTGAGAAAATGAAAGTACCAGTTAATTATTATAGGATGTGTTGACTTGAATTGAATTGACACTGTCTGACTTTACCAGGGGCTGGGCGACAAAAAAATCATGGGATCTGTTTTCTACTTCCTCAAAGGACTGAACTTTATTCTGGGAAAATCTTTCTTAAAGAAAAAATTATTATTTCCTTTGGTTTCCTATAATAAGTTTACAAATTTCTAACATGGCCTTATTTTTTCAGAGTGAGGTTTTTATATTGGCTCTTCAGCTGAAAAAGTACCTGTTGAATGTTTAGGGCTACAGACTAAGGACTAGGAAGAAAGGCCTTTCAGCCAATGAAAACCTTATAGATCACGACAGTCTGATCCCCAATCAGTCGTGAGAAGGGTGCAGGGCCTAGCAGAGTCGTTGTGAGTCTAAGGCCAACTCAATGGCAGCTAATAACAGTAACACCACCACAAATATCAGTATGGTGATTTCTGCTAGTGCACTAAATACTGCAGAGAAAAAAGTAACCATGAATAAGGAACTGAATATTAAGATTGATCGTATATATTAACCCTAGACAAGGAAAAAGACAAATTAAAAAAAAAATTTATTTCTGTTATAAAACTAGCATAGAAGCTTGATAAGAATTTCAGCCAAGTTTGGGTGGAGAATATATGATGAATGCCTTAATGACAATGCTTGTTACTGTGTTTGATTGTGTTTATTTTTTTACTTATTTATTTTGTTTTTGTTGTTGTTGAGAAAATACACAGCAAAACATATACCAATGCAACAGTTTCTGCATGTACCATTTAGTAACATTCATTACATTCTTTGACTTGTGTAACCTTTCTCATCCTCCTTTTCTGAGTTGTTCCTCCTCCATTAACATAAATTCACTACCCTCTAAGGTTCCTATCTAATTTGATCGTGTTTGTTGAGTTAGTAAGTCTTTGAGAGCACTCTATCAGTATTGAAAATTCATTAGAAATACATCTTATAATTTCTGGATTGTAATTTTTTTTTTTACAAGAATTTGACATTGCAATGGGATTTATATAGAATTATACAGAGATTTAAGATCCATTCTAACACCTGTAGAATAAATATGTGATTTAAAATTATTTTAGAGTATTGCTCCTTTTAACTTCATTTAATTAATTTGATAAATATTGAACTGAATTAACATATAATTGAGTTTCAGTACATTTATATGTGCTGGGTAAAGCCCATAGAAAGTTAATAGGTAGGATGTATTTCTTATTTCATGGTTCTTATTTCTGTTTTTTGATAGTCAAAACTTCTACTGTAAAAGTAGTTGAAATAATAGTAGCATTTTAGTAGAAAAGAATCTGATTTATAGCTATTAACTCTCAGGAATTTTCAAAGCCAAATAATGTTTTGAAATGTATTGATTTCTATGACAATGTGCTCTTTATGACAAGATGTTTCTGGTTTGTCTGAGTTTTCCAACCCTTGGTATTCAAGACTGTTGGCCAGTTTAGAGGTGGGGGGGATATTAAGATTATATTCTTTAGGAAAGATTATTTCTCTCAATTCAATAGAGAGCAGCTAGGAAAGTCTTCTGTATCTTCCTAAGTCTCCTATGCATACCATATTCCCAGCTCATTATTATGCATTTTCCCCGCTAGCATAGGTAATACATCACTTATCCGTCTGTTATCTTCCCAGTTTCTGAGAAATTACATTCTATTTTAATTTGTTGGTTTGTCTGCAGAAGTTTCATATTGATGAACTATCATTAAAAATGGTTCTTGTTATGTCTGAGCAAGGAAATCAGGGCAAATTTACTATGAATACCTCTAGTTTATGTTTGAGAACTCTATAACCAAATTGCATTAATTTAAAGAGAAATTTTTCAAGCTTGGTGACATTAATTCGCGTCTTGGTTTTAGACATTCAGATTGATTTTCCTTTGTTCCTACTTTGTCTTCTGAATGCACCGTTGCCTATTGTATTCTGTCTTCTTGATTTTTTTTCTCATTTACATGTTCCTGTAAGTGACTTGATTTCTTTCTAGTGTTCTTTTAATTGCCAGATGGAAGGGGACGCGGGTGTGGCATTGCATTGTAGGTGCAATGAGGGCCTACTATTGAGCACATTCGGCTTCTGAACTCCCTGGGATACGGGATCCTTTTGTAAAACTGGATTATGCTTCTTAAATCAAGTGGTATATTTTCTATTAATTTTTAAGTTACTCAAATTTCTGTAAATCATATGATATTAATGGCTTCCATGTCTTCTTTCTTGTGAAAGCCATCCTTTAAGTGGGAAAAATTAAACTTAGAAACATTATTCTCAAAAAATAATTTATAATTTTGACATTGCCAGATTTATATTTTGCCCTGGAGTTGCTATCTTTATGGTAAATGAGGGTGCTCTCTGCTCAGTGTCTTATTTACATACATGATATTCCTCTGCAATAGATTTGTGTCCATTTATTTATTAGTTATTATTTGAAGAAAATTTCATTTAGCAACATTTAATTTTAAAAACAGCGGACCAATTGAACACGGCGGAAATCAAAGGTAACATCTTGCTGAGTGAGTCTGAATAATGAACGACAGCTGTGAGCACCGGAAGCTGCTGCAGTGGCTTCCTGTGAACGCCTTTAGGTCAACACCTTAGCTTTCAAGTTCGCAGAGCACCTTCACTTGCCTTCTCTTATCCTTTCAGCAAAACAGGAAGCTAAATTTTGTACAAGGTGTATAGCCTTGGGCAAGTCTCCTAACCTCTCTGAGATCATTTTAGGATGAAATTTTCTGTTTAAATAATATTTGACAATGCAGTTACCTAACGGAGCTGTTTTAAGCCTTAAATTTGTCTATTCAAGAACTATTTACTAAGCAATGACACTATAAGAGTCACTGCACAGGGCACGAAAAGAAAGTATTGTGTTGTCTGGGTGAATTCCACTCCAATATTTGTCAAAAAAGTGTATATACTCTTGGTTGGATGCTGGTAAGGACAACACAGGGATACACTAGAATGGAAGTTATAGGAAGACAAAGACCTTATCTTGTTCACATGTGAATTCTCAGTAGTAAACAATAAATCATAATTTATTTAAAATTGTGTGTAAAATTCTGTGCAATGCAATGGAGATCAGCGTAGGAGAGCAGACACACACCCACCAGTGCCGCCGAGTCGATTCTGACGCAGAAGAGCAGAGGACTAGCTATATTTTGTGGGAAACTTTGACTCCATTCTATACTTAATAGAACCTTGCCTAGTTCTATACTCAATTATATGCAGCGCTTCATACCTCTGCTGCCCAGATTTACTGCATTTATAATTTATATATATTTTTTCTCTTATCAGATTACACATAACGTGAAGACTCCGCATATCTTACCTACTCATCTAGAGGTAAGCGAATAAGTATTCTCTTGATCATTAGTATTTGAACACCTTCAAGTGCTTTATATAATTTATACCATTTTCTAGATATTTTAAAATACTTTGAAAGCATCATTTACACACCATTGATAAGTTCACCATTAAACCCATTGCCATCAAGTTGGTTACAACTCATAGCGACCATTAATAACTATCTTTGTTACAGTTATATCCATAGTGGCACCTAAAATATAGCAGCCACTGACCACGTTTTTGTTGAGCAAATGAGTACAATTAATGTCAATCACATCTCTTGCAGTAAGGTATCTACTGGGTAGAACTGAGTTGGCCTAGTTTCAGATATTGTACACGCATAAAAGTAGTGAAACTCCACTTTAATAACAATTCAAAATTTAAACTTTTTACCAGTGTCTTGGAATGGCCCCAGGCTGAGTCTGAGTGCTGATGAAAATTTACAGTTTTCAGTAGGATTTTTAATGCAACCTACATGGGGTTGATTGAATGAAGACTTTATGATATCCAGACTTTTAAAACTGAAATACATGAATATGGACACAGTGATCGGAATAGGAAACAGGGTAGACCTTTCCTTCTCTCTTCTCTGCTGCTTAGTTCTAGGGACAAGATGCCTCCTTCTCAATAATCCTTCTGATGTAGAAAGAGCCAGTGAAATTAAAAGGAGTTCTACTCAGTGCGACCTTAGAGGCCTGGCTTGTTTCAGGGCTCCATAGGTATTTATTAATGGGGAGGGCAGGAAAGAAGGACTGGGGGATAAGTACTATAGACTGAAGAGCAGGGACAGGTCTGGCTTTGTAGGAGCCCTCATCTTTAATTGTATAAGTTCTTGCTGCTGAAGCAGGGGTTTTTCATACTCCGGTGCCTGTTTCTTGAAGTCAAAGGTGGGAAACAGTTTTAGAAGTTTTAGATTAATTGTTCCTTATTCCCATGCATTGGAGGAAAGTATGAAAAAGAGTTGCTTCATCAAGTTTTCTTTTGAAATATCTTTGTTTTGCTTCAGTGTTATCTAAGAAAACAGTATTTAACTTTTCTTCAATAGAAACTTCTTTAACTTTCATCATATCAAGTCAACAAAAGACCTTAGAACCCATTTTCTTGACTGTTTCAAGCAAGTATGTAAGTAGTTAACTTTACACTACAACTAACCAAGCCATGCTTAGAGCTGGGACTTATTGATTCAAAGTAATAAAAAAGACAACTGCAAGTGATATTAATAGAAACCGCATAGATAGGAGACCACTGCCGTAAACCAGTCCAGTAATGGTGATGACTTGGACTAGGGTAATGGCAATGAAAATAAAGTTGCTAGATTTGGATTTATTTTGGAGGTAAAGCTGACATTTTGCTGGTGGATTTTATGAGAGTAGATTAGGGAATGAAAGATAAATCCTATAGTTTTTGGCTTGAGTAATTGGGTGGATAGTGCTGTCATTTGCTGAGACGGGGAAAGACTAGTTGGGGAATCATGTTGGGGGAATCAAGAGATCCCTTTGAACATGTTAAATGTGAGATGCCTATGAGTCATCCAAGTAGAGACGATGTCAGGTAGAACATTGACTATATGAACATGGAGCTAGAAAGAGTTTAGGGCTGGAGATACCAATTTGTAAGTCATTAGTATATAGATAGTACTTTCTTTTCCAACAAAATCTTTTATTACTTATAAGATATAATAAGGGTGATAAAGATAAATAAGTAACAGTATAAACTTACATATTACAAAACAATAAGATTGTCGGTATCGTATTTTGTATCATATAATAAAAAATAACACTATTAATGTGATGTCTTGGTTGATCATAAGGTTTTTCCAAATCACTTTTCTGGGAATTAATATACAGTTTTAGCAACTTTATTTTTAATCAAAAACTCTTGGTGAATGGAAGAGAACAAATAGTTTTTGATAATTTTTGGCTTAGAGAAGGATGTAACCAATATTGGAGTTGTTAAGAGAATTTCTTTAAAGTTTTTCATACACTTTTTTTTTTAGAGTGGTTTTAGATTTAAAGAAAAGTGGTGCAGAGAATACAGAGAATTCTCTTATATTACCCAAAACCTTATACTTAAGCTTTGTAACTGGATGAGATCATTTAGAAAAAGAATATTTATAGAGAAGAGAAGAGAACTGGAGATTGAATTCTAAAAGAGAAATACGAATAGAGAAAGAGGGAATGATTAGCTGTGTGAAAATCAGATGATTGGGTAAAAAGGAAAGATAGAAATATCCATTGAATTTGCAATATGGAATCCATGAAAGAACTGATCAAGAGTGTCTTTGTAACTGTAGGGTAGAAAGTCAGACTGGAGTGGATGGAAGTATAAATAGGAGGTTACAAAATAGTAACAGGAAACAGAAATATATTTTTGGGGGGGTGTTTTGATGTGACAAGGAGAGCTGGTGGCTCAGTGGTTAAGTGCTTGGCTGCTTAATCAAAAGGTCGATGGTTTGAACACATCAGTTGCTCCTCAAATATGTGGCAGTCTGCTTCCATAAAGATTTACAGCCTTGGAAACCCTATGAGGAATTCTACTTTGTCCTATAGGGTTGCTGTGAATCGGAATCAACAGCAATGGGTTTGATGTAACGAGGAAGGAAGATACGAGGCAATAGCTGGAATGATTTATCGTGTCAGAAGAGGTTTCAGAAAAGTTGGAGACACAAAAACTAAATCCAATAACAAGTGCAGAATCGATGATACAGAAAAGAGAAGAGGATTAGTGTGGAAGCCGAAGTCCTTGAGAAGATGAGATGGATGTGTTCCAGAGCACAGGACTCTTCCAATTTGTTCATTCAGTAAACATTTTTGAGCATCAACAATAATCCAATTACAGGGATAGACATTGAGGAAACAAAGATAAATTTTGTTATTGAGAAGTGGTCACAATATAGTGGAAAATGCATACAGTTAAAGGAAAAGTACGCAAAGAAACAAATTGTAGATGTTACATGGAGCCCTAGGAAAAAAACTTACAATAACTCTCTTAGCAATAATAGAGCCATCTTGGTCCTCTTGTGCATCTGTGAAATAATAGCTGTTGACAACTCTACTTTTTACTGGTGTTTTGTTGAGGAGTAACTGATGATTGGCTTGCCTTAGCACATTGGAAACATTATATATTAAATTATCCATTTTAAAATGTGCTAATGAAAGCCACAAAACTGGGCTATCGTCCACAGAAGGTTTAGAGGAAAGATGATAAACTGTATCTTAGGTTGGATCATCTTTGCAATTCTCGTTTGTTGTGTCAAAACAACTTTTAACTTGAAAACTGCAAGATTTCTCCTGTAGAAAGCCTTTGAAATGTCAGTTCATTTTCTTTCTTGTGTTTCTTTCTTACAAATGTCTGTTTATTGCAAATTGTTTTATTAATTTCCCAATTGTTTAACCACAGGGAATACCTATTTATTATGATTATCTCAAAGCAGAGAGTGTAGGCACAGGGGCACCTATGCTCATTTTTCAGTGGTTAGTGTCATTAGCATTAACCTTTTTAGACTGTCTGTGATATTTCAAAAATCTGGAAAGGAGTTTCTTGAGGCAGAATTGCAGTCTTGCCCTTTGTCCTTATCACCCTTGACTTTTGCTTATATTAATGGCTGGAATGTGGTCTGATCGTCTTTCAGATGGGCACCTCTTAGGCTGAGACTGGAGTTGCTCCTCTCTCTGTATTCTCTGAGTTTAAAGATCAGGAGGACATTGGTCTGATGCAATGATGAGATGGATTAATTCTTAATTGTTCTTATTTTGTCTCAAAGAAAAGACTAGTCATTAACACATTTTGAAACTTACCATCATTCCCTAATTAAAAAAAAAATGCTACTCTGTTGTCATTTCTTTAAAACCCTCCAATGGACACTTTTTGGCCACATCAGATGTGTATATTTTTATTCCATGCTAGAGACTTGAGGGCACTGGGTTGTTGGTTTTAGAGAGTCTTAGTAAACTGCAATATAGTGATTAGATACTGGTTAACACATTAGGATACTCTGCCAAGAACAGGCTCCAGAACAGTGATGGTCAAGGCCCTCACTACTTCTCTGGAGATGTGTTCAGAGCAGAGTCTCCCTCCAATGATTCCTTTTGTCTTTGCCGTGGCAGAATGTGACCCTGGGTAATAGGGAAAGTCAATGTATGGTTTCCAGGGAGTGTGTTATGTTATAGAGGCCTTGACTCTGACACGGGCACACTTATTACCTGAGAGATGAGGAAGAGATGGTTATACTCCTGCTCCCCTAGAAGCACTGGTAATCAGTACAGAGTGAGTGATTTTAATTGGAGGAGACTAATTGGGATGAAAGGAGCATATGGAATAGAAAAGTCATTATGGACTATTCTCCTGCCTTGAAGTATTGAATGATTGGTTTTCTTTCCACCAAATTAAAAAAAGTCATGTGCTTTATTTTTGATACCATAGTTGAGAGAGCCTAAAAGAACAAACTGTGGTTTGTAGTTGCTTTATATTATTCTTTACCTATGTAATAATTATTGGATCATCATCATTGCCTTTCCTAGGGAAATCTCCAATACTACAGAGAGCTAAGGTCTTATTAGATGTGGGCAGCCTCAACCTTCCCAGCTATAACAGAGATAATACTGAAATTTTAAGAGAATGTTGTAGATTTATTTCTTTCAGTTATTGCTTTCCAGATCCTTTATCCTCTCTCTCCTTGTAATATCTGTCTCTATTTTCCAAATCTTTGTCATTTAAAGTTAATCTAATTTTGATATTTGAATTTTAAGTGCCTTTAATTCTTTTCTAATGACTTTATTATTATTCTTTATTAATATTTGTACATTTGAATTATCTATACTTTATTACTTCCAGATCTTTAATAAAGATGTAAAAAAAAAAAGCACCCAATTTAACCTCTGTAGACATCTTTAAGGTGTTCAACTGTTTCTTTGATTATAACCCCATATTTCTGTTGTTAATGAAATTTTCAGTGGATATAAAAGTGCTCATTTCCAAACCAATTTGAATTAATTTTTCAAAGTCTGTGGCTTGATATCATAACCCTAAAATTTCACAGCATTTCCAAGAGTCTTAAACATCACTGTGTTAGTGAGTATATAAATAACCTTTAATTTTGCATATCTGTTCTTCCAGTTAAGCTGTTTTCTTAACTCTGAGAATCAAATGTTCATAAAGCAAATGTCAAGCTGAAATTAATGTGTTTAGAAATAAGCAGCATGATGGTGAGGTTCAGTCATCAATAGCTAAATGCAATCGGGGAAAGACTTCATGCCCCCCCCACCAAAAAAAAACACAGCCATTGACTTAATTCTGACTCATAGCAACCCAATAGGACAGAGTCGAACTGCCCTATAGGATTTCCAAGACTATAAATCTTATGGAAGCAAATTGCCGCATCTTTCTCCCATGGAGCAGCTGGTGGGCTCTAACCACTGACCTTTCAGTTAGCAGCTGAGTGCTTTAACCACTGTGCCACCAGGGCCCTTTCTTCCTGCCCCATGAGTGTTTAAAGATCACTGGAAATGCTGGGTTCCAATCTTGTTAACTTTCTTACCTTTACCAGTTCTATGGATGTGATGCTGTCTCTTTGGGTCCAGAGCAATGCTTTAGTTCTCTAAATTATAGACACGTTTAAGTACAAGACATCCAGTCTAAAACAGGTGCTACTTTTATGCCTGATAAACTACAAGCTTATCCTTGTCGGCTCATTGTTTGATGTAGGGAGCCAGTGAACTCAAGGAGTCCTATCACTTCTACTACAGAGTCCTAATAAACCCATCTCTTTTGCATGAAATGCAAAGAATAATTTAGGAATGATATAATAATAATAATATATTATTGCAGAGCTTAATGACTTTTCTTTGTTTTTTTGATTCCATGGGCAGAAATTTGCTCTATTTGCTGTTAGTATAGATCTTTCCTCCGCATACAGATTGAATAAGTATAGTGAAAGGATACAACCCTGATACACACTTTTCCTGATTTTAAACCACAAATTACCTCCTTGCTCTGTTCGAACAGTTGCCCCTTGGTCTACGTACAGGTTCCACATGAGCACAATTAAGTGTTCTGGAATTCCCATTCTTTGCAATGTTATCCATAACCCAATTTGTTATGATCCACACAGTCGAATGGCTTTGCATAGTCAATAAAACACGGGTAAACATCTTTCTGGTATTCTCTGCTTTCAGCCAATATCCATCTGACATCAGCAATGATATCATTCATTTCGTGTCTTCTTCTGAATCGGCTTGAGTTTCTGGAAGTTCCCTCTCAATGTACTGCTGAAACTGTTTCCAGTATGTATGTTGAATAAGTAACCTGAAAAAGTGGACTGTATGAAGAACAGGCATCAGGATTGGAGGGAGACTCATTAACAACCTGCAATATGCAGGTGACACAGCCCTGCTTGAAAGTGAAGAGAACTTGAAGCACTTACTGATGAAAATCAAAGACCCCAGCCTTCAGTATGGATTACACCTCAACATAAAGAAAAAGTCTCACAGCTGGACCAATAAGCAACATCATGATACATGGAGAAAATATTGAAGTTGTCGAGGATTTAATTTTACTTACATCCCCAATCAATGCCTATGGAAGCAGTAGTCAGGAAATCAAACAATGTATTGCATTGGGCAAATCTGCTGCAAAAGACCTCTTTAAAGTGTTAAAAACAAAGATGTCACTTTGAGGACTAAGGTGCACCTGTCTCAAGCCATGATATTTTCAATCGCCTATATGCATGCAAAAACTAGATAATGAATAAGGAAGGTGGAAGAAAAATTGATGCCTTTGAATTATGATGTTGGTGAAGAATATTAAATATACCATGGATTGCCAGAAGAATGAATCAATCTGTTTTGGAAAAAGTACAGCCAGAATGCTCCTTAGAAGTGAGGATGGTGAGACTTCGTCTGACGTGCTTTGGGCGTCTTATAAAGAGGGATCAGTCCCTAGAGAAAGACATCATACTTGGTAAAGTAGAGGGTCTGTGAAAAAGAGGAAGACCCTGGACAAGATAATTGACACAGGGGCTGCATCAGTGGGCTCAAACATAGCAACGATTGTCAGGATGGCACTGGATCAGGCTGTGTTTCATTCTGTTGTACATAGGGTTGCTGTGAATTGGAACCAACTTACTGCACCTGACAACAGCAACAGTAGATCTTAGGTTATGGATGCTTATGTAGAAACTACATCTAAACCAAGACAGTATCAGTAGGAATGTTTTTTTGCTGCTTCAGACAATAATTTTTAAAGTGATTAGAAGGAGGATGCATTATAGTTCCCCTTTTTTTCTCTTTACTTTGTTCCTCAATAGTTTTACCCCACGTTCAGATGATTTTGAAAGATTTCCATCCTCAAGAGTGAAGAGCCAACCAGGCATCCTCTCCTAATAACGATAGCGTGATTTCAGTACATAATCTAGGAATGATCTTAATAGAGAACTGGCTCTGATCTCTAATCCAGGAAGAAAGAAGATTTGTAGATCTATTACTCTAAAACCAAAGTTATCACCAATGCTAGGTGTTCTTCTTTTTTAACTGGTTTATAAGAAGTAATCTTATTCAGCAAGTTATCACATTTAGCTATCTAGAAGTATATTTCACAATATAACCCTATGTTGGAGTTTCTAAGAGGAAGGTGTTTTACTCTGGGTATAGATGCTTTACTGAAAAACAAAATAAAACAAAACAAAAAATTGTTGAGTTGAGACATATACCAACTTATAACTACTTAAATACTTTCCAGGTTAAAATTACACTGGCCCAGCTTTAGAAGCAGAGTTCCAGAGATTACATCACTCACTTCTCTGGCCAAGGACCACCCACAGTTACTTTTTTTAGACAATGTTGGATATGGGATTTGTTTGGCTTAAGTTTTTCTGTTTAGGCAACCGTCTTTGTTAGGTTCCTTAACTTTCTTAAGATGATATAAGTTATAATCCCACTTTGACTAATTATTAAAGCTAAAATATATACCAAAAAATAAAAATTTAGGGTAGATGCACTGTAGTATTTGTCAGAATAAAATCTTGAACCAACTGTTGTTCAATACCTTTCAAAAAGTCAACTGAAACACTTTAGAGAGAGGAATGCTTGGATGTTATGAAGTCCACTAAATCAGTGATTATCAAAAGAGAAATGCATACTCCCTTTATTAGTAAGAATAAGATTAGCTATGCCTGAGTGACAAAGAGCCTTAATTCTCAGTGGCTTACAATGACAAATATCTCATTCATGCAAGAAATACATGCCTTCATGGGTCATCCATGACTCTGTTCCACATTTTCTTCAGGATGGGTCCTGTGCTGACAGAATAGCCTCTATTTTGGGCATTTAAAACTTTGTCATATAGGTAAAAGAGATATGCAGAACCACAAACTGGCTCTTAAACTCATGTCTGCAGGTGCCAGTTATCACTTCTCTCTATATTTCATTGGTTAAAGCAAGTCATCTGGGCATTTCTGAATTTAACTCTGTGAGAATGTACGATCCTTCCCCAGAGAGGGACAACAGCAGGTGACAAAATCTCAATATTTGACAAAAGCAATACAATCTCCCACACTCCTTTTTGGGGATATCCCTTGAGGGGAAGAAGAAGCTTTTTTTTCAATACTCAAGCCATCCATTGGAATCTGATATGCCCCACAAGAGGAGCATGATCCCTCGCCAACATGTGGAGAATCATGGTGTTACTGAGCTACTGTTCTTGGTGGGGTATGTCGTTGCCATCTGTTGGTTTTGAGCAGGAGAAATAATGAATGTTATTATTCTATATACGTTAGTTTTTATCACTTGGTAAATCAGACTAAGTCAAACCATGCATTCAAGTTTCAAATTTTCTCTTGGACATGAGATATGTTACACGTACTCACATCCTAACAGTCACAGCAAATCACACATCTCAAGACCAGTCAACTGCTGTTGAGTTGATATGTAGACCCTCTTAATCATAGTAGACATTGATTTCCATTGTCTGTCTCTTTATATATTGTTTCTTCAATTTGAGAAGAAATTATTTTCCACCATTTCTAAATTGTCCTTGTCAGGGACAATCTCCCCAACCCACGCCCCTGAATTTTTCATATGCAAAAAGAAATGAATTTTAGGGCCAGAAAGATCTGATAGTACATTCTGGCTCCACCACTTTTTAGCTTATGACTCTTGATAAGTTAACTGGCCTCTTTGAGCTTAGATTTGTCATCTGGGGATTGGGTGAACTACTTATTGAATTGTTGTGAAGATAAAATGAGATTCTTTGTAGGATACCTAGTGTATGATTGTAGTACCAGTTTCTCTTGCACAGCTGAGAGAGTAAATGCGATCAGCTATTTTCGTGGGGAACACATTGGGGCACCAAGTTAGACCAGTATCACTAACTGTGATAAAAATCTTCCAAAAATTTGGAAGCATCACAGTTCCTTCTTTCTACTCCTAGAAATCAATTTAAAGAAATTTAAATCTCTTTTTAAATTCTTTCTGATATCCTGGAGGGGAAAGTAATCCAGTAGAAAACTATGAGTCTTTCTACAACTTTGAGGCAACGCAGCAGAGGCGAGTGGATGGAGAATCTTTTAGGTTGTGACCCCATGAAAAGAGATGGGAGTAGATAATCTCAAAGGTAGTTTTCAACTCCACGATTCCATGGAATATACATATATATATATAAAACAGAGTATTCATTACTTTTTTAATGAATATAATGCCAGATTAAGGCAAAGCAGAAATCACTGTTGCTGATTCATCCCTTGACGTAATGAGGGCTGTTTCAATGAATTCTTTGAATGCTAATTTAAACAGAGAGAGTATCAGTCACCCAGAATTGTCTCTCCGCCCTCTAATACTATTATTTATGCTTTAATTAAATGATGATTTAGTAATATTTTCACTATTTTGTGATTTTTAGCTGTATTTCTGAGGAAAGCATAGATCCTACTCTAATTTTGAGTTCCATCCCTCTATTTCAAAATGTCAAGCTCAATGGAGCTTTAAAGGAACTCCAATTTCATTTTCCCCACCACATTATAGAAACATAGCATATCTACCTCTTAGGCATGGAACAAGGATGTTTTCTACATGAGAAGTGATATCCTTGTGTCTATTACAGAATTGAATGTAATATCGTAGCAGTTGGTGTTTTTGGAAATACTGAAGTGTTTGCCCTAAAAAACTGCTTGCGTTCTTTTAGCTTAGTGACCTAGAGAGCAGATATGGTAGAAAGGCAAAGAATATAGGAAAGCAGACGTAATCCCACTGGCAGTTTTTTGCTTGGCTGAACCTTTTGGTGTAACAAGGATTTCTTGTCTGCTTGAAAAGCTATAAACATGAAAGCTCATCATTTTTCATATACATCTCCAGTAGGTAACCTTGAAAAATTCCATGGCTCCTTAGTGATTTACAGGAATAGCACAATTTATTTAGATAAGCTCAGAGAAAGGGACAGAGACAGAGAGAGAGAGAGAATGAGAAATCGGGGGCAGTGTGGGTCTATGTTTTTGAAAAGGTAAGGCCACTTGTTTCTTCAGATTTTGGTAGAGATTCATCTACTAGTTACTGAGATTGTCCCATGAGCCACCTCTTGAGATGGTAGAACAACCAGACAAAAGTGACCAGGAAAGGAAAGGGAAAAATATATGTCCTCCCACTACTACAAAGTGGAAGAATGGAACAGCTCATATAACCCAATTTGTAAGGGGAAGGGCCAGGTATCAGGGCCTCCTTTCCAAATCAAAGCTTAGAGCAGCAGCTGCTGAAACCCCTTATTCTGACCCTCAGCTTTTAACTAGAGCCTACTTTTTACTTTGCAAAAGGTCCAGTGAAAAGATTTGAGGAGGCTAAAAAGGAACTGGGCTTGATGTGATACCTTTACATATAAAAAAATCTCTGAAAGAAAAAAAAGTTTATAAAATTCTTAAAGTTTAGAAATTTTGATGTGTAGAATTCTACCTTAAACTTTTGATGTAAACTCTCTCTTGCCCTTTTTTCATTATAAATTCTTTCTCTTTCTCATACTTTCATCCTCTTCTTGCTAAAGAAGAGCTCTGGGTTCCTGACGGGCCCTCAAGGCCTCTTGGAATTTTAATTTCTCCCTGAAAAAGTCCAAAATGCAATCATTTTCTTCAAAAAGTTTTGTAGAGCGGGGCAGAGGGTAACTGGCACTTGTATTTCCCTGCTTTGCTTGGAAGAAATCCTCCAGATTTTATATGTTCTAGGAATGGAACGTGTCTGTGAGAATTATTCTTCCAGAAAGCGGAGCTCTATTTTCTCTCCCATGGAAAATATGTTATAGATGAAGTGCTGAGGTGGTGTGGCATAGAGGAAAACGGTACCCAGTAGCAGAATTCGGAAACATTACACCTTATAGGGTTCTGCGTGCATTGCACACCTGAGATGGTCTCGCCACAACATTTCTTGGGAGAGGAACAGCCTGTTGCAGACGACAGGCTTCAGTCACCTCCATATGAAAACAGGTGACCCAGACAAACAATAGACACATGGAAGACTATCCATGCTCTTCCCCTGCCACCCTGATTCTCAACTCCCCTTTTCCAGGAGACCTTCTTTTCCTCATGCTTTACATTATAACAGCTTCATCTCACATTTCTGTTGTGTGGTTGTGCTGTCTTGACAATGTGTGTCCATTCATACATTGCTAGTCATTTTTCTAGTCAGTTTGTTCCCTGTGTATGTGCTGTGGATAACCAATTATTTTGTGCCTTTTGCATTTTATGCAAAACCATGCATTTTATTGATTCTATCTCCCTCATAATGCCTAGGATAGTTCTCAGCACTGCAAAGTTGATGATTGAATGATAAGCAGAAACACTCAAACACAGGATTTGGTCACATGACCTCATGGTAAGTTCATTTGTTGTCTGGATTGTCTGAATGTGACAGATTCCATTTCAAGAGGAAGTACTAGCTTCTCTTTCAGGGTTAGAACCAAGATAAGGAAGCAAGAGAGTAAGGAGAATATGGGGAGAGGGGAAAGGGAGGAAAGCATGTGTTTCCAATCAGTCTTTTTCCATGTTTGTGCCATCTTATACCATGCCATTGGCACACACATCTCTAAAACCCTTCCTTCTTTATCTTTTTACTCCAGTATCCTAAGGTGCATAAAGGATTGGATTCTTTATTTTAATCCCAGTTCCATCACTTACTGTCTGGAGTTGTAAATGTTACAAGCTTTCTGTGTCTTGGTTTCCTCATTTAAAAATTTGGGATGAAGATAGCACCTACATAGAGTGGTATCTGCTGCAAGGGACCTCTTTAAAGTGTTGAAAAGCAAAGGCATCACCTTGAAGGCTAAGGTGTGCCTGACCCAAGTCATGGTATTTTCAATCGCATCATATGCATGTGAAAGCTGGACAATGAATAAGGAAGAACAAAGAAGAATTGATGCCTTTGAATTGTGGTGTTGGCGAGGAATATTGTGTATGCTGTGGACTGCCAAAAGAATGAACAGATCTGTCTTGGAAGGACAACCAGAATGCTCCTTAGAAGCAAGGATGGCTAGACTATGTCTCACATACTTTGGACATGTTGTCAGAAGGAATCAGTCCCTGGAGAAGGACATCAGGCTTGGTAAGGTGGAAGGTCAGTGGAAAAGAGGAAGACCCTCAAAGAGGTGGATTGACACAGTGACTGCAACAATGGGCTCAAGAAAAACAATGATTGTAAGGATGGCACAGGAACCGGCAGTGTTTCATTATGTTGTGTATAGGGTTGCTATGAGTTGGCACCTAACAACAACATAGTGGCATCTTGAGTAGTGATGAGATGATATATGGAAAATTCCTAGAACATTGCTTGACATGTAGTAGGTGCTCAATTGGCATCAATATCATTATCATGATTTTGTTAAAAAGCAGGAAATAAACATTCACTTAAAGCTCAATAAAAATTATTTAAAAAAAAGAAAAAAAATAGAATACCCACCTTTTTAATTAGTTCTTTCATCCATTTACATTTATTGTGATTATTGATGTAGTTTTACTTTTATGATCTTATTTTTTCCTTTTTGTTTCACTTTTTCTATACTCCTTTTTATTTATTGCATGATTTAAGATTATAGGTTTTTTTCTACATTTATTTTTCTTTCTTTAGTGTTTAAAAGTTATGTACTCTACTTATTTTTTTTTAATGGTTACCATTTTGAAATTTTGCCATGCATACTTAAGGAAATCTAAAGTTGATCAAAATCTTAACCACCCTTCCCTAATAATACAAGTGTATTCATTCTCTTATCAGTTATTCCTATTATGTTCTTTTACTATTCATTAAGTTTTTTATTTCAAAAATTAGACTTTTCATTCTAAAAGTTCTATTTTTTTTCTGTAACTTGGCCATTTTTTGGTTCCCCTACTCATTGCTCATTTTCATTATTCTGTCTTTTATTTCTTTAAAACTTTTTCTACAGAATTATGCTACAGTCTATACAGATAAATGCAATATTTGAGAACCTTGGGTTTTTTAAATTTATGGCTTGCTATTTCTGTCGATCATCTCTCATCCTGGTTTGTTATCATGCATATTTGATAGAACTCAATTTTTTGTGACCTCATTTGTGTTTGATATTATTCTACAAGAATCCTGAAGCCCTAAATAGGGAAATTTTCCTCAAGCGAAATTTGCTAAAGGCACTAACAACTTTTGGACTACTTTAACTTCCCTTAAGAGTCCAGATTTTAAGGCAAAAGTCTCTGGTTCAACAACCACATTTGGTTGCTAGGACAAGATCAAGTCTCCAAATAACAGGCCTGAATGTGTAATTGCCTTAGGGAATCTTTCCCTTTTCTTACTATTCACCACTCTATATCCAGATTCAGAACTCAAGCATTTTTGTTTGCTTATTTTTGCTATTGGAGCTTTAGAAAATGATTGGAGGTTTCCATTACCTTCTATAAGCCTGGTATTACATTAAAAAGTATTTCCTCTCACCCGTTCCAGAATCTAGTTGGCCTGTAGCCGGGACACCCTTAGAGTATATGGTCCAAAATAAGAAGTATCTCCCATTTTTTCAGAACAAGAATCCTATGACACACATTATTAAACTTTCCCTTGAAATATGGCTTGCAGCTTAATCCCTTTACACTCACTAATTTCAAAGAAGTTGTGTCTTCTGCCTTCTGCAATTTTCAGTAGAGCTTGAAAATTGAGAGAGTCAATCTCTTGAGACCAGAGACCATTTGTTTGAGAGACTTTGGCTTCTCTAGGGAAAAAATATTGGCCAGTCTTTCAGAGAATGTCTGGAAAAGCCAACCAAGAGCTTGCTAAACTAGTTGGATAATTCTCCTACTTACAAGCCTGTAATTTTAAAAACAGTTTAATCAAGGACAGCAGAAACTGAGGAAAGCTACTTCCAGGTATGCAGATGGTGTACCACCAAAGACAATCTAGGGAATTAATTATGAGAATGATAAGCATCCCCAGACAGAATCGAAGAGTGTGTTCTGACGGACACATGGCTATGAAAAACTAATGCGCAGGAAGTAGGGTTCATCTTTGGTACAAGCTAAAGCCTTTTGGAGATGGAGGCTAAGAAATTTCTAGTTAAGAACAAATAGAGATTAAACTTGTTAACTTTTCCCCTTTTAACTCTAACAAAGACCTGTAGCTATTTTATTTGAAGCATGAATTTGAGAGATACTTTCACTCTGTGCAATGATTATTATACAACCTGGGTTTGAAGAAAAAACAATGTGTAGAAAATAATGCAATTAGCCCAGATACAAGCAAATGGCCAATCTCCAGGTGTGTTGAAAATTAATATAAAAGATCATTTTACAGCAAGTCACATTCCATTAAAACAAAAGCATTAACAATAAAAATGTGTATAATGAGAAATATTAGAATGCTCCAGCTGATATAAGACTTATTTCAAGAAATAATTCATACTGTTAGGTTCTAATACAGAAAAGTCTTGGCCATCCCTTGTAATTTTTATTCCTCCATTTGCCAAATATTTATTGAGTGCTTATGTGTCTTTTTTTTTTTTTTAATGTGTCAGGCACTGTTACAGGAGTTGGGGATGTAGCTTTAAGCAGATCGAAGTTTTCTTTCATAGACTTTTCATTGTAATGTCAGAAGACAGATAATAGACAAATAAATATATACTATATCAGGTAGTAATAAGTGCTACAGAGAAAAATAAAGCAGGATAATGAGAATGAGAACTATTTAGGAGTATGTGTGAATGTGTGTGTGTGTATAGATATAGGTACGTCCATTTTTTAGATAAGCTTGACTGGTAAAGCCTCCCTGATAAGGTGACATTGAAGCAGAGACCTGAAGTAAGAAAGAGAACCTCACAGATATCTGAAATTGAAATATTCAAGGTTGAGGCAGTAAGAACTATGTAATCAAACCAAAACCAAACCCGTTGCCATCCAGTTGCTTCTGACTCATAGTGACTCTATAGGACAGAGTAGAACTGCCCCAGAGGGTTTATAAGAAGAGCTAGTGGATTTGAACTGCTGACCTTTTGGTTAACAGCCAAGCTCTTGACCACTGTGTCACCAGGGCTCCAAGAAGAGTATAGCATATCCAAATTAAAACCCACTGCTGTGGAGTTGATTCCAACTCATAGCAGCCCCACAGGACAGAGTAGAACTGCCCGTAGGGTTTCTAAGGCTGTAAATCTTTAGGAAAACAGACCCCACATCTTTCTCCTGTGGAATAGTTGATGGGTTTGAACCACTGATCTTTTTTTGGTTAGCAGCCCAGCGCTTTAACCACTATGCCACCAGAGCTCTTAGAAACCAAAGAACCAAGCCTGTTGCTGTCAAGTCGATTCTGACTCATAATGACCTCATAGGACAGAGTACAACTCCGCCATAGAGCTTCCAAGGAACAGCTGGTGGTTTTGAACTGGCTATGAGTCAGAATTGACAGCAACAGGCTTGGTTTGGTTAATACCTTCAAGAACAGTTCTAGTACAGGGGTGTAACTGTGCAAGTTCTGTTTTCCATCAGAGAGGTAATTATTGTTGTTAGTTGTGGTTGAATTGATTCTGACTCAGGGTGACCCTATGTGTTACAGAATAGAGTTGCTCCATAGGGTTTTCTTGGTTGTAATCCCAATGGAAACAGATCACCAGGCTTGTCTTCTGCCATACCACTGAGAGGGTTTTTGAATCACCAAGCTTTAGTTTAGCAGTCGAGCACAAACTGTTTGTGCTGCCAACTAGGAACCTCCAGAGAGGTAGTAGTGGACTGTTTATTCCATGTTTTTTTTTTTTTTTACTCATGTAATTTTCGTAGAAATTCTAAGATATAACAGTGTTATAGCAATGACTCTAGAGATTAAAAGTATAGGTTATATAGATTATGATCTTTACTTGAGTATTGATCACTTTGTACCTAGCATATAGCACTATGCTAAGAGTTTTAAGATTTAGTTCCTGTGCTTAAATAATTCACAATATAATTCTGGAGACAACTATTTTGGTCTCAGTGTTGAACAAGTACCACTTTTTTTTTTTTTCTTTATTGAACAACCATCCTTTTCTATTCAAAGATGATCCTGTTTGGAATGTGTGGTTTTTTTTTTTTTGGCTGACCAATGTCACCACCTTTTCAGCAACTGGTCTTGACAGGTAAGCAGTTTTATGCTTTGAGGATTTCCTTCTGTCTGTCGCTTTTATACTTCTCTTGGTATCTGTTGTAGAGAAACAAGTTTCGCCAAAGCCTTCTGCAACACAGAAATTTTTATTGTGACATCAGAAAGCAAAATAGGAAATTCGCTGCAAACACTCTGGATATAAACAGACCAAAATCCAAAGAAATACAATCTGTAAGTGTTTTTTATACTCTTTTGACAGATGCTGACTCATTCTGAGTGAATTACGTACAGACTATGATTGGTTAAAGTAAAGACAAAGAACTAAGATCATGATTGGGTGATCTTTTCTTGTTTTTCTTTCCTAACAATGTAGTCTCTTGGCTCAGGGGTCCTAAGACTGTCATATGATGGTTGTTTTTTATTTGTTATGTGGGGTATATATGATATTGGGTAGATATTTACCTCACTTTCTGGAGTAAATTTTTATTTAGTTTTGGTATGAACGTCCACTGTCCATTGAACTGGTTAGAGCTCTCCGTCCCACTCTTTCGATGTAGTTTTTTTTCTATTGTTTTAAGCATTTCAGATTGTGACAAACAAGTTTGTCTTTTGTAGTTATGGCTCGCTGTGGTTAGGTTAACCCTTTATCATGGCAGAAAAAACTTTTTGATGCTCTTCTGATTCTCTGTGGAGACTTGAAGATCTACTTCAATTTTGTCTAAATATTTTCTCCTATCACCCGGGGATTTGTATAGGAAATTCCCCTGTGGGTTCTATCATCTCAAACCTCCCTACCTCCTCCCCTACCCAACAATTATTAGAAGCTAGGTAGCAGGGACTTCTCTTCAGCAACTTGCTTCTCTTCTTTGAGATCCTCCTTCATCTTCAGACCTGATAAGCCTCTGAGAGTGTGTTAGCCTGAGTTATCATCCAGTCTTTTTTTCCAATCCTGTATTTATGTACTAAACTTTACACTCTAATTCCTTCAGTATTTGCATTTGACATCCCAAATCAAAGTTTTGGAACACAAGCCCCTTTCTTTCTCCAAAAGCGTAGCTGTTAAGATGAAAATTTTTTGGCTTTCTAAGCCATTATTTCTTCCAATCTCAAAGCCTACTTAGAGACTCGAAAGCCAAGAAATTACTTTTTGTTCTTTGTTTTTGGCTGCATAGTCCCTTTCCTGAGGTGATAAGCTTGGAATGCTTTGACCTCAAGGTTGAGTTTTAATTGGGAAAAAAGAACTTATCTGTTAGCGTATTTAAACCTTATCTTGTAATATAATAAATCAACTGAATAACTGAGTTATATATGTGGTACAATTAATGAGAACTGTTTTCATAAATGGCATATATAACACCTCCATTCAGCATACATATCTCTGCACTTCTAAAGTATAAAGTTGGAACTTAAAAAAAAATCATTCACACAGGCAGAAAATACTTATGGGATTTCGTCCATGTGTATGTTACTGCAAAAGAAAAATAAAGATGACTAAAAAAAAAAAACTGCTATTCTAATGTGAAAAACAAAGCATGTATACTAATGCCTGTGAGGCTCCTGAGCACTGAGATCATTCTAGCCTAGGAGACACAATCAGATTTGGCAATTAAGATGGCTTCTCTTTGATGTCCTCTCATTGCCAGTTACCTCTCTTGGAATTTATCTTATTTGACCTTTAATTTTTGTTTCTATTTTACCCCTTTGTTTTCAAATATTATTTAGTTGAGAGTGACATATAAATCTACATTTCCAGCCTGATCTCTGAGTTACAGACCTGAACATTCCTCCATAGAGACTTTTGCTTGGCTTTCTCACATGTGCCTCAAATACAAATGAATAAAATTGAACTACTTTTTTTTTTCCCTGTGTAATTTTTAATAATTTATTTTATTTGTTGTTGCTGTTAAACATATATACAGTAAAACATGTTGTTAAAAGTATACACAGTAAAACATGCATCAATTCAGCAGTTTCTACATGTACAATTCAGTGACATCGATTACGCTCCCCGAGTTGTCAAACTATTCTCACTCTTCTGCGTTGTTCTTGCCCCATTAACATAAAATCACTGCCCCCCAAGTTTCCAGTTACTGTTGTCAATTTGATCCCATGTAGATAGATTTCAGAAGAATATAATGCTCAAGGCAGACATTCTTTGCTAGTCAAGCCAAATTACTGTTTGGTTTTAAGACTTCAGGGAATATTTTCGGTTTAAGGTTTAAAGATTATCTCAGGGAAACAGTTTCCTGTATTCTATTACTTGCAGTAAATGACAGTACTGTCCACAAAGTCAACCCAACAGGACACCTTGTGTATTATCTTTTTTATCACCATTTCCCTCACCTCCCACACATATAATCAAGTTCCATCAATTTTACAGCCTTAATAGCCCTCATATTTTTATCTCATTCTACTCACAGCTGCTACCTTAGATCAAGTCTTTATTATCTTCTTTGGGTTAAGTAAGAGGATTCTTGCAAATATCTCTTAACTTCTTTCCCTCTAAATGTCACGTTCACATTACTTATGCAGTTTTCCTGGTTAAGATGCAGTCTTTTCTAAAATACATCAGTGTTTTCCTTGCCACATTCAGGATAAAATTAAAACATCTTTGGCTAATAAAAAAGGCCCTTCATTAAATATCACACTAATATGCTTAATCAACATTAATATGCTTAAAATTACTCATGGAGCTTGTTAATGGTGCAAATAGTAGAGACTCAGTTTCAGAGATCCTGGTTTGGTGGGTCTGGGCTTATGCACCAGAATTAGCCTCCTTAACGAGCTTCTTAACAGGTTATACTGATGTTGGAGTCTCCAGAGCCTCCTTTGAAAAGCATTGCCTTAGCATATTAGTTTCCTAGGGTGGCTGTAACAAAGCACCACAAATTGGATGACTTATAAGAACAGACTTATTTTCTCACAGTTCTGGAGTCTAGTAGTCTGAAATCATGGTGTTGGCTATGTTGATTCCCTCTGAGGCTTTGAGGGAAAATCTGTCCCATGTCTCTCTCCTAGTTTTTGGTGACAGCCAGCAATCCTTGTGTTCCTTGGTTTGTAGCTCCATTATCTTCCTCTGACATCACATGATCATCTTCCCTCTGTGTTTTTCTGTTTATATCTCTTCTCCTCTTTCATACGGGCACCACTCAAGGGATTAGGGCCCACCTTACTCCATTGTGACCTTATGGTGACTGATAACATCTTCAAAGATCTGATTTCCAAACAAGGTCACATTCACAGTACAGAGTGTTAGGATGTCAACATATCTTCTTGAGGGGACACAATTCTATCTATAACAGACAGTAAACTTCGTGGGATCAGAGTCTATCTTCTTTCCTGCTGTTCTCTCAGAGCCTAGCACAGGGTCTAATCCCCAGTAGGCTCTCAATTTTCATTTACTGAATGAATGAATGAATCTAGACCTGTGTCCCTTTCCAACCTCGTTTATGACTTGCTATCAGCTGCGAGAAGTACAACCAGAATGCTCCTTAGAAACAAGGATGGCGACATTATGTCTCACATACTATGAAAATGTCATCAGGAGGGACCAGTCCCTGGAGAAGGACATCATGCTTGGTAAAGTAAAGGATCAGTGAAAAAAGAGGAAAATCCTCAACAAGGTGGATTGACACAGTGGCTGCAACAATGGGCTCAAATATAACAATGATTGTGAGGATGGCACAAGACCGGGCTGTGTTTCATTCTGTTGTACATATAGGGTCCCTATGAGTCAGAAGCGACTCAATGGCACCTAAAAACAACAGTCAGCTGAAACGCCTCAGCAAAATAAAATATGCCAGTCTGTTTCCCTTCTCACACTTCTGCACATGACACATACTGATTAAACTACCACATACTGAAGATTTTAGCAAACCAGGAGCTGTATATAATTTTTCTAATGCATTTTTAGTACAACATAAAATTCAGGTTGCATGATAAAAGTTAAAGATTGATTTTATGATAAACTGTTAGAAAAGCAAAGTGAGCCATCAATGAGAGAAGAAACACCCATATATTAAAAGATATTTATGTATGTGTTTCTGTGACCCATTATTTGCTTTGATATTTAAGCAAAATTTTCTTGTTTAGCTTTTAAAAATAGAGACATATGTACTTTAATATGAAGGCATATTTTTTGGATAAAAATATATGGCTGTAGATCTGTGTGATGAGCTTTAGCAGAGACCCAAATCTAGAAATATAATAAAAGCATATGTCTCATAGCTCAGATACAAAAGCATATCTCTTTAACTCCTGGCTCCTTGGCATGTCATTGCAAGTCTCTCCATGATCTGGTCCCTGCTTTCCTGCATAGCAGGTAACTTGTTTGCCAACTGTTGTGGACTGAATTGTGTCCCCAAAGAATATGTGTCAACTTGGCTAGGCCACGATTCTCAGTGTTGTATGGTTGTCTTCCATTTTGTGATCTGATGTAATTTTCCTATATATTGTAAATCCTAACCTCTAGGATGTTAATGAGGCAGGATAAGAAGTAGTTATGTTAATGAGGCAGGACAAAATCCACAGGATTAGGTTGTATCTTGAGTCAATCTCTTTTGAGATATAAAAGAGAGATGCGAGCAGAGAGGAGACGGACCTCGTAACACCAAGAAAGCAGAACCAGGAGCAGAGCACATCTTTTGAACTTGGGGTCCCTACATGAGAAACTACTATACCCAAGGGAAGATTGATGACAAGGATCTTCTCCTAGAGCCAACAGAGAGAGAAAGCCTTCCCCTGGAGCTGGTGTCCTGAATTCAGACTTCTAGCCTCCTAAACTGTGAGACAATAAATTTCTGTTTGTTAAAGCCATCTACTTGTGGTGTTTCTGTTATAGCAGCACTAGATATAAGACACCAGCCAAAACCCAAACCAAACCCCTTGCTATCAAGTCAATTCCGACTCATAGTGATCTTAGAAGACAGGGTAGAACTGCCCCCATAATGTTTCCAAGGCTGTAAATCTTTCGAGAAGCAGGCTGTCACATCTTCCTCCCACAGAACAACTGGTAAGTTCAAACCTACAACCTTTCAGGTAGCAGCAAAGCACTTAGCCACTGTACCACTGGGGCTCACTCACTCGTTTGCCAGGATACCAAAATACATTTAGTTTTCATGTCACTTTAGGCTCCTTTTAGCTGTGGTAGTTTTTCAGACTTATCTTGTTTTTGATGACCTTCACAGTTTTGAGGAGTACTGTGGCAGATATTTTGTGCATTGCTCCATTTATTGGAATTTGCTATTTCTTTTATGATTAGACTGAAGTTATAGACTATTGGGAGGTAGACCACAGTGGTAAAGTGCCATTTTCATCACACCATGTCAAGGGTATATACTATCAACATGAGTTATAACTGTTGATGTTGACCTTGATCATTTGACTGAGGTAATGTTTGTCAAGTTTGTTCACTGTAAAGTTATTCTTCTTTTCCCCTTTTCTATACTGTACTCTTTGGAAGGAAGTTATTATGTACAACCCGCACCTAAGTGTGGGAGTTAGGTTGCTCCTTCTTGAAGGCAGAGTATCTACATTGATTATTTGGAATTCTTCAGTAAGAATATTTATCTCATTTTCTTCATTTTTCTATTCAATCATTTATTTATGTCAGTAGGGACTCATGGGTATTTATTTTATACCTTGGATTGTAATAAAATACCACTTCATTTATTTTGTTGCTCAAATTGTCCATCTTTGGTCATTAAAAAAAAAAAAATAGGAGCTTTTTTATTTGGCTGCCCTACTCCTTTGACATATTTCATCTGTGTGTGTGTGTGTGTGTGTGTTTTGTACTTCCTTTTTTCTGGCACTACAAGATGCACTAGGATCATCTTGAATATTTGTTGCCCCAGTCCTAGAACCAGCCATTTCACCAAGGATTCCTATTTCCTTTTATTGGTATTAGAAACCAAGATCTGAGTACTAGGTTTGCTCATTGCTACCGGGATGTTGTTTCTTTTAGACACTGTAAACTAACAGGGCAAAAATATGTGTTTATGTTGTTGTTGCTGTTATGTGCCGTCAAGTCAGTTCCAACTCATAGCAATCTTACAGGACACAGTAGAACATCCCCATAGGGTTTCCAAGGAGAAACTGGTGCATTTGAACTGCCGACCTTTTGGTTAGCAGCCCAACTCTTAACCATTGGGCCACCAGGGCTCCATACGTGTTTATAGTAATCCATATATATAATCCATAAATATTTCTATATGTAACTATATTAATATTTTTATGTAGCTTTATTAATATATTAATATTTATAAAATTAATATTTGTATTTATATGTAACTTTATTACTATATTAATATTATCTATATTAAGCTGAACATGGGTTCATATTGATGTCTCATTACCGTATCAATCATTCTAGCCTCCTACACTTGCTTGTCTATATGCTCATACTCTAACAGAAACCTACTCCCCGCATTTGCCATCCATTTACTTAATTTTTCCATTCCAGTATACATATGCAGTAATATTAGAATTATTAACCCATAACCCCATTGGAAAGAATTTTATCAATGAGAATACAGTGCTTATGTACAGTTCCTTTTGTCTTTAGTTTTACAGTCTCCCCTCATTTCCAAAGTTGCTAAGTCAGCATCTTTTCCCCCCACCCCCTTCATACAGGTTGTTTCATATCTTTGTAAGACAGTTTAAATCCTCCTGTCACAGCCTGCATTCCTTCCTGAGATTCCCTGACTTCGTAAGAGAGTAAAAAAATTAAAAAAATTGCATCCCTTAAGGTTTGTTCTTTGTCCTGTAAAGTTCTACAGGTTTTGACAAATGCACAATGTCTTGTCTAGACCATTACATATTATACAGGATAATTTTACCTCCTGGAAAATCCACTGTACTTCCTTTACCTATTCCTTTGGGAATCAGTCATTACGTTCACAGTCACTTTATTTTCTTCCTTTTTTGCTCTCAGCTTCCATCTACTTTTTTAAACCATGTATCTTTAAATCCTTTCTGGAAATTCTCCCTTTTCTGTATTCTATGCCCTAAATTGATATATAGGAAGCCCATTCTCCTGGTGATTGGCAGGACATGGAGGTCTTATAATAGTGCTTCACTGAGGTTTCAAATTGACTTAATAATGAAAACATACTTGAATAATATCTTTTATTTAGTACCTGTCATGGATTGAATTATGTCCCCCAGAAATATGTGTATTAACTTGGTTAGGCCATGATTCCCAGTGTTCTGTGGCTGTCCTCCATTTTGTGATTGTAATTTTATGTTAAAGAGGATTAGGGTGGGATTGTAACACCCTTACCAGGTCACATTCCTGATCCAATATGAAGGGAGTTTCCCTGCAGTGTGGCCTGCAGCATCTTTTCACTCTCAAGAGATGAAAGGGAAGTAAGCAGAGAGTTGGGAACATTTTACTACCAAGAAAGCAGTGCCGGGAGCAGAGCGTGTCCTTTGGACCTGAGGTTCCTGTGCTGAGATGCTCCCGGACCAAGAGAAGACTGATGACAAGGACCTTCCTCCAGAGCTAACAGAGAGAGAAAGCCTTCCACTGGAGCTGGCACGTGAATTCGGACTTCTAGCCTACTGGACTGTGACAGAATAAACTTCTCTTTGTTAAAGCCATCCACTTGTGGTATTTCTGTTATAGCAGCACTAGATGGCTAAGGCAGTACCTTACAGTACTTTACCGATTAAATCTGCACAGCTGACTGAATATTTTTTATAGATGGTTACAGATGGGTAAGACAGAAAACTTTTTCCAAGGTCACAGAAAACTGCCCAAATCTTAGCCATAGAAACAGTATTTCATTTCCTTATGCCATCTACTCAGACTAGGTTGCCTTTTACTACACAGAATGAGGAAAATATAAAATAATATTTCCTCACCTCCCTCCTCCCTGGGAAACGGGTATATTTGGGACACAAGAATCTTGGATAGATTCCAGCTAAATCTGAGAATCTCTTGAATGGCACAGCTTTAACCCAATCTGGCTTCTGGTATTTAGGAAAGCAGACATATAATCTCTGTCTCTGTGGGGGACCTAAGCACTCACATGCTTTTCTCAGTGCCTTTCTCACCAATGTCGTCTGCCTATTTTTGCCCAAAGCCATAGTAACTATTTTAGGTAGCTTCATACTGTGACCAGGCTTGTGCTATGTAAAAGAAATGAAGACATTCTAGGCTGAATTAACTGAAGATTTTTAAGGCAAGACAATTTGGAGGAGAATATCTAAGCAATTTGGGCAGAATTTAAAACTTCCTTTACAATATTGACTTTAGCACCCACTTGAGAGTATATTTTTTCTCAGCTTACAGTCTTATTTTCTTTCTTAATCAGTCTAATACTTAGTTATTTACGCAGTGCTAATTATCTAATTGAAGTGTAGTTCTGCAGATTTGAACTTTTCCTTTCAAAGACAAAGCATTAGTTTGAAGAGATTATGACGAGTACTTGCTCTGACACATTTTAAAGGTACTTTCTAATACACAGAAGTTATGAGATATATTCTGCATAATGGAAAATAAAACAAATTTTTAAAATAAAAATGAATAAGTCTTAAAACCCAGTGCCCTCGAATCGATTCCAACTCATAGCGACCCTATAGGACGTAGTAGTACAGCCCCATTGAGTTTCCAAGGAGCACCTGGCAGATTCGAACTGCCGACCCTTTAACTTATAAAATTGCTTTAGTAGAATTAGATTTCTCATAGAAATTTAAAAATCAGAAAACTCTTATATTCAGAAAAAATATAAACATTCCTTGAAAGCATTATCCTTACACAGATGCATATAGAACTGTTAACCTTACATACACAAAACATTCCTTAAAAAAAAAAAAGCAAAATAAACAAACTATTATGTGTAAAACTGCTTTCATCTGCTTCTCTAACCATCTAACCCCCAAATATTTTCCTGATTTCCTGACTTTGTCATTGGTACCAAGATTCTTCCAAAAACCAAGCTCAAGACATCAGTATCAACTTTGAGTTATACTCTATTTCTTCTGTCTTAGCAGATGCCACATTCAGCAGATTTTCCTTCATAGTGTCTTGAATCTCATTTTATCCTTACTGCAACCTCTCTAGAGGTGCTACGAAAGAACTTTTTCTCCCTGTCCCAGTATAGCCTACATAACACTGACAGATCAACCTATGTAAAGCATTATTCAGTCATAATCTCTGCATACTTTGTTGATGGTTTCCCTCATTCCTACTGAATTAAGTATATATTCTAACCGTACTGGTCAAGGTTTTTTTTACACCTCTATGCCCCTAGCTCCAGGAAAACAGAACTCTTTGGTGTTTCCTGATTTTGCCCCTCCCCACACTCTACAAAACTTTCTTATCTTTATCTATTCCAATGTTAAGTAGACTGTATTTGGGCGCTGGTGGCACAGTGGTTAAGCATTTGACTGTTAACCAAAAGATCAGCAGTTTGAATCCACCAGCCACTCCTTGGAAACCCTGTGGGGCAGTTCTACTCTGTCCTATAGGGCTGCTATGAGTTGGAATTGACTTGACGGCAATGGGTTTTTTTGTTTTTGTTTTTTTTAGTCTAACGATATACTCTAAAATAGGACAGGGAGTCATACCATGAATAAATACATTCAAAACGCATAACCTGTGTCCTTCTTGGAGAGTTACAATGCATATTTACACATTCACAATGCATAGTCACACCAAAAAACCCTGCAATGTCCTGAAATAAAGAAATTTGGTGAGCTTCGTCCAGCCTTGCCAAGCTCATTAGATCAGAGAGTACTTTTCAGTGCCAACAATTCCTTAATATGGCATGTACTTTTATACTTTCATAAGCACCAAGCAAAATTCTAAATCTTCAAAGCTTATCTCAAATGTCCTTCCAAAAATCTCTTCTTGAATCCTCCCTATCTAGCATAAACTCTCTTTGCTTAAACTTTTGTACCATGTTTTGGTACCTTCCTCATATGCATACCTTAAGGTGCACCTGAAGCACGCCATGGTCTTTTCAGTAGCCCCATATGCATGTGAAGGCTGGGCAATGAAAAAGGAAGACAGAAAAATAATTGATGCGTTAGAATTGCGGTGTTGGCAAAGAATATCGAATATATCGTGGACTGCCAGATGAATGAACAAATCAGCCCTCAGAAGAAATACAAAGAGGATACTCCTTAGAAGTGAGGGTGGCAAGATTTTGGCTCGCTTCTTTTGGACATTTCATCAGGAATGACCAATCACTAAAAAGGACCTTCACAGGAATCCCAGTTCTGGGATACTATCAAAATTCTTTCATGGTGATTTTCTCACCTACTTCACTTGATTCTAACAAAGTTATCTTTACTTAATCAACAGGTGTTACTGCTGGTCTGAGGGACTTCAGCAGTTGACAGTAAGTGAAAACAATGATGCATAAAGAATTAAGAACTTACCCAAGTTGCCTAGTTAGAAAATGGCAGAGCTAGGACTAATAGCCAAACATCTGGAATCTTCATCCAGACTTTCCTGTCTCTTTATTGTGTATTATGCCTCTTCTCTGAGTATTATAAATGTCAGTTATATGCAGTATGAAATTAATTTGTCCATAGCTTTGCCTTCATATGTGTATGTTTCTTATTTATTTAATCATCCAAAGAAAGAAATTTCCTATGTCCACACTGTATACCAGAAACTGGCGATGTATCAGTGACAAAACAAAGTTTCTGTTTTCAAAGATGTCACATTCTAGTTGGGGTGGAGTAGGGAGAGAGAATGAACAAATAAAAAGTGAAGGAGGGATTGGAATTTTGTACGGAATTGCTAGAGAAGGCCCATCTGAGAGCGTGACAAGAGATAATATCGCAAGCAAGCAAGCGAGAGAACTATTTGGATATCTGAGAGAAAACCCTTTTATGTGCTCCTTGAACAAAGCCTAAATTTAAAGGATCATCAGATTCAAATTTAAAGAACACTACAGTGATGGAGCAATCATTTTGTTGAATAAAATCTTTCTGGATTGAATCAGTGCTCTAAATGGCTTAAGGCTATGCCAGTAGTATTTGCTATTTTATATTCCGATGTTATTTTGATTATAAACAACCCCCTGCTTCCTTGCTTACTCTTGTGTATCTAAGCCATCTTTAATTCCTGATCAGTGGTGGGCAACCTTCTCTTCTAATTAATTTTCTTTGAAGATTCTTATATGAAATCTTTCGCAACATGAAGTACTTAAAATATACTTTCCTTCTTAAAAGCTTGAGGAATCATAGAATTTATTCCCAAAGCCAGCAGGGTCAATTGGAGGGGAAAAAAAAACAAGCAGGATAGTCCATATATTATGAAATACACATTCTCTTCACTTATCGACTACTTGTTATCTGACATTTCACATTTACGACAATAGTAAAAAAAAATCTACTATCTGACATTTTGCGCATTAAAGACCTATGTCTGGCAGTAATGAGTGCTGAGGTGTTAGGCGAGAGTAAAGCTGGCTGTAATGGTTAAGGTTATGAGTCAATTTTGCTGAGCTGTGATTCTCAGTGGTTTAGCAGTTAAGTAATGATGTAATTTGGTAGTTATTTAATGATGTCGTCATCCTCTGTTTTGTGATCTGATGTGATCATCTTCCATTTTCACATAATGCCAATTTTGCATAATGACCCTTTGCAACCTAACCGTGTCAATAGGTGAGGAGAGGGTGTAACTTGTTTTAGATTATTGACTGCAGGGAAATATTAGTCATTATGGAAAGACTAAGAAGTTCGTGTAGTAAACTCTTTAAACTCTGTGTAATTCAAACCATCAAATATTTTCTTTAAGAGTAACTTCCCTCAATGTTTCTGAAGGATTTTAATGAAAAGCTCTTTGTCTGAAAATTTTCTTTATAGAGTATTCACGTATAATAAATACTGATGCCAAAATAGTAACCTTCACTGTTTAGTACCATTAGAAATGCTCCTTCTTAGAAATCTGGCATTTGATCTATTTAGCTCAACCTGACTTTGTTATTTATCTTAAAGCCTTCACACATTAACCTCACAGAATCTGTGTGTGACAATATTCACAGTGTATTGCCAACCTCAGAAGCTTACCTAAGTATCAGTTCCAGAGTTTTAATTGAGACTTTATTGTGTAGGCACATTAATTGATTAATTGCCCATGTTGCTGAACTTAATCTCCATACCCCAGACCCTGAGGTCAGGCTGATATTCCTTGGCCTGGGGGCCCCACTGTGGGTTGCTGCATTAACATAAACTACCAAGTATGGCCCGGAGTGTTATTCATGTGATGAATAGCAAGACACTCAGTCAGGAGGGAAATTTCAAGGGTTTAGAGGTTATCTTCTAAAAGTCAAAGATAAAGACCAGACTTCTTTTAGGGTGGGGCCAAATTCCTTACAACGTAGTCAAACTCCCTATTTCCTCAGGGATTTTCATGTGTTGTCCCGTCTCTCTGGCATAAGTCTCTCTACTTTTCCTCTTATCATCTTTAGTCAGTTAAGTTATCACCATTTTTAAGATATCAGGTCATATGCTTTCTTTTTAGGGAAGCCTTCCCTAAACTCATGTATTAGATCATTTATTGTGTTATGCTCTCACAACAATCTACTTTGTCTTTCAGAGACTTAATACATTTTTATTCATAGATCTCTCACACTTTGTGGGCGGTGTGTGTGTGTCTAATGTCTTACTTTTCTGATAGATTATAAACTCTGAGGAAAGAGATCTTGTTAGTCTGTTTAATGCTGAAATAATAAGAATTTTGCTTTGATAATGTTTTTTATTTCTCTTATTATCATAATAAACTTTAATTATTAGTAGATTTTACATTGGTCTAAACAACATAAAAGGAGTCCTGGTAGTATACAGTGGTTGAAGTACTTGCTGCTAATCAAAAGGCAGGTGGTTTGAAATCACCAGTTGCTCCACGGGAGAAAGATGTGACTGACTGCTTCCGTAAAATTTACAGTCTAAGAAACCCTATGGGGCAGTTCTACTCTGTCCTATAGGGTCACTAAGAGTCAGAATTGACTCAATGGCAATGTTTTTTTTTTTTTTTTTTAATCAACGTAATGTTTTAAACCTAGTAAAATTCACATCTTTGGATTAGAAAATAATAAAGCAAGCTATAGTGAGAAAGTTAGACAATGTCAGAAAATGAGGTTTGAAAACCCGCAAGGTTTTTGAGAGAATATTGTCCAACTTGCTTGCTTTGAACACATCATCAGGAGAGATTAATTACTAGAGGAGGATGTTATGTTTGGTGAAGTAGAGGGCCAAGAAAGGTCGGGGAGACTGTTGGTGAAATGGACTGGCGCAATAACTGCAATGATAAGCTTAAACGTGATGGCGATTGTGAGGATGATGCAAGACTGGACAGTGTTCCCTTGTGTTGTACATAAGGTCTCCATGAGTAGGAGTCAACTTGACAGTAGCTTACAACAACGATATCATATGAGAAATAGCCTTTAGCTGGTACTTCATCTATTCAAGGACAATAAGGCTGAGGGGTAATTTTTAAATTGTCTTTATACTAATTTTGATGAAAAGAACTTAAACATTTGATTGTGTAGTCCTCATATAAATTTTACTCAGTTTAGAAATGGTCTTATGACAGCAATTAATTTATTCCCCGTTCACCAGACCTATTGATCTTTTCTTGCTGTGTCTATGCCAGGCTAATTCCAGGTATGATTCTAGGGAAGTGTTCTTACTCAGGAAATCTAAACTTTTCTCTCCAGAGAGTTGTTCTTATGTCTGGACTGAAGTACCAAGAAAATCTGGGTAGCCTATTGTCTCTACGTCATGTCAGGGTTTCCAGTGTGAGGAAAAAACTCTAAGAAAAGAGTTAAGTGACATATGACCAAATTCAATGTGAGGAACTTATTTGGATCCTGATTCAAACTAATCCTAAAAATCACATATAAGACAATCAAAAAATTTGAATGAAAACTGAATATTTAATGACATTGTATTAGTTATCTATGCCATGTAAAAAATTACTCCAAAACATAGGGCTTAAAACAATAAATAATTATTACCTTACAGTTTCTGTAAATCAGGAATTTGAGCATGACTTATCTGGCATCTTTTACCTCAAAGTCCCTCACAGGCTGAAAACACAGAGGCTTTACTCAGAAAAGGTCTTACAAGCTCATTTATGTGGATATTTGTAGGTCTTAACATTCGTGTGGCTGCTGGCCAGAGTCACAATTCCTTGCCACATTGGTCTCTCCATAGGGTTATTCACAATATGGCAGCTTGTTTCTCCCAGAGTGAAGGCTCCAAAAAAGGGAGAATGAGAGAGAGAGAAGAAAGGAAAGGGAGAGAGATAGAGATAGAGACAGAGGGACACAGAGAGAGAAAGAGACAGAGAGATTGATTCACAAGACAAAGCCACGGTTTCTTTGTAACCTAATCTAAGAGTGATATTTAATGACTTTTTGTCAGAATCTATTCACTAGAAATGAGATTAGTTACTAGGTTTAGCCCACACTCAAAGGGAGAGGATAGCAATCAGAGTTTGGGTCCCAGGAAGTAGATATTATTGGGGCCTGTCTTAGAAAGCTTCCTACCACAGATATTGAATAATTATTTTCAATTTTTTCTTTAGGTATGAAAATGATAATGTGATTATGTTAAAAAAAAAAGACATGATTTTTTTATTGATACATACTGAGTTATTTATGGATGAAATGATGTTAAGTCTAGAATTTGCTTCAAAAAAATCCCAAAGGGGTTGGGAAATTCAACCGGGGGTAGAGATGAAAAAAGTGGGGCCAGGATATGTTGATCATTGGAGCTAGAGGAATAGGACATGGGGATTCATTGTATTATGCCCTCTACTTTTGGGCTTATTTGAAATTTTCCTTAAGAATTTTTTTTTAAAACCAAAGCGATTTTCATTTCTATTTACAATATTCCTGAGTTTATAATACAACAGGTCTTATCTGGGTCAAAGAAAAACAGCAGTTTATTTAATGTGGCCCCTAAACCTCAACAGTATTCAAATAAACACAACTTGCTTTTATAATTGATCTCCATATGAAATTGCTTTATATCTCTTCAATGAATGCTAAGTCCAGAAATTTCTGATATTCCAACTGATTTACGTTGGAGTCTAATCTTTGTTAATAAAATTTCTACAGCTAACTGTCATAGCAACTTGAGATGACTACCCTGTATTATAAGCCCCCTGAGGCTTGAATACTCAGGGTGATGTCATCTAAGAAGAAAATTCACCAAATGGTGGTATAATTATTCCCCAGACCCACTCCAATTTAATTATAAAACTCTGGTCTATTAAATTTAAATGCTTGTACTAAAATGTGTCTGCTTCCTTTAGTCTAAAGAAGTTTGGAGATAACATTTAAAGAATTGTCCTTTTAAAAGCATTTATATAGTTGGGGTGGAAATAGACCCATATATTTTTATTCTTTGATTCACTTTATTCAGTAGATAGTGAAGATATGGTGCTCGTTAATACTCCTTTTTTTTCTACAAGAGTATATAAAGTGACTTATAACACAGAGCAACTAATACCTGAAACATTAGGTTAATGAATGAAAATAAGCATAAAACATACAAGTATGAATCTTACTAACTGCTGTCAAGATATATTAAAGTTTAGGTCAAGTAAATTTGCCAAATGGGGATAGATATAGCAAATGACACAGGGTTTTGAAGGAAGATAAAAAAGGACTGTGATTTCTACTCTCAAGGGAAGGTTTCTTTGAGGTAGGAATTGAGAGAGTGAGATTCAGAAATACAAAGAGAGCAAAGAGAAGGAACTAAGTGTCCTTTCCTCTTTTCCTCATAGTCATTCCATTCTGGGGCTTGTGTATAGAAGGGTTTTTTTTTTTTTAAGGTGTTGAATGTGCCTTTTTAACAGAAAATAAGAAACTTAAGCATACAAGACTGTATTTTTTTTTTACTTAAGACCTCCATAAATTAGATAAACCTCTCTGAGTAACTCTCTTGCATGAAATTTTTATTGTAACTAGATGGAAGCACTCACTTCATACTTGTTCCATCCCTTTGAACAAATCTTGTTTTTCAAGGAATATCTGTCATATTTTGTACACGTTTTTGGAAATTGCCTGCCTTTACAATATTTCTCAAGTTCTCTGTGAAGATTTCCCTCATTTCTCTATTAATGGTCACATTTCTTCTGTTACTTTCCATTGAATTCCGTATTTATGTCAAACATTTATTTGGCAATATATTCAATATTGTTGGGTGTGTCCTTTTTCTATGAGTATTTTTATTACCTCCTTGGATCACACATAAGCTCCTTGAAAAAAAAAAAATTTTTTTTTAAAGCCTAGACTAAATCTCTTATTTTTGTGTCCCTGAGAGACCTTGCGAATAATTGATTCTCAGTACAGAAGTGTTGAAATAAAATGATTTGCAAAGTCACGAACTTTGAGATTTACTGACTGAGTTTTATTCTACCGCTCAGTGTGTGCATGTGTAGCCTGCTCAGTGATGTGTACTGAACTGTTTTGTACCAGCTCTGTTCAGCTTCTTGGGGAAGATGTGTAGCTGTTAGCTCATTTCATTTAGGGCTCTTTCCTGAGAAATCTCACAGGCTTTCAGGAGCAACATACAACTGAAATATTTTTAGCCCTTTCTTCTCTCAGTATATAGTAGGTACTTATTGTGTCTCAATCTAATGGCTGTGATGCTTTTTCTGGAGATGCTGTCTGAATTAACAACCTGAGATGTTTGAGTAAAAATGGTGCAATCTAGTGGGGCAGAGGTGATACCGGAGGCGTGTTATCAAATTGACCTTTGGGTGTTCTTTTAGAATATTGCATAACAGATTCAATTAAGGTAATTTAGTAATAAGTTGGGAGCCCTGGTGGCACAGTGGTTAAGAGCTTGGCTGCTAAGATCAGCAGTTCAAATCCACCAGATACTCCTTGGAAACCCGATGGGGCAGTTTTCCTCTGTCCTATAAGGTCGCTATAATTCAGAGTCAACTTGATGGCAACAAGTTTGGTTTTTGGTTAGTAATAAGTTGAGTCCATATGAATTGTTAATTCTTTTTTAAAAGATCAGTATTTGGAGAATATACGTTGATACAAAGTCCCTGAATGGAACAAGCAGTTTGTGATTGGCTGCTAACCTAAAAGGTTGACAGTTCGAACCCACCTAGCAGTGCCGTGGAAGATAGATCTGGCAATCTGCTTCTGTAAAGATTACAGCCAAGAAAATTCTATGGAGCAGCTCTACTTTGTAATACATGGGTTGCCATGAATCAGAGTCATCTCTATGACAATGGGTTTGATTTGGTTTTTATGTTGATATAGCATTTCTATATCAACTCTAAAATACGTTTGATGTAAATTATGGTCACTTTTCCTATAGGAAGACATTAAAGCATGCTCAATGGACTTTTGGGTCAATAAGGAACTTATCAAGCAGCTATTGACACTCCTCCTTTGAATAGAAAATAAAATCAAAACAAAATAAACATAAAAGACAAACAAAAATAAAACCAACAATAATTTAGAAATTATAATTTCATTCATTCAAAATGAAAACAATACAGATTATTAAGATTAAATATAAAAAAAATTAAAAAATTACCATATCCTAGGAGGAATTTCCACTAACAAAGCTCAAGTGGACCACTGAGAATTCCATTACATAGGAAGAGGGTGACTTTCTAAATACTCCTGAGATAAACCATTACTTCTAAGATACTGGATTTTTACCAACTAGAAGTAAAACCATCTCCTTACTTCAACCAAGTAGGTTTCTGTGGAATGTAGAGCCGTTTAATCACTGTCAGTTTGTTCATTTGTACCTTTCCTTGTAATGCAATATGGCCACAGGGAAGAGGCCCGACATAGCTCAATTCTATACAAAAAATCTGTTGTAGAAAGAGCTGAAAACAGGAAGTATCAAGGCATACATTTTGGAAGTTGTAGTTTTTTATGCACTTAAGCTGGCAAAAAATATATTACTACTCTTGCAGCAATATCAGATACCATGTATTGAACACTTACTATGTGCCAGCACTCTGGGAAATATTTTACATATGCAATTTGATTTAATTCTCATAATAATGCTGCAAGAAATATTTTATCTTTCTTACAAATGATGGGAATGAGCAACAAAGATTAAGTTATGTGCTCATGATTGTGTAGCTTACAATCCATATGAGCAGTAGAACCCACTTCTGCCTGATTCCAATGTCTATTTCCAATTACTTTTAGGGTAGTTCAAATACTTAAGGAATAAATTCACCTTTGTACCATCAGATAATCATGTACTAGGACCAGGAGGCAAGTGACTATTAAAAATACTGAAAATTTATCCAGGGACTCTGCAAATTAACTGTCTTCAAATGGTTTGGACATGGCTGGTAACCGAAAGGTTGGCAGTTCGAAACCACCCAGGGGCTCTGTGAATGAAAAGATCTGACAATCTGCTTCTGTAAAGATTACAACCAAGAAAACCCTATGGAGCAATTCTACTCTGTAACACATGTGGTCATCATGAGTCAGAGTCTACTGGACGGCACAAGACAACAGTAGAGTATTCTAATAAGAATTAGGTCTGTGACGAGGGACACCTAGAAAAATCTACTCTTTTGTTTATGGGCAAAAACCAAAGTCTGAATAGGGAGTTGTTTTTTCAATAATGGGTAAGTAGGAAATGAAGATAAATAAATGAATATAAATGCTATGAAAATATTTTTAAACATTAAAGGAAAACACTGAGCTTAAGCTCTTTGGAAAAACAAGAAGAAGCTTTATTCTTTCCACTTCGTCTATGGTTGGGAGAGGCTTAGTGAATGGCCAAGAAGCTCCCCTAAGTTTGGTAGAATGTCAGGTAGACACATCTAAGCCTGAGGGCTAAAACAACCCTAATGAGAAGATCCAAACTGAGGATGAGCCTCTCACATGAGTAATCATCCAACGATGCCTTGAGGCTTCCAATGTGTGAAGGCTTGTCAGGTGGTCACCCATCTTCTTGAAGACTTCCACGTCCTTCTATATCCTGGAAGTAACTTTTCAGGAATTCACAAAGAAGAGTTATGTTGGTACAGCAAGGCTTGATTCAGATTCTTCTCCAAGGCCATGGAGGCCTCTATGGCATCCAGGTTATCCCACTCATCCTGGGATAACATATGAACCTCTTGGGGAAGGGTACAGTTGTCATGAATATTTTGCAGCTTCAGGAAACACTCTGACTTCTCATTTGCTTTTGTTGTGTGCTGACCAGTGGATTGAACTCATTGGGGGGCTATGGGAGACTTTTTTTTTTTTATCAGATCGCAAGTATCAGTGCCCACCAGCCATGAGGTTGAAATGGAAGTTTAGGGAGAGGAAGATAGAGGGGGCCCTCAGGCATCCAGACAACTGAGGATTTCACTCCCAGGTGAATCTAACAGCTTAGTCAACTTTCTCATCTGGATTTTGAATCGGAGTCCTCCACGAGGCAAGGATACGCGGGCCTGAATAAAACTCCTAACAGTTTCAAACAGGTTGTGGGCTAACCAGGGTTCTTATATACTTATGGATGCAAGTTGTATCGTAAATCAGGGCTCAAAAAAAAAAAAAGTCAAACATTTACATGTAATGATAGCTATTATCTAATTATTGATAACTTTCTAAAGTTGGAAGAAACCTCAAAGTTTGTTCAAAATTTAAATGTTACACTTATTCAGTGGAATATTGAGATTTTGTTGAAAATGTTCATGTTTTCAAAGACTATTTAATAGCCTGCAAAATGCTCTTAGTAACTAAAAAACAAATTTCTAAACAAATTCAATTGTATATTAAGATTTACATGTACTTATAAATATACATGCAGAGGAAGATAATAGGATGAATAAATTAAAATTTTATTTGTGAAATTTGTTATGGGTGATTTTCCGCACTATCTTGTACATAAATTATTTCAGAATTTCTTGAGGAGTATGCATAACTTGTGAAATCAGAAACAAAACAATGTGAAATAAACCAAGAAACATACTTTATTTAAGAAAAATAAAAACCTTGCTGGACAACATCACGTATTTTTAACAGTTCTTGCAAACAGCCTTCTTCTCCTACAATGTAGAATATTATGTAGAAAGAAAACTAGTATGAAACCATAAAAACCAGGCTCCTGATTGAAAATCTCCAGGTTTCGTTGCCTGACCTTTGCATTTACATAATACTTTGCATTCCACATTATGGCTATAGATTCTCTTAACTGCCCTGTGAGGTTGACAGGTTAAGTATTATTGTCTCCAGTTCCTACAAATGAGATGATTGAGGCTCAGAGAGGTTAAGTGACTCGCCCAAGGTAACACAGTTAGAAAGTAATAAAACAAAGATAAAACCTACATCTTCTCTTCTGGTCACATGATTTTTTATTCCATTGTTCCAAACTATTGTGGGGGAAAATTAGAAAAGAGAAGACAGTGATCATGTCCTCCTGAAAGCTATTCGAGTGAGTTTCTATTAGAGCCAGATAGCTTTGAAGCCATTGATTGCCCCTGTGAGATGATGAGATTGAGCCACAAAGAACTTGGCCATTGTTACCATATGATTTTCTATTAAGAAGAAAATCAAAAGTATTCCAGTGTCATGGTCGTAACCTGAAGGGTACAGACAAGCTACCAGCTGCATACAAATCAGGGAAGATGAATCATTTATCTGTGTGAACAGACTGCAGTCTTTCAGGAGAAAGGGTTTTTCATACTTGTGGTCTAGCTATTTTATTTTTCATGCTTTGATTGTTGTCATTTATGAATTAGATTTAATTTGTTTTTGACTCTTGGGACAATGTATTCCAGAATCTTCAGTGAGAAATCACTACACATGATACAAAATGTAAAAGTGTATTGTGAGAACTGGACAACTTTGAGAAGTTCTTTAGGAAGACTGCTGTGGAATGTATAAAAACTCTAGACTTAAAGATCTGGGATCAGTATGATCAAGCTGATGGACCAACTCTCTCATCTTTAGCAAGTCACGACTCCTCAGCTTCATTATTCATAAAACGGGGCTACTAATCTCTACCTTACAGAGTAGTGAGGATTAAAATGGCATAGTACGTATCAACGGGTCTAGCTCTGTAACAAGTTACAGATTTGCCAAATGCATTTTTGTTTGTTTTGTTTCAACTTAATGATATACAAACAGTTTACTAGGATAACATTAGCTAGATAAAATTTTAAGAGTTCCTCTAAGCACCTTACAGTGACAAAGGGTAACTTCAGTGTCAGTGGTGCCATGTAGTATGCCACGTGATACACTCTTAAAAACTGGCCACTAAGGAGGACATGAAGAAGCCACATGAAGGATGCTGTACGCATGCCTGCTAATGGTAACTGATTGGATACTACAGTTAATTTCAATCCAAAGGGTAAGAAGTAATCTTTATCAAGTATACTATATAGAAAATGCAAAGGACATATCCACCTCATTCTACCTTTATATCTTAATCATAAAGCAAGTTGTACCTGTCAGAAAACAAAATGGCTTGATTGTTGATTTTATTGACAATAATAGCTTTATCTAGTACAAATAACAAGAAATAATATGTGAACTGTATACTTGAAATCAAGTAAGGTCTGGATTGATTTTACTAAGCACTTTTTTCTTGTTTACCTCTTGGCACAGCTTTTTAAAATCTGAGTTATTTTTAGTATGATTTTCTTATAAAATAGGTTTTATTCTCCAAGATTTTACCTCACAGTCAATTGGATATAAATTCTGGCCCCAAATACATGGACCACAGTTTCACCTCTTTAAATTCCTCACCAAATTCGGTCACTATTTTCCCAGCTGTGGATTTTTATCTTGTTAGTGATGTCTCCCAGGAACTCTGCCTTTTATTTTTAAGTGATGCACTTGACATAATTTAGCTTTAGTAGCTCCCTGGGTGTCGTGAATGAAATGATTTGATGGCCATGATGTCATGCTCGGCAATCATTTGTAAATTTCTACCTAGGCCATTTAGAAACTCTTCACCAAAAGTTGAAATGATAAGTGATTGTTGGTTTCTCATATGCATCAATTGCTCATATGGAAGTTCATGTTGAAGTTGAAGAAAATTAAAACAAGTCCATGAGAGCCAAAGTACAACCTTGAGTGCACCCCACTTGAATTTAGAGTCCATCTCAAGAATAGATTTGGAGCATTGAACACTAATGACCGAAGACCAGATAAGTTGTGGGATGACATCAAGGACATCCTACATGAAGAAAGCAAAGGTCATTAAAAAGGCAGGAAAGAAAGAAAAGACCAAAATAGATGTCCGAAGAGACTATGAAACATGCCCTCGAATGTAGAGTAACTAAAGTGAATGGAAGAAATGATGAAGAAAGAGAGACGAACAGAAGATTTCAAAGGGTGGGTTGCGAAGAAAAAGTAAAGTATTATAAAATGTGCAAAGACCTGGAGTTAGAAGACCAAAGGGAAGAACATGATCAGCATTCCTCAAACTGAAAAAACTGAAAAAAAAAAAAAAAATCAAGCCTTAAGTTGTAATATTAAAAGGTACTATGGGCAAAATATTTAATGATGCAGGAATTTTGATAATTACTTCCATCTTCTTTTGATACATCTTCTTTTCATACCAGAGTTGCTGTATGAAAAAAATTGATCAACATTCAATCATTTCAGGAGGTAGCATGTGATCAAGCACCAATGGTACTGAAGGAAGAAGTCCAAGCTGTTCTCAAGGCGTTGGAAAATAACAAACCAAAAATACCAAGCCCATTGTCTTTGAGACGATTCCGACTCATAGTCACCCTGTAGGTCAGAGTAGAATTGCACCATCGGGTTTCTAAGAAGCGACTGGTGGATTCAAACTGCTGACCTTTTAGTTACCAGCAGAATGCTTAACCACTACATCACCAGGGCTACAGGAATTGATGGAATACCAATTGAGATGTTTCAACAAATGGATGCAGTGCTGGAAGCACTCACTTGACTATGCCAAGAAATATGGAAGGCAGCTTCCTAGCCAACTGACTGGAAGAGATCTATATTTGTGCCTATTCCAAGGAAAGAAAGGTGATCTAATGGAATGCAGAAATTATCAAACAATATCATTAATATTGCACACAAGTAAAATTTTGCTGAAGATATTTCAAAAATGGTTGCAGCAATACATTGACAGGGATTTGCCAGAAATTCATGCTGGATTCAGAAGAGGACTTGGAACAAGGGATATCATTGCCACTATCAGATGGATCTTGGCTGAAAGCAGAGAATATTGGAAATATGTTTACCTGTGTTTTATTGACTATGCAAAGGCATTTGACAGTGTGAACCATAAGAAATTATGGATAACATTGCAAGGAATAGGAATTCCAGAACACTTAATTGTGCTCATGTATAGCCTGTACATAGACCAAGAGACAGTTTCATAAAACAAAGGGATACTGCTTGGTTTAATATCAGGAAAGGTGTGTGTTATATCCTTTCACCATACTTATTCAATCTGTACGTGGAACAAATATTCTGAAAAGCTGGACTACATGAAGAAGAACACAGCATTAGGATTGGAGGTAGACGCATTAACAATTTATGATAGGTGAATGACATGACCTTGCTTGCTGAAAGCAAAGAGGACTTGAAGCAAAAAGATCTTGAAGATCAAAGACTACAGCCTTCAGTATGGATTACACCTCAACATAAAGAAAACAAAATCCTCACAACTGCACCAGTAAGTTACATCATGATAAAAAAAGAAAATATTGAAGTTGTCAAGGATTTCATTTTACTTGGATCCACAGTCAATGCCTATGAAAGCAGCAGTCAAGAAATCAAATGACATGTTGCATTGGGCAAATCTGCTGTTAATGACCTCTTTAAAGTGTTAAAAAAAAAAAAAAATAGATGTTATTTGAGCACTAAGGTGCACCTGACCCAGGCCATGATATTTTCAGTCGCCTTACATGCATGTGATAGGTGGACAATGACTAAGGAAGACCAAAGAAGAATTGATGCCTTTGAATTATGGTGCTAGCAAAGAATATTGAATATACCATGGACTGCCAGAAGAAGGAACGAATTTGTCTTGGAAGACATACAGCCGGAATGCAATGAGCACTATGTTGGAGCCTGGTTGCACAGTGGCTAAGAGCTTCAGCTGCTAACCAAAAGGTTGGCAGTTAGAATCCACCAGCCGCTCCTTGGAAACCCTATGGGGTAGTTCAACTCTGTTCTATAAGGTCGCTATGAGTCAGAATGGACTCGACAGCAATGGAACATTATGTCTAGTGGCTACTTGGATTGTGTGTCTCTTTTTATGAGCATATGGCCTGGCTCTGTGCTCTAGGTTCACATACTCACTACTCATTCATTCAAAAGATATCTATTGAGTCATTCTATATATTAGGCACAGTTCCGGACACTAAGGACATATAAAACAGAAATCTGTGGCTTCACAGAGCATATATTCTAGTGAGGGTGACAGAAAATAAACAAGCAAAATACGTAGCATATTAGGAAGTGTCCATGTTAATGTTTTCAAATCCAGTGAATATGGCCACAGATGCATGACACTTGCCTCAAGAAATAATTTAATTGATGGGGAAATATTTAAAAATCCAAGTTAAAAAAAAAAAAGTTAAAATTCTACCATGTCATCTTGGGGAATATCTAGGTCAATTGGCATAACACAGTTTATAAATAAAACGTTCTACATAGTACTTTGGTGAGTAGCATCTGGGGTCTTAAAAGTTTGTGAATGGCCACCTAAGATACCCTGTCTGGAGCAAGTGAAAATGAAGAAAACCAAAGACACAAGGGAAAGGTTAGTCCAAAGGACTAATAGACCACAACCATCATTGCTTCCACCAGACTGAGTCTAGCAGTGCTAGACTGTGGCTGGCTACCACCACTGACTGCTCTGACAGGAATGACAATAGAGCATCCCAGACAGAGCTGGAGAAATATGTATAACAAAATTCTAACTCACAAAAAAAGACCAGACTTGCTGGCCTGACAGAGACTGGAGAAAACCCTAGAGTATGGCCTGCAGACACCCTTTTAACTCAGTAATGAAGTCACTCCTGAGGTTCACCCTTTAACCAAAGATTAAAAAAAAAGATCAGATAGGCCCATAAAACAAAATGAGACTAAAGGGGCACACCAGCCCAGGGGCAAGTACTAGAAGGCAGGAAGAGACAGGAAAGCTGGTAATCGGGAACCCAAGGTTGAGAATGCAGAGTGTTGACATGTTGTGGGGTTGGTAACCAATGTCACAAAATGATTTGTGTTCTAATTGCTTAATGAGAAGCTAGTTTGTTCTGTAAACCTTTATCTAAAGTATAATAATAATGAAAAAAAACTTAGATAATTATATTATACTTTGACTCACTAATTTCACTTTTAGAAATACATCATAAGGATATAAACATTCATGTAATGCCAAAGTGCTTCTTCAGTATTAATACATTGGTATTAAATGTCCTAGAAATGCCCCCAACTCCTTCCCCAAGACCACCTGTGCAATGTCTACTTTTCCTTAGAGATACAGTTGCACAGCTCACATTTTAGTTCCTTCAAAGACATTTTCCTGACCCCTCACATCTCAGCCTGTCTTGGGTCCTCCTCTTAGAACATCCCTTAGTAAGAAGTGAGGGCAGGTATGGTCTTATTTATCTTTGGAACCCTAATAACTGGCACAATCCTTGGAAGAAAGTATATCTTGAATGAAAATCCTCAGATTAGGACAGCTGTATGTCAGATTAGTTTACATATAAATTATTCTTCCACTGAAAATTCATCATTGCTATATTATTTATTTGTTTTTAAAAACAAATACCTGAAATGATTCTTGAAAAAAAAATTCTACCATTGTCAATATGTAGAACCTATTAGGAAATAAATGGCATGATTTAGGACTTGTCACCATGCAATATACTGAGTATTTGTGTGGATAACTCTGGTTTTGGTCACTACCTTATTGTCCGTAGTATAACCAAGCAGGTTCTTTTCCTATGGCTTCTAAAGGACCCTGAATTTCTACAGAGTTGTTCCAAAAATATTTGACCAGTGGTAGCCTCATTAGAAGAAGCATGTGACATGATCTTCAAAGCTGACCATTTCCAGAGCAACTTGAATTTGGATGCCTGTTTAAAATTACAAAATCAACATAACTGCTGATGAGTTTATTGTCATTGAATGAACTTCTTCAAATGTTAGTTTCGTGATAGCAGCTAATCCAGTAGATTTTGATCCTGGGCAGTGTTGGGATTGGATTTATAATCACCAATATAAATATCGTCAATATTTCAAAGACTCTGGAAGGTCAGGATTAAGTGAGGCTAAGGAAGCCTAAACTGAACCATGAAAATACCTTCTTTATAACAAGGTCCCCATAACAGGACCTTGCCTGGACTTTCTTGGAATGTCTAGGAAAACATATGAATAAATTATACCATTAAACAACAACAACAAAAAAAACCCACTGCCTTTGAGTCGATTCAGACTCATAACGACCCTCTAGGACAGAGTAGAACTGCCTGATAAGAGTTTCCAAGGAGCGCTTGGCAGATTTGAACTGCCGGCCTCTTGGTTAGCAGCCGCAGCACTTAACCACTGCGCCACCAGGGTTTCCATTGTACCATTAGGTCTCAATAAAAAGCCTCATTTGCTTAAATTTGGACATTATTCAGATGAGTAGAAGAGGATGTGGATTTATTAAGCTCTCTGCTTTAGCATTGTCTCCCACTGAATGTCACAATCAGGTCAACAATTCAGGAACAAACACTGGCAGGAAAACTGTGTCCCATAAGTCATTTGGGTTGTTTGTGTGTATGGGGGGGGCGGTGAGTACTTAAAAAAAATCTGGGTTTTGGTAAGGAGGAGGAAGGGTTAACAGATTATAGGTAAACAACAGAACCAGCTGCATGCTGCATATGAGAATTAAAGCCATAACAAATTTTGTTTGCATAGACTACTAATAGTTGCTTTGAAATACAATAAATTGTCCTGTAGGGTCAGCATAACAATCTAGTTGGCACAATTTGAACATGGTTTTATTCATGATGTGTTTGCTAGAGTTGTGAATAGGGCTTTGCTATTGTTGGGTAAACACCAGTAGTTGAGTTTTTTCTTCAAAGCATTAGATACTCTAACAAAGGCACCCATGCAAGGATGTGTGCAGCAAAATAATATAGCAGCTGCACTATTTAGGAAACATGAGAGGAAAAATAATAACCTAACTCAGAAGCAGCCTGAAGCTTTTTCTTATTATACTACTTTATTTGTCCTTTATCATTTAGAATTTTTTTTTTTTTTTTTAATTTGGAGCTTGGAAAAGTCCTTGAGGAACACATGAATCCATGTATTATGCTGACACCAATGACTTAAAAGCATCTCATATACTTTAGTTATATCTGCCAATATCATTTTCCTTCTATTGCTGTTCATTCTGCAGCAATGAAATATTTGGTTCAGTCACGGTAGATGTTTCTAATTTAAAAGACATGGTGCACAAAGCCAAGTTTTGATGATTTGCTGCTTGGACTTGAGTATTTTCTTCTGTTCTTCCTCCCTCTCCCAGTGTTTCTGGGCGCTAAATTGGGATTCTGACTGGGTCTGTGTTACGAAGAACAGTCTTTAACTACCTGTCCTTATTATGTCTTTCCTATCTGAGGTTGTAATGAGTAGTTTAAGGTTATAATGGTGTCACTCCTGAGTATTATAGTATTGGGGCTAAAACGAAGGTTTGGGAAATGTTAAATTCCTGGGCCACAAAGAACCAGCATTAATGAAGAAATCTCTACTTGCAAAATACACTAAATTTGACCTGCATAGACTGTAGTCTTTTTTCTCAAAATGTTGCTCTGAATGCTGATCCTTTCACATTTTTTAAGACTTGGAATGAGCTGTCTCCTCACTGCCAGAGAAGGCCAGGTGAGTCGCCACATGCAGAACAGAGTGTGATACTACAGCTGACTGCCACACCTGCTGTGATTTCCTCTGGACATGGTGCCTTCCTGGTTCCACAAACTGGCCTCCTGTGTCACAAAAATTATGTCTTCCCCCTCGGACCAACTACATATTTGTCACCTCTATAGCCGTTACAAGCTGTATTTATGTAGGGTACACGGTTTTACTTCTTGCTTTGTAATGTGTCTTACACATACAGAGCTGTAAAACAAGGTTCCAGTGTAGTCCTTGGTAATTTCTATTTTCCATCTGTTGAAGCCATTTGAGGCAGCTGATAGTCTCTTTCCAGCTCAGACACACAGCCCAGAAAAATAATAGTTTATAACATTCCCATGGTACTATTTATAGTCATTTTTTTTCCCTTGGTACTTAATTTTTTCCTTCCCTGGGTGACAGTTTTTCTCTCTAGCATAGAACTGCAGATTTCATACCATGCGCTGTGCTCTGCTGCTGTAACATGTGTGTACAATAAATTTCCTTGTAAACTGTGGACTTCAAGGCTAGGACTCTGTCAAGCTTGTGTTTTCAGAGCTCTTGAAAAATTTTCCACTTAGCAACCCCTTTGAATTACTCAGAAAGCTTTCATGGGGCACTTCAGTCAAAAGGATGACTCCAAGCAAAGAAAGAACAATTGAGAGGCTGATTTTTGGAATTAATACAAACTTCAAAGGTGAGTTAATGGCTTTAACAATTTGCATTGAAAGAGTATAAGAAGGACAAATATTTTGCCTCCATTTGTGTAGTTTATATAAAGGGATATAATTGCATATCATATATTCAGATAGTGTCTATCCTCTAAATTTCAAAGTTATCGTTTCCATTGTTAATTACTCCATTTGGAGCTGAAGGTTATCGGAATAGACTATGAGACTAGTGATGACAGGATGACATCCAGGTGGGTGAGTATGTGTGTATATGTATATACCCAAATCCTGCATTACATAATTATGCTTCCTTGTCTGACAAAAAGATTGAGATGAGGGCAGTGTTCTCAAAAAGACTATGTCTTTGTCTGTGTTTCATAACTGCCTGGATTACCTTCTACAAATGATTTTGGTCCCCCATAAATAAACTTATGTATTCTCTTCCCAACTAAGAACTGTAAGTACCAGAAGATCAATAAGAAGTGTGATAAGGGAAAGAGAACTGAGGAAAGATGATCTCCTCCCAATGCTGTTGAATCGATTCCAACTCATAGCAACTTTATAGGACAGAGTAGAATTGCCCCATAGGGTTTGCTAGGCTGCAATCTTTATGGAAGCAGACTGCCACATCTTTCTCCTATGGAACGGCTGGTGGGTTTGAACTCCTGACCTTTCGATTAGCAGCCAAGAGGGCCTCTAATGCCCAAAGTCATTGAATAAGAGAGCAGAGTTAGATTTAGTGAAACAAGAAGTGACTAGCAAGTCTAACTCCAGACTCTATTGATGATATTTATGTTGGTGATTATAATCTAACTCCAGACTCTACTGTCTTCTTCTTAAGAGAGTGGGATCCCTTGTAGCTTCTAATTATGGGCTCTGTCCTGCCCTAGTTCCTGTTCAAATCCTGCCTGAGGCAGGCAATTCTTCATCTCGGGAGAAAAAGAAGCTAAAACTAACTTATTACTGGGCTTGTCCGAGCTGACCCAGCTGTTCATTGGTGACGTCCAGCCTCAAATGCATACCATGCTTAGCTCTGTGGCATGCGTTGTTCTGGTGCCTCACAGTGAGGACACACATTAACAAATGCTCACCCTTAGTATACCTCCAGAATAGAGAGCGAGAGTAACAGTGCCAGTGAATAGAGCATTTGCTGTATTTACACACTCAGCTAAGCTGATCAGGGTGACTGTGGCTCCACAAAGGGCACTGAGACGTGGCATTACACTTGAGATTCATGCTATGTCTAAGACTTAGGACATGGTCCAATGTTGTCCCTGGGACTTCTAAACTGTATCATGTTTTTTCTCTTGTCCTCATTCCGATAAAGAGCTTCCTACAGTGCAAGTTTCCAATTCATATCCTCCTGGTTACTTACTGTGGTTAGATCTCTGCCTTTATCCCAGTCGTGAGTTATATTCTGGAAACATACTCATGATAATTATATAGCTAATATTTGTTTAAAAAAACCTTTTGGGTGACAGGGATCATTCTAGATAATTTATATATACTACTTCATTTAATTGTCCCAATAGATTTGTTAGTTTCCCACAAGAAACTTTTCCAAGGGTCTCAGAGCTAGTAAATGGAAGAATATGGGATTAAATTCAGGACTATGTCTATGAATTTTTTATTTTAACCATAATCTCTAGTGTCCCTAGTATGTTTTGATATTAACCAGTTCTCTTCTGTGGGACTGAAGTCTTGCTGTTAAGCCTCTTTTATCCTTGAACAAGATGTTCTAAGACAGAATTTTAGACGAGATAGTGCATGCTCCAATTCCCTAATTCTGACTCCCAAAGTTTTCATCTTAATATTCTGTTTCCATTTCAACTAGTTCAGGCATTCATTGGGGTTATTGCAGGTTCAATTCCAGACCACTGCAATAAAGCGAGTCACATGAATTTTGGTTTCCTAGTGCATTTATGTTTACACTATACTGTAGCCTATTAAGTGTGCAATAGCATTAGGTCTGAAAAAATATATATATATATTGCTTAATTAAAAATACTTTATTGCTAACCATCATATGAGTCTTCAGCCAGTCATAATCTTTTTGCTGGTGGATGGTCTTGCCTCGATGCTGATGGCTGCTGACTAATCAGGGCGGTGGTTGCTGAAGGTTGGGGTGGCTGTAACAATTTCTTAAAATAAGACAACAATGTATTTTGCCACATCAATTAACTCTTCCTTTTGAGAAAGATTTCTCTGCAGCACGCAATGATGTTTGATAGCATTTTATCCACAGTACAACTTCTTTGTTGTCGTTTCAACAATGTTCATAGAATCTTCACCAGGATTAGATTCCATCTCAAAAAACTACTTTCTATGCTCATTCAAAAGAAGCAACTCCTCATCTGTTAAAGTTTTATGATGAGATTGCAGCAATTCAGTCACATCTTCAGGCCCCACTTGTAACTCTAGTTCTCTCGCTGTTTCCACTACATCTGCAGTTACTTCCTCCACTGAAATCTTGAATCCCTCAAAGTCATCCATGAGGGTTGGAATCTAACTTCATCCAAATTCCTGTTAATGTTGAATTTTGACTTCCTTCCATAAATCACAAATGTCCTTAATGCGTCTAGAATGGTGAATCCTTTCCGGAAATTTTTCAACTTACTTTGCCCAGATCCATCAGAGGAATCACTATCTATGGCAGTTATAGCCTTACAAAATGTATTTCTTAAATAATAAAATTTGAAAGTCAAAATTACTCCTTGATCCATGGGCTGCACAATGGATGTTGTGTCATTAGGCATGAAAACAGTATTAACCTTCTTTTATATCTCCATCAGAGCTCTTAGGTAACCGGGTACATTGTCAATGAGCAGTAATATTTTGAAAGGGATCTTTTTTCTGTTTGTTTCTTTTCTGAGCAGTGGGCCTCAAATATTCAGTAAACCAAGTTGTAAAGAGATGTGCTGTCATCCAGGCTTGGTTGTTCCATTTACAAAGCACAGGCAGAGTAATTTTAGCATAATTCTGAAGGGCCCTAGGACTTTTGGGATAGTAAATGAGCACTGGCTTCAACTTAAAGTCATTAGGTGCATTAGCCCCTAACAAGAGAGCCAGCCTGTCCTTTGAAGCTTTGAAGCCAGGCATTGATTTCTCCTGTCTAGCCGTGAAAGTCCTAGATGGCATTTTCTTCCAGTATAAGGCTGTTTCATCAGCAGTGAAAACCTGTTGTTTAGTGTAGCCACCGTTATCAACGCTCTTGGCTAGATCTTCTGAGTAACTTGCTGCAGCTTCTCCAAGAGCACTTGATGCTTCACCTTGCATTTTTATGTCATGGGGATGGCTTCTTTCCTTAAACCTCATGAACCAACCTCTGCTAGCTTCAAACCTTTCTTCTGCTGCTTCCTCACTTCTCTCAGGCTTCACAGAATTGAAAAGATTTAGGGCCTGGCTCTGGATTAGGCTTTGACTTAGGGAAATGTTGTGGCTGGTTTGATCTTCTATCCAGACCAATCAAAATTTCTCCACATTAGCAATAATACTATTTCACCCTCTTATCACTTGTGTGTTCACTGGAGAAGCACTTTTAATTTCCTTCAAAGTCTTTTCCTTTGCATTGGCAACTTGGCTAATTGTTTGGTCCAAGAGGCCTAGCCTTCGGCCTGTCTTGACTTTAGACATGCCTTCCTCACTAAGCTGAATAATTTCTAGCTTTCGATTTAAAGTGAGAGACGTGCGACTCTTCCTTTCATGTGAACACTTAGAGGCCATCGTAGGGTTATTAAATAGCCTAATTTCAATATTGTCCTGTCTCAGGGAACAGGGAGGCATGAGAAGAGGGAGAGAGATATGGGAACAACTGATCGGTGGACCAGTCAGAACACACACAACATTTATCAATTGAGTTCACTGTCTTATATGGGTGTAGCTCGTGTCACCCCAAAACTATTAGAGTAGTAACATCAAAGATCATTTATCACTGATCGCCATAACAGACATATAATAATGAAAAACCTTGAAATATTGCAAGAATTACCAAAACGTGACACAGAGACATGAAGTGAGCACATGCTGTTGAAAAAATGGTGCCGATAGACTTGCTGGGTACAGGGTTGCCACAAACCTTCAATTTGTAAAAAGTGCAATGTCTGCAAAGCACAATAAAGGGCAGTGCAATAAAATGAGGTACACTCGTGTAGATATTTTCTTTACCTGTAATATTCTCCATTTTTTAAATTGGAAAAACATTTAAACTTAAGAATGAATGTCTGACTACGCCCTTATACACATCTTTCTTATTTAGGGGATACATGTTCCTTTGGTGGGGGTGCTCAATGCCACTTCCCTTGCTGACTTGTCACACTGAGAGTAGATTGCCATGATACTCTTAAAATATCTCACCTTCCCTTACATCCCTCTTTTGGAGGAGAGAGCAGAATTTCCCAAGGGATATTACACAGACTACTAGTACATTGAGAGATGCCCTGAAAAACAAAAAAAGTGAGGTCACATATGTAGTACTTCTGGTGTACTATTTCTCCACCTTTTTTAGAGCTTCCTAAATCCACCAGCCACTCCTTGGAAACCCTTTGAGATAGTTCTTCTCTGTCCTATAAGTCTGCTGTAAGTGAGAATTGACTGTAAAGTAACAGAAATTTGTTGGTAATGCACTTTAACGCTGGGTGGCGCAAACGGTTAAGCCCTGGACTACTAACCGAAAGTTCGACAGTTTGAACCCACCCAGAGGTGCCTTGGAAGACAGTCCTGGTGCTCTGCTTCTGAAAGGTCACAGCCTTGGTCTCTGTACACATGGGGTCACAGAAGTCGGAATCAAGTCTATGGCAACTAATAACAACAGTGCATTTTAATGTATTAAAGGCTCTGAGAAGTTCTGATGTAAAGAACATTCTTTACTGTTTGATATACTTATTTATCCATCTTTTTTAACATAATAAATATTAGCATCCTGTGGAATTGCGGTTGCATATAGCATATTTTGATAAATGCTATTCTAGAGGTTTGATATTGTTTGGAGTGATCTGGGTAGCTTAACTAGACTCTAGATTCTTCTAACTGGCTAGGACAAGTGTAGGAATAAGGGTAGTGGGCAGACATACTGAGAAACATCAAACAACTCACTGAGGAAAATATGCCAAATATGAAACTGCCCATTATCATTTCAACAATTTAGAAACACTGTGTGTACCTTACTTCAGCCAAACAGAATGATATCTGGAAAATGAATCTTCACTGCAGGTTAAATTACTTCAGGAAAACCACGGTATGATGCCTTTTCCAGAACCAATCACTAGACATACGTGGAAACCTGCACGGTTGCAAGTAGAGTGCACCTACCAGTCAATAGTCTCCGTCTACTGAAGGGAGAAACAGTCCTGTCTGACCTTGGTCTTCCAAATTGATTGTTATGGTGATTTTCAGTCCATTGGGGTGTCACTTAGTTCAATGAAGCAACACTGCTCTAAGTCATATCCAAATAATTAGAAGGATAATAGACAGAAATGAATTTTCATTTACAGAGAGAAATTTGATGAGATATTGGGAAAATAAAGTCCATAACTACTAAGCAATTTGTTTGTGCTCCTCCTCTTATTAATCTACAGTTTTCCTTTGAATTTTGTGATGATTTAAAAAATGGTATTGATCATTTTTCCTAGGATTAGCCTGTTTATTCAACAGTCAACATTTAGTACATTTTTATTGAACATATGCTACTTACTTTGCAAAGAGATACAAATGTAATAAAGACACAATCCCTGCCCTGTTCTCACAGAACACACAGTTTACTAGGAAGACAAACCCATGTTCCAATAATTCCTGTGATAGCGTGATACGCGTATGCAAGGTTTGGCATAGTACAAAGGAAGGATAAATAACTCTGCCTGGCACTTGTGAATTTTAAAAACTGAGCTTTAAAGGATAAGTAGGAATAAAGCAGGTAAACAAAGGAGAAAGAGACATTTTATATAGGGAGAACCACATGTACTAAAGCCTTGGTGTATGCAACAGCATGGTGTTATGTTAAGGGATCAGCAAATACTGTCGTATTGTTAAAGCCTCAGAAATGCTGGGAGTAGTGGAGGCAGGTAAAGCTGAAGGCTGATATGAGGCCTTTGCCTGTTAAGCAAAGCAGTTTTCACGTTATTGTGTAGGTGCTGGGGGAGCTTCTGATGGGTTTCAAACCTTAAAGATTTGTCTTTTAGAAAGAACACTCTGACAGCAGAATGGGCTAGATTGGAGAGTGAGACAGCTATCCTGGACTCTAGAATACTCTTTAACAATTTGTCATTTCTGATCTTGGGAGTACTCATTTAGCCTCACCAGAAATTATAATTTAAACCATTACTTTCTGGTTTATCTACGCCTTCCGAGTACAAATTTGTATTGTTTTTATTTTCACTGACTATAGCATTTCAAAGTGATGATTTTTCTGCTACTTCAATCAAACTCCCAAGTCTGTAATATCACATCGCCTTTTTTCTTTCTGTTATGGTACATCTACTTGTCCTTCTAATAAATTGATTTGTTAGCATAATTCAGATGGCTATTTGACACATAAGTGATAAACAAATAAGAGGTGACAAAATATCTTACATAGGATTTAAGGTCCTTATCCCAAATATCCTCAGTTTCACTTTCAGAATCTTGTTAAACTTGGATGCTAGACCATGCATGAAGGATAATACGCCTTGCTGTTTGTAAAATGAGTGCTGTTTCCGTGGTAATCACCTTAGATTGGCTCAGAACAGCCTACCCACTTCTGTGGCTGCATGGAGAGAACACTGTTGCTTAGTATGACAATGTCAATGGAATATGCTATTCTATTAATCTCCAGCTATGGGATACAGAATTTCCTACATAATGTGGTGATCAGCCATTTCTGTTATGATTTTATGGAAAAGGCCAACTGGCTAATGCTTTAATTATTGAGGGGATATTTTCAGAGTTACAACACGGAATTCACTTACGGGGATGTCTTTGTGTATTTCAAGGACAGGTGGACTACCTTGGAGGGCATTGAGATGTTTGCCTGTGATTTTTAGAGATAACCATTTTTTTTCAAGATTTACATTTTTTATCATAAAAATCTTTATTGAGGAAATGTAGAAAACATAGAAAAGTATAACAAAGACTATCCATAATCCCAACATTCAGAGAAAAATTCTTTTTTTTTTTTTTTTACAGCAAAGAAAAATTCTTTTTCAAAAGCATGGCTGGATCGTATAGATCTTTCTGTTATTTGGTTCTTGCTTGGCTTTAAAAACTGGGTAAAATATGAAGATGTGGAAGTGTGAGGGGGGTCAGAGAAAAATTCTTGTGAAATGTTAATTTTTTTCTCTCCATGTCCGTACTGCCTCATTTTAATGTCAATATTCATCCCTTTACCTATGATCACATATGATGTAAGAAGAACAATACAACTGACTTTTATTGAGTCTGCAGTGTATCTAAAGTGTTATTCTAAAATCTCTCCTGGCACTGTCTCATAGATTCCTCATAAAACCCTATTTGTTAAGTATTATTATTACTTACATTTTATACATGGGAGACTCAGAAATTGAAAAGTTAAGTGACTTTGCCACAGTCACAAACTTGGAAGCGGCAGAGTCACATTCAAACCCAAGCTTCAAAGTCCAAGTCATTCAGAAGCATGTTATACTTCCACGTATACACATTTATTTGTACTTTTTTTTTTTTTTTTTATGTGGCAGTAGACCATTTAGAATGTACGTTTAATTCAGGTTGTACTTCTACTTTATACAGTTTGGTTTTTTTGTTTGTTTGTTTAATTCCACATTCCTAATGGTGAACAGTTGCATGCCCCTAGAAAATCTGCATAATGACTTAGTGGCATGCAAATCTGCTTGACTTGCACAGGAGGAACAAAATTATATTACCTAACCGAGTATTTTTTTTTTTTTTTATAATAACTTTTATTAAGCTTCAAGTGAACGTTTACAAATCCAATCAGTCTGTCACATATAAGTTTACATACATCTCACTCCCTAGTCCCACTTACTCTCCCCGTCTTGAGTCAGCCCTTTCAGTCTCTCCTTTCTTGACAATTTTGCCGGCTTCCCTCTCTCTCTATCCTCCCATCCCCCCTCCAGACAAGAGTTGCCAACACAATCTCAAGTGTACACCTGATATAATTAGCTCACTCTTCATCAGCGTCTCTCTCCCACCCGCTGACCAGTCCCTTTCATGTCTGATGAGTTGTCTTCAGGGATGCCTAACCGAGTATTTTTAATTGTGAAATTTGTTTGAAATAAATTTTCATTATCATACAACATTTTCATTATTATATAAACCTGAGGGAAGTTTTACAGTTTTTTAAAGGGCATTTAATTAAAAATCTTAGGTTGTGACTGCAGTTACATAATAGGTAGAACATAAACTATAAGCTCTAGATATTAGTATGAGCATCAATTTTTATTTTTTGGTGTAGCTTTTTAGTTTTGCCTTTGATTTGATGTTATTGTGGAATAATCTGAATTTTGAAAAATGTAAACTCCCACATACCCACATTATGCTTATCAGACAGAAAATTTCTACCCCAGATGGTTCCTTTGTGCCACTTCAAGGTAATCCCTTGCGGAACCCATAGAGACAATCACTGTCCTGATGTCTATTCTTGTGGATTAGTTTTGTCTGCTCTAACATGGAATCGTACGTAGCTACTGTTTTGCGTATGGGACAGCATGATGTTATGTTAAGGAATTAGCAAGTACCAGAGCCGGAGTTGGCAACTATGGGCCATAGTCCAAATCTAGCCACTTGCTGGTTTTTGTAATTAGTGTTTTATCGGAACACAGCCACACTCAATTGTCTGTGTATTGTCTATGAGTGCTTTTGCACTTCAATGACAGAGTTATTTGTGACAGAGATTGTATAGCCTGCAAAGTCTAAAATAGTTACTACCTATTTTGGTAGAATAAATCTTTTACAGAAAAGGTGGCAAATCCCTGAAATATATATGGTATTGTTTATGACTCAGGAGTACTGAGAAGAGAAGGGGTATGTAAACCTGAAGCTTGACTATGAAAGTCCTTGTTTGTTGTGTAAAAGGGTTTTCAATGTATCCTGTAGGTGACAGGGAGCTTCTGATGGATTTTAAGCTTAAAGATTTGGCTAATTTCTCTCCGCATGATGTTTTTGAGATCAATTCATGTTGTTTCTTGTACCAGTAGTTTATTATTTTTCATGCTGAGTACTGTTCCAATGTATGAATATATCATGCATCTGTTGATAGACATTTGGATTTTTTTCTATCTTTTTACTCTTATGAATTAATCTACCAGGAACATTCTTATACAAGTTGTTTTGTGAATATATATTTTCATTTATTTTTGGGAAATATTCAGGAGTGAAATTGCTGGATCATAGGGTAAGTATATGTTTAACTTTATAGAAACTTTCTAAATCATATTCTGAAGTCCTACCATTTTATATCCTTATCAATGCAGGAAAGTTCCACATTTTTGCTAAAATCTGATGTATTGTTAGTATCTATAATTTTACCCATTCTGGTGGGTGTGTGGTATAGTAGATCATTACAGTTTTATTTGACATTTTCTTGATGCCTGGAAACCCTGGTGGCATAGTGGTTAAGAGCTATGGCTACTAACCAAGGGGTCTGCAGTTCGAATCCACCAGGAGCTCCGTGGAAACTCTGTGTGGCAGTTCTACTCTGTCCTATAGGTCGCTATGAGACAGGCTTGATGGCAGTGGGGTTTTTTTTTTTTTTTTTTAATATCTGAAGATGTTGAACACTTCTTAATGTGTTCATTGGCCATTTGTACATATTCTTTTATGAAGTGCCTGTTTGTGTCTTTTGTTCCTTTTTAGTTGTTTTTCTTTCTCATTACTGGGTTACAGGAGTTCTTTACAAATTTTGGATACAAATCCTTTGGAAGATATATGTATCACAGATATTTCCTCCCAGGCCGTAGCTTACCAATTCAGTTTTTAAATGGTGTCTGTTGATGAGGAACTTTTCAATTTTGCACAGTCTAATTTATCAATGTTTTCTTTTACTGTTATTGCTTTTATTGTTTTGCTTACCCCCAGGTCATGAAGATATGCTCCTAAGAGTTTTCTACCTTAGTGGTTAAGAGCTTGGCTATTAACCAAAAGGTCAAAAGTTCAAATCCACCAGCTGTTCCTTGGATACCCTATGGGGCAGCTCTGCTCTGTCTGATAGGGTTGCTATGAGTCGGAATAGACTCAATGGCAACGAGTTTTTTGGTTTTTTAAATAATTTGAGCTTTTACGTTTAAGTCTATAGTTCACCTTGAACTAGTTTTTGTGCATGATGTGAGGTATAGGTCAGGCTCCATTTGTCCATTTTTCTCCAATTTATAAGTTTGGTCCATTTGTTGAATAAATTTCCCTTCCCTCATTAAGATACTTTGGTTCATTTGTCAAAAAGGCCTTAAAAGTTTATGTTTATTTTTGCTCTACTGATCTCCTTATCTATTGTTACACCAATATCTATTCCCTGTCTTTTTTTTTTTAATTTTCATATTGTTGTCATTGAGAATATACACAAGCAAGTATACATACCCAAGTAGCTGTCTGCCAAATTTCTTGGCATAGACGAGTGAGCACCTCCAGCACTGTATCCGTTTGTTCAAACATCTCAACATGCACCCATTTAAAAATTTCTGTATGTTCAATTCAGTGACATTGATTACATTCTTCTAGTTGTGAAACCATTCCCACTCTCCTTTTCTAAGCTGTTCATCCCCCATTAACATAAACTCACAGCCCCCTAAGTTTCCTATCTAATCTTTTGAGTTGCAGTTGTTTGTTTGATCTCGTATAGCTAGATCTTGATGGGAGACATTTTTTAATAAAAAAAAAATTTTTTTTTAATTTTTTAATAGCTAAGCTAAACTGTGGTTAATGTCTGTAAGCTATTATAAGCCTTGAAATCAAGTATTGTAACTCTTAGAACTTTGTTCTTTTTAAAGATATTTTGTCTATTGTATGTCTCTGTCATTGCTATATAAATTTTAAAATTACTTGATCAGTTTTTTAAAAAAGTCTGCTGGAATTTCATTGATAAGTATTGATCCATATGTCAGCTTGGGGAGAATTGACATCTTAATAATATTGAGTTTTCCAATTTATAAACATGGTATACCTCTTCATTTAATTAAAGTCTTTTAAAGTTTCAATGATGACTTATCACTATCAGGGCAGTGATTTTGCAAATTTTCAATAAATTAATCCTTAATCATTTTACATTATTTTTTGATTCTATTGATTTTCTATTCTTATTTTCAATTGTTTTTGTTAATATTGAGGAATACAATTGATTTTTGTTTATTGACCTTGCATCATGCAGCCTTGTTAAATTTACTTATTATTTCAAAAAAAATTTTTTTGAGATATTTTTAGTACTTTTTATGAACATTATCATGTCATTTGAGAGTAAAGACAGTTTTACACCTCCTTTTCAATGTGTATAACTTGTTTGGCTTTCTTATTATACTAGCTTGCAGTTCTCATACAAAGTTAGATAAAAGTGATTAGAGTGGATGTCCTTGACTTGGTTCCAATTTTAGTGAGGAAACATTCAGTTATCTGTAGGTTTTTTTTTTTTTTTAATAGATGTTCTTTATCACTTTGAGAAAGTGTTCTTTTATCCCTAGTTTGCCAAAACTATCATAAACGGGAATTGAATTATGTTGAACTAAAGAAGTGAGGAAAAAATTAACCCTTGAGTTGAAATTTTGAAGAATTCTATAGGCAAAAAAATTCAAAAGAAGATGGAAGGAATACAGAGTCACAGTACCAAAAATACTTGGTCAGTGCTCAACCATTTCAGTACTGTAGAACCTACAGTACTGAAGGGAGAAGTCAAAGGTACACTAAAGTCATTGTCAAAAAACAAGGCTCTAGGAATTGACAGAATACCAACTGAGATGTTTGGACAAATCGATACAGCACTGGAGGTGCTAACTTGTCCATGCCAAGAAATTTGGAAGACAGCTACTCAGTCAATCGACTGGAAGAAATCCATATTTGTGTCCATTCCAAAGAAAGGTGATCCAACCAAATGCAGAAGTTATCAAACGGTATCATTAATATCTCACACAAGTAAATACAACAGAGCGAAACACTGCCCGGTCCTGTCCCATCCTCACAATCGTTCTTATGCTTGAGGCCATTGTTGCAGTCACAGTGGCTGCAATTCTTTTGACATATAATACCTATTTGTGTCAAATCAATTCTGACTCATAGTGACCCTGTAGGACAGAGCAGAATTGCCCCATATGGTTTCCAAAGGGCAGCTGGTAGGTTCAAACCGCCAAACTTTTGTTTGTGAGGGTTATTGATCCAGGAATATTTCTTTCCTCCTAGCATCCTTTTCTGATGTTAGCATATGGGTCAGTTGCTTAGTAAAATGATTTTAAAAGTGTTCTTTTCTTATTTATTTTGTGAAATAGCTCACGTAGTATTGGTATATCCCTTAAGTTTTTGTTAGAATGTACCAATGCAGTCATCTGGGTCTGGAATTTCCTTTGTGGCAATTTTATGTTTTTCTGTAAAATAAGAGTATTAACTGATATAGGGCTACATAGGCTGTTCATATTTTCTGTTTATTTTGTGTAAGTTTTGGTAAGTTGCATCTTTCTAGACATTTGTTCGTTTCATTTATATTGGCAAACTTATTAGCATAAATGTGTTTATAATATCCCCTTATAATTCACTTAGTATCTGTAGGGTCTGCGGGTTTGCCCCATCTTCCATGCTTAACATGGGTAATTTGATCTGTGTCTTCTCTATTTTTTCTTGATTAGTCTTAAAAAAAAAAAAACCTGTTGCTGATGAGTAAATTCCGACTCATAGCGACTGTATATGACAGAGTAGAACTGCCCCATAGGGTTTCCAAAGAGCAGCTGGTGAATTCGAACTGCCAGCGTTTTGGGTGTTTATTCAGTTGAGTCTCTGTACTGTTCTTTATTTTATCAATTTCTATTCTTATCTTTATTATTTCTTTTCTTCTACTTATTTTTGGTTTAATTTCTTTTTTTACATTCTCAGGGTGAAACTTTTTAGATAACTTTTAAGCTTTCTTGCTAATATAATTTTAAACTTTCTTGCTAATATAATCATTTAAACATATAAATTTCCCTGTAAGCGTTGCTCTAGTTACATATCACACATTTTAATATGTTATATTATCATTCTTATTTATTTTAAAGTATTTTATAGCTCTGCTTGCGATGACTTCGATTCACAGATTATTTATAAGTATAATGTTTAATTTAAAAATATTTATAGATTTCCCAAACACCACTTTGTTATTCATTTCTAATTTACTCCTGAGTAGGGTGGAGGATATATTGTTTATGATTTTACTCCACTGAAACTTATTGAGGCTTTTTTATGGTCAGGTATCTAGTTTATCTTGGCAACAATTTCATATACACTTGAAATATTCTTCCATTGTTTTTCTTTGTGATAGGTTCATTACTGCCCCTTATAATCCTTTTGCCAACCATTAAGGGTTAAAATTTTTCACCAGAACACAAAATAAGTAATAGAAAGAGAGCAAGAGAAATAAACAATTCAGGTTTCAGGTCACCCAAAACTCAGCATAGAATGTGCATTTCCTAAAAGCAGTTAATATGGTGCCCTTATACTCTTTTCCTTGGAGCATATGGTAGTAATGAGTACGGGGAAAATGTATATTAACAGTGTTCGGTAATTTTTGTTTTGTGTGCGTGAGATTGTTTAATTTTTTAAGGAAAAGATCCAAGAGACAAATAGTGACTCAGCCACATTAACCACAGTGTTTATCTAATTTTAAAAAGATCAAATAGGTTCTGGTGTGTTTTATCATCTTTATCCTTATTCAGTATTCCTTCTGTGCTACATGAAGAATACTCTGTCCTGAGATTTCCAACTCTGAAGCTCAAGCTACCTTTGGGAAAATAGTATAATTGAAGGAAAAATAAAACAGACCTTTTTTTTTTTTTTTTTTTTTTACGTACAAAGCCTATAGGCGTTTGAACTATTACCTTGGCATACCCCTTGAAATACCTGTTTAAGTTGTGGAATTTAGCACCAGGCTTTGTGGTAAATAGCAAAAGTTGATTTCCCTCTGGCTGAAAATAAGAGATAGATTGTCAATGTGAGTATTTTGGCCTTCAGTCCCTCTGGCTAGTTGGTCGAGTTGGTTACAGCATGGTGCTAATGAGGGCAAGTTCAGGGGTTAGAATACCTGTGTGGCTTAATTAGCTTCATACTGAGGAAAACCTCTGTTCCAGAGCCTGAGATAGCTCTCTTACTCTGGCCAGCTGTCTCACCAAAGCATGCAAGTTATAAGGGGTGAGCGAACTCAACATTATCAGCAACAATGCATCACAATTTATGAATAATCTGCCAATAGTGATATTATTGTTTAATCTTGAAGTTGCTTTTTCTTAGAAGAGGTATCTCTGTAAAAAGTTTTAATAAAGTTAAATAGACAACAATATGTGGAGTACTTCAGAAATACTTCACTTGAATTCTCTGATTAGTTCCAATGCCTTTGGAAAGTTCCAATAAAAATACCTTGAGAAGTCATCAGGCCATGGGAAGAGAAATACCTAGGATGTCTTCTACTCAGTTTTGGAATTATCTGACCATATAAATACCATCTATCCTTAACCTGATAGTGCTAAGATCTTTTTTTTTATTTTTATAAGTATTGAAGGTTGTCAAATACTATGAGAGTTCTAACACTTTATTTATAACCAATCTGTCAGTTTCATTAATATTTATCAATTAAATACAAAGAACAAAGTTCTTAGTGGAACTTAAGGAGATGTGGTCCCTGCAGTCAAAGTGGTTACAGTCCAGGTGGGGAGAGAGGCCAAGCCATAAAGAAAAAATAATTACAGATTGTGATAAAAAATTAGTGACCTAAACCAGTGAATACGGAGGTAGAGAATAACAGGGTAGGGTGCGTTCAGAGAACCTATTTTAGGTAGGGGTAAAAGGGAAAGCCTTTCTGAGGAGCAGATGTCAGCTGAGATAGGAACAAGGAGAAGGAAGCTGCGGTGTAGAGAACAGAGAAGAGGTTGCTCCTGGCAGAGGAAAGAGCATGTGCAGCTGTCAGGAAGGGGAAATGTTTGGTACATCTGAGCAGATGTGCCTAACAGGAATAAGGAAGAAATCAGTAAGACTGGAGCGATCTATAATTATAGATCAGGCAGGGTCACGTTAGACTTGGGTAATTACTTGATTTTTTTTTTTTTTTTTCCCCTGAAATGAAATAGAAAATCTATGAGGGGTTTTAGTTAGATGCATGCCAGGATTCAGTGAACATTTTAAAGAATCATTTCTGCTGCTGTGTGGAAAGCACCTGCAGAGAGGCAAGAGCAAAAGCAGGCTGCGTATTTTAAGGGTCCCTAAAAAATGATGAGGGCACAGATTAGGGTTAAGTGTCTACTTTGGAGAAGTGATAATATTTGCTGACGGACGGTGGGAAAGGAAGGGATCTAGAATGACTCCTAGCCCTGAGTACCTGGGTGTATTGTGGTTGCATTTAGGAGTTTGGGAAATGCTAAGGACAGGGCAGGTTTGAAGAACAGGGCAGGAAAATGGGTTCACGTTTGAGCCAAAGTTTTTCAAATTGGAATCTTCATTACAATTGGAAAGTTGCGTGTGTTTTGATGATTTTATGTATCAAAAGTTATTAAACAAAATTATTCATTTTAAGGATACTTATGCAGTAATGTTTTAACTTTATAATGCTTTTAATGACTTTTGAGTAACCTTAAATTGTCTTATATTGAAAATTATTGTTTTTTTAAGGAAGTATCACAATTATGCAACTAACAAAATGTCTTTCTTAAATGTAGACTTTTTTTTGCAGCGAAGTTATATGAATTTGTTTTAAGGTAAATAACTTTTCATAGTGACTAACATGGGGGCAGATGAGTGGAAAACTGGAAGATGCTGCAGCAAGATCCAAGAGTGAATTATTCAAATAAGGAAGTGTGCTTTATTGAGTGGTTGAATTTCTTAGATCACCCTTCTGGGCTAAATTTCAAATAAGAAATTAAAAAAAATAGTTATCACCTTCATGCACAGAGTATTCTAAGAATTCATTGTAGATAACGCTTTTAAAAGACGAATTCCTTATTCTCTCATATCACTTACCACACCATATTTGCCACAATTTGCTTCATTGTGAAGAAAAGACTGATAGTAAAATATCAATAATTAAGACACAAATCATTTCAACTGGCGATGAATTGAACATTGTATACTTATTTGTTTTAATAGTTTTTTTCTCTACGTTTTTAAAAGCCAACAGTTTTAACAGCAGTTCTTTTTCTATAGCTTTAATTTCTGGCACCAACGGTTAATTTGCTTATGCCAAAAGACTTTAATACTTACGGCAAAATTTCTGTCATTCAGGTTTCCAGAGACTTTCTAAGTTCATGCAAACATTTTAAACCCTAATTTTCACTGAAAATATAGATCAAAAGACACACTCATTGCAAATAATTTATTGGCCAGCATTTATTTTAAGGCAGAAGGCAAACTAAATGTTTTGGATGACCCATTTTAAGGTTCCAAATTTTACAAGTCAGCTTCTGTTAAAGTTACCTTGGAACAAACAATTAAAATGCTAGGTAATCATCAACATTACTAATATAATTTTGTATGCTTACTTTGCTCACATTTTAATTCAGTGCTAAATAGCTAACCAGCGTTTCTTTAACATTTTTTCAAGCTTTATATTTGGAAGTTCACCTTTCTTTCTCATATCTCTGATGAAATTTTGCTGTGCTTATTGAGAGAATAGGTTGTTAGAGAGGAAGAGCACCAAATGGAAGGTTAAGCGACTTACATTCTAGTTCTGATGTGCAGTTACAGAAGATTGGCCTTGGGTAAATCACTGAAATTCTTTCAGGAGCTCAGTTTCCTCATCTGAAAATAGAGAATGATGTCTAAGGATACAGTAAGTCCCCAAATTATTTCCCGTTCAGATACTATATGCTGTACATTGTTACATTGGGCCAAATGTATTTAATTAGTAAGATTACTAGATGCCTTTGCGTATGATGCGAGAGAATTTGATGGTGACTGAAAAGTGAGCCGTTACATGCAAATAGATATGGAATGAAGTGATTTTTTCCTATTTTGGGTCAAAGATTAACGGCTAATTGTTCAATATAACTGTATCTTTATAAAGGATCAGAACAAATATCTGTATTTTAAAAGGAAAAGACAGCTGTGATAATTTTGAATTGGATTTTTTATTTATTGATTTATATTAGGAATGCATTATAATAAGCTTTTAAGCAATATTCTAAGTTTATATTGTATTTCCTTTATTTTTATTTAAGTGAGGAACTCATAAAATAATTCATGTCTTATTCTCTACGTTTTGCTCCTGTTATTACTATCAGGTGACATTTTAACATTAAAGGTAAGGTAGCCCTCCAATGCACAGCCAGTTTTCCTCACTTTAATCTTAGATGAATCAGCTAAATAAGAAAATATGCTAATTTAGCTTCAAAGGTATAGGGTTGGTAAAAAGGGGAATAAAGAACAAAATTATGGACTGGTGTCTTTTTATGGTGACTTGAAAGATTAGATTAAAATAAAATAAAACTTACTAATTTTTAAATAATTTTTAAAAAGTTGATTAACTTGGAAGCACTGCCCTGAATTGACTCTAGAAGAAGTGTTTATTCACCCTGCAAGTAATTATTTACTAGACGCAGCCTGAGATATGACTTGGCTAGGCTCTTAAAAAAAATGTATAAGACTATTGTCATCCTTTCTTAATACAGCAGATTTATCTTGGCACTCTCATAAGAACTTGAGGCTCCTAGCGTTTGCTGAGAAACAAGGGGGCAGTGATGGTCTGCATAAATGGCCTTGGCAGCACTGATCAGCTCTTGTCATAGCTCCAAGGAAAGAATATGCAATCACTCTGAGTGCTGCTTCCCTGACTAGTTTTGCCCCCTGGCAAGAGACTACAAGGCTCCTGTCAGTTACAGTGATAGCTCCAATAGCAGATGCTGAGAAAAGTAGGGTGGAATGTGATGGCTTCTCACTAGCAGCTCCAAACACATTTAATAATGGCCACAAGCCTTGTCTGATTTGATATGAAAAAAAGCTTGAGAGGGCGGCTAAGATATCAGATATGTTTCAGCCTCTGTCTTCAGGTCGAGTGCTGCCTACTGTTTAAGGTGCTCTGGGTCTGTAAAGAAAGAAATAAAAAAAAGACTTTCTATTCTCCTTATCTCTCTCAACTTAACTCTTCTAGTGGCCCAAGTGTGTGACATTGAGGCTCACCCATTTGCCTATGAAACAGAAGCACAAGGCATCTCAGTGTTCACAATATATTCATTCCAGAAACCTCACGATGTTAACATAACAATAATTCTGAGGCTTACCACAGTGCTGTAATCTCCTATCTGGTTTGCAGGCAGTAATTGACTTTGAGAGTGTCTGCTTTCTGGTTTAATCTAATATCTAGAAAAAATATCTAGGGCCAATCCAAATTCATTCCTGTTCATTGAAGGTGGGTTGGAAAATAGGTTTTAGAGAATATGTGAAAAGTTATAAGATATTTACTGCTTTTAAAGGTCTTGTTCTATGAAGGAGATTCTTTTCATCACTGAAATAGAATGATTTGGAGGCAGGATGCAGGCAAGTATCCTCAGACTGGCCTAAAGCCTGGATCTGCTAAGGGATCCTCCTAAGAAAAGGAGCTGATTCACGAAGATTTGCAGTAAAAATAAAGGGGTGTGGGTGTTTGTGTGGAAACCCTGGTGGCGTAGTGGTCAAGTCCTACGGCTGCTAACCAAAGGGTCGGCAGTTCAAATCTGCCAGGTGCTCCTTGGAAACTCTATGGGGCAGTTCTACTCTGTCCTATAGGGTCGCTATGAGTCGGAATTGACTCGGTGGCACTGGGTTTGTTTGTTTGTTTTGGTTTTGGTGTGTTTGTGTGTGTGCATCTTAGACTAGGTTCTCTAGAGGGGCAAAACCAGTGAAGTGTATATATCTATATATGGGTATATAAATATACATAGAGAGAGATTTATTTCAAGAAAATGGCTCACGCAGTTGTGGAGGCTGGCAAGTCCCAAATCCTTGGGTCAGAGATCAGGCTAGAGGCTTCTCTTGACTCATGGGATTGCAGGGGCTGATGAACCCAAAATCAGCAGATCGGGTAGCAGGCGGTGGGCTCACATCCCAAGAACTGGAGGTCAGATGATGATAAATTGGATGCAGGATTTAGAGAGGGCCAGCTTTGCCAAAACATCCATATATGTTGGATGCAGTCCACACTCCAAGTAAACTCCCCTTTCAACTCATTGGCTGCTCACAATAGATCACAATATGGAGGATGATTACATAATATCTGCCAAACCACTGAGAATCATGGCTTACTAAGTTAACACATAACTATCACAGTATGTGTTGGGTATTTTGCACCAGTTATTTGGATCAGGTGAGCAGACAGGCTTGTAGCCAGTGTCGCCAGAACAGTTGAGTGAAGATGGTAGAGGAACAGGACATGTAACATTCTCCCCATGAAATGTGGTCAAGAGGAGCTCCTCATGAGTGGTGGAATCTTCTCTCTGTGCAGATGCCATCAGAAACAGAAGCACTTCTTCAAGAGGAAATTTGGAGTCTTGGGAAGGGCCTTATTAGTCTGAGAGCATACTGTGCTTTCCCCTACTTTGATTATTCACCTCCAAACTAATATGTTTCCTTCTTCTTTGCCAAGTGGATACTGGTTTTGTGGAATCCAAAGTTTATGCAATTTGAGGAGCCCTTTTTTGGAAAATAATATAAAATTGTGAATACATAATTATTTAGTTAGATTAATTACAGTCAACTACAAATTTTGAAAGTGGAAAGATACCATAAACATCACACATCTCAGAAAAATAACACCTTTATGATACTTTTTTCCTACATTTTTGCCCACATACTCTCTGATCATCTCTTTATGTGGCAATGATTCTGTAGTATTTTTTTTCTAGAGACAATAGAAACTTAAGTTGATCTTGCCTTGATTCATTTACTATTGATAGTTTAGAAAAAAACTATTTTAACTTTTTAACTTGTTATTAGTGGTATCATTGTACACTTTTAGGATTTTCATCAAATTTGGGAAAACTTCTATCAAGATTCTTTCACATATGCATTATAAGATCTAGCAGATAGTCTTCTGGCTCTGTCATTTTAGGCTTTCCTTTTCCTCCACTAGCTTCTGTGTCTGTACACCTCAAAGCTTGTTTCTCCCCCTCTTTGTACATAATCCAGCTCCAGATACCAGAGCATCATTTCATGATGTGACCCCCTCAGTGAGTGAATGTAGAGAACAGAGGGACAATTCCTGAACACAGCACTTCAAGGAACGGCTGGTAGATTTGACCTGCTGACCTGTTAACAGAGAAGCTCTTAACCACTATGCCACCAGGGCTCCTCTATAACAGAATGGACAGAACTAATTCAACTATACTTGGAAGAGACTGCAAACCACATCAATATATATTCCCCTAAATCTAAAAAATTATATCCTCAAACAAATTACCTCTTAACCATATTCCTATGGCCACTCCAACAACCAGCTTATAAGAGGGGAACTGTGACAGGGAAATTCGGGTCAGTTTTTTTTTTTTTTTACCACCCTTAGACTTGGGCATCTGGGGCCTCTACTCAGGAGCCTGTGTTTTCGAGGGCCTCACTTTGGTCCTTCTGCTGCTGTGACCCTCCCCATAGGGCAAGGAGTTTGGAGAACCATGAGGTGTGGCCACACAGAGCCTGTGTCTAATTCTACTTTCACCCCCCTTCCACCTTGCCATGATCCAGATACCTGGGGCCCTAGAACTTCCTGCCCACATAGCCACAAGCCTGCTCCAAGGGCCTGACTGGGAATCACCCCCAGGCTCATTTTCTCATTCTGCATTCTAGTTGTAAATGTCCCTGGGCCTGAGAGGGTGCTGTTTGTAGGAGAAGGAATGGAGAAATATAGCTGGAACGTAGATGTGTGAGCTGGGATGACAGGCATGCCGACCCCTACTTTGTAGCTTCAAGCCTGGACTAGAAAAGGGATGGGTTGCAGAATGGGGAACTCCATTTGGGTTTTTGCTCAGGTCCCACAAATGCTGGGAATGAGCCTTGTTGGACTGAAAAGGAATAGTAGTCTGCATCACTTGTGGTTCAAATAGCTTGTTTTTGCATTTTACATAATAACGCGACCATGTGATGCATTGCTAGCACCTCGCAGGACCTTGGAAGGGGCCTGTGCAAGTGTGGGTCCTAAAGATTAAGTTTCATTAGATTCTCAGTAAATCTCCCTCTGTTCTTTGCTGTTAACAAACTGTACATCAAAACATTGTGTCTGTTGGCATCTCTCCATCAATCACATCACCTTCTTATTGAAAAACCACTCGGAGCCTTATATATGAATCGTAAGGGAAATCACTGATTGTTGTGATTAGTGAAAACACTAATTATCGCAATAGTTACAGTTAGGAAAACACTAACTGTCGTAATACTTCACTTATCCCAAGTTCTCATATCAGGTAAAATTAACTAGGTCAGAAAAATGTTGAGAAACAAAAAATTTCTGGGTATCCAAAATAAAACGTACTTGTTTTTTTATTTAAGTTTATACATTTTATTTACTGTAAAGTCCTTTAGTCTTGAACTCAGTAACTACATATGCCTTCTTTAGCAAGACTTTAAACCATTATGCATTTACACATTTAGAAAGGAGTTGGAATGCTGGTGGTAGCTACTCAGAAAGTAGAAACAAATGATGGTTAAAGTCTCCCTGGGGTGGACATTATCCATTTGCTGAGTACCTACTATGCGCTAGGATACAGTTGTGAACAAAATTGACAAAAGTCCTTGCCATCATGATGCTTATATTCTAATGGAAAAGAAAAATAATAAAATAAAATAAGTAGGTAAAACATATAAGCTGTTAGAAGGAGATAAGAGCCTTGGGGAAAATATAAATTATGGGAAAAAAAAATGGGGCTATGAACTGTTTATGGGGAGTGGTGCATTTAAAAATTATTTGTTTTGTGGTTGTTTTGAGAACATACACAGCAAAACCTACACCAGTTTAACAGCGTCTATATTTTTTTATATGTACAAATCAGTGATATTGATTACTTTCTTCTTGAGTTGTGCAACCATTCTCGCCCTCAACTCCCCCACTAACATAAACTCGCTGCCCCCTAAGGTTCCCATCTAATCTTTTGAGTTGCTGCTGTCAGTTTGATCCCAAGTAGGTAGTTCTTAAAAGAGCATAATGCTCAATGCAGACATTTTTACTACTAAGCTAAACTATTGTTTGGTTTTAAGAAGACTCCCAAACCCAGTGCCATCGAGTCGATTCCGACTCATAGCGACCCTATAGGACAGAGTAGAACTGCCTCATAGAGTTTCCAAGGAGTACCTGGAGGATTTGAACTGCCGACCCTTTGGTTAGCTTCAGGGGACAGGAAATGGTACATTTTTAAGTAGGGTACTTTGGGAAGGAGACATCTGCACTATGATGTTGAATCAGTCTGAGAAGGTTATAGGGGAAGGGAGCAGAAGTGGGCAGGGAGACCTTGATTCAGCACTGATATCTGTAAAAAGAGAGATGGAAGGAAGGATTGGGCAGGAAGAGCCTCAGACTGCAGCGCATTGCAGCTCTGAGAAAGTTTCCAACACACAGATGGAGGGATCCCCAAGCAAAAGCTGCCTGTGCTGGGCAGGAAGACCCACTCAGGCACTCCTGCTATGCTCAGTTGCTGAAGTGTGAACACAGTGTGAATGTGGTAGAGAGTCATAAGGTGCAGAAGCTGGAGGTGTCAGTCACCTAGGCTTCCTGCAATAGGTGTTATTATAGGGACATCTGAGTAGTCCAACTCCTTGACCAACACAGATCTGAAGGAGGTGAGGAAATAAGCCAGTTTCTAGGTGGTAGAAACAGCAAGGACAAAGGCCCTCAAGGAAGGGACATATTTGCCCTTTGAAGAGGACGATGAGAATTCTGCTGAGACTGGAGCAGGATGAGAGAGGGCAGAGAGTTAATGGGTGCAATCGATTATGTGGGGTTTTGTAGGCCATTGTAAAGCTTTCATTATGAGTGAAATGGAGAGCGATTAGAAGGTTCTGAGCAGGGAAGTGACACAATCTGGGTTTTAACAAGACATTTTGGTACTGTTTTAAGAGTAGATTTAAAGGAGAGGGTTACAGGACAACAACAACAGCCTCAGCAATAACAACACTTTTAAATCGCAGACACCAAAAAAAAAAAGGAAAACGACAAGTCACAGGTTTAGAGATGTTCTTTGAAATACCTATAATTTACAAAGGGTTAGAAACCTCAAAATACAAAAAGCAGTTCGAGAAATCTTATAAACAAGAAAACTCAATGTAAAAATTTGGCAGCTCACTGGGATGAAACTCAAATGGTCAATAAATATGCCAAAATGTTCAACCTCTGTGGTAATCAGGATAATACAAAATTAAGCCCTGTGGTAGGCAGAATAATGGCCACACTAAGATGTCCTGAGAAACTGTGACTAAGGTCAGATGGCACAGGGGAATTAAAGTTGCAGATGGGTTTTGTGTTGCTCATCAGCTCACCTTGAGATCGATTTTTCTGGATTATTTGAGTGGGCCCAATGTAATAACAAGGATTTTTGTAAATGAAAGAAGGAAGCAAAAGAGTCAGAGTCAGAGAGAAATTTGAAGAAGCTACACTACTGGCTTTGAAGATGGAAGGAGTCATGAGCCAGGGTATCCAGACAGCCTGTAGAAGCTAGAAAGCTAGAAAAGGCATGGAAACTGATTCTCCCTTAAAGCTTTCAGAAGGAAAACAGCCCTGCTGACACATTGATTTTACCACCCATTTTGGACTTCTGACTTCCATAACCATAAGGTAATAAATGTGTGTTGTCATAAGTCATTAAATTTGTGGTAGTTTGTTACAGCAATAAGAGAAAATGCATAGAAGGTCCAGTGGAATATCATGACATACCCACCAGACTGGCAAACATTTGAAAGTGTAACAATACTAAATGTTAAGAATGTGGAAAAAATGGGAAGTCTGGTACATCATGACACTTATATTCTAATGGTGGTAGGTGATAAATTGGTATATCTTCTTTGCAAATCAATTTGGTAATGTCTATTAAAGAACAAGATGCTAATACCTTTAGGAATCACAATTTTATTTTTATGTCTATCATAGAGACATTGATGGTACATATTGACAAAGAAACACACATAAGAATTGCTTAAGAGAATTGCTGTAGTATGAAAATTTATTAGAGTCAACATAAATTCCCATCAATTGGAGAAGGGATAAATTGTGTACTCATCTAAGGGAATAGTATACAGTAGGTGAATGAACTAGATCTACTTATATTAACATGGGTACATTGCAAAAATGTAATTTTGAGAAAAAAAGCAAGTTTCAGAAGGTGTATAGGATATGTACATATGTACATATCATATATATAAAAGAAAGTTTCAGAAGATGTGTATAAATATACATGTATGTATCATATATATAAGCAAGTTTCAGAAGGTATATGTAAATATATATGGTATGTACATATATATATTTATATACACCTTCTGAAACTTGCTTTTTTTCTCAAAATTACATTTTGCAATTTACCCGTGTTAATATATAAGTAGATGTAGTTCATTCACCTAAAAGGATGAACTACATCACCTAATGCAGTTCACTGTCCTCTTCGCTTTCAGCAAACAAGGTTGTGTCATCCGCATAATGCAGGTTGTTAGTCTTCCCCCAATCCTGATGCCCCGTTCTTCTTCGTATAGTCCAGCTCCTCAGATGATTTGCTCAGCATACAGATTGAATAGGTATGGTGAAAGGATACAACCCTGAAACACACCTTTCCTGACTTTAACCATGCAGTATCCTCTTGTTCTGTTCGAACAACTGCCTCTTGATCCATGTACAGATTCCTCATGAGCACAATTAAGTGTTCCAGAATTCTGGAACATTCTCCGCAATGTTATTCATAATTTGCTATGATCCACGCAGTTGAATGACTTACCATAGTCAATACATATCATATATATAAAAGCAAGTTTCAGAAGATGAATATAAATATACATGTATGTATCATCTATATAAGCAAGTTACAGAAGGTGTATGTAAACATATACGGTCAAAAAAAAAAAAAAACCAAACCCAGTGCCGTTGAGTCGATACCAACTCATAGTGACTCTATAGGACAGAGAGAACTGCCCCATAGAGTTTCCAAGGAGCGCCTGGCAAATTTGAACTGCCGACCCTTTGGTTAGCAGCCGTAGCACTTAACCACTACGCCACCAGGGTTTCCAATATATATGGTATGTACATATATATGTATAACATATATAGGTAAACATTTTTCTGATATTCTCTGCTTTTAGCCAGTGTCCATCTGACATCAGCAATGACATCCCTGGTTCCACGTCCTCTTCTAAATCCAGCATGAATTTCTAGCAGTTCCCTGTCGATATAGTGCTGCAGCTGCTTTTGAATGATCTTCAGCAAAAATTTGCTTGCATGGGATATTAATAATATTGTTCAATAATTCTGCGTTCAGTTGAATCACCTTTCCTGGGAATAGGCATAAAGATGGATCTCTTCCAGTCAGTTGGCCAGGTAGCTGTCTTCCAAATCCCTTGGCATAGATGAGTGATCACGTCCAGCACAGCATCCATTTGTTGAAACATCTCAGTTGGTATTGCATCAGTCCCCAGAGCCTTGTTTTACACCAATGCCTTCAGTGCAGCTTGGACTTCTTCCTTCAGTACCATCAGGTCCCAATCAGTTCCCAACTGGTTACCCCCTGTAATGGTTGAACGTTGACCAATTCTTTTTGGTATAGTGACTCTGTGTATTCTTTACATCTTCTTTTGATGCTTCCTGCATCACTTAATATTTTCCCTGTAGAATCCTTCAGTATTGCAACTAGAGTCTTGGATTTTTTCTTCAGTTCACACACATGTATACATATATGTATATATGCACATATGTATTATAAGAGTTTATATAAAAATTTAAAATATAAAACAATTTTTAATTGTTTTTAATATGTATGTGGTATATATATGTATATATACATGTATATATGAATGTAGTACAACTATAAAAAGCCTATTGAAATCTAAATGCCAAAATCCAGATTTTGATGATATTTGGTAGCATTTGGTAGTGAGACTGTTTAATTGTAATGAGTATATGGGTGTTTCTTATCTTATTCTCTATACTTTTTGATATATGTGAAATATTCCATAGTTGGAAAAAAAACAAAGTTGAAGTGCATGTCTAATTATTTAAGTTATTTACTTCTGGTAAATGCCTTCTACCCCAACAATATCAGGAAATTAATACCATACCACCAAATGACATGCAATTATATATATTAGTTTAGGGAAAAACAACAGGCTGCACATGAGATGCCAGCTTCGCTATGATTAACAAAAATAATAATTTCCATAGTTCAGTTGATCTCTTTTTCATAAACATTTTCCATCACAATATGAGAGTTAGAAAAAAAGAAAATTTGGCCAAATTAATAATGATTTTGTTTAAATCAAGTTTCAAATGAGGCAGACTATAAACACTAATTTATATTTTATTATTGATGTAGTATAATTTTTATTCCACCTTGTTATACTTGGATTTTTAAAAATCCCATGAAATCTGCCCCAGACCTGCTCACCAGGATGGAAAGGAATTCATTTCTGTCTTATTTTGAAAACTTTTCCTTCCAAGAGTCACCCCAGATCACTTGGGATGGATTCTGTTTTGTTCTTACCTTCACTGCTGGGTGCTCATTGTGCAAGTCCAAATGGCTTAGCTTTATGTCTCCCAAGTAAATCTTGGGCATGAAAAGTGGTCCAAGCTAAGAGCTGAGGAACTAGTGTTCAGCTTCCTAGGTTTACCATGCACTATTTCCTTCTGTTGTTGTTAATTGCTATGGAGTTGGCTTGACTTAGGGCGACTCCATGTACAACAGAACTAAACTTTGCACCATTATCGCCATCATTGGTAAGCTTGATTCTGATGTGGTGGCCACTGTGTATTTTGTGTGCCTTCCAACCTCGGGAGCTCATCTTACAGCACTATACCGTACAATGTTTTGTTGTGATCCATAGTATTCATCAGCTAATTTTGGGAAGTAGATCAGCAGGCCTTTCATCCTAGTCAGTCTTATTCTGGGAGCTCCACTGAAACCTGTCCAGGTGACCCTGCTGTAATTTGACATACTGATGGTATAACTTCCAACAGCATAGCAATGTGCAAGTGACCACAGTACAAAAAACTGACAGATGGGTTATGAATTTTCTTTGGAGGTTCTACAAATTCCCAGGGACCTATCAAGGGAGCAAGGTACTTGTCTCCACCATTTGAAGGTCCCACCAAAATATTCCTGTTTTGGCACTTGTGTTTTTCTCTAGGGCTTTTCTTTTACCTCCATTCACATCCCCAATAGTCTCCTTGCCCTCCTTGGCCTTAGTCAGCATCGGCATCATCTCCCTCAGGGAATCTTTCAAAGCAGATGTTGGACTTTCATTCTTGCCAGTATGGGCTGCTGTATGGGGTTCTATTGAGGTCCAACTCCCCTTTACACAGAAAAATAATACGTAATTTATTTGGCAGGATTTCTGGTCCATCTCTGAGATAAATCTGTACTTTTGGGACATTTAACCTCTCTGAGTTTGCCTACATTCAGACAGAATTTGCTTAAGCAATTTTAACATTATAAGTGATTCTAAACTTGTGAAACGTAACAGCAGAGAGCTTTACTAGTCTCACTGAAGGCACACTCTAAAAGAACTGAGGTATGAAAAGACAACGGACTTCCTCTGGATCTGTCTCAAAGACAAGATCTGAGCCTGCTAATCCTACAGGGGGTCACTTTCCTGCCCAAAAGCTCCTCTGGAGAATGCACGCCCCTGTGAATTACAAGAATGATCTAAATAACGTTGTAATAATCACAGGACAGCTCACGTTGTTAATCTTCCTCTAGTTCCGCTGGGATCTCTAACGTGCTTATGTCTTTGTGTTTGGAATAGAATTGAATGGACCAATGTGCCTGCCTAAAATTGTAGCTTTGCGAAGTCTGCTGGGTCCATGGGCTGAATTCACAGGCTGCATCTTGAATTGCTAAAACAATCAAAGAGCATTCATTTCCTTAAGCAGTATATATCCTTGGCAGATCTACTTCCTAATGGCTCTATCACTCTGCTTCTAGCAAAATGCACTAGAACATCAAAAGCAAATTAATAAATACCTTATAATTAGACAAGTGGCTATTTCATATAATAATGATATTCAAGTTATCTGAAGAAATCATACACATAGGAAGGTAGCAGATGTTTTCCACTCCCACTATTGACAGATCAGGATACAGAAGCCTTAAACTGCACCGTGAGGAATTTAGGTCAGTGTGAGGAAATCAGCGTGCATTTAAAAACTCTTTGTGTGTGTTTAAAACACGTTATAATGTTTTAAGAAAAAAAACTCTTCCTTTAGAAATGCCGTTAGAGAGCTTCTGTGGATAGCTGCAGCTGTCCGGGTGCTTTGGGTGGAGATGATGCAGCTGGGAGGAGTATAATTGAAGGGAAGGGGAGTTCAGAGAAGGGCGGATAGATGGTTAAGGAGGGTATTTCAAAATCAGGTTTCATATTCTAAGACAGTGGTCTCCAAAGTGGGGGTACCTTGCACAAGAGGTTCCACTGGGGTCCCGGAAGAAAAGACTAGAACATCTGCTTATATTTGTTTTTTAATTTATGCTTTATATTAGTATTATATTTACATTTTATTTCTTATACATAGCATATTTGTTTAATAGCACATGAATAGAACTTACAAATAAGCAACTATATATTTAGAGTGCTGACAAATTTTTATTTCTTTATGGTTTTACTGATAAGGGTGCAGCTAAAGAATAATTCAGAGACTCCTGTTAAGTTGACTAAACCTGATATGACATGGGTTCAGAGGTCAGAGCCACCCCTAGGATGACAATCAGTCTCTAAGGCCAAGGCTATCTCTGGCCCACAGGGCTTAGGCAAGAGTTTGAAAAAGGCACTTCTCAGGTGGACATAGCCTTGAGGGGTCCCTGGCTTGGCCTTCAGAACATGGACTGGGTGTTATATTCTCTCCCATTCTCTCCTTTGCCAGTGCTCTTGTGCAGTGCACAATCCACACAGCCTCTCTTGGTAAGCCTGTCTAAGGGCAGACCAAGGATACCAGGGAGGAGAATGTGAGAGACTAAGGTAGTCTCTCTGCTTCCCTTCACCAGATGAATCTCAGAGCATAATCTCAGCTTCAGAGAGATAACTGGCTTTGACACAAATTTAAGCATCAAAAGGCCAGAGAAATGATACCAATTAAATGCTAAAATGCTTAGTGGCTTGTTCAGGGACAAGTATAGCCTAGAGTAGAATTTGAGCCTTTCATTGTTAAAGGGTTTCCTATAGAAAAATAAAGAAAATTGAATTTTAGTAAAGCAATTATTCAAAATTGGATAAATAAAATTGGATCAATGAGCCAATGAATCTAAAGTTTCTTTTTATATGTATCTTAGCTTTAAATAGTTTCATGTCTATGCAGAATAAAGTACAGTTATTATAGCTGATATTTTAATAATACAGTTGAGGAGGAACAGGTTAGATGTCAACATGCCTAATAAAGTCTACAAACAAGTCATTGTCTCTGAGCCTCAGTTTCCTCATTTTTAAAGGAAGAAATTAGACTATTATTTATAGAATTTTTTAAAAGTAAAATAGTAGATTGTATACAGATAAGGTTTTTAGAATTTTAATGTCTGTTAAAATGAGGTAATTAAAGAGAAGGGGTGAACCTTCCTTCACCCCTTTCTTCTTTCATTTTGTTGCCTAGAATGCAGTTGTGATGGCTGGAGCTCTGGCAGCAATATTCAGTCATGAAGAATTTGCCAAGGATGGTAAATTAGTGAGCTGGAAGGAGCTCATGTCCCTGAAAACTTTATGCAAAATTTACACTATTGCTGGATTGTCTCCTTGAAGATTTTCTTTATTTAAAAGAGAAATAAATTTCTATCTTGTTTAAGCCACAGTTATTCTGCGATTTTTCTCTTATTTTCAGCCTAACCTAATCTTAACTGATACATGAAATTCCTCTCTTGTTCATAGTACTAAACCCAAAAACCCATTGCCGTTAAGTCGATTCCAACTCATAGCAACCCTATAGGACAGAATAGAATTGCCCCATAGGGTTTCCAAGGCTGTAAATCTTTATGGAAGCAAACTGCCACATCTTTCTCTCATGGAGCGGCTTGTGGGTTGGAACTGCTGACTTTTCAGTCAGCAGCCGAGCACTGTAACCACTGTGTAACCACAGCTCCTAATAGTAAGTATGGTTGACTGTATTCACTGCTGTGAATTTCAATATAGTGGAGCAAACAACCAAGGGGTCTTTTGATGATTTCTACTGTTAAATCATCTTTGAAAACCATTAGCAGAATTGTATAAAAGTTAGAGCTTTCAATAGCTTTGGGTCATACAGGCGCAGAATCAATGCCGATTTTGTCACTTATTAGGTGTACATACTCATAAAAAGAGAGGACTCTCTGATGTACCCTTTCCTTCTGTGTCTTACACAACCAGCTCATAAGATTGTTGTGTTCATTAAATGAGATGATATGTGTAAAATGCTTGCTACTCAGAAGGTACCCTATAAATATTAAGTAAAAAAAAAGAAAAAAAATTTTCTTTTTTTTTTACTTAATATTTATAGTTTAAGTACCCCCCTGAAATTCAATTTCTGGTAACCTGTAAATTTCTTAAGAGCTGCTGTTCCTGGGTACCATCAAGTCGCTTTCAACTCATGGCAACAACATGTGACAGAGTAGAACCTCCTCTGAAGGGTTTCTTAGGCTATAATCTTTACAGGAACATATCATCAGATCTTTCTCCCATGGAGCTTCTGGGGGTGGGTTCGAAGCACCAACCTTTAGGTTAGCATCCTAGTGCTTAACTATTGTGCCATCAGGGCTCCTTTTCTACTTATTTATCTTTGTATCATTACTGCTTAGCACCATGTCTTGCATATGTTTTTTTTTTTGCACATTGTAGACACCAAATAAATGGTTCTTTAATAAAACAGGTGAAGATTCTAAAATGCCTCATGAGCCAAAAATTTCAGCCTCTTCTTCTCATTTCCTTTCACTCTTCAAATTGTGTGAAATGCTATCCTGATGTTCAGAAAGATTGATGGGCCACTTAAGTTCCCAATTTAAAAGCAGAGTTAGCTTGGAACTGGACAGAACCTGGCTCTTTATTCCTTAGTTTGTAAAACATACTGAATTACTCAACACATAAGATGCTGGTAGAGATTAAAATGATCATTAGCATTGTTTTGAATACAACAAGCATCATTGATCTTAATGGCACGTACAATTTGGATTAAAAACATAATGAGCAAAATTATTTCTATATAACAGTTTTCAGTAACTTTAGTTCAAAACATACTGCAATGGATATATATATTTAAAAGTTAGGTAATTTTATTTGTTGTTGTTGTTAGGTGCCATCGATTCAGTTCCAGCTCATAGTGACCCTATGCACAACAGGATGAAACACTGTCCGGTCCTGAGCCATCCTTACAATCATCGTTATGCTTGAGCTGATTGTTGCAGCCACTGTGTCAATCCACCTCGTTGAGGGTCTTCCTCTTTTCCGCTGACCCTGTACTCTGCAAAGCATGATGTCCTTCTCCAGGGACTGATCCCTCCTGACAACATGTCCAAACTATGTGAGATGTAGTCTCACCATCCTTACTTCTAAGGAGCATTCTGGTTGTACTTCTTCTAAGACAGATTTGTTCATTCTTTTGGCAGTCCGTGGTATATTCAGTATTCTTCGCCAACACCACAATTCAAAGGCGTCTATTCTTCTTCGGTCCTCCTTATTCATTGTCCAGCTTTCACATGCATATGATGCGATTGAAAATACCATGGCTTGGGTCAGGCACACCTTAGGCTTCAAGGTGATATCTTTGCTTTTCAACACTTTAAAAAGGTCCTTTGCAGTAGATTTACCCAATGTAATGCTTTGTTTGATTTCTTGACTGCTGCTTCCATGGCTGTTGATTGTGGATCCAAGTAAAATGAAACCCTTGACAACTTCAATCTTTTCTCCATTTATCATGATGTTGTTTATTGGTCCAGTTGTGAGGATTTTTGTTTTATTTATGTTGAGGTGCAATCCATACTGAAGGCTGTGGCCTCTGATCTTCATTAGTAAGTGTTTCAAGTCCTCTTCATTTTCAGCAAGCAAGAATGTGTCATCTGCATAACACAGGTTGTTAATAAGTCTTCCTCCAACCCTGATGCCCCGTTCTTCTTCATATAGTCCAGCTTCTCGGATTATTTGCTCAGCATACAGATTGAATAGATATGGTGAAAGGATACACTCCTGGCGCACACCTTTCCTGACTTTAAACCAATCAGTATCCCCTTATTCTGTCTGAACAACTGCCTCTTGATCTATGTAAAGTTTCCTCATGAGCACAATTAAGTGTTCTGGAATTCCCATTCTTCGCAATGTTATCCATAATTTGTTATCATCCACAAGGTTGAATGCCTTTGCGTAGTCAATAAAACACAGATAAACATCCTTCTGGTGTTCTCTGCTTTCAGCCAGGATCCATCTGACATCAGCAATGATATCCCTGGTTGCATGTCCTCTTCTGAAACCAGCCTGAATTTCTGGCAGTTCCCTGTCGATATACTGCTGTAGCCGTTTTTGAATGATCTTCAGCAAAATTTCGCTTGCGTGTGATATTAATGACACTGTTCTATAATTTTCACATTCATTTGGATCACCGTTCTTGGGAATAGGCATAAATATGGATTTCTTCCAGTCAGTTGGCCAGGAAGCTGTCTTCCATATTTCTTGGCAGAGACAAGTGAGCACCTCCAGCCCTGCATCTGTTTGTTGAAACGTCTCAATTGATATTCCATCAATTCCTGGAGCCTTGTTTTTTGCCAATGCCTGCAGAACAGCTAGGACTTCTTCCTTCAGTACCATCGGTTCCTGATCATATGCTACCCATTGAAATGGCTAAACACAGACTAATTCTTTTTGGTATAATGACTCTGTGTATTCCTTCCATCTTCTTTTGATGCTTCCTGCATGGTTTAATATTTTCCCCATAGAATCCTTCATTATTGCAACTTGAGGCTTGAATTTTTTCTTCAGTTCTTTCAGCTTGAGAAACACCGAGCGTGTTATTCCCTTTTGGTTTTCCATCTCCAGCTCTTTGCACATGTCATTATAATACTTTACTTTGTCTTCTCGAGACGCCCTTTGAAATCTTCCGTTCAGTTCTTTTACTTCATCAATTCTTCCTTTTGCTTTAGCTGCTCGACATTAGAGAGCAAGTTTCACATTCTCCTCTAACATCCATCTTGGTCTTTTCTTTCTTTCTTGTCTTTTCAATGACCTCTTGCTTTCTTCATCCATGATGTCCTTCGTGTCATTTCACAACTCCTCAGGTCTTCGGGCATTAGTGTTCAATGCATCAAATCTATTCTTCAGATGGTCCCTGAATTCAGGTGGGATATACTGAAGGTCATATTTTGGCTCTCATGGACTTGCTCTGATTTTCTTCAGTTTCAGCTTGAACTTGCATATGAGCAATTGATGGCCTGTTCCACAGTCAGCCCCTGGCCTTGTTCTGACTGATGATATTAAGCTTTTCCATCATCTCTTTCCACAGATGTAGTCAATTTGATTTCTGTGTGCTCCATCTGGCGGGCTCCATGTGTATAGTCACCATTTATGTTGGTGAAAGAAGGTATTTGGAATGAAGTCGCTGGTCTTGCAAAACTCTTATTACTCGATCTCTGGCATTGTTTCTATCACCAAGGCCATAGTTTCCAACTATTGATCCTTCTTTTTTTCCAACTTTCACATTCCAATCACCAGTAATTATAAATGTGTCTTGATTGCATGTTCGATCAATTTCAGACTGCAGTAGCTGATAAAAATCTTCCATTTCTTCATCTTTGGCCCTAGTGGTTGGTGTGTAAATTTGAATAATAGTCTTATTAAGTGGTCTTCCTTGTAGACGTATGGATATTATCCTATCACTGACAGCGTTGTACTCCAGGATAGATCTTGAAATGTTCTTTTTGATGATGGATGCAACACCTTTCCTCTTCAAGTTGTCATTCCCAGCATAATAGACTATATGATTGTCTGATTCCAAATGGCCAATACCAGTCCATTTCAGTGCACTAATGTCTAGGATATCGATGTTTATGTGTTCCATTTCATTTTTGTTGATTTCCAACTTTTCTAGATTCATACTTCGTACAGTCCAAGTTCCGATTATTAAGGGATGTTTGCAGCTGTTTCTTCTCATTTTGAGTCGTGCTACAACAGCAAATGAAGGTCCTGAAAGCTTTACTCCATCCACATCATTAAGGTCGACTCTACTTTGAGGAGGCAGCTCTTCCCCAGTCGTCTTTTGAGTGCCTTCCAACCTGGGGGGCTCATCTTCCAGCACTGTGTCAGACAATGTTCCGCTGCTATTCATAAGGTTTTCACTGGCTAATGCTTTTCAGAAGTAGACTGCCAGGTCCTTCTTCCTAGTCTGTCTTAGTCTGGAAGCTCAGCTGTAATCTGTCCCCCATGGGTGACCCTGCTGGTATCTGAATACCTATGGCATAGCTCACAGGATCACAGCAACACACAAGCCCCCACAGTACGACAAACTGACAGACACGTGGGGGAGGTAATTTTATTACTCCCAAATATATACTACTATTTTTATGTGTTCATATTTTCACCTGTTTCAGAAGGAGAGTCCTGGAGCTGGGAAGAAGTGACCTTGTCATGTAGCCGTCTGTGTCAGTGTAGGCATTTGCACAAACTAACCTGAACCCAAGAGATTGGTAATTATACACAAACTCTCTTTGGTGAAGGAGAATTTTTCTTGTTTAATGACTTGCATGATGTATCATAATTCTTTCATGTACTAGTAGCTTTATTAACTGTGCTCTTTCCCTTCTTTTCTCTGGAGTGTATAGCTAAAAAATCTGGTACCACTGAAAATGTTCTATGCCCTTTCTTCATATGCTGTGTTTCAGAGGATGTATTTCAGATGTTAGAGAGGAGAGACATTGAAAGAACTAGAGAGTGGCAAACGAGGTTACAGGGAGGTGGAAAACTTTCTTCTTTACCTCCATAAAGTGTCTCTGAGAAATACCAGACCTCTTCACCAGAAGGTAGATGCCATTTGGGTTATAACTGTTTTAATCCATCCTTAGTCTAAAGGAAAAATAAACTTACTGCAATGGTAACATAGCTTTTGAGACTTCGTGAGAATCCATTACCACCAAAGCTGTAAATCTCTGTGTATTTTCTTGTTCATTTTCAGGATCTACTAATACAGGTGGCAAAAAAGGAAACAAATTCACTGTGCTATATAGTATATTTTGAAATGATTAGAATATATGGGGAGTATTAAGAAATAATAAACAGAACATGGATAAAATTAGGGGAAGAACAAATGTTCTCAAGGCTTAGGGATTTAGGAATTAATAAAGGAGGCTGCATAATTAAGCATACAAGTGTCAATTTTAAGTTAAGCACCTGGAGTGAATAAGATCTGATGAAATGCTACTGAAAGAGCCCCACAAGCTTTTCATACATTCCATGCTGACAAATACATCAACTGAATTTGAATGAAATCCAGACATTATTTCTATTTTAAGGGAAATTAATTGAGCTTTCAATAGCTGTATGATATTGCAGACAGGTATTGTCAGGATTTTATCAATGAAGAGTGCCCTCAGGGAGGATTTGAGGAGCAGGCTGTCACAGGAGAGAGAATGAGAGTCCTGGTGGCACACCCCAGGTGAACCGTTCATGTGAATATGTCTGTCTGAGGATGTGCACTCACGTCAATACCTGTGCTGCTCTAACACAGCCTGCCTCTGTCTATGCTGTCTGGATCCCATAGGATCAAAGGGCCCCGAGTTACAGTAAGAGTTTGGTGGATAATTTGTTTACATTGACAGCTTTATTTATTCTATCTACACTTATGCCATCAAGGTCTCGGAAGAAATTTCTTCCCAAATGTACTCTGACATGTACTTGTGTCCTTGATATTAGGGAATGATGCTGCTTCTTAAAATGATTGGGACTGTAAGTGCAAATATGTACTCTACCTAAATTACCTCATGGGTGAAACATTTATTCTTGGAAACATTTTTACCCTTCTTGATCTACTGTAGACTCAAATCCTAAATGTTGAAATACTAGTTGAAAGCTCTATAATAATCAGTAGATACATATGTAAAGCTGTTTTTTTAAAACTCACCTATGACCCCATTTTTTTTTTTCACCATGGGGGCATGAAATTGTTTAAATTTCCATATCTTTCTCTTCTACTATTTATTTATTTTTTGAAAAATTCAACATAGGAACTTTGGTGCATCCTTTCCTCCCCTGGATTTCTGTGTTCAAGAAACCGTACAGTAAGGAAAGCAGCATGCCAAAGTTAAAGTCAACCAAAGATAAAGATGTCTTTAATTTTTACAGTTGTTTAACATTTACATTAGGTTTTTTTTCTTCTGTCAAATTCTTTTCATTAGATTGAAAGGAGCTTATTCTTGAAGGATCGTAAAATCAGCAAAAATCTGATCAGTTTTGAGTTTTGTACTTTTTAAAATGCTGAAGGAATATATTTTCATCTCAGGGCATTTTCTAATTGTGTGTAGTCATGAATATATTCCTTAGCATTGAGGCCGTTTAGCATATCAGGAATGGTTTGACTCTCTGAGACAATCATCAGAAATGTTTCTAGTAGGATTCAGTTAATCAAATGGTTTCTGTTTTAAAACCACAAACGGAATATTTTTTAAGTGTACTGTTACGAGCCCAGTCTGCCGTCTTTTCACATCAGCACCTCTCTACCTCCCAGAACAGTGTTAACCTCTGAAACTCTCATCCAACTCCTCTCTGCCGCCCTCTCCCATAGCGAGACAGGCCACAGTGCTCAGTGCTTTCACAGTTCTTCTAATTGCTAGTTCTTCTTTTATGGGTAAAGGAAACATGGTTTCGTCAAAACCATTAGCAATTTAAATGGAGCTGCATTTGGATAAGCACATTTTTCAGCAATAGAAATGACTTTTGGGTATTAAATGCCTTAAGATGCTAGAAACTACCAGAGCACCTACCTGCACGTGTTGTTAGCTGCTCTTGAGTTGATCCTGACTCATAGCACCCCATGTGTGCAGAACAGAACTGCACCGTAGGGTTTTCAAGGCTGTGACTTTTTGGAAGCAGATTGCCAGGCCTGTCTTCCAAGGAGCCTCTGGATGGATTTGAACCACCAACCTTTTGGCTAGTAGTTGAGCACTTAATCGTATGCACCACCCACTTGAAACTAAAACAAACCCATTGCCATTGAGTCAATTCTCACTCATAGTGACTCTAATGGACAGACTAGAACTGCCCTATAGAGTTTTGAAGGCTTCAAATCTTTATGGAAGCCAACTGTGACATCTTTCTACCATGAAGCAGCTAGTGGGTTTGAACTGCTAACCTTTGGGTTTGCACAGAACTTAACCTCTGTGCCACCAGGACTCCTTGCTCCACCCAGGACTCCATCTTATCTAAAAAAAAAAAAAAAAGCACATAGTATTTGCTTAAAAATATTTATTGGATAAATGAGTAATTGTAGAGCTTTAAAGGAAGCAGCATTGCTATAATTTTTTGACATCACTTCTCAGTTGAGGCCCTTAAGCTTCAGCAGATTTATCTTAAATGTTTTGGTTCAGAGATGGAAACAAATCTGAAGGATGTTTGCCATTTAACATTTTTCTTTTGTACTCTCCTTATAAATTGTCCTATTCTGGCATCTTGTCAGTTTTGTAAATAATCCAACAAATCTTTTATTGTATTATGTGCATATGAAGGGTATCTCTTCATATGGGAAAGTATAGATCCACCCTCTTGTTTAGAGATGAATTTAGCTTTGGTGTTTCTAATTAGCTTACAGCCTTGTATCTCTTTACACAGTTGTTAGTTTGCCAACAATTTCCTTCAATAAAACAGCATTATCACAGTTGAGCAGATTAGTAAGATCAGCTCCGTAGAAACCATTATTGAATATCAAAGGCCCATTGTAAAAATATCCTAACCCACCACACCACATTTTAGCTGTCTGCTTTTTTATTCCAGCTAATCACAAGTACAATTTGACTATTTCAAAATCCTGATAGGTTTTGGAACAACTTTTTGCAAACTAAACCTTGTGACAACTGTGCTATAATATCCATCCTAATCATGTTAAGAAAGTGTGATTGTTTCAAGTAATAAAAATTATATTCATAAATATCGATAAATACAAACAGTTGTAGTCAAATCTCTAATATACATAAAGGATCTCTAGCTGCTGAAGCCATAATCTTATGTACTATAATCTATGACCAACAGGTGGCAGCAGTTTCCAGAAGGTTATCACAGGAGACAGTGTAAAATCACAGGACAGTTATAACAGTTACCCTTTATTCTTCACTAGGGTTGTGTAAAACACAGTGTATTTAAACTGATTGATAGATGCCTCTATTTGCTGCTATAAAAACAAAATTACTTTATTCAATTGTGTTTAGAATTATATGTACAGCGTAAACTTATTATAATGTGTTGAAATATGTACAGTACACAAGTAACTGATTTCCTTTTTGTTGAAGGAGGCTGGGAAGTAATGACACATTGAGTACATTGACTCTTCTTACTCTTCATCCCTGGGGATGTTTTAAAGAAATGACTTTAATGATTTCTTACAGATTTCCATTTGGCTACAACACAGGACTAGATTTTAGTTGTTATTTAGAAATAGAGCACACGACAACTACTGGAGTTTGTCAAATTCAGAACAAGATATAATGTCAATGCCACGTTTGATAATCCTGTAGCGTGCTCTCTTTTATTAAGGAGAGTGTCTTTTTGTTGTGTACTCTCTTGTACCCTTGAAAATTTATGACTATGTATTAGCTGATTTTGTTCTAATGTACCTTTCATCATAAGGAAACATTAACACAATTAAAACAAACACATCAATATATTTAAAAGAAAAGCTATAAAGCAAATCAGGGCCATTTGAAGATGGGCTCTAATTAGCCACCTGACGGCATCACTGCAGCCATTGCCATCCAGTGTTACACAACCAATCAGTGGTAGGAATAGCTCTCTGATACCTGCTCCAGTCCATGATTCATTAGACTTTCATACCTCTTACACCAAAATTTATGGATCTACACCAGCACTTCTCAACTGGGGTTAGTGTAACCCTCCAGGGGGATATTTGACAATGTCTAGAGACATTTTTGGTTTTCAAAACTGGGAATATGGGTTGCTACTTGTATCTATGAGTAGAGGGCAGGGATACTGCTTTGTTGTTAGGTGCATCAAGTTAGTTCTGACTCATAGTGATCTTATGTACAACAGAACGAAACACTGCCTGGTCCTGCACCATCCTCACAATCATTTCTATGTTTGAGCCCATTGTTGCAGCCACTGTGTCAATTCCTCTTATTGAGGGTCTTCCAGTTTTTCACTGACCCTCTACCAGCTGTGATTTCCTTCTCCAGGGACTGGCCCCTCCTGATACCATGTCCAAAGTATGTGAGACGATGTCTTGCCATCCTTGCTTCTAGGGAGCATTCTGGCTGTATTTCTTCTAAGACAGATTTGTTCGTTCTTCTGGCAGTCCATAATATATTCAGTATTCTTTGCCAACACCATAGTTCAAAGGCATCAATTCTTTGGTCTCCCTTATTCACTGTCCAGCTTTCGCATGCGTATGTGGCGATAGAAAATACCGTGGCTTGGATCAGGCACACTTTAGTCCTCTAATGACATCTTTGCTTTTTAACATTTTAAAGAGATCTTTTGCAGCAAAGTTGCCCAATGCAATGTCTTTTGATTTCTTGATTGCTGCTAGACATCCTATAATGCACAGCAAAGCTCCCCACAACAAAGAATTAAACTTAACCCCATTGCCATCAAGTTGATTCTGACTCATAGAAATCCTACTGGACAGAGTAGAACTGCCCCATACAATATCCAAAGCTGTAAATCTTTACAGAAGCAGACTGCCACATCTTTGTCCCATGGACTGGCTGGTGGGTTCAAACTGCCAACCTTCCATTTAGCAGCTGAGCACTTAAGCACTGCTCCACCAGGGCTCCATAACAAAGAATTAAAAAAAACCCATTGCCGTAAAGTGGAATCCAACTTATAGCGACCCTACAGGACATTGTAGAACTGTCCCATAAGGTTTCAAAAGGCTGTAAATCTTTAGAGAAGCAGACTGCCACATCTTCTCCCATCGGGTGGGTTATGGATTCGAACTGCCAACCTTTTGGTTATAGCCAAGTTCTTAACCACTGCATCACCAGGGCTCCTCACCTGGCCCAAAATATCAATAGTACCAGGATTGAAAAACCCTGGTTCATGCTAGAGAGTCAGCTAGAAAAACCTATTAGATCTGTATCATAAGCGTACATACACAGGCCAACAAATTGGAAACCAGGCACACAAGCTAAAAGATGAACTACAATTACAGCAGGATTTTTAATGTATCTTTTGTCATATCAGGATACCATCATGTAAAAAGCTTTCTATTCCTGAAAATTATGAATGTGAAGTGCTTTAGTTCCAGATCACTAAGTGCCAAGTGTATGTTCTTAAGCTTTTACAAGAAATCCCTTCAGGGAGCCTCGGGAAAATTGAAAGACTCAGCGTATCAAAACTATATTTGCTAAACATTTTGTGCTGAATAGCACCACTGAAATATTACCATAGATGTAGTTGCCTTTGAATTCTTGACATATATTCTAAAGACTCAGTGCAGAGCAACCCTTCCTCCCCTCTCCACCTTGCCCCAAAACTTAAGCATACACAAAAACTGTTCTGTTTTACAAATTAAGAGAATTTAGGGAAATTTCATGGAGCTACTTTTGCTCTGTTGGTCTGGCTGGCCCTTACACAATTTGTGTGTTTGTGTGTGGGTGTGCGTGTGTGTCTACTCCATATGGAGACATTCCAAATACTGTAACCCGTACACGTTCTAGGAAGATTTAGTAAAAAATATGTTGTGAGGTTTATGTCTGTTAAAGACCTACCTTGACATTTAAAACAGAATATTACCTATGTTTAATACAAAAAACTTCTTTAGATCCAATAAATAGAAAATAACACAGCACAGTTTTTATGATTACTGTGGGACAGCTAAAATAATGTTCTTCTTATAAAAATATACTATATCTTGTAAAATCTGACTTTGCCTACTAGTTTATATAGTTGCATCAAAGTGTTAATATTTTCATTTCAAACCTTTACTTTCATTCTTAAGGGGTTTAAATGTGGCATTCGAAAATGAGTAGCTTTCTGATTCATTTGAATTCCTTTTTACAAAAAAGGAAAAGGGAAAACACACACACACACACACACACACGCAACAAGAATTAGGGAGGTCATGGCAACAGAGTAAACAAGTTTAGTCTGATGATCCAAAGTTCCTTGTATCTCAGAGAATTGCTCTGTCCCCAACCTTCTCAGATTCCAGCAGCTACACAAGCAGAAACGCAACTTCTCCATGATGTAAAGGCTCGACTTCCTCTGTTTTATAAGGAAAAGAAATGTGCCCCTGACTTGGCAGATCATGGTTTGTGCTTTGGTTATACTGATAAGCATTTTTCAATTTTCTGTTCAGTGCTCATTTGCTTCATGAGGGCTACGTAATGCAGTATAAAGAACAAAAATGGGATTGGAAATACAACTTTGTCCAAATGACATTTTCATTTACAAAAGAAAGAAAAGTTAGACAATATCTATGATACTTTTATATTTAAATGTGTTGCACCAAAAAAGAAAGCGTGGAATATAAATTGTTAGAAGCAACTATCTACCTGTCTTTGAGGAATGCTTTGAGTAATAGTATATAAAATAATTCAAAAAAGAAGATGTTGGTCCTTAGAGGGTGTGGTTTTTTCTCCACGTTCTCTCTATAGTTGAAAACAGCTCACTAACCCTGCTTCAAGTCTTTATAATGAAAGTTGCATAAAGAAAATATGTTGGATATTTATATGAGGCCGTGATTATCCCATTGGCTTGAATCAAAGGCAAGGTAATTTGTCTAAAAATTTTTGTCATTATTACTAATGAAGCAGCATGACTTAATTAGTCACATTAGGTTTTATATTCATTTATTTAATGACTGTTTATTGAGCATTTGCTATGTATGTGGTGCTCTTCTGGGAGTTTGGGGTGAAGCAGGCAGTGCAATGAGCAAAGTTCCTGCCTTCACTTCTGCGAGATCATTAGAATGACTGAACCTACAGTGGGCTCTACTGTCTTCAGTTACGTGGGCCCTGGTTACAGGGACTGAAAGGAGCTCTGGCGGTGCAGTGGTTAAGTGTTTGGCTGCTAACTGAAAGGTCAGTGGTTTGAACCCACCAGCCGCTCTGCTGGAGAAGGATGTGGCACTGTGCTTCTGTAAAGATTACAGCCTCGGAAACCCAATGGGGGCGCTTCTACCCTGTCCTTTAGGTTTGCTGTGAGTCGTAATCAACTCGATGGCAGTGGGTTTTTTTTTTTAATGACTGAAAAAATGCTAATTAGACATTAAAGTAAAATATGCTATTTTAAGAACCTTATAATATTCTAGTATTAGTAATAGCAGTATATTATAAATATTTGCTTACTGACCATGAGATATTTAAATCCTTATAATATTCTAGTATTAGTAATAGCAGTATATTATAAGTATTTGCTTACTGACCAAGAGATGTTTTAACATCTATTTAATAGTTAATGTTCCTATTTTAGCATTAATATAATCTGCTCATGAATGAATATGTTGATGGCTTTTTTTTTTTAGGAAAGTCACCATAATTATTATTATGGTTTTCAAAGTAATTCTTCTTCTGAATAAATTGTGAACAGCATTCTCCTCAGTGATGAGACATAAGCATTTAGAAACACTTAGTAGAACTCTGACATTCAGAATTCTAAAAGAATAGGGAAAATACTGGATAATTCAAAGTACTATTTTATATACGTGGCTTCCCAAGTGCTTTTCAAGTCTGTTTTGTTCAGCATTGATTTGTAAGTAACCTTTTGCAAATGAAAGTTTAGATATTTGAGGTGAGTTCCGTGTTTTGCTATTTCAAGCATTAAACAACTATTGACTTCAGAATTTAGCGTGTACTCAAATAAATTGAACATGATCTAGGTGGGGGAAAATATTCAAGGTATGAAAAGAATTCTTTTCAAACTTATTATCTTAGCTTTAACTAAAAGCTGCAGTGTAGATAGTAAAATAGTAATCTCTTATTTAAGCACAATAGAAAAGAGTATCCCAGGTCATCCGATGGAGAGATTTGGATAAAGTAATGGCAGTGCAGTGGTTAAGAGTTCAACTACTAACCAAAAAAGGTCAGCTGTTCAAGCCCACCATCTGCTCCTTGAAAACCCTATGGGGCAGTTCTACTCTGCCTTATAGGTCGCTATGAGTCGGAATCGACTCGACAGCAACAGGTTTGATTTTTGGTTCTTTGGTAACCTGAATATTCTGTAGAAACCAGTACCAAGGTGGGGAGAGAAGGAAGTGTAACTGCCGTCTGCTGGAAAAAGAACACATCAGTCTTGTAATGTATATTTTAAAAAGAAAAAAACAAACAAAAACCATTAGTAGGTTAAGTATCTTTTCAGTGTAGCACGTATCCTTTTTTCACATATATCCTTCAGGTTCAATATTGCTGCAATATACTATAACATCACATTTGTTAAGATTACGTCGAAAGTCTCAAATCTAGGTCCACCACCTTGAGGATCTACAGTTGAATACGACTTGCCACCACTGGGATGACCTCTGGAAAACAGTGACTAAAGCTAAGGGATTGACCCCACTACTGGTGCCCACTTGTAAAGATACCAGTTATTTGCCTTTTTTACTAAAAACAAAGCAAAATTCTACAAGTTTTAAGATAAAGCTTTAAGATAGATGCAAGAATGCATTAGTCAATAAGCAAGACACACATGGGCTTACTTGTGCTTACTAATCTGTAGTGCACAGTTTGTTTCACCTGGTTTCCACCATATCAAAGATGTGGTGAAACTCATGTGAAATAGTGCACTACGGATTAATAAGTAAACACAAGTAAGCCCATGCAGACCTTGCTTACTGTAAACTGGTGCATACCATGCTTACTGGTTAATCCTCCCCTGGATAGATGTGATGGTTAATGGCTAGGCTGTGATTCTTAGTGGTTTAGCAGACACTATATAATCACCTCTCCTTTTGTGATGTGATATGAACAGCCAATCAATTGAAAGGGGAGTTTCCTTGGAGGTGTGATCTGAATCCATGATATAAACAAATGTTCTGGCAAATCTCTCTCTCAATCCTGCATTCATCTTGCTGTCATCTTGTTCCTTTTACAGGTGCCTTCAGCCTGTTGCCTGACCTGCAGTTTTGGATTCACCAGCTCCCGCAACTCTGTGAGCCAGCAACCTGCCACCTGACCTATAGATTTTGGGTTTATCAGGCCACAGCCTTCAGTATGGATTACACCTCAACATAAAGAAAACAAAAATCCTCACAACTGGACCAACGAGCAACATCAGGATAAATGGAGAAAAGATGGAAGTTGTCAAGGATTTCATTTTACTTGGATCCACAATCAACAGCCATGGAAGCAGCAGTCAAGAAATCAAAAGACGCATTGCATTGGGCAAATCTGCTGCAAAGGACCTCTTCAAAGTTTTGAAGAGCAAAGATGTCACCCTGAAGACTAAGGTGCGCCTGACCCAAGCCATGGTATTTTCAATTGCATCATATGCATGTGAAAGCTGGACAATGAATAAGGAAGACCGAAGGAGAGTTGACGCCTTCGAATTGTGGTGTTGGCTAAGAATATTGAATATACCATGGACTGCCAAAAGAACGAACAAATCTGTCTTAGAAGAAGTACAACCAGAATGCTCCTTAGAAGCAAGGATGGCAAGACTGCGTCTTCCATACTTTGGACATGTTGTCAGGAGGGATGAGTCCCTGGAGAAGGACATCATGCTTGGCAGAGTGCAGGGTCAGTGGAAAAGAGGAAGACCCTCAACGAGGTGGATTGACACAGTGGCTGCAACAATGAGCTCAAGCATAACAACGATTGTAAGGATGGCACAGGACCGGGCAGTGTTTTGTTCTGTTGTGCATAGGGTCGCTATGAGTCGGAACCGACTCGACGGCACCTAACAACAACAGCCCCTGCAACCATGTGGATCAGGAGAAGCCTCCAGCCTGTTTGTTGCCTGACCCACAAAATTGGGCCTTGCCAGCGTCCATAATTGTGTGAGCCATTTCTTTGAAATAAATACATCTCTATATGTTAATATATATACCTCACTGGTTTTGCTCCTCTAGAGAAACCAGCCTAAGACAATAGATAAAATCAGAATTTTTTTTAATGCTATTCAGTCGAGTCTGACTCATGGTGACCCCATGCGTGTCAGAGTAGAACTGTGCTCTCTAGGGTTTTCAATGGCTGATGTTTCAGAAGTGGGTTGCCAGGCCTTTCTTCCAAGGTGCCTTGGGGTGGGCTTGAACCTCTAACATTTCAGTTAGCAGCCAGGAGCCTTTAACTGCACCATTCAGGGACTCTTTTTCAGAAATAAGCAAAGGGAAAGGAGAAATTCAGGACACAGGACTGCATGTTTCATCTGCCTGTCACCATGCAATCAATCTCCCTCCATTTCCCAACTTGGGTAATTTCTTTTCCTCCTCAAGGGTACCCTAAGCTTTTTGGTAAATTTTCACCTGTATGAAATGCCTTGGCTGGGGGATAAGGTGCGGAAGGGGCAAAGGGTCCTTCCCCATGCCCTCTGTCATTGTGAGTTATTTACATTTTGAAGGAGTAAACAATTGTGCTTCATAATGAACATACTAAAATACATGCTGTATGCTTCTAAAGTTAGATACTAAGAGCTTCTCTCCTCCTATATGAAGGGATACATTTTTAGAAAGTCGCCTTTTTGGGGTATTGGAGCTGGATTTAGGAAGCATAATTACCTGTGCTGAAGATAAAAATTTTCAGCAATTATGCTAGATTTTTAAAATTTACACAGTGATTTGCTTTTTAAAAGAAAGAGATAATGCATAATGATGGGGAAAATTCGGTGCACAAAGACTGCTAGAATTAGTATTTAATACTTCAATATTTTAAAAATTAGGCAAGTATATTAGAGTAAGACACTATGCCTTCAGTTTTTGTAAGTAATAAATTGAAAATAAAATTAAATAGGTATTTATAAAAGAAAAATAAAAATGATGCAAGAGGTGAAAATATATGAATTTTTTTTTTAAATAGTGAAAATTAACAATCTCTTTATAATATTATGGATTGAATTGTGTCCCCCACAAATATGTGTTGTAAATCTTAACATCTACGTCTGTGATTAGAATCCCCTTTGGGAATGGGTTGTCTTTGTTATGTTAATGAGGCAGGATTAGTGTTTTAAGCCAATTAGTTACAAAATATAAAAGGAACAGATTAAGAAAGTAGAGATGGGAGAAGATAGATGCCAAGCCACATGAGTCTCCAAGGAACCAGGAAACGGAAGCTGAAAAGACAGGGACCTTCCCCCAGAGCCTACAGAGAGAGTAAGAGAGACTTCCCCTAGAACTGGTGCCCTGAATTCAGAATTCTAGCCTCCAAGACTAACTAAATGGTTGCCATCAAGTCAATTCTGACTCATAGCAACCCTGTAGGACAGAGTAGGACTGCTCCATAGAGTTTCCAAGGAGCGGCTGGTGGATTCGAACTGCTGACTTTGGTTAGTAGCTGTAGCACGCTGTAGCTCTTAACCACTTTGCCACCAGGGCACCAAAAGTTTAAGAAAATAAATTTCTGTTTGGTAAAGCCATCCACTCGTGGTGCATCTGGAAGAGCTGCGCCACACAACTGAGAGATAATATGACCAATGAACATGTCTTCAAAAGAAATAGATTAGCTGCAATAAGGCATTCATAAAACAATTCCCTTTTCTTATGGCTTATTTGGTATTCTTATATATCCATTATAAGCTTATCAAAAGCGAGGAAAAGAAGAGCTATTGTGTTTAAAGAAACTATTACCAGGAAATTGGATGCTAGTACACAGAGTTTAACTGTGAGATTATCCCTTTCAACAAAGACATGAGTATTGAATTTTACAGGTACTAAAATTTCCAACATTATTCTGACATAAAGAAAACCAAACTTTCTTGCAGAATAGTGACTACAAAGAGGAACAAAAGAGGCGACAGTGATGTAATAACAAACACAGGGTTAAACAGTTCTTTTTCAAAGAAATGTAGAGCTAAAATATTCCTAAAGGACACATGCCATCTCCTCAGCCCATTTAAGGCTTCTGAAATGCCACTCTCAAGTAAAATAACTACCTCACCAGAAGAGTCATTCCATTAGAGAGCCAACTAACATCAGTACAGAGATAAATGGAAGAACAGAAAATTGATTTTACACTTGTGCTGTTAAGTGTGGTCAAATGTTGTAGGCCAGGACATCAAATAGGATTCCAAAGAATTGCTGTGCCTGAAAAATAACAGCATAAGAGGATGTGGTTAAATACAGCTTAATAATAGGTCTGATATGCTCAGTGTATAGTAAAATATTTATGTTCTCTTTCTATTTGTAATATGACATGCTCATATCTCTTTCTTTTTAATATATTTATTATCCCAATGTCCCTGCAAGTGATACCTTTCATCCCAACTCACGTTATCACATGTACTCAGAGGCATGCAACAGTAAATGATTTACTTTCTTTTGATTTATAACTAGTAAAGATAATTTAATTAAATTTTATTTTATATGCTGCCAGGTCTATGTGCAAATGTTATCCATGTTAAAATTTAAAATATTATTAATTGAAACCACTGAAGTTCATTCAACCCACTGCAAGCACAAAATGAATGCTCACCTTTCAACTTTCTGTGGGTCCTTTGCTCTTTCCATGGCACTTATGCTGCTGTAATGCTCAATTAGGACTGCTGTTTCTTTCCAGGTGTTTTAGACTTGAATAGAGTGGTTGAATGGAGTCCAGTATGATGAATGTGATACAGCATATCCCTTCCTTGCTGCACTAAAGAGTCTCTGGGGGTAAGTAGAAAGCCAGGCAATGACATTTTTAAAAGCCCTGGTGTGCTTTTGGCAGCTTAACAAGAAAGTCATAGCTAATATTTTTTTCCCCTTATAGACATTTAGAGCTGTTCATGAGCGCGACAGTCTCTCTTCACGTATTGCTGAGTAAGTGATCAATTTCAGTGTAGTCTGAAGGGTAAATGAATTTCCAACAAAATAAGGAGAAGTGGGTGGGAGGGAGAGGGGTTTTCACTAATTAGATAGTAGATAAGCTTTATTTTAGGCGAAGGGAAAGACAACACACAATACAGGAGAGGTCAACACAGCTGGACTAAACCAAAAGCAGAGACTTTCCTGATTAAACCAAATGCTTCGAAGGCCAGTGTAGCAGGGGCAGGGGGTTTGGGGACCATGGTTTTAGGGGACATCTAAGTCAATGGGCATAATAAAATCTATTAAGAAAACATTCTGCATCCCACTTTGGAGAGTGGCGTCTGGGGTCTTAAACGCTAGCAAGTGGCCATCTAAGATGCATCAATTGGTCTCAACCCACCTGGAGCAAGGAAGAATGAAGGGCACCAAGGACACAAGGTAATTATGAGTCTAAGAGACAGAAAGGACCACATAAACCAGAGACTATACCAGCCTGAGACCAGAAGAACTAGATGGTGCCCAGCTACAACCAATGACTCCCCTGACAGGGAACACAATAGAGAGCCCCTGAGGGAGCAGGAAAGCAGTGGGATGCAGACCCCAAATTCTCATAAAAAAGACCAGATTTAATGGTCAGAATGGGACTAAAAGGACCCTGGAGGCCATGGTTCCCAGACCTTCTGTTAGCCCAAGACAGGGACCATTCCCGGAGCCAACTCTTCAGACAGGGATTGGCTGGAGTATGGGATGGACAATGATACTGGTGAGGAATGAGCTTCTTGCATCAAGTGGACACATGAGACTGTGTTGGCATCTCCTGTCTGGAGGGGAGATGAGAGGGCGGAGAGGGCCAGAAGCTGCCCGAATGGACACGAGGAGAGAAAGTGGAGGGAAGGAGTGTGCTGTCTCATGAGAGGGAGAGGGATTAGGAGCGTATAGCAAAGTATATATAAATTTTTGTGTGAGAGACTGACCTGATTTGTAGACTTTCACTTAAAGTGCAATAAAAATTAATTAAAAAAAAATGGGAAGTAATTTGGAAATCTTAGTTCTTTCTTGATGCTGGTTCTACAGAAAACCAAAAAAAAAAACCATTGTTGTCAGGTTGATTCCAACTCATAGCGACTCTACAGGGGTCAAATTTTATGATCTCACACTACTCCCTACCACCTCAGCTTGTTTTCCTTTATTCCTCCTTGGGAAAGAAGAGAGATTTTGAGCCATGAGTACTATCCATACATTATCCTATGGTTGTGGGTAAACAGTTGCCGTTGAGTAGATTCTGACTCACCGGGACTCCACGTGTGTCAGAGTATAACTGTGCTCTGTAGGGTCTTCAGTGGCTGGTTTTCTGGAAGTAGATCACCAGGCCTTTCTTCTGAGGCACCTCTGTGTGGACTCAAACCTCAACCTTTCGGTTAGCAGCTGAGTACATTAACTGCATCACTCAGGGACTCCTAGGGTGTGGGCAGCTGAAAAGAATTCAACTCTGCGTTCAAGAGAATAAATCCTTTTACCACAATTCCAAGTGTAATTTTGAGAGGGATGGAGATAGGGTCATATTTTGCATATTCTTCTTGCTGGTACTACCAATATTAATGCATTGCTTTCCACCTTGCTTCTTGAAACCATGTTTGAGTCTAAGAATTTAAAACACAGATTTACTCTCTTGGTTAGAGAAGTACGATGGTGTAAAGAGTTACCACAAAAACTGAGTGAAATGTAGATGCCTTTAACAATGATGGTAAGATTGTGGAACTTGGAAAAAACTTAAGGTCTTAGCTTTCTCCAATACTTCGGCTCTTTGGTTAGATTAGGTACCTGAAGAATCAAGTTCTATCAAGTAACTATCAACTTACATAAAAATGACTAGTCCCCTACCAATTCTCGTCTGTTTCTGTTGTCATTCACAGTGTTGGCCATCTATGTTTCCCACCATCCCCCCTTTTGCAGCTTTAACCCTCTTCGAATATATTTTGAAATTAGGTCATGTAATTTTTGATGTCCACTTCCTTTAAAGAATGAAGTACCTCTTCCCAATGCAAAAAAAAAAAAAAAAAACTTAGATAATAAACTATTTTTTTCTGAGTATATGTATTAGACCTATCTTCGAATCTGAAGGAATACGAGCAGAGATAATTCACTTCGGCTTTGTTTACTTGTACTAATGACTGAGCTGTTGTTTATCTGGGAACACAGTGAAAGTTCTTTTAGGCCTCTTATTATTTTTTAAAGACATGTCTCCCTTTTTCTGTTCCACTTAGTTGATTTCAATGTGGTTTCATTTAAGTGTCAGTAATAGAATTTCAGAACGGAATCATTTTACATTTGAAGAAGCCAAGTTCAGAGTGAAGAGCAACCTGCCAAAGGTCACACAGCTGATGAGTGACACAGCTGGCACTTGATGGCTGCTTTTCTGCATCCCAGTCAAGGGCTCTTTCCACTGCACACCACTGCCTTTCAGAAATCACAGTGATTTTTTTTCTAGCAAAATCTTTCAAAGATTATAAAGTGCTGTGTTTTCATACCGCTATATGAATGTAATTTTCATACCACATTCAAGAAAACACTGACCATTAGCATTCATTGTTTTTATGGCATATTGGAATTGATGCAATGATTTTATTGTTTTTGCTGAAGAACTATGATATAAGATAGAAAACAGCTAAGCAGTGTGATATCTTTTTTAAATGTGCAGAGTGAAATAACACATTTTCTGTAGTGAAAGCAGTAAATGGCCATGTATTTATTAATCATCTACTATATTCAAGGCATTTTATTCCATTTTATATGCACAAACATAATAAATGGTCTAATTTCTAGAAATTTAAAACCTTTTGTGGGGGCATTGTTGTATCAATTATATGGTCTTATATTTGTATATTGTTTTTAGGTGCCGTCCAGTCAGTTCCGACTCATAGCGATCCTATGTATTACAGACCTAAACACTGCCCAGTCCTGCACCAAGTTCACAATCGCTGTTATGTTTGAGCCCATTGTTGCAGCCACTGTGTCAATCTATCTCCTTGACAGCCTTTCTCTTCTTTGCTGACCCCATACTCTACCAAGCATGATGTCCTTCTCCAGGGACTGATCCCTCCTGACAACCTGTCCAAACTATGTGAGGTGTAGTCTCACCATCCTTGCTTCTAAGAAGCATTCTGGTTGTACTTCTTCCAAGACAGATTTTTTCGTTCTTCTGGAAGTCCATGGTATATTCAATATTCTTCTCCAACACCACATTTCAAAGGCATCAGTTCTTCTGTCTTTCTTATTCATCGTCCAGCTTTTGCATGCATATGATGCAATTGAAAATACCATGGCTTGGGTCAGGTGCACCTTAGTCTTCAAGGTGACATCTTTGCTTTTCAACACTTTAAAGAGGTCTTTTGGAGCGGATTTGCCCAACTTAATAGGTCTTTTGATTTGTTGACTCCTGCTTCCGTGGGTGTTGATTTTGGATCCAAGTAAAATGAAATCCTTGACAACTTCAGTCTTTTCCCCATTTATTATGATGTTGTTTATGGGTTCAGTTGTGAGGATTTTTGTTCTCTTTATGTTGAGGTGTAATCCATACTGAAGGGTGTGGTCTTTGATCTTTACCAGTAAGTGCACCAAGTCCTCCTCACTTTCAGCCAGCAAGGTTGTGTCATCTGCATAATGCAGGCTGTTAATGAGACTTTGTCCAATCTTGATGCCCTGTTCTCCTTCATACAGTCCAGCATCTTGGATGATTTGTTCATCATACAGATTAAATAAGTATGCTGAAAGGATACAACCTTGATGCACACCTTTCCCAATTTTAAACCATGCAGTATCCCTTTGTTCTGTTCAAATGACTGCCACTTGATCTATGTACAGGTTTCTCATGGACACAGTTAAGTGTTCAGAAATTCCCATTCTTTGCAGTGTTATCCATAATTTGTTATGATACACTCAGTTGAATGCCTTTGCATAGTCAATAAAACACAGGTAAACATCTTTCTGGTATTCTCTGCTTTCAGCCAGGAACCATCCGATATCAGCAATGATATCCCGCTTTCTGGATCCTCTTCTGAATCCAGCTTGAATTTCTGGCAGCTCCCTGTCAAAATGCTGCTGTAGCTGCTTGTGAATGATCTTCAGCGAAATTTTACTTGCCTGTGATGTTAATGATATTGCTCAATAATTTCTGCATTTGGAGGGATCACCTCTCTTGTGGATAGGCATGAATATAGATCTCTTCCAGTCAGTTGGCCAGGTAGCTGTCTTCCAAATTTCTTGGCAGAGACCAGTGATATTCCGGCACTGCATCCATTTCTTGAAACATCTCAGTTGGTATTCTGTCAATTCCTGGAGGCTTGTTTTTTGCCAATGCCTTCAGTGAAGCTTGGACTTCTCCCTTCAGTACCACTGGTTTCTGCTCATATGGTACCTCCTGAAATAGTTGAACATCGACCAATTATTTTGGTATAGTGACTCTGTGTATTCCTTCCGTCTTCTTTTGATGCTTTCTGAGTCATTTAATATTTTCCCCCATAGAATCCTTCAATATTCCAAGTTGAGGCTTGAATTTTTTCTTCATTTCTTTCAGCTTGAGAAATGCAGTTCTTCCCTTTTGGTTTTTCACCTCCAGGTCTTTGCAAATGTTGTTATGATACCTTACTTTGTCTTCTCAAGCTGCCCTTTGAATCTTCTGTTCAACTCTGTTACTTCATCATTTCTTCTTTTCTCTTTAGCTTCTTGATGTTCAAGAGCAAGTTTCAGAGTCTCTTCTGACATCCATTTTGGTGTTTCCTTTCTTTCCCAACTTTTTAATGACCTCTTGCTTTCATCACGTATGATGTCCTTGATGTCATTCCACAACTTCCCTGGTCTTCGGTCATCAGTGTTGAAGGTGCCAAATCTATTCTTGAGATGGTCTCTAAATTTAGGGGGGATACACTCAAGGTCATACTTTGACTCTCCTCAACTTGTTCTAATTTTCTCCAGTTTCAACTTGAACTTGCATATGAACAGCTGACGGTCTGTTCTGCAGTTGGGTCCTGGCCTTGTTCTGACTGACAATATCGAGCTTTTCCATCGTCTCTTTCCACGGATGTAATCGGTTTGATTCCCGTGTATTCCATCTGCTGGAGTCCACATTTATACTCACCATGTATGTTGGTGAAAAAAGATATTTGCAATGAAGAAGTCATTTGTCTTGCACAATTCTATCATGGGATCCCCAGCCTTATTTCTATCACCAACGCCATACTTTCCAACCACAGATTTTTCTTCTTTGTTTCAAATTTTCATATTCCAATCTCCAGTAATTATCAATGCACCCTGACTACATGTTTGATCAATTTCAGACTGCAGAATTTGATGAAACTTTTCAATTTTTTCATCTTTGGCCTTAGTGGTTGGTGTGTAAATTTAAATAATAGTTGTATTAACTGGTCTTTCTTGTAAGTGTATGGATATTATCCTATCATAATAAACAGGGAAAAGATTGAAGTTGTCAAAGATTTCATTTTACTTGGATCCACAATCAACACCCATGGCAGCAGCAGTCAACAAATCAAAAGACCTATTGCACTGGGCAAATCTGCTCCAAAAGACCTCTTTGAAGTGTTGAAAAGCAAAGATGTCACCTTGAAGGCTAAGGTACGCCTGACCCAATCCGTGGTATTTTCAATCACATCATATGCATGCAAAATCTGGACGATGAATAAGGAAGATAGAAGAAGAACTGATGCCTTTGAAATGTGGTGTTGGAGAAGAATATTGAATATACCATGGACTGATAAAAGAACGAACAAATCTGTCTTGGAAGAAGTACAACCAGAATGCTTCTTAGAAGAAAGGATGGTCAGGCTACATCTCACATAATTTGGACATGTTGTCAGGGGGTATCAGTCCCTGAAGAACATCATGCTTGGTAGAGTACGGGCTCAGCAAAGAAGAGGAAGACTGTCAAGGAGATGGATTGACATAGTGGCTGTAACAATGGGCTTAAGCATAACAAAGATTGGGAACATGGCGCAAGACACGGGCAGTGTTTTGTTCCGAGTTGGAACTGAGTCCATGGTACCTAACAACAACAACAATGATTTTCTACCTTAAAATCAGAAAATTGAGGTAAAAATAAATGCTTGAAAATTTAACTACTTGCCTGATCAACATACGATAACTAGTGTACTTCCCTGCCTATTTAATTTTAAACCACTATATTAACAACTGCAAACTTCTCCAAATCCTAAGTAAATGGGGAAACGACAGCATCCATTTATACTTCTGGCTACAGAACAAGACCATTTATGTTAACCTAAGTGAAAAACTGGTGATCTGTAAGCCAGCTGTGGCCCAGGGACACATTTTATTTGACTTACACAGTGTCGACTCACAAAGCATTTCTTAAAATTAGCCTCTGATGCACAAAACCTGCAGATTTCATGCAAATGTCTTTATATCCAGGTTCACTTGCATAATTAGAAGGTCTTACAATACTGGGCCTACTTCCTGGTAGCAACTAGTGCTTGGAGTTAAGACGCAGTTGTAGGCCCTTTCTCACTGTTTCTCCTCACTTGTAACTTCCTATTTATACTACCAGCTGACCCCCCTGCGCATGTTCACCATCTCTTACAAAGGTACTTGAAAATTTAACAAAGCATTTCGGGTTTTGGTCCACATGGTCCACACGGATACCACTATTGCAAATAATATGACTATAGATCCTTTCTTTTTAAATCAAATCCAGATAAATTAACTTCTGAGTATAAAAGAAGAATTAAGTTGCTTAAACCACTCCCTCTTTACCCTTGTTTCATTTTTAAAATTTTGTAATGCTCATTCGTCGTCATTCTTTTATTGGCTTTCGTTAAAGCTTTAAATCGTCTACTGAGCTTTGTTCTAACAGCACCAGATAATCTCTTGATAAACTGAGCCCTGAGTACTTCTTTTCTCTCCAAGCCCCGTATTCCAGTAGCTGCCAGCTATACTATTGTTTTTACAATGTCAGAATTCATGACATCTATTCTCTTTTTTATAATTATAATTTTCTTTCATGTATTGGTTTTTACATTTACTTTAAGATTTAAAAACCTAAACAGTGTTAAGTGTATGGAAATATTATTCACTGCAGAACCATTTAGTGTGATTGAACCTTTAGAAGAGAAAGTGTTATCGATTCTATGTCAGTAAACCTCTGCCTCTTAAGAAATACTACTTTGATGTATACAGTCAAATAGATGCTCATTTCTTACATTCTATCAATGGCTCAAACTATGCAATGTTTTAGGAGGTTGCATATGTAGGCCATGATTTTCTTCTGTGGCATCTTTATTAATCCTAGAGTTTCATATTGTATTTTAAAAATATATGAGAACATCACCACTTCATCACCAAAAAAAAAAAAAAAGACCCACCAAACCTGTTGCCATCGAGTTAATTTATGACTCATAGCGATCCAATTCTATTTTATTGAATAAAATCCATTTTATTCTTAAGCAAGTTTTACTGATTGTTCTAATTTGTTCAGCTGTCTTTTTGGAATGCATTTTCATTCAACTCCTTGTTCAGTGTCATCGTTTCTTGGTGCAATTATGTTCTTTCTTTCATTGTTCTTTTGTTTTTGCTGCAATAGATCTTCAAGGCTTTTTGTTTTTCTTTTTTCCCCAAATAAGCAGGTATGAGGGAAATAAACTTTAAATTTTACTGAGTAATTCAAGTTCTTAAACTAATTTTATTTTCCAACTAATTAATCACAGTTTAATATTTTTTCAAAATCATTTTACCTCTCAGTTTTGGAGGTAAATGTTGTATCATTGCATTCAGTGTGACTGATGAAAAGTCTGATATCAACCTGATTCTTATTCCATTTTGGGTAATTTGTTTCTGAACCCTGCATTTTCTTCTTGGATATTATCTTTTTTTTTGAGGATATGTCTAGGAATGGGTCTTCTGTCATTCATCGTTTTAGGTACTGTGGAGCCTTTTATAGGAAAACATGTCTTCCTTTATCTCAGAGAAATATCTGTTTATTATATCTTTTGTTCCTCTTCTCCATTTACTTTGCTGTACTCTCTTTCTGAGACACTTATGAGATAGATGGAATAACAAGAATTAAACCCCAACATTTTCTTATTTTTTCTTATTACTTACTTTTTTAATTTCCAGATGTTCTCAGCTATTTTCCAGCCTTTCCATTTAATCACTTATTTCATCAGTTATAATGTAAGTTCCAGGAATTTTTTTTTTTTTTTTAATATCATAGAAGATTTCCTATATATTGGAGATCCATGGATGTCATGGATCTACAAATGCTGTCTTAGTTACCTAGTGCTGTTATAACAGAAATACCACAAATAGATGGCTTTAACAAACAGAAATTTATTTTCTTACTGTTTAGGAGGCTGTAGCTGTTGTTGGTGTTATGTGCCATCTAGTCAGTTCTATCTCATAGTGACCCTATGTACAACAGAATGAAACACTGTCCAGGCCTCAGCCATCCTCACACTTGTTGGTAAGTTTGAGCCCATAATTGCAGCCACTGTGTCAATCCATCTCATTGAGGAGCATCTTCTTTTTCATCGACCCTCTACTTTACCAAGCATGATGTCATTCTCCAGGGATGGTCCCTCCTGATAACATGCCCAAAGTACTTGAGACAAAGTCTCACCATCTTCCCTTTTAAGGGACACTCTAGCTGTACTTCTTCCAAGACAGATTTGTTCATTCTTCTGGCAGTCCATGATATACTCAATATTCTTTGCCAACACCATAATTCAAAGGGCATCAATTCTTCTTGTCACTTTGTCCTCAAGGTGAGATCTTTGTTTTTAACATTTTAATGAGGTCTTTCACAGCAGATTTGCCCAATGCAATGCATCCTTTGATTTCTTAACTGCAGTATTCATTGGCTTTGATTGTGGATCCAAGTAAAATGAAATCCTTGACAATTTCAGTATTTTTTCTGTGTATCATGATGTTGCTTATTGGTCCAGTTGTGAGGATTTTGTTTTATGTTGAAGTGTAGTCCATACTGAAGGCTGTAGTCTTTGATCTTCATCAGTAAGTGCTTCAAGTCCTCTTCACTTTCAGCAAGCAAGGCTGTGTTATCTAATTATCACAGGATGTTAATGAGTCTTCCTCCCATCCTGATACCATGTTCTTCTTCAAATAGTCCAGCCTCTCAGATTATTTGTTCATGATACAGATTAAATAAGTATGGTAAAAGGGTACAACCCTGATGCACACCTTTCCCGATTTTGAAGCCCTTTGTTATGCTCAGATGAGTGCCTCTTGGTCTAGGTAAAGGTTCCTCATAAGCACAATTAGGTGTTCTGATATTCCCACTCTTCCCAATGTTATCCATAATTTGTTGTGATCCACACATGTTGAATGCCTTTGCATAGTCAATAAAATAACAGGTAAGCATCTTTCTGGTGTTCTCTGCTTTCAGCCAAGATCCATCTGACATCAGCAATGATATCCATGTCCTCTTTTGAATCCAGCTTGAATTTCTGGCAGTTCCCTGTTGACGTACTGCTACAAACATTTTTTGAATCATCTTCAGCAAAATTTTACTTGCATGTGATATTAATGATATTGTTTGATAATTTATGCATTCTGTTGGATCACTTTTTTTTTAGAATGGGCACAAATATGGATCTCTTCCAGCTTGTTAGCCAGGTAGCTGTCTTTCAAATTTCTTGTCATAGATGAGTGATCACTTCCAGCATCGCATGCATTAATGGAAACATCTCAGTTGGTATTCCATCAATTCCTGGAGCCTTGTTTTTCAGTGCACCACTCGTCTGTCAGTTCATCATACTGTAGTGGCTTGTGTGTTACTGTGATGATGGAAGCGATACCGCCAGTGTTTCAAATACCATCAGCCATGGTGGACGAGTTTCAGTGGGGCTTCCAGAATAAGACAAAGTAGGAGGAAGGACTTGGCAGTCTACTTCTGAAAAAAATTGGCCAGTGAAAACTTCATGAATAGCAGTGGAATATTGTCTGATATAGTGTCAGAAGATGAATCCGCCATGTTGGAAGGAAGTCGAAATACAGCTGGGGAAGAGCTGCAGAGTTGACCTTAATGACCTGAATGGATTAAAGCTTTCAGGACTTTCATTTGCTGATGAAGCATGACTCAAAATTAGAAGAAACAGCTGCAAACGTCCATTAATAATTAGAACATGAAGTGTACGAAGTATGGATCTGAAAGTTGGAAGTCATCAAAAATATAATGGACTGCATAAACATCCATATCCTAGGCATTAGTAAGCTAAACTGGACTGGTGTTGGCCATTTTGAGTTTGACAATCCTATGGTTTACTATGCCAGGAATGACAAATTGAAGAGGATCAGTGTCTCATTCATCAACAAAAAGAACTTTTCAAGATCTATCCTGAAATACACGATGCCAAAAATGAAGACATTGAATATTTTTACCAACTTCTGAAGTCTGCAATTGAGCAGACATTCAGTCGAGACTCATTGATAATTACTGGTGATTGGAATGTGAAAGTTGGAAACAAAGAAGAATCGGTAGTTGGAAAATATGGCCTTGGTGTTAGACACTACACTGGGGATTGCATGATAGAATGTTGCAAGACCAACTTATTCATTGCAAAAATATTTTATGAATGACATAATTGTAACTATACATGTAGACCTTGATAGACGGAATACACGGGAATCAAATTGACTACATCTGTGGAAAGAGTTGATGGAGAAGCTCAATATCATCAGTCAGAGCAAGGCTAGGGCTTGACTGCAGAACACACTATAAACTGCTCATATACAAGTTCAAGTTGAAACCAAAGGAAATTAAAACAAGGTCCTGAGAGCCAAAGTACGACTTTGAGTATATTCTACTTGAATTTAGAGATCATCTCAAGAATAGATTTGATGCATTAAACTCTAACAACCAAGGCCCAGACGAGTTGTGGAATGACATCAAGAGCATCATACATGAAAAAAGCAAGAGTTCATTAAAAAGAGAGAAAAGGAAGAGAAGACCAAAACAGATGTCAGAAGAGACTCTGAAACTTGCTCTTGAATGTGGAGTAGCTAAAGTGAATGGAAGAAATGATGAAGTAAAAGACCTGAACAGAAGATTTCAAATGGTGGCTCAAGAAGACAAAGTAAAGTATTGTAATGAAATGTGCAAAGACTTGGAGTCATAAAACCAAAAGAGAAGAACATGCTTGACATTTCTCAAGCTGAAAGAACTGAAGAAAAAAAATTCAAGCCTGGAGTTGCAATTTTGAAGGACTCTATAATGACACAAGAAGCATCAAAAGAAGATTGAATGAATACACAGAGTAACTGTATCAAAAAGAATTGGTAAAGTTCATCCATTTCAGGGAGTAGTATAATGATCAAGAACCAGTGGTTTAACAGACTACAAGTCTGAATTCAGTGTACCAACTCAAGGGAAAGGCATCTCTCTGTGTGGGCTCTGGGGGAGTGTACTTGTCTCTTCAGCTTCTATTCTTTGGCTTCTTGGTGATCTTTTTGTGGCATACTATCTATCTTTCCCCATCTCTGCTTGCTTGCTTGTCCTAATATGCTCTTTTTATATCTTGTAAGAGATTGATTCAAAACATATTCTACACTAATCTTGCCTCATTAACATAATAAAGACAACCCATTCCCATACGGGATTTTAACCAGAGGCATAGAAGTTAGGATTTACAACACATATTTTTGGGAACACAATACAATCCATAACAGATAGCGTGATTGAGTATGTAAAAAAAACCTAAGAAATCTAAAAAAGGCACTAGAGCTACTAAGGGACTTTAGAAATGTTGCATAATGTAAAGTTAATATACAAAAATCAAATCTACTCTTGTATACTAGCAAAGAACAATTGGAAATTGAAATTTTAAAAATGCCATTTCAAGAGCAATATAATATTTAATATTCAGAGAAAAAATATTAAAAGTTCTTTACACTAAAAAGTAAAGACTAAGGAATGCTATCTGATTTCAAGATTTATTATAAAATTTCAATAAACAAAACAATATGCTATTGTAAAAGCAGATATATAGACTAATGGTAAATAGAGTTCAGAAATATATCTACACTTTTATGGCCAATTGACTTTGACAAAATTTCCAAAACAATTCAATACGGACAGAGTAATCTTTTCAACCAATAGTGCTGAACAATTAGACACACACGCACACAGCACACACATACATTAAACTTTGATTCTTTTCATTTGTATAAAAATAAACTTGATTTGGTCACTATGAGTCAGAATTGACTTGACAGCAATGGATTTGCATAGCCTAAAATGAGAGCAAAAAACTAAAAATCTTCTAGAAGTAAACACAGAGAAAATCTTTGTGACCTTGAGTTAGGCAAAATTTTTTTTTGTAGAACACACAAAAAGCAAAAACTACAAAAGAAAAAAATGATAAATTGGAATTTATCAAATTAAAAATTGAAAAACCTACATCCAGAATGTACAAAGAACACTTTCAAATATGGGAAAAAAAACAAATATAAATTGGGCTAAATGTTTGAGCATGCACTTCACTATAGAAGATATGTGATTGGCAAATAAGCATCTGAAAAGATGCCCAACATCATTTGTCACTAGGGAAATGCAAATTAAACCCACAATATGATACCAAAACACACCTACTGAAATTGCTAAAATTTAAAAATCTGACCATACCATGTGGAGCAACTGGAACATTCGTGCATTGCAGTTAGAAATACAAAATGGTACGGCCATTGTGGATACTAGATTTACAATACTTTCTGAAGTTAAACATATGCTTATTACTTGGCAATTCCACTCCTGAGTATTAACACAAGAAATATGAAAAGACTTGTTGGTGAATGGATAAACACATTGTGGCACTACTGTAAAATGAAAAACTGCTTCTCAGAATAAGGGAATGGACTACAGATATGCATAACACATGAGAATATAAAAAGTATTATGAAGTGTGAGAAGCCATACCAAAAAAAAAAAAAAAAAACCTACACACTACATTCCAGTCATAGAAATTCTAGAAAATTCTGTATCTAGACATTCTAGAAAAGGCAAAACTATAGTGATAGCAAGCAGAGTGGAACTGCCTCATAGGATTTCCAAGGTTTTTTTTTAAATCTTTACAGAGGGAGACTGCCACATCTTTCTCCCACTGAGCAACTGGTGTGTTTGAACAACCTACATTTTGGTTAGTAGATGAGCATCTTAGTCACTGTGCCACCAAGCCTCCTAATAAGGTTCCAAGACAGATACAGTAATTGAGAATGAATATTAAACTGAAAATAGAGGTCTTTTGCTTGCTAGGACTTATAATTGTCTGCATCTACATTCATTGCTTTTCATAGCCTCCTGCCCTAAAGATTCCTGGCAACTTCAAAAGATAAAACATAACTAATTAACTGCTTTCCTAATTTTATTTGTTCATACTTCTCCAGTTGTCAAAATATGTAAAAATTAGTATCATATATACAAATCGAGCTGAAATTATGGTCTTCTGTCTTGTATTTTTAAATACAAATGTTAAAAAAGACTACTTCAAATTGTCACTCTTTGAACGCCAATTTCTAACTCCATTCAGGTTGACAAATTCAACACTATAATGTTTTATTTATGATCTTTAATAAAATTTTCAGTTCATTTGTTTTGCTCATCCAATTTAAGTTTACAAGTAAATTTCCTGAAGCTTTTAAGTCTTTTATATGGAAGCTAACATCTTAGCATTTGTTGTATTCATTTTCTGTGTTAAGTCTGTAAATCTTTAAAAGCAGGAAATGGAAAAGTCTACTTTTTTTGTTTTGGAACCACCCAGTGGTTAAGAACTCATCTGCAAAACAAAAGGTCAGCAGTTGGAATCCACCTGCTGCTTCTTGGAAACCTTACGCAGGAGTTCTACTCTGTCCGATAGGGTCTCTGTGAGTCACAATTGGCCTGACAGCAATGAGATCTAAACTTAATTTACATTCGTTATATGTAATTGTTCTTTTCCTTTAGTATCCTAAAGAACATATATGTTACTTGATTTTATAGAGAAAATAGACTTACCAGAAAACCATACTGCGGGTCTCTTGCTTACTTCTGAAACATGCTACTCTTTAGTGTTTAGTTCATTGCATTTTACTGCATCACTACCCTACTGGGTATCCTCTGCTTCTGGGTACATTCAGGAGACTAAAACAGGAGCTCACAAGCCCTGAGAGATGCCACACACACAGCTTAACAGTTGTCGTTGAGTCAGTTCCAATTCCGTAGAACTGTGCTTCACTGGGTTTCCAGTGGTTGGTGTTTCCCAAGTAGATTGCCAGGACTTTCTTCTGAGATGTCTCTGGGTGGACTAGAACCTCCAACCTTTAGATTATTAGTTGGCAAGTATGTTAACCATTTGCACCATACGGAGTTACTCTTTCAGAAAGTGATCCTAACAATTTCTTTCCTTCATGAACTACTGTAAATCATAGGTGAAAAAAATGCTACAACTCTAACCATAGCTGATTGAAAGAGGTGACTGGTGCACACCTGGACAGAAATTATCAGTACGCTGAGTGTGAGGGCAGCCTGGAACCTCAGCACTGTTTTGCATCAAATCTACTCCTCAGTAGGGGTGCTCCAAACTAGACCACAAACTGACTCATAACCAGATATCTGTTGGAGAGTTTGAGAAAGCTGGCTGCCTGAGCTCTGGCTGTTGATTTACCCAATGAGTTACTTTTCTAATTCTCTATGAAACCAGTCATACATCCCCAGGTTGAAAGGACTAGGAGCTAGTGTGATGACTTCCTGTGCACATTTAAGGCATCCTCCCAAGAAATCTTCATCACCCAAAGGAATTCATAAAAGCCTCCTCTTAAAGCCCTAAGGAAGCTGACACAAGGAGTGAGTGACTTCAAAAAAAATAAATAAAAGAAGAAGAAAAACTGAAAAATGAAAGTGATATTAATTGTAAACAGGTTCCTTGTTAAACCAAAACTCTCAAGAAAGGTATTTAAATATTGACATTTTTAGGTTATACATTCACATGTTTAGACATGCTGTATGTTTTTAACAAATGGTAATTAGTTAAATACATTAAAGAAATAATATTGGATGTTCTGCATGTGGTTAGCGTCCCTGATTCAATCCAGGTCAGCATCAGAGCAATATAATAGAAACTTTGCACAGATTTATCAAACGTCCATCTAATGTCCCTGATTTTAAATAATCTCCAAATAGGCATATTGTATAGAATGTTATTCTTGGAAAATAATAATTCAAATAGAATCCCAATGAAACTAAGTTAATTTCTTATTTATTTTTTAAGTCCAAAAGAAAATGTTTCTGTAATTTAGTTAATTGAGTAAAGCGTGTGTGTGTGTGTGTGTAATGACTAAATGCTTTAGCAGAGCAAGGATTATACATTTTTATTTAATTTTACTAACAATATTATGCACCCATAAGCGAAGTTATTTAATAAGATCAACAACATGTGATGTTTGAGTAACATTTACCACGCTTAGTTACTGGTGACTCAGGGCTCTATGTAGCTTTATATAATTTGCCAAAGGTACATTTCAAACATTCAAAAGCAAAAGTGCTTTTTTTGCCTTTGGATGCCAGCTTTAATGCATAGAGTTGGATAGCCATACTATCACATAGGCTTCAGGCAAGTTACGACAGCTTTTATTAGATGTTTCTGTTTTCTCTGGGTGGTGCGAACAGCTAAACACTCAGATAGCAACCAAAAGGCTGGTGGTTTGAATCCAGCCAGAGTCACCTTGGAAGAAAGGCCTGACAATCTACTTCCAAAAGGTCACATTCATTAAAAATCCTATGTAGCACAATTCTACTCTGACACACATGGGTCGCCATGAGTCAGAATAAATGCCATGGCAACTATTTTCTTTGTGCAGAAAAATACAAAATCATAAATTTTTACAAACTTCTTGCCCTGCATTCTAAGGAATGTGACTTTCATTGATTGAATTGTGTCCCCCCAAAATATCTGTCAACGTGGGTAGACCATGATTCCCAGTATTGTGTGGTTATCCACTGTTTTGTCATCTGTTATGATTTTCCTATGTGTTGTAAATCCTGTTTCTATGATGTTGATGAGCTGGGATTTGCGGCAGTTATGTTAATGAGGCAAGACTCAATCTAAAAAATTAGGTTGTGTTTTAAACCAATCCGTTTTGAGACATAAGAGAGAGAAATAAGCAGAGACATGGGGACCACGTATCACCAAGAAAGCAGCACTGGGAGCAGAGTGTGTCCTTTGGACCTGGAGTCCCTGCACTGAGAAGCTCCTAGATTAGGGGAAGATTGATAACAAGGACCTTCTCCTAGAACCAACAGAGAGAGAAAACCTTCCCCTGGACCTGGCACCCTGAATTTGGACTTCTAGCCTTCTAGGTTGTGAGAGAATGAATTTCTCTTTGTTAAAGCTATCTGCTTGTATTTCTGTTATAGCAGCACTAGATAACTAAGACCATGGCACATGGAGAAAAGTCTTCATTTGCGGAACAGATCACAAGTATAGGAGAAAAGAGAGGTAGTTTGCATAACTGGTGAGGCAGGCATGCTGTTGTGTGCTGTCAAGTCAATTCCTACTTATAGTGACCCTATAGGGGATGGAGTAGTACAATTGCACCATAGTCCCTTGGCTGTAATCTTTATGGGAGCAGTTTGACACACCTTTTCTTCCATAGAGCTGCTGGTGGGTTCAAACTACCAACCTTTCGGTTAGCAGCCAAGTGTTTAACCATCACACTACCAGGGCTTCATAAAGGTGAAGAAAGGAGAGAGATGAGACAGCTGCAATGGAGAGTGGACATTTAGGAAAAAGCCGTGTTTGAAGATGATTTGTAGAACATGATCTTGTACAGTATGGCGTAATTCCCCTCCTGTGTGTCTAAGAAAAAGTCGTGAAAACCTGTATCACTCGTGATTTTGGAGCAGTCTGAATGACTCTTGCTTGTGGCAACAAGGTGACGTTTTGAATCTGACTATCTTCGGAAGAGTGTAGATTAGCCCCCTTACCTTGGGATTTTTTTTAGATGGGGATGGTTTCGTAAATGAAGGTTTCTCAGTGCTGTGAATCTCCAGGACCCTAGAGACTTATTGGGACAATTCACTTAATGGGCAAAATGATCAGTGATCAAAGGGTACTAAAAAGGATTAAGTTTCTCTTTTCTCCCCTCTCAAAGAAAGAAGCTGCTAGCTGCAGACTAGCAGAGGCAGGAAAACACCTTGGTACAGATCTTCTCTGTGATGCAAAAGTATAACAGGGAAAATGTAAGGGGATCTTTTCTCTGACTTAACAAGACCAGCTCTTTCCTACAATTTCAGAGCCCAAATGTGCATAAAAAGTTAGAGGCCTTCTGGAAGGAAAGAGCCTGGTTAACCACCAGCCATTCCTCCCCGATATTTGCAGTTAGGGGTACTAGATAGCCCTTGCCAAGGGCTCAGGGGCGGATGAAGCTGATCTGGCCTGAAAGTAGCAGTGGGCTAATACTTGGTCAAAAGGAAGAAAGGAAGCAGATGCCATAACCTGTCCTCACTCAGCCCTCTCAGAAAGTGGCAATGGTTTTGAATGGAAAAACTGGGTGACTGGGAGCCGTGATATTTGAAGCTGAGGTTTACTACAGCAAGTTTACCCATCCACAGACTTCAGTGGCAACTTTAGCTGAAGTCAGTGAACAAGTTCACAGTCGAAACAGAGTTTTCAGAAACACAAATGCATTATAAGAAAAAAAAAAAAAAAAGAGCATTTTTCCCCTAGAGGTATCATTAAAAAAAAAAAACTAAGAACTAAGAAAGAAAAGATCAAGCAATTTTCTAGAATCTAGTTTAACTTCAAAGTTAATTTCAAGAGAAGTGTGTGATGATTCTCCAGCCTGTTTTCAGAATTGTTTTTATGAAGGGGAGGCATTTAACATAAGTTAATAAATACATTTCTGTATGAATTTTTTTTCTCAGATAGGACTGGGCTGCTGTTGCTGCCAGTGCTGACCAAATGATTGCTTTGTAAAATAATAAAAGTTGTTTATAAAGGTAAAGGAGCCCTGGTGGCACAGTGATTAAGAATTTAGCTGCTGACCAAAAGGTTGGCAGTTTGAATCCACCAGCTGCTCCTTGGAAACCCTATGGGGCAGCTCTGCTCTGTCTATAGGGCTGCTGTAAGTTGGAATCAACTCAACAACAACAGGTTTTTTACAAAGATAAAATTCTTTTAAACTTGTTTTCCCTGATGTCATAATACCTGTTAATACCACATAAAATATAGTTTTTAAAAGTAGATTCATTCTGTGTGTGCATGTGTTGGTTCAAAGGACATGTTACTTTTAAAGATTTGGGAAATAGTTTGGTACAGGAGATGTTTATTACAAACCATATCTCGTGGAAAAAGAACATGTAGGCTCATGTTGCAAAATTGCCTGATGTACTGGGTATCTTGTCTTTAAATGGCCCAGGTAAGATAAAAGAAAACCTGAAAAGGTGGAAGAAAGAACATATTTATCCTTAAGTAGGAAAGATAGCCTTGCCCCAAGTGTACAGAAGAGGAAACATTGAAGTATTTCTGGTAACCAAAGTTTTCTTCACAGGATATTTTAATAAGAAGAAACCATTATCCATTTAGAAGTAGTTTTAGTACATTGATACATAGTATTCAGAAAAAATGGGTCCAAAAGCCAGTAGCTCTTACCCAGAAATGCTGAAGGGAACCGTATTAAAATAATTGACTCTAAAAAACATGAGATCAACATTAATTATTCATTACACTACGTAATATAAATGGCATGTAGTTGTTGGTGTTAGTTATCCTCGATTTGATTCTGATTCATGGTGATATTTGCTATGAAGTAAAACTTATCTAACCAAATGCTAAAAATTTCTGTAAAGTCTCTGGTTGTTTGCCAATTCTAAACGAGTTCTTGTACCTAGAAACACATTCTGTAAATAAGTTATGAAATCCCCCTGTAGTCATTTTGCTATGGTATTAGCATGACATTTCTCACTAATATGATGCAAATATATTGTTTATACACTCAGAATGCCATTAAATTTGATATGACATTAAAATATGTAGCTGAATGCCTCTGGTGTCACTTTGGCTCATTTAGACACTGTCTTTGAATAAATAAATAGCTGAGTTGATGGCACCTTTTAATTTTTTTTCTTCTACTTGATTTTAATAGATTATTGCCTCTCTCAGAGCTATTTGAAATGTTTTTCTTCATTTGTTTCTAACATAAATTAACATGTCATTTTTGTCATGATTTTAAAAAAGCAGATAGGATAGAGACAGTACTTGGTAGAGTGTGCATCTGTACACACATATCAAGGCTTTAAATAAGTCATTTGAAGAAGAACAGGCCTATACGAGCAGCTGCCATTGCTGCAGGATTCTTGTAGCTAAAACTGCAACATCACTTTTAGAAAATGAAACAGTGCCAGAGTCCTGGTAAAATAAAAGTCTGTTTGGAAGTAGCAACTGTTGGTTATTATTTACTTTGCATAGCCAAGATTGTAGGTTATCATTTGACCTTGAGAAGAAATGTTTTGAGTATTAATCAATTCAATTCCCAATAATCTTTTCACACTTGCAAAAAGCAGTGACTCTTTTTGTTTTCTGGCACTTGAGTAAAATAAAGATAATAAAATAAAAGGTAAATATAATCTTTCAGTTGTTGTATAGGATGAAAACTTTAAAAAAAAATAACACGATTATTATGCTCCCTATGTTCGTATCTACACCCTGGCATTCATTGCAATATTCTGAAATATGTGTTAATTCATCTTACCTTTCTCTTAATTTTTATAATTTAAATTATTCCAGATATCTATCAATTACTATTTTATTTGCATGAAGTAAAGCCCCTTTTCAATGATCCATTGTTGTTATTATGAACAATAATCCATGGTTATTATGCCTCATCTAGGATTCAAATAGCAATCAACCTCAGAGCCAACTAACATTTCCCATGATTTAACATGTTTTATTTACTCAAGATATTTTAGCAACCACTATAGCTGGATTACTTTAATGATCCTTTCTACACAAAGGTACTTTATGCCGGCTGTGGACTGCAAGACTTACCCAAACCAACCAATCAGCTTAATTTACCTAAGTCTTCAGAGACATTCAGTAGAGTAATGACGCTTCTAATCACCGTTAGTACAACAGAGAAAAATGAATTTGTCTCTGGAGAAGTTTACATAATAAATATCGTAAGTAGAACCAATGGCTGAATTAGTAGAAGAGTTTTCTTTAAATAAACAGTTCAGTATAGAGAGGCGCTATGCAGTTACCCTTACTCCTCGTATTGTTAACCTATGTGAAATCGCTGATATTTGTCTATTGTAGACGTGAAAAAAACTGCAGTTTCATAAGATTCAATCTAAATTATATCCGGAAAAGCATCTTGAAAAAAATCCACTAAGCTTAACTCATTTACCGTTCAGATAGCCTTCTGTGATTTGTCTTTGGACATTTTTCTCTGTGAACATGCTTACATACTCACAACCACATAATTAAGACTGGGATTATACTGATGCTCCCGTATTGTGTCTATTATTTGTACAGTTACCACAGAGTTAAATAACTGAATGATAATAGGTGTGAGCAGGAGTGGAGTGGAGATGGAGGGTGGGATATTTCTGCTATAGCAACCCTGATTGCTAAACCCAGTAAAACCAAACTCGTTGCTGTCAAATGACCCTACTGGACAGGGTAGAACTGCCCCATAGGGTTTCCAAGGCTGTAAACCTTTACAGAAGCAGACTGCCGCATCTTTCTCCCACAGAGCTCCTGGTGGGTTTGAACCACCGACCTTTCAGTTAATAGCCAAGTGCTTTAACCACTGCTCCACCAGGGCTCCTACCCTGATTTCTGCTGCACCCAAATCCCTACTTATGTGGGTCCCAGGCACTCATGCATAGCCTGTGCCCTGAGTGAATGTTTGGCACTTTTACATGCTTTTTAAAATTGTCCCATTTTTAAAACATGCATATCACAAACTTAGGTTTTCTTTCTGAGAAATCTATTTATCTTTTTAATTTTGAAATTTTTTGTAATTTTATTTTCAATATTTCATTTCAAAGCAGCACATATTGGCCTTTGTTCATTTTAAAAGTTGAAATCATGATTCGTTGTCTTTTATTAGGCAAGATTAATATCTTACGTATTTTAATTGTTGCAATCTCATATTGTAAAAATATATTTTTTATTATGCCTCATAGTTCTGTCAATCTTTATTTTATATATTGAAGCTATGTTATTTAGAACATACAGATTTAGAATGTTAATCCTTCTAAAGGACTGAAATTTTTATCATTACAAAGTGACCTTCTCCACTGTTAGGGCATCATCAGCTACCTCAAGTTTTCTCACATTTTGACCCAGGGAGTTGTATGAAAAGCTTTGATCATTACATTCATGGCCCCAGGCCCCAGGGATTTTCTTTTTGCTTTTCTTTCTTTTTTTTTACTGTATTTTCTAAATAAACTGTTTATATGAGGGTACTCTATTTTCCAATGAGCCACTACCTTTTTTTTCTGTATATTTTACTTTGAGACCTACATCCTCTGAATGAAAATTTTTTTAAATATCTATTTCTTTTGCTAGCACTGCCTCCCATTTCTTTGTTCTTACTATCTGAGATTCTCACTCACAGTTTTTATTACCAAGACCATAACTTACCTTCTACCTTTGTAAATGTTAGCTTAGGCATTCATATGTCCCAGTTTGTCTGGAACCCACTTGTTTATGTCTGGGCTAAGCATAATAATTATGTTTCCTTCTTTCCCTTAAGAATGGCTAGATATAAATGATGAATTTTGATCACTTTGTCTCATCAACAAACTGCACTCTTAAGAAACGGTCTTCCGTAAACATCGTGGCTTCGTTCTACCTCATATTTTATTTCTTTACACTTCTATGTAGGAGCAAGAAAAAAGTATATGCTGGGATCTTTTTAAGATATCTTGGCTATAAGAATGGAAATCATAGTATTTTCAATTTTTAATATTTCCCTTTTCTTCTTATAAATCTTTGTAGACCACAAGGCAGAAACCTTATTTTAGAATGACCTGAAACAAACAAACCACAGAGAAAACAAAAGAAGAACTGAGTTTGTGGAATGTTAGTCAAATTTAAGCGAAGAATACATTTAGAGAAAATTCAGATAGACCTTCAAACCCCCAGATAGCTTATCTAACCAAAGAAACTAGACATTTAAGTGTAGTCCACCATTAATGACAAAGCATTATGCCAAAACAAAAGTTACTTTTAGCTGTCATTATCCTAGATTGTTATTTTCTAGTCCTTAAAAGATATTAATAAGCATATCAGAAATGGCATTCTTTTCTTGTGCCACTCTATCTTTTAAACTCAGGATGGATTAAAAGCAATGATAAGGAATAGATTTATCTCTTTTTAGTTTATTTAATTTTAAAATAGTGAGTGATGCAACACAAGTAGACAAATCCATGTAACAAGTATAATTCTCTTGTGATGCTTTTAAAGGCTTTGAATGCATATTTCAAGTAAGTAGATGTACTATTAAAACTTACTGATAGAGCTTATGCCAATTTTATTAGCAGTATAAAAAATACAATTGATGAAATAGCAGTGCATCTTACAGGAAACCTGCCAGCTTTTTGATATCTGAAAGTGTTCCTTTTGAAATATGAATACATTTTAGCAATGGGTATTCAGGTTTTGTAAGCTAAAACTCAGCTTGAATCTTTAGCCAGTATTTAAACCATTATTTGGAATAGAGGTCACTTCATACACTGCATAGAAAATGTTTTTTAAAATGGCACATGCTGTTCCATGTATAAATTTGATTAAGTAGTAAGAAATTAGTTACTCTAAATTTTGTTATAGGAAGCTACTTGTCTTAGCTTCCCAGCACTGCTGTAACAGAAATACTACAGGTGATTGGCTTTAATAAACAGAAATTTATTTTCTCACAGTTCTAGAAGCTAAACTGCCTAATCAGGGTCTCAACCATGTCAATTCCTTCCTTGTAGGCAGTCTCAGTTTTCCTTAGTTCCTTGGCTTGTAGATGGTTTTCACATGGAATCTGTCTTTCCCCAGGTGAGCCTTCATCTATGTCTAATCTGTTCTTCTATAACTCAGAGTTGATTAGGACACATCTTACACGGTATGGCCTCATCAACACAGCAGAGAAACCCCATTTCTAGACAGGATTACGTCCACAGGTATAGGGGTTTGGATTCCATCACATTTTTTGGGCGGGGGGGCACAATTCAATCCATAAAAGTTCTCAAAATATTTGTTTCCAGTCGATAAATACATAAGTTTTATTTCAAGGTTCTCAATGGTCCAGCATATTGGTGAGTATCCAGGAAATATCCTCAATGACTTTTACTTTCCAGTCTTTATCCGGGGCCATGTTGCAAGGGCCTGGAACATAAGCATAGATCCTCCAAGAGAGAACAGAGATCTTAGGTAGAGAAACAATTCACTCATTCAGATTTTACCTTTCTGACAAGTTTAAAGATAAAGAACAGCTAAGTAATAAGCAGATGATTCTTTTACAGTGTCAAAAGTAAATTACATGTGCTTTTTTATTGGACCAGGGCCATTTGTCCTTCAATCATGAATTACTTAATATTTATAAGCAATTCTGTTGTTGTTGTTGTTAGGTGCCATCGAGTCGGCTCCAACTCATAGCAACCCTATGCACAACAGAACGAAACACTGCCCGGTCCTCTGCCATCCTTACAATCGTTGTTATGCTCAAGACCATTGTTGCAGCCACTGTGTCAATCCACCTCGTTTTCAGCTGACCCTGCACTTTGGCAAGCATGATGTCCTTCTTCAGAAACTGACCCCTCCTGACAACATGTCCAAAGTATGCAAGACAGTCTCGCCATCTGTGCCTCTAAGGAGCATTCTGGTTGTACTTCTTCCAAGACAGATTTATTCATTCTTCTGGCAGTCCATGGTATACTCAACATTCTTCACCAACACCACAATTCAAAGGCATCAATTCTTCTTCGGTCTTCCTTATTCATTGTCCAGCTTTCACATGCATATGATGCTATTGAAAATACCATGACTTGGGTCAGGCACTCCTTGGTCTTCAGGGTGACATCTTTGCTTTTCAACACTTTAAAGAGGTCCTTTGCAGCAGATTTACCCAATGCAATGCATCTTTGGATTTCTTCACTGCTGCTTCCATGGCTGTTGATTGTGGATCCAAGGAAAATGAAGTCCTTGACAACTTCAATCTTTTCTCCATTTATCATGATGTTGCTCATTGGTCCAGTTGTGAGGATTTTTGTTTTCTTTATGTTGCAGTGCAATCCATACTGAAGACTGTGGCCTTTGATCTTCATTAGTAAGTACTTCAAGTTCTCTTCACTTTCAGCAAGCAAGGTTGTGTCATCTGCATAATGCAGGTTGTTAATGAGTCTTCCTCCAATTCTGATGCCCTGTTCTTATTCATATAGTCCAGCTTCTCAGATTAAATAGGTATGGTGAAAGAATACAACCCTGACACACACCTTTCCTAACTTTAAACCAATCAGTTATCCCCTTGTTCTATTGAAACAGCTGCCTCTTGATCTATGTAAATGTTCCTCATGAGCACAATTAAGTGTTCTGGAATTCCCATTCTTTGTAACGTTATCCATAATTTGTTATGATCCACATCGTTGAATGCTTAAACACAGGTAAAAATCCTTCTGGTATTCTCTGCTTTCAGCCAGGATCCATCTGACATCAGCAATGATATCCCTGGTTCCACATCCTCTTCTGAAACCAGCCTGAATATCTGGCAGTTCCCTATCGATATACTGCTGCAGCCGTTTTTGAATGATCTTCAGTAAAATTTTGCTTGCAGGTGATATTAATGATATCGTTCTATAATTTCCACATTTGGTTGGATCACCTTTCTTGGGAATAGGCATAAATATGGATCTCTTCCAGTCAGTTGGCCAGGAAGCTGTCTTCCATATTTCTTGACATAGACAAGTGAGCACCTCCAGTACTGCATCTGTTTGTTGAAACATCTCAATTGATATTCCATCAGTTCCTGGAGCCTTGTTTTTCGCCAATGCCTTCAATGCAGCTTGGACTTCTTCCTTCAGTACCATCAGTTCCTGATCATATGATACTTCTTGAAATGGTTGAACACGGACTAATTCTTTTTGGTATAATAACTCTGTGTATTCCTTCCATCTTCTTTTGATGCTTCCTGCATGGTTTAATATTTTCCCCATAGAATCCTTCACTATTGCATTTTTTTGTTGAATTTTTTGTTCAGTTCTTTCAGCTTGAGAAGCGCTGAGCGTGTACTTCCCTTTTGGTTTTCCATCTCCAGCTGTTTGCACATGTCATTATAATACTTTACTTTGTCTTCTCAAGCCGCCCTTTGAAATCTTCTGTTCAGTTCTTTAACTTCAGCAATTCTTCCTTTTGCTTTAGCTGCTTGACGTTCGAGAACAAGTTTCAGAGTCTCCTCCGACATCCATCTTGGTCTTTTCTTTCTTTGCTGTCTTTTCAAGGACCTCTTGCTTTCTTCATGTATGATGTCCTTCATGTCATTCCACAAGTCATCCGGTCTTCGGTTGCCAGTGCTCAATGCGTCAAATCTATTCTTCAGATGGTCTCTAAATTCAGGTGGGATATACTCAAGGTCATATTTTGGCTCTCATGGACTTGCTCTGATTTTCTTCAGTTTCAGCTTGAACTTGCATATGAGCAATTGATGGTCTGCTCCACAGTCAGCCTCTGGCCTTGTTCTGACTGATGATATTGAGCTTTTCCATCATCTCTTTCCACAGATGTAGTCAATTTGATTTCTGTGTGTTCCATCTGGTGAGGTCCATGTGCTGTTTATGTTGATGAAAGAAGGTATTTGCAATGAAGAAGTTGTTGGTCTTGAAAATTCTATCATTCGATCTCCAGCATTGTTTCTATCACCAAGGCCATATTTTCCAACTACTGATCCTTCTTTGTTTCCAACTTTTGCATTCCAATCACCAGTAATTATCAATGCATCTTGATTGCATGTTTGATCAATTTCAGACTGCAGCAGCTGATAAAAATCTTCTATTTCTTCATCTTTGGCCCTAGTGGTTGGTGTGTACATTTGAATAATAGTCGTATTAACTGGTCTTCCTTGTAGGCATATGGGTATTACCCTATCACTGTCAGCATTGTACTTCAGGATAGATCTTGAAATGCTCTTTTTGATGATGACTACAACACCATTGCTCTTCAAGTTTTCATTCCCAGCATAGTAGGCTATATGATTGTCTGATTCCAAATGGCCAATACTAGCCCATTTCAGGTCACTGATGCCTAGGATATCCATGTTTATACTTTCCATTTCATTTTTGACGATTTCTAGTTTTCCTAGATTCATACTTCATACATTCTAGGTTCCAATTATGAACAGATGTTTGCAGTTGTTTCTTCTCATTTTGAGTCGTGGCACATCAGCAAATGAAGGTACCAAAATATTTACTCCATCCATGTCATTAAGGTCGACTCTACTTTGAAGAGGCAGCTCTTCCCCAGTTGTCTTTTGAGTGCCTTCCAACCTGAGGGACTCATCTTCCAGCACTATATCAGACAGTGTTCTGCTGCTCTTCATAAGTCTTTCACTGGCTAATACTTTTCAGAAGTAGACTTCTGGGTCCTTCTTCTTAGTCTGTCTTAGTCTGGAAACTCAGCTGAAACCTGTCCTCCATGGGTGACCCTGCTGGTATCTGAATACGAGTGGCATAGCTTCCAGCATCACAGCAACACACAAGCCCCCACATTACGACAAACTTACAGACACATGGGGGAAACAATTCTAATCAGCATGTATATACAGTTTGCCAGCTCCTGCATGTCCTTATTAAGATTTTAGAAGATATTCTTAGAAGTAGGTAAATCAACAATACCAAGAGCTGAAAGTGAAGCAAGATAAAAATGTTAAAGAATGTGAAGAAGACAGTGCCATACTGTAAAATAAAAACAAAACAAATAAAAATGATTTTTCTTCCTGACCATAGTGGCCCCTTTAGCTTGTAACTTATTGCTCTTTCTCTCACTGATGTCTTTATTTACGTATCACCCACTGACCCTTGTTCCTTCTTAACTGTCTATTGAGATCTGTTTTTCTGATGTCAAAAGAACCACATTGTTGCTAGATCCAATGGCATTTTTTAAACTTTATTATGTTCAGGTTCTGTGATACATTTCAAAAGGAAGTTCACCCCATTTTCACTGCCCCGTCTTCCCTTGGAGTTCATGGGTGGTGCAAACAGTTAAACACTCAACTACTAATCAAAAGGTTGACGGTATGAACCCACCCAGCTGTTTTCCTTGTTGTTAGGTACTGACGAGTTAGTTTCAACTCATAGCACTCTTTACACAACTGAACGAAACAGTGCCTCATCCTGCGCCATCCTCACAGTTGTTGCTATGTTTGAACCCATTGTTTCAACCACTGTGTGAATCCATCTCATTGAGGGTCTTCCTTTTGTTCACTGACCCTCTGCTTTACCAAGCATTATGTCCTTATCCAGGGACTGGTCTCTCCTGGTAAGATGTCCAAAGTAGGTAAAACGTAGTCTCACCATCCTCCCTCATAAAGAGCATTCTGGCTGTACTTCTTCCAAAATAGTCCATGGTATATTCAATATTATTTGCCCACCCAGAGGTGACAGAATATTGAAGCAAATGGTAAGAAATTTAAATGGAGATTTTGTGTTAACATTTTTTGTTCTTAGCACAAATTTGGTTTTTCTTCAGTCTTTATAGGTCTTACAATAATATCCTAAACATCATTTAAAATACCACTGTGTTTATTTTTTAAATACAAAAGTATTTGATTTGAGGGCATTTTGGTCAATCTCTTTGGCTTAAATTTGCTTGTCATATATAGTTCTTGTTCCTGGGTTCATTTTACATCTTTTTGGGGAAGGCAAATTTTTAACGTGTTGTCTGACAAACTCTGACCAAAGCTGAATTCCTTTATTGTTTATATTGTAGTTAGTAACATGCTTGAAAACTGAGTCATGTAATTTTCATTGAGTAAAAGGAAATAGCATGTATGAGGGTGGAATATGTTGTTTTTCATGCCGTCCATGAGTTATCCTATAAGCATGAGATAGATTCTCATTAGAACAGAAGACATAGACAAGACCCCCATTTTATTTTCATATCACTTCAGTGAGGGTGTTTTCTGAAGGTAAGAAATGTGATCTCCTTTTTAAGTTTTGTAATGGACCCTTATATTTGAATTTGTATGATAACAACATCTATGAAACTAAATACACAACCCCAAAATGAGTACATAATGTTCTATATTATCCCAAAAGAAAGCAACATATTACAAATAATTTGCAAGTAATTTTATGAAACTAACACTGTCCTTTGGTAGCATTCTCTTTTCTTATCATGAGGTGTTGGCTAGGACACCAGGCAGCAGTCAGGAAAAGAAAGGTGGGAGAGTCAAGGGGCAAAATGTGCCAGCTACTCAGCACTGTGTTTTAAGGACACTTTTCAGAAACTCCAATGTTTCACACATAACTAATCAGAATTTGGTCACATGGTCACTCTTATCTGTAAGAGAGGCTGGGTCTTTACACACACGGCTGCACATAAGGGGTAAATTGACTAGGCAACAAGAAGTCTTCCCAACAACCGTGAACACTTACCTCAGGTCCTAATTTGCAGGTATTTACTTATTTTTATCTCTCAAGAACTCTATTAGGTAGATATTGTTATAATTCTCATTACTGGTGAGGAATTGGAGGCTTAGATGGGCTAAATAATTTGCCTACAGTCACACGGGTAGCAAGGGGTTGAGAAGCAGGATTTCAACTTTCCTTTCTATGACACAGTTGCTGAGCTCTTAACTGCCCATGAGCTGTTGCTTTTGGTCTTTCAGTTTGGGATTCAGAGCAAAATCTATAGATGAAGCCATAGGTATAGATGCATCTGTCCAGAGTAAGTGTGTAGATTCAGAAGGAAACAAGATGTTTGCTTGTTAAGCAATTACGATTAACTTGAAAAATCAGAAGATAGATGCAGAGGCCCCAGATAAGTAAAGCACTATTGAAGAAGAAGAATAAATTAGGAGGACTCATACATCTGATCCCAGAACCTACTGTAGAGCTACAGTAGTCAAAACAGCCTGTTACTGGCACAACCACAGACATACTGACCAATGGAAAAGAATCAAGAACACAGATATAAATCCATCCACCTACGGCCACCTGATCTTTGACAAAGGTCCAAAGTCCTTTAAATGGGGTAAAGACCGCCTTTTTAACAAATGATGCTGACAAAACTGGATGTCCATCTGTAAAAAAATGAAACAGGACCCATACCTCACACTATACGCAAAAACTAATTAAAAATGGAACAAAGACCTAATATAAAACAAAAAACTATGAGGATCAAAGAAGAAAAAATAGGGTCAATGTTATAGGCCCTAAAACATAAAATGCATAAATAGAATACAAATCGTAACTAACAATACAAAAACATTAGAAGATAAGCTAGATAACTGGAATCTTCTAAAAATGAAACACGTACGCTCATCAAAAGACTTCACCAAAAGAGTAAAACCTACAGACTGGGAAAAAAATTTTGGCTATGACATATCTGACAAAGGTCTAATCTCTAAAATCTGTAGAAAAATCCACTACCTCTACAACAAAAAGACAAATAATTCAATTGAAAAATGGGCAAAGGATATGAACAGAAGACATTCAGGTGGCTCAGAGACACATAAGGAAATGCTCACAATCACTAGCCATTAGAGAAATGCAAATCAAAGCTACAATGAGATAAATTGTCACCCCAACATTACTGGCGCGAGTCAAAAAACCAGAAAATAAATCTTGGAGAGGCTGTGGGGAGGTTGGAACTCTTATACACTGCTAATGGGATTGCAAAATTGTACAACTACTATGGAAAACTATATGGCACCTCCTTTAAAAGCTAGAAATAGAAATACTATATGATCCACCAATCCCACTCCAGGAATATATTCTAGAGAAATAAGAGCCATCACAGGAATAGACATATGTACACCCATGTTCATTGCAGCACTATTCACAATAGCAAAAAGATGGAAACAACCTAAGTGCCCATCAACAGATGAGTGAATACATTATGGTACATAAACACAATGGAACATTACGAAAAGATAAAGAACAATGGTGAATCTGCAAAACACCTCACAACATTGGTGAATCTGGAGGGCATTATCCTAAGTGAAAAAAGTCAATCATAAAAGGACAAATACTGTATGAGACTACTACTATAAAAACTCATGAAAAGATTTACACATAGAAAGAAAGTCTTTGATATAGAAAGAAACAGTCTTTGATAGTAAAGAGGGAAGGGTATAGTGGAGAGAGAAAAACATTAACTACACAATAGATAAGTGGTAACTTTGGTGAAGGATAAGACAGTACACAATATTGGTGAAGTCAGCACAACTTGACCAAGGCAAAGTCATAGACGCTTCATAGACACATCAAAACCCTCTGAGGGACTGAATTACTGGGCTGAGGGCTCTGGAGACCATGGTCCCAGGGGACACCTAGATAAAATTAGCATAGCATAGTTTATAAAGAAAATGTTCTACATCTTATGTTGGTTAGTAGCATCTTGGGTCTTAAAAACTTGTGAGCAGCCATCTAAAATACTCCACTACTTCCACTCCATCTGAATCAAGGGAGAATAAAGAAAACCAAAGACACAAGGGAAAGATTAGTCCAAAGGACTAATGAACCACAACCACCACAGCCTCTACCAGACTAAGTCTAGCACTACTAGATACTGCCACTGACTGCTCTGACAGGCATCACAATAGAGGGTCTTGGACAAAGCTGAAGAAACATGTAGAACAAAATTCAAACTCACAAACAAAGACCAGACTTACTGACCTGACAGAGAGTGGAGAAACAGTATGGCACACTGATACCCTTTTAACTCAGTACTGAAATCACTCCTGAGGTTCACTCTTCAGCTAAAGATTAGACAGACCCGTAAAACTAACAATAATACAAGTAGCTCAACCACCCAAGTATATGAGACTAAATGGGCACACCAGCCTGGGGGAAGGATGATAAGGCAAGAGAGGACAGGAAAGCTGGACAAATGGAAATGGGGAGCCCAAGGTCAAGAAAGAGAGAGCATTGACACAGTGCAGAGTTGGCAACCAACATCACAAAACAATACGTGTATTAATTATTTAATGAGAAACTAATTGGCTCTGTATACTGTCATCTAAAGCATAAAAAAAAAAAAAAGATGCAGAAAGGAGCCAATACACATTAAAAAAAATAAATAAATATACTGAGTAGGTAGAAAACAAGGAGAGCCATATAATGTTTAAGCCACAGGGAGATAGTTGTTTAAGGAGAAACAGGTAAAAAATATCAAATGCTGCGGAGTATTTTAAAAAGTAAGACCAAATAATGCCTATTGAATTTGTTCGTTAGAAAAGCATTATTTAACAAAGCTGGTGACAGAGGGAATAAAGAGACAGGAATGGAAAATTTAACAGTACATAGAAGAGTAATTGAAGAACTACTACTAGATAGGGAGGGATGAAGGAAATTTATACACTTTAAATTTTAAATGTTTATGTTAAGCTTGTATCTATGCTGAAGAGAAAGAGCTAATAGAGACTGTATGCAGTAGGGAAAGGGAATAATAAATGTAGGATACCTGAAGAGGCAAAAGTGAGCATGCACGCTATGTGTGTGTGTAGGATGGGAAGAGGGCTATAGTAAGAATTTTGAGTATGCTGGTTTGCTATGCTTAAGATGAATTACATCTGGCATGCAATGAGGAGAAAATGAGTATTTTTAATTAATAAATTTAAGAGATTTCATTCATTTTTTTTTTTACAGAAAATTTTACTAATGGTGGGGGAATGAATTAGAGAAGATCAGACTTGGGACAATAATAATTGAGGAAACTAAGGTGGAGGGAGATGGGGGAATAATTGCAGAAACATTACCTTGGAAAGATCAGTGGGCTTGGAAAACCACTGCATGTGGGGAGTAGAAGACGCAGTAGAGGGAGGAGGATTCTTATGTGTCTAATTTTGTCATCAGGTGACAGCATGATTAAATTAACTTGGAAGTGTTTGAAGTGTGAATTCAGAAGTTCCATTTTAGACGTCCTTAGCTTTGGCAGCCCTGGTGGCACAATGGTTAGATGGTCAGCTGCTAACTGAAACCACCCAGAGGCACTGAGGGACAAAGACCTGGTGATCTGTTCTCATTAAGGTTATAGCCTAAGAGGAGGTGGAGCCAAGATGGCGGAATAGACAGACACTTCTGGTGAGCCCTCTTACAACAAAGGCCTGAAAAAAAAAAGTGAAACGAGTATATTTATGACAAGCTAGGAGCCCTGAGCAACAAAGGCAAGATTAGAAAATGAACTGAGGGACAGAGGGAAGAAGACAAGGTTCAGAAGCAGAGAGGAGTTAACAGACTTCAGGCACCATGCCTGAAAGCGGTGGTGGCGGGCTGGTACTAGCATTCGGCTGCTGTTTCCTCAGGGAGAAGCAGCCAGCCACACAGCCTACTCACACCTCCAGAACCAGAGAAGAACAGCACTTTCGAAAAGCTAAGTACTTGCATATACTTTGCCACAACACCCACCCCCAAGCCGGCTTCAGCGGCTGAATTCCCTGGGCCTGAGTGAGGCCCTACTGAGTGCCTAGAACCATCCTTCTGGCCTTGGAGAAGGAATAAATTTGAAATTGGGGGAAAAGATAATTTGCCAACTCCACTAACCAGGGGAGCCCAGGACAGAAGTGGCTCCTGTCCAGGCATAAACAGACCAAGGACTTTGAGTACCTTTCCCCTCTGCATAGACCTGTGTGGACCTATTTCAGGAGAATACACCCTTGTTGGCAGACTCCAACTGTTTCAGCTATGTGACAGAGAGGTGGGTGTTTGATGTTTGACATTGCTTTGCCTATTAAACAGGGTCCTCGCCTACCCACATCAGGGGCCTAAGGACTGGTGGCTCCACTCAGGTCACACAGCCACCCACGACAGGGGTCCATGGATAACTGGTAACTCCCAGTCCTTACAGCTAACAACATTGGATGCCAATGGTCCATCTGCAGAACTCACCCACCTGTACACTCTGGGGAACAGGCACATGCTTTCCTCAGAGACATGTGGGGGATGATTCTCAGCCCCCTGCCTTGTTCAGAGTGTGACCTCCTGCTGCAACCAGATACTGGAACCTACACCAATCACCCCTGTCCCTCTAAGACTGTACTACAGAGCCTGTACCACACAAATGATTATCAGCTACCTGGACACCTGAGCTGAAGTCATACAAGAAAAGTGAATGGATCCCTAGACTGATATACTTGATAACAGCTCTAGCCATCTGGGGACAGGACGTTAGAGCTCCGAAGTCAAAAGTAATCATGCTAGCTCACTCGAGCAATTCATTTGGGCATACTGAAACAAAACAAAGCAAGAAGCTATGACACAGTAAGCAAACATAAGATAAACTAATACAATAACTTATACATGGCTCAGAGACAACAGTCAATATAAAGTCACATGAAGAAACAGACCATGATTGCCTCAACAAGCTCTCAAAACAAAGAATCAAGGGATCTTCCAGATGAAAGTGCCTTCCTGGAATTACCAGATGCAGAATACAAAAGATTAATATACAGAACCCTTCAAGACATCAGGAAGGAAATGAGGCAATACACAGAACAAGCCAAGGAACACACAGATAAAGCAACTGAAGAAATTGAAAAGATTATTCAGGAACACAATGAAAAATTTAACAAGCTGGAAAAATCCATAGACAGCAATCAGAAATTCAGAAGATTAACAATAACATTACAAATGTTGACAACTCGGTAGAAAGTCAGGGGAGCAGAATTGAGCAAGTGGATAGCAGAATTTCTGAACTTGAAGATAAAGCACTTGGCACTAATATGTTTGAAGAAAAATCGGATAAAAGAATTTAAAAAAAATGAAGAAATCTTAAGAATCATGTGGGACTGTATCAAGAGAAATAACCTACAAGTGATTGGAGTACCAGAACAGGGAGGGATAACAGAAAATACAGAGAGAATTGTTGAAGATTTGTTGGCAGAAAACTTCCCTGATGTCATGAAAGATGAGAAGATATCTATCCAAGATGCTCATCGAACTCCACTAAGGTAGATTTTAAAAGAAAGTCACCAAGACATATTATAATCAAACTTGCCAAAACCAAAGATAAAGAGGGAATTTTAAGACAAGCTAAGGATAAATGAAAAGTCACCTACAAAGGAGAGTCAAGAATGAGCTTGGAATACTCGGCAGAAACCATGCAGGCAAGAAGGCAATGGAATGACTTATATAAAAAATTGAAGAGAAAAAAATTGTCAGCCAAGAATCATATACCCAGCAAAACTTTCTCTCAAATATGATGGTGAAATTAGGACATTTCCAGATAAACAGAAGTTTAGGGAATTCATAAAAACCAAACCAAAACTACAACAAATACTAAAGGGAGTGCTTTGGTTAGAAAATCAATAAGATCAGATATCAACCCAAGACTAGAACACTGGGCAGAGCAATCAGAAGTCAACCCAGCTGAGGAAATCACAAAAATAAATCAAGATAAAAAAACAGTCCAAACAGGGAAACAGCTATGTAAAAGAAGACAACATTAAAACAATAAAAAGGGACTAAGAAATGTAGTCATAGATCTTCCATATAGAGAGGAAGACAAGGCAATACAAAGAAATAAAAGTTAGGTTTAAATTTAGAAAAATAGGAGTAAATAATAAGGTAACCACAAAGGAGACAAACTGTCCTACACTTCGAAATAAAATACAAGAAAAAAATAGAGACTCAGCAGAAACAAAATCAGCGACAACGAATATGAGGAAATGATAATGTATAAAGATGATCTACACAGCACATAAAATTAAGTGGGAAGAAGAAACTGTCAACAACACATACAAAAAGACATCAAAATGGTAGCATGAAATTCATACCTATCCATAATTACGCTGAATGTAAGTGGACTAAATGCACCAATAAAAAGACAGAGAGTGGCAGAATGGATTAAAAAACATGATCCGTCTATATGGTGCCTACAAGAGACACACCTTAGAGCCAAAAACTAAAACTCAAAGGATGGAAAAAAATATGTCAAGCAAACAACAACCAAAAAAGAGCAAGAGTGGCAATATTCTGACAAAATAGACTTTAAAGTTAAATCCATCCTAAAGGATAAGCAAGGACACCATATAATGATTAAAGGGACAATATACCCAGAATATATAACCATATTAAATATTTATGCACCCAGTGACAGGGCTGCAAGATACATAAAGCAAACTATCGGCATTGAAAAGTGAGATAGACAGCTCCACAATTATAGTAGGAGACTTCAACACACCACTTGCGGTGAAGGACAGGACATCCAGAAAGAAGCTCAGTAAAGACACAAAAGATCTAAACGCCACAATCAACCAACCTGACAACTTAGACATATACAGAACACTCTGCCCAACAGCAGTCAAATATACTTTCTTTTCTACTGCACATGGAACATTCTCAAAAATAGACCACGGATTAGGTCATAAAACAAGCCTTAGCAGAATCCAAAACATTGAAATATTACAAAGCATCTTCTCTGACTATAAGGCCATAAAAGTGGAAATCAATAACAGAAAAAGCACAGGAAAGAAATCAAACACTTGGCAACTGAACAATATCCTGCTCAAAAAAGACTGGATTCTAGAATAAATAAATTAAAAAAAAAAAAAAGAATAAATTAAGGATGGAATAAAGAAATTCAGAGGATCCAATGAGAATGAAAACACTTCCTATCAGAACCTTTGGGACACAACGAAAGCAGTGTTTAGAGGTCAATTTATATCAGTAAATGCACACATACAAAAAGAAGAAAGGGCCAAAAGCAAAGAATTATCCCTACAACTTGAACAAATAGGAAGAGAGCAACAAAAGAAACCCACAGGCACCAGAAGAAAACAAATAATAAAAATTAGAGCAGAACTAAATGAAATGGAAAACAGAAAACAATTGAAAGAATTAACAAGAACAATAGCTGGTTCTTTGAAAAAATCGACAAAATTGATAAACCATCGGTCAAACTGACAAAAGAAAAACAGGACAGGAAGAAAATAACCCGAATAAGAAATGCAATGGGCAATATTAAAACAGACCCAAGTGAAATTAAAAGGATCATATCAGATTACTATAAAAAATTGTACTCTAAATAATTTGAAAACCTAGAAGAAATGGATGAATTCCTAGAAACACACTGCCTATTTAAACTAACACAAACAGAAGTAGAACAACTAAATAGACCCATAACAAAAGAAGAGATTGATAAGGTAATAAAAAAAAACTCCCAACAACAACAACAACAAAAAAAAAGACCCTGGCCTGGACGGCTTCACTGCAGAGTTCTACCAAACATTCAGAGAAGAGTTAACACAGCTACTAAAAAAAAAAAAAAAAAAAAAATTTTTTTTTTTTTACTACTAAAGGTATTTCAGAGTATAGAAAAGGATGGAATACTCCCAAACTCATTCTATGAAGCCAGCATATCCCTGATACCAAAACCAGGTAAAGACACCACAAAGAAAGATAATTACGCACCAATATCCCTCATGAACACAGATGCAAAAATCCTCAACAAAATTCTAGCCAATAGAATTCAACAACATATCAAAAAAATAATTCACCATGACCAAGTAGGATTCTTATCAGGTATGCAGGGATGGTCCAACATTAAAAAGAGAAGACCAATTAATGTAATCCATCATATAAATAAAACAAAAGACAAGAATCACATGATTTTATCAATTGATGCAGAAAAACATTTGACAAAGCTCAACACCCATTCATGATAAAAACTCTCAGCAAAATAGGAGCAGAAGGAAAATTCCTCAACATAGTAAAGGGCATTTATACAAAGCCAACAGCCAACATCATCTTAAATGGAGAGAGGCTGAAAGCATTCACCTTGAGATCAGGAACCAGACAAGGATGCCCTTTATCACCACTCTTATTCAACATTGTGCTGGAGGTCCTAGCCAGAGCAATTAGGCTAGATAAAGAAATAAAGGGCATCCAGATTGGCAAGGAAGAAGTAAAAGTATCTCTATTTGCAGACGACACGATCTTACACACAGAAAACCCTAATGAATCCTGAAGAAAACTACTGAAACTAATAGAAGAGTTTGGCAGAGCATCGGGATACAAGATAAACATACAAAAATCAGTTGGATTCCTCTATACCAACAAAAAGAACATCAAAGAGGAAATCACCAAATCAACTCCATTTACAGTAGCCCCCAAGAAGATAAAATACTTAGGAATAAATCTTACCAGAGATGTAAAAGACTTATACAAAGAAAACTACAAAGCTCTTCTGCAAGAAACCCAAAAGAGACCTACTAAGTGGAAAAACATACCTTGCTCACGGATAGGAAGACTTAACATTATAAAAATGTCTATTCTACCATAAGTGTTCTATAGATTTAATACAATTCTGACCCAAATTCCAATGACATTTTTTAATGAGATGGAGAAACAAATCACCAACGTCATATGGAAGGGAAAGAGGCCCCAGATAAGTAAAGCATTACTGACAAAGAAGAACGAAGTGGGAGGTCTCACACTACCTGACTTTAGAACCTATTATACCGCCACATTAGTCAAAACATCCTGGTACTGGTACAACAACAGATACATGGACCAATGGAACAGAATTGAGAATCCAGACATAAATCCATTCACATATGAGCAGCTGATATATGACAAAGGCCCAAAGTCTGTTAAATGAGGAAAAAGGCAGTTTCTTTAACAAATGGTGCTAGCGTAACTGGATATCCATCTGTAAAAAAATGAAACAAGATCTATACGTCACACCATGCACAAAAACGAATTCAATATGGGTCAAAGACCTAAATATAAAATCTAAAACTATAAAGATTATTTAAGAAAAAATAGGGACAACATTAGGAGCCCTAAAACATGGCATAAACAGTCTACAAAACATTACTAGAAATGTACAAACACCAGAAGAGAATTTAGATAACTGGGAGCTCCTAAAAGTCATACAGCTATGCTCATCCAAAGACTTCACCAAAAGTGTAAAAGGATTATCTATAGATCGGGAAAAAGTTTTTAACTATGACATTTCCCATCAGCACGCGATCTCTAAAATCTACACGTTACTGCAAAAACATAACAAAAAGACAAATAACCCAATTAAAAAATGGTCAAAGGATATGAACAGACGCTTTACTAAAGAAGACATTCAGGTAGCTAACAGATACATGAGGAAATGCTCACGATCATTAGTCATTACAGAAATGCAAATCAAAACTACAATGAGATCCTATCTCACTCCAACAAGGCTGGCATGAATCCAAAAAACACAAAATAATAAATGTTGGAGAGGTTGTGGAGAGACTGGAGCACTTATACACTGCTGGTGGGAATGTAAAATGGTACCACCACTTTGGAAATCGATTTGGTGCTTCCTTAAAAAGCTGGAAATAGAACTACCATATGACCCAGCAATCCCACTCTTTGGAATATATCCTAGAGAAATAAGAACCTTTATACGAATAGATGCACACCCATGTTCAGTACAGCACTGTATACAATAGCAAAAAGATGGAAGCAACCAACCAAGGTGCCCATTGACGGATGAATGGATAAATAAATTATAGTATTTTCACACAATAGAATGCTATTCATTGATAAAGAAACAACGATGAATCTGTGAAACATTTCATAACATGGAGAAATCTCAAAGGCATTATGCTGAGTGAAATTAGCCAGTTGCAAAAGGACAAATATTGTATGAGACCACTATTATAAGAACTCAAGAAATAGTTTAAACAGAGAAGAAAATATTCTTTGATGGTTATGAGGAGGAGGGAGGGAGGGAGGGGGTTTTACTAATTAGATAGTAGACAAGAACTAATTTAGGTGAGGGAAGACAGCACACGATACAGAGAGATCAGCACAACTAGACTAAACAAAAAGCAAAAAAGTTTCCTGAATAAACCAAATGCTTCAAAGGTCAGTGTTGCAGAGGCAGGGGTCTGGGGACCATGGTTTCAGGGGACATCTAGGTCAATTGGCATAAGAAAATCTATTAAGAAAACATTCTGCATCCCATTTTGGAGAGTGTCTTCTGGCGTCTTAAACACTAGCAAGTGGCCATCTAAGATGCATCGGTTTGTCTCAACCCACATGAAGCAAAGGAGAATGAAAAGCACCAAAGATACAAGGTAATTATGAGCCCAAGAGACAGAATGGGCCACATAAATCAGAGACTACATCAGCCTGAGACCAGAAAAACTAGATGATGCCCAGCTACAACCAATGACTGCCATGACAGGGAACACAACAGAGAATGCCTGAAGGAGCAGAACAGCAGGATGGCAGACCTCAAATTCTCATAAAAAGACCAGACTTTAATAGTCTGACAGAGACTAGAAGGACCCCGGAGGTCATGGTCCCCAGACCTTCTGCTAGCCCAAGACAGGAACCCTTTGGAAAGACTCCTCTTCAGACGGGGATTGGACGTGAGTATAATACAGAAAATGATACTGGTGAAGAGTGAGCCTCTTGGATCAAGTAGACACATGAGCCTATGTGTGCAGCGCCTGCCCGGAGGGGAGATGTGAAGGCCAAGGGGGACAGAAGCTGGCTGAATACACAGGGAAATATAGGGTGGAGATAAGTAGTGCGCAGTCTTATTAGGGGGAAAGTTACTAGGAGTATATAGCAAGGTGTATATAAGTTTTTGTATGGGAAACTGACTTGATTTGTAAACTTTCACTTAAAACACAATAAAGATTTTAAAAAAAAAGAATTTATAGCCTAGAAAACCTTATGAGGCAGTACTACTCTGTGGAAATTGACTGTATGGTGTCCAACACCAACAACATGAAATATTCAGAGTCTCAGAGTGCAAATGCTTGGCTGCTGGCTGAAATGTTTGAGGTTCAAATACAGCTAGAGGTGCCTCCAAAGAAAGGCCTGGTGACCTACTTCTGAAAAATCAGAATTGGAAAACCTGTGCAGCACAGTTCTACTCTGACACACATGGGGTTGCCATGAGTTGAAATCAGTTCTATGGCACCTGTTTTTTTTTTTTTTAATGAAATAGTCACGTGGGGAAATCATTTTGGGAGTTGGCAATGTGGGGAGAGAAACTAGGTGGACAGCAAAGGGTGGATACAGGGGTCTCTGAAGCATTGTAACAAAGATAAAAGCTGAAGCCACAGGCATAGGGGAATTTACCCAATGTGAATAGGTAAAGAGAGAGAAGATTTAGAGTTTTGCATGGAACTTGGAGAACACTAACATTTAGAGCCAACTGGCAATAGAAAGTTTAAATAGTGAAAACTAATACTCAGAGGAGTGGAAATTGGAACCAATGAGAATAGAATTACAAAAACATAATATCATATTAAATTCTGTTCAAATGCTGGAGCAAGATTTAGTTACATAACATGGTGTATAACAAAAGCGTTCATTGAATTTACTACTGGCAAGCCATTTGTGATCTAAAGTGAGAGAATTTTCAGTTGAATGATGAAAGAGAACACCTGATTACAGGAGACCAAGGCATTAATGGGAGTTGAGGAAGAGCAGACAGAGTACAAACCACTGTCAAGACATTTGGTAAAAAGGGGAATGAAGGAGAGCACAAGAACCAGAGGGAAATCTCCTTGTTGTTTTAGGTCATTTTGCAGGGGAGTTTTGGACAACTGTAGAAGCTGTTTTTCATTAAAGTAGAACATTCATTAATATCAGAGTTAAGGATACTGCAGGTGCTTTCCTCTGAGGCTCCATCTTTTAAGAATATGATGATATGGAATTACAGATATTAATGCAATAGCAAACATCTAGTTTGGTGAGGAAACTGAGGCCAAAATCATTTAAATTTTATGTTTTAAGACACATTTTAGTTTGTTAGTGGCAAAGATTTGCAACTTTCTTCAGGGCTTTCTTTGTAGACCCATGGATAATTTGTTCAGTCTAAACAAGATTGAGTATTTTAATAAAGTCTTAACTAGTGCTAAGTACACAGTAATGATAGGATTTAAGAAATATCAGTCCTATCGTGGAGAAGATAAGTGCCCTGTAATTACTTGTTTTCATTGGTATCTTTTTTCTTGTTTTTATCTGTATCTTACTATTTCTACCTACATTAATTAGTGACTTTTTAGTGTAATTCTTCTTTTACTGGGTTATAAGTTAAGATTTAAAATTTTATTCCCGGCCAAGAATTAAAAAAAAAAAAAAAAAAGCTTATTGTCCCAATATGTATCTTTGGGGATTTTACAGATGGAGGTTTTATTCATGGTCACAAACCTAACTTTTATCAACTAAACTATATCTTGAGACATTTGATACCTGCAGTGCAGTGAATTGTAGCCATGGTCTTGTAACTCCTAGAAAATGATTGGCTGGAACTATACAAATAAGTTGCGTTAAACTCTTGCAGGGATTGGGCAGTTTACGATGCAAATGAGGTGACCATGGCCTACCTAGGGGATTGGTCAGTTTTGCCATCCTGCTTGGCTTAAAAGGGCCAATCCCAAGAAGGATTAGGGGACCTCACTGGCAAGAAGAAGAGTCCACAGCAGAGTGCGTCCTTTGGACCAAGGACTTGGGGTTCCTATGCTGAGAAATCTCCTAAACCCAGAAGAAGGAGCAAACACTAAAGATGGCATGAGATAGTGGTGGTGGGCCTACCTGGTTCACAGAGCAACTGCTGAGTGCCTTTGTGGCAGGAGCGCAGGAGGCTTGTTGGTGGAACTAAAAGAGCCATCATGCTTGTTTATGCAGGACAAGAGAGGCCTGCCTGAGTGTGCCCAGTACAGGAGTTGCATGCCTCCCCTCTGGGTAGTGGGGGCTCAGATAGTGTGGCAGCAAGAGAGCCTCTGCAGGCCTAGGTATTATGGCAGCAAGCTGAGGCAGAGACTTAAAAGTGCCCAGCAGCAGAGGCTCGGGAGATCCTGCTCTGGGGTCTTCCAGCTGGCAGTGCCAGAACAAAATCTTTAGGAGCAGTGCAGACCCCCTGAGCAGTGTGATGGTAGCAGTGACCTGAACACAGCATCTGACCTGAAAATGGTGTGACTGCCCAGTGACATAAGAATGGACATGGGTAATTTAAGGAAGGGTAAGCATTTCTCCTTTGAGAATCTGTCGTTACTGTTTACTGTTTGCTGTCTATAAATAATAATAATGGCTTTCACTTTGCCAACACTGTGTGTCTCATGTGTCCAGTTGATCACAGATGAGCATAGCACCCATAGAATGGTTGACGCCCGTGGGTATATGTGTCTTATTCTTAGCAGTTGTATAGCTGCCTGGAAGTTTGAGGCACAACCTGCTGCGTGTGCAATGCAGCTAGATAGACATGTACATACAGTACCCATATTAGGGTCCTTTTCAATGTTAGAAGTTTATCATAGTCGAAATATTATGCTACTCCTATTTTATAGAAGTTATATTTTATATAGCTGCTTGAAAACTGCTGATGTCTTCAAATGAAGTTAAAATCAGCTAAAAGTACTTCACTGGGATTTATAGCTATTGAAAAAAAGATTTTAGATGTGGCCTTTGTATCTATCATCTATCTATCTATCTATCTATCTATCTATCTATCTATCTATCTATCTATCTATCTATCTATCTATCTATCTATCTATCCATCTATCTATCTATCTATCCATCTATCTATCTATCATCTATCCATCCATCCATCCATCCATCCATCCATCCATCCATCCATCCATCCATCCATCCATCCATCCATCCATCCATCCATCCATCCATCCATCCATCCATCCATCTATCTATCATCTCTCTATCATCTATCATCTATCTATCATCTCTCTATCTGTCTGTCTAATCTATCATCTAGCCACACACACGTGTATATATGTGTGTGTATGTATATATATATACACACATATATATGTATATATATATACAATAAATACTTATATGCTGTCATTTCCCCCACATTTGTCAGTTTGTTGTACTGTGGGGGCTTGCATGTTGCTGTGAGGCTGGAAGCTATGACACTGGTATATTCAAATACCAGCAAGGTCACCTATGGCGGACAGGTTTTAGCTGAGCTTCCAGACCAAGACTAGGAAAAAAGACCCTGTGGTCTACTTCAGAAGTAGCCAGTGAAAACCTTATGAATAGCAGTGAAACATTGTGCTGGAAGGTGAGCCCCTCAGGTTGGAAAGTACTCAAAAGATGACTGTGGAAGAGCTGCCTCCTCAAAGTAGAGTTGACCTTAATAATGTGGATGGAGTAGAGCTTTCAGGACCTTCATTTGTTGATGTGGCACGACTCAAAATGAGAAGAAACAGCTACAACATCCATTAGTAATCGAAACGTGGAATGAACGAAGTAAGAATCTAGGAAAATTGGAAGTCATCAAAAATGAAAAAGGACACATAAACATTAATATCCTAGGCACTAGTGAGCTGAAATTGACTGGTAATGGCCATTTCGAATCTGACAATCATATGGTCTACTATGCCAGAAACAACTTGAAGAAGATAGCATTGCATTCATTGTCAAAAAAGAATATTTCAAGATCTATCCTGAAGTACAACACTGTCAGTGATAGGATAATATCCATACACTTACAAGGAAGACCAGTTTATATGACTATTATTCAAATTTATGCACCAACAACTAAGGTTAGAGATGAAGAAATTGAAGATTTTCATCAACTTCACCGGTCTGAAATTGATTGAACATTCTATAAGGATGTATTGATAATTACTGGAGATTAGAATTCCAAAGTTGGAAACAAAGAAGAAGGATGGATAGTTGGAAAATATGCTCGGTGTTAAAAACAATGCTGGAGATTGCATGATAGAATTTTGGAAGACCAATCGCTTCTTCATGGCAAATACCTTTTTTCACCAACATAAACAGCACCTATACATGTGGCTCTCACCAAATGGAATACACAGAAATCAGATAGACTACATTTGTGGAAAGAAAGGATGGAAAAGCTCAATATCATCAGTCAGAACAAGGCCAGGGGCTGACTGCAGAACAGACCATCAATTGCTCACATTCAAGTTCAAGTTGAAATGGAAGAAAATTTAGAACAAGTCCACGAAAGCCAAAGTATGACCTTGAGTATATCCCACCTGAATTTAGAGACCATCTCAAGAATAGATTTGATGTATTGAACGTTAATGACCAAAGACCAGATGAGTTGTGGAATGACATCAAGGACATCATACATGAAGAAAGCAAGAGGTCATTAAAAAGACAGGAAAGAAAGGCAAAACCAAAATGGGTGCCAAAAGAGACTCTGAAAGTTGCTCTAGACTATCAAGTAGCTAAAGCAAAAGGAAGAAATGAGGAAGTAAAAGAGTTGAATGGAAGAGTTCAAAGGGCAGCCCAAGAAGACAAAGTAAAGTATTATAATGACATTTGCAAAGACCAGGAGATGGAAAACCAAAAGAGAGGAACATGCTCTGCATTTCTCAAACTGAAGGATATGAAGGAAAAATTCAAGCCTCGAGTTGCAATATTGAAGGATTCTATGGGGAGAATATTAAATGACTCAGGAGACATCAAAAGAAGATGGAAGGAATACACAGAGTCATTATACCAAAAAGAATTGGTCAAGGTTCAAGCATTTCAGGAAGTACCATATGAGCAGGAACCAATGGTGCTGAAGGAAAAAGTTCAACTTGAACTGAAGGCATTAGCAAAAAGCAACGCTCCAGGAAATGACAGAATACCGACTGAGAAGTTTCAACAAATGGGTGCAGCACTGGAAGTACTCACTGGTCTATGGCAAGAAATTTGGAAGACAGCTACCTGGCCAACCAACTGGAAGAGATCTATATTTATGCCTATTCCAGAGAAAGGTGATCCCACCATTTTTGGAAATTATTGAACAATATCATAATATCACACGCATGTAAAATTTTGCTGACACTTATTCAAAAGTGGCTGTAGCAGTATATCCACAGGGAACTGCCAGAAATTCAAGCCAGGTTCAGAAGAGGATGAGGAACCAGGGTTATTATTGCTGGTGTCAGATGGATCCTAGCTGAAAGCAGAAAATACCAGAAAGATGTTTACTTGTGTTTTATTGACTATGCAAAGGCATTCGACTGTGTGGATCACAATAAATTGTGTGGGTAATGTTGCAAAGAATGGGAATCCCAGAACATTTAATAGTGCTCGTGAGGAACCTGTGCATAGATCAAGAGGCAGTTATTGGGACAGAACAAGGTGATACTGTGTGGTTTAAAGTCAGGGAAGGTGTGCATTAGGGTTGTATCCTTTCATCATCTCTGTCTCTCTATCTCTGTCTATCTGTCTAGTCTATCATCTATCCATCATCTAGCCACACACACATGTGTATCTTGTAAGATAAAAGGCGGTGCAGGCCACACTCCAGGGAAACTCCCTTTACATTGGATCAGGGATGTGACCTTAGTAAGAGTGTCACAATCCCACCCTAATCCTCTTTAACATAAAATTACAATCACAAAATGGAGGACAACTACCCAGTACTGGGAATCATGGCCAATGCAAGTTGACACATATTTTTGGGTGGCATAATTCAAACCATAACACTAGGTAAAGTAGAGGGTCATTGAAAAAGAGGAAGACTTTCAATGAGATGGATTGACACAACGGCTGCAACAATGTCCTTAAGTATAATAATCATTGTGAAAATGATGCAAGACAGGGCAGTGTTTCTTTCTGTTGTGAATAGGGTTGCTATGAGTCGGAACTGATGCGATGGGACCTAATAATAACAACAACACGCTATCATGTATACATAAAATATGTTATGTATGAAATTGCACATATTCATACACAATAAAATACGTGTAGCTACATAGCAATAAAAAACCCTTTGAGTGGATTGCAACTCGTAGTGACCCTATAGGACAGAGTAGAACTGCCCCATAGAGTTTCCAAGGAGTGCCTGGTGGATTTGAATTGCTGACCTTTTGGTCAGCAGCCATAGCACTTAACCACTACACCACCAGGGTTTCCATAGAGCAAGAGTATAAGAAAAAAAAAATCTTAGGTCCACTTAATTACAATGTAAATAGGGAGGCAAAAGAGCAAGAGATGAATTTATTCTATCATGCCTTCTTGAAAAATGTTAAAATAATACATAAAGCAATGCCATTTTGGTGCTAAAATCCTTTGACTTAGCTGAATGTTTCTATCAAACAAGAAAAATTTTGAACACGGATAAAACAAGATGAATTTCAAATAGAAATTACATATCTAAAGAATGTAAATCCCAGATAGAGGTGAAAAGACTTCAGAAGCCATTTAGCTCAAGTTTGTCTGTTTGCTTTGAAACTGGACTCTGAGGCACCTCTGGAGTCCTATGAAGCCCCTTCAAGGGCTGACCGTGGAAAGCAGACTTGGGGTTGTGGGGAAGCAGGGCAGGGGATTTGGTAGGCTACTACCATTCCTACTAAAACTTTACCACCGAGAATTTATTTGTTACATGTTGAGCTTCTCCATGGGCTTTCATTAGTTGAAAGAATTTTACATTTGAAAATACTTAAAAGCTGTGTATGTGGCCTTTCTTCCTTTCACTGCTCAAAGTTATGCAACCCTCTTCAAGGTCATGTTAAAAGTGAGTTGCAGAGTTAAGCATAGAGTGAAGGTCTGGCAACCCATGTTATAATGCTCCTTCTCTCCTAATTAACTAAAATTATGCTGTGCAGGGAGCCTGGTGGCGTAGTGGTTAAGAGCTCAGTGGCTTACCAAAAAAAGTAGGCAGTCCTAATCTTCCAGCTGCTCCTTGGAAACCCTATGGAGCAGGTCCACTCTGTCCTGTAGGATTACTATGAGTTGGAATTGACTTGACAGCAACGGGTTTAGTTTGGTTGGTATGGTGTGCGTAGCCCTGGTGGTAGAGTGGTTAAAGCACTCAGCTGCTAACCAAAAGATAAGCAGTTCAAACACACCAAGTGCTCTGAAGGAGAAGATGTGGCAGTCGACTTCCTTGATTTACAGACTTGGAAACCCTATGGGGCAGTTATACTCTGTGCTATAGGGTCACTATGAGTCAGAATTTGACTCAACAGCAAAGGATTGGTTTGTTTTGATTTTATGCACATAAAATTACTGGGTTTTTTTCAGGTGTGTTTCTTGGAATATGAGTAGAGTCCATGGATACTCTAGGAGATCACAGGATTTTAATTTGAAAGGCATTTTCTAAATAAGTGAGTCCAAGTTCCCTCCCCAACCAGGAATTCCTTATAACATGAGAGAAAAGAGGCACTCATGCAGCTTCTACTGATACGTCCAGGGATACGGCGCACACTACTGCCTCAACTAACCTGTCTGATTCTTGGAGTGTTCTGAATATTAGGAAGTTTGCTCCTGTGTTATCTAAATCTTCATTTCTACAACATCAATTTATCAGACTTTACTTTTCACTTTAAAACATTCAAGAATAAAACCAGTTGCTCTCAAGTCGATTCCACGGGTGTCAGAATAGGACTATGCTCCGTAGGGTTCCTAATGGGTGATTTTTCAGAAGTAGGTTTTCAGGCCCTTCTTCTGGGGCACCTCTGGGTAGACCTCACCCTCTAACCTTTGGGTTAGCAGCCAAGCACGTTAACCGTTTGCACCACCCAGGGACACCTAATCAAGAATATCCAAACCATTTTCCATGCAGTGCATATTTAAGCATTTGAACAGAGTTGCTACATCTCCCTGTGCAATTTTCTTCTTTAGGTTGAAAATTCATCGTTTTTTCAACTTTTCATGATGCAGTCTGACCAGTGCAGACACTATGCAATTTTTTTTTTTTTTTCTGTTATCTAAGAATGCAGTCTGAGATTCTTCTGAGGAGGTTTTTGGGGAGGCGCAGATGGGTTAATTACACACAAAGAAGTCCCCAAGTGACATCTGTGTTACATGCACAGGCTGATGAGAATTTTCCCCTGTGATTTCAAGGCCTCCTTGGACTCTCTGAAGCAAATCTACATACCTTAGGATAAAGCCTTGATCTCTACAGATATTTCTCTAATAATAAGCTGGCTTCAACTGACAAAAATATGAGTGAATTGATCACCAGCAGCCTTTGTATTATATGGGAATCCAAGGATTCCTGTAAGTTTCCTTTGTGTGGTTTTGTTTTTCCTGACAATTTAACAAGTTCAGCATTGAAACTACTGCCTGTATGGGCTTAGGGCACTGATCGTGTCTCAAGCGGCATGGTCAGTTCTCTGCTTTTGCTGTTCTGTTCGCTCTGATGTGGGACCTGCAAGAGCAGCATGCTGAATGAGAATGATCTGTGGGAACAGCTTGAAAGTTAGGCCACCTCAGTTGACAAGTAGCCTGAAAAGTCCTCCATCCCCCAGGGCTGAGTTCTGCTTTCTTCTACTTCATGGACCTTTGTCTGATTTTGCTGAAGTTGTAGAAAGTGCTTAGGAATAGCTCTGTGATATCACTGACCTCAGTGAATTTTGAAGAAACAGTAGTTTCCAAGGCTTTTTTGAGTTGTCAGAGCTGAAAAAAAAAGCCTACATATATTTCCTTTTATGTCTGCCAAGGTGCTAGAACATACTTGTTAGAAAGAACTAGGGACCAAATTAAATAGACATGTGTCTGATAATCTAGGTAAACATCAGTTGTTCTTCTTATGTCTCTGTCTCTGAAGGGACATGGCAGACCCAAAGGCCAAATAAAGTAAAGGATGTAATTTAAGCATAATTAGCAACAAGAACTGGTTACCTGGGCATGCCTTAATTAAATATTGAGACCTAAACCCATAAAAAAAAAAAAAACAAAACCCATTGCCATTGAGTCGATTCCAACTCTAGACACTTGAAATAAAAAAGCGAATATAATACTTACATTGCCTCACAAGATTTACAAACTGGTTATAGATACAGATACAAGATAAACAAGCAAGCTCAAAACTGTGGAAAAAAAATTAAATGCTATTTTGTTTATTTGAAAAAATGTCATTGCTATATTTATAAGTTGGTATAATTTACCTAACCACCCATACACGGACTTTAAAAAATAATGAACACAAGACTCTAAAAATAATTGATACAGTAAGCTATTTGTTAGGTAATAAACCTGGAGACACCCCAGACTCCTGAGTTCATTTGGCTTGCTCCCCCTGATATCAGTACGGTTGTGCAATTTCCGAGATCACCCCAGTGATACGAGTTGAGGATTGAGAAGTATTTCTTAGTCTGGGAGTGCTCAGATAAGGTAGACAGAATTCCAAAATGACCCCCAATAACCCACATCTTTGTATAATCTCCTCCACTTGGGTGTGGGTGGGACCTATGAATACAATGGGGGTATCACTCCTGTGATTGTTATATTATATGGCAAAGGTGAAGAGGTTTTGCAAACGTAATTAAGGCCCCTAATCAGTTGATTTTGAGTTAATCAAAAGGGTGATTATCCTGGATGAGCCTGAAATAATCAGATGAGCCATTTAAAAGAGAGACAGAAGCTTTTCTTGAGTTCTGAGAGTTTCTGCTGCTGGTCTTGAAGAAGTAAACTGCCATGTTGTAAGAGGAGGTCTTGTGGCAAGGACCTGATGGTGGTCTCTAGTAGCAAAGAATGTTACTGGTTCACAGCTAGCAAAAACAATGGGGTCATACAACAAGAAGGAACTGAATTCTGTCAACAACTGCAAGAGCTTAGAATAGGACACTGAGCTCCAGAAAGGAATGCAGACTCACGGGCAATTTGATTGCAGTCTTATGCAACCCTGAGCAGAGAATCTAGCTAAGCCATGCCTGGATTCTCTGAGGAAAACAGATTTCTTCAAGAAATGTGTGTTCAGCATCCTATGTGCATACACTTATTTCTAGGCACAAGGTAGGGGGACACAGGTATAAATGAGACAAGGTCTTTGTTCCCCTGAAACGTGTTTTAATGGAAGATACAGAAATCAAATAAGTAAACAAATAGGTAATGAAATTAAAATAATTGTAAGTGTTAAAAGGAACACAAAGAATAATAAGAAGTTAGAATGATTTCAAGGAGCCCTGGTGGTGCAAATGTTAAGAGATTGGCTGTTAACCAAAAGTCTGGCAGTTTGAACTCAGCCTGTGACTCCACAGGTGAAAAGACTTGGCAATCTGCTTGCGTGAAGATTACAGCCAAGAATAACCTATGGGGCAATTCTGTTCTGTCACATAGGATTGCTATGAGTTGGAAACAACTCCACCATGGCACTTAACAACAATAGAGTGGTTTTATGTGTGTTTGCCATGAGAAAGAAAGGGAGGTCAGGGAAGTGAAATGTTATATATCTTGTCAGTGAAAGGGAATATTTTATCAGAGCAACTAAAGGGCTGAAATTCACTCAACAATCCCTTGGTCTCCAGGAAGGATCTCACAGTATGCAGAATAATGCTCCCCAAAGAACTCCACATCTTAATCCCTACAACCTGTGGATATGTTTAGTTGATGATATGGGTGTAGATATACGGGTGTAGTTGATGATATGGGTGTAGAATAAATTGCTATGAGAGAATAAGGATTGAAAGGGGACATAAAATTAGCTGAATATGTTAGGTTACTTGGCAAAGGGGAATCAAGGTTGCAGGAGGAATTAAGGTTGCTAATTATCTGACCAGAAGTCCTGATGGCATTGTGGTTAAGAGCTACGGCTGCTAACCAAAAGGTCAGCAGCTCGAATCCACCAGGCACTCCTTGGAAGCTTTATGGGGCGGTTCTACTCTGTCCCATGGGGTCCTTATAAGTCAGAATCGACTCTCCAGCAGTGGGTTATTATCTGACCTTGAAATAGGAAAATGGGCCTGGATTATCTAGGTGGAATCAGTGTAATCACAACAGCCATTTAAATGTGAAAAAAGGAGGCAGAATGTTGAAGTCAGAGAGCAATTTGAGGCTGCTGCTGCTGCTGGCCTTGAAGATGGAGGAAGGCCCAGGAATGTCAGCAGTCTCTAGAATCTGGAAAAGGCAAGGAAATGGATTCTTTCCCTAGAGCTTCTAGAAAGAATGCAGCGCTGCTAACTTTTAGCCCAGTGAGACCCATTTCAGACTTCTGACCTCAAGATCTGTAAGATAATACGTTTATTTTGTTTTAAGCCACCAAGCTTGTGGGACTGTGTTATAGTAGCAACAGGCCTTTCCCTTACCTCCTTCCTATCACACACTCCCAATAGCATCCATATTGCTCTTTGAAAATCTCAGGCCTGGGGGTTTTTGAGCTTGTAAAAATTCTTTAACTGCGTAATATGAATTGCTTCTGAGGAAATAGCATTTAAAGGACTTGGTTAAGGCCATTCTGTGTTCTGTGACCTCAAATGGTGAATACTACATTAAACTCAAAGAAGATGACCTGAATTGGACAGACTTTAGAATGAAATGTTATATGAAGGGTGAATATTCAATCGCAGTCTTCAGTTGTTGCTTTTGAAAGCGTTTCTTTAAAGCTGGGCTAAAGGGGATGGCAGGCCATAGGCTTACAGGAAAAGGACGGTCTTGGCAAGGGAAGAGAACTGAAGCTGTGTTCTTTTTATTTGTCTTTAAAATTAAAGTGAGGTTCAGGGGATACCTAGAGGAAAGATATTCAATTGTAGATTTTGCAGTTTTGTTGTGGCTGCAATTTTCCAATGTTGCTCGTGAGAAGCTGAGGAGGCCCTGAAAAGGCTTTGTGCTTGGCACCTGCAGAAATCTAATTTCTGATGAATAGGATCCTAATTGGGTCAATTATTCTATTATACTACACAAGAGTACTTCAGGCTGCTGCTTCAGTAAAGAAAGGTGCTTTAGTCTCCCCATCGGTGTTCTCCAATTTGAATAGAACTCAGAATCCTGCATTTAACTTTTCCTTTCCCAGTGTCAGTTTTGCCCTTGCAGCCTCAGTTTATTTAATTGCTGAATTAAAATGAAACCCCTTTTTCACCTTCTGAAACCATGGGTAAGATTACAAAGGAGAGCTTTTTGGCTTCTTTAAAATTGTTTCTCAGACATTTGCAAATACAAGAGGCAACTGTTTCAGTATACCCTCTTCACTGTAGTCTTTTGATTAATTATTATCTTTTGGCGAGGAGGAGCAGAAGGAAGGGTAAAGGTGTTTGTGGATTATGTCACACATTTGCACACATATAATAACGATCTAATTTTAATTTGTTTTCTTCTAAGGATTGCACCAGTTACTTCTTCATAATTACCTATAACATGTGAATTAGAAAGGAATTTGGAAGCTGACACATGATGACACATTTAGGTATTAATTCAATGAGATTTATTTTTTAGACATGCCTTTTATGCTAAATATTCTAATTTGTAAGTTAAAACAGAAACTTCTTTAATTAGAATGAATGCTTTCATTCAGAGTTGGTCTGTGGTTCAGATTTTAATTAGGAAACTATAGAATTGTGTCATTATATATTAAAACTATAAGACAAAAACTAAACCTGTTGTTGTCAAGTCAATTCTGACTCATAGCGACCCTATAGGACAGAGTAGAGCTGCCCCACTGGGTTTCCAAGGAGTGGCTGGTGGATTCAAAGTGCCGACCTTTTGGTTAGCAGCCTGAGCTCTTAAGCACTGTACCACCAGGGCTCCTTAAAACTATGACTATGCAGTAAATTGTAGCCTGTGAAGAAACTTAGGCTTGAGCTCGAGTGAAGCAGAGAAGGCATCATCCTGGGTTTTGTAAAAGGCCAAAGAGATTGGCATCAATTCACAAAATGGAATTCGATAATGAAATTAATGAGATATTTTATAAGAAACATCAAGCTTAGTGTCTGGCACATATTAAACACTCCAAAAATTGATTTCTTTTCTTGAGCTAGGGGCTGGTTCCTTTTTTTTTTCTTTTTAATTGTACTTTAGATGAAGGTTTACAGAACAAACCACTTTCTCATCAAACAGTTAGTACACCCATTGTTCTACGACACTGGTTAACAACCCCACGACAAGTCAACACCCTCCGTTCTCAACCCTGGGTACCCTATGCACAGCTTTCCTGCTCTCTCCTGCCTTCCAGTCCCTGCCATAGGGCTGGTGCACCCCTTTAGTCTTGTTTTGTTCCGTGGTCTTGTTCAATCTTTAGCTGAAGGGTGAACTTCAGGAGTGACCTCATTATTGAGCTGAAAGGGTGTCCGGGGGCCATACTCTGAGCATTTCTCCAGTCTTTGTCAGGCCAGCAAGTCTGGTCTTTCTTTTTGAGTTAGAGATTTGGTCTACATTGTTCTCCAGCTCTGCCTGGGACCCTCTATTGTGACCCCTGTCAGAGCAGTCAGTAGTGGTAGCTGGGCACCATCTAGTTGTACTGGACTCAGTCTGGTGGAGGCCATGGTAGATGTGGTCCATTAGTCCTTTGGACTAATCTTTCCCTTCTACCTGTAGTTTTCTTCATTCTTCCTTGCTCCCTAAAGAGTGAGATCAGTGGAGTACCCTAGACGGCCACTCACATGCTTTTAAGATCCTAGATGCTACTCACCGAAGTAGAATGTAGAACATTTTCTTTATAAACTATGTTATGCCAGTTGAGCTAGATGTTCCCGGAGACCATGGTCCCCACAGCCTTCAGCCCAGCAATTTGGTCCCTCAGGGAGTTTGGATGTGTCTATGGAGCTATCATGACCTTGCCTTGGACAAGTTGTGCTGGCTTCCCCAGTATTGTGTACCGTCTTACCCTTCACCAAAGTTACCACTTATCTATTGTCTATTAAGTGTTTTTCCATCTTCACCCCTCTCCTCCATCGTAACCATCAAAGATTGCTTCTTTTTGTATGTAACCCTTTTCATGAGTTTTTACAGTTGTGGTCTCATGTAATATTTGAGGGGCTGATTCTTGATGTTGGTATAACAGGAAATAGAACAGTGAAAATATCACCAAGGTGCAGATTTTCAAGTAGTTTGCAGTCTAAACAGGAGATGAAAACTGCATGCTTAATTGTACAATAAAGTAGTCTACACTGAGCGCCAGCAGAGGCTTACAAACTGCTGGCAGAGTTTAAAAATATGTGTGAGTGTGTATGTGTGTGTGTGTTTGTGAATGTGTGTTATTTTGTAGCATCTCAGTATTTTATCTTGCAGTCTTTGAGCTGATGCATGTCTGGGCTTACAGATACCAATTTTGTATCTTTTCCAAGATATACGTTGATACTTTTGCATGCACTATACTGCAATTGAATTGTCTCTGCTTGCTTTGAAACTACAGGTTTTCCCCCATCTGAAAGAAAAGCATTTCTATGAAATATGAATTCCTATAGCCGAAATGGTGTAAAGTGAAGAAGAAATTACCATTAACTTATATGGGAATTTTTTTTGAGCATTCCCAGACCCAAAATATAGCCTGCCAAATCATAACAGATAATGCACAAAACTTAAAATAACACTTAAATATAGAAAAAAACAGGAATGATATTAGTAAAACACAACCTATATAAAGTAGATGGTGAGTGTCCTTCGCAGGGAAGGAGCTTGGCCACCTCACTCTCACTGCTCCCGGTGCGTAACCAAAACCAAACCAAACCCGTTGCGGTCGAGTCAGTTTCAACTCATAGTGACCCTACAGGACAGAGTAGAACTGCCCCATAGAGTTTGCAAGGAGATCCTGGAGAATTTGAACTGCCAGCCTTTTGGTCAGCAGCCTTAATGATTAAGGACTTCACCACCAAAGACTAAAAAACCATGCTTGGGGTGCATGCTGCCTTTTTAACGGCTCTCTGCAAAACAAAGGCTGAATTTTATTTCCGCTTTTTGCCTTTTTTCATAAAAGTGAAAGTCTTCTGTTTTTTTTTTTCTGTTAGTGAAAACAGTACTAATGGAAATCTTTCATAAAATCTAAGTGGTGTAAAAAGAACTGTTGAAAAGCGGGGGATGCCTGAATAACTCTAGCAATGAAGATGGCTTGATTGATTTTGTTACCAGGTGGCATGATTCTTACTCAGCATGATTCATATTGGCCTATAGACGAGAGACCGAGGTGAGAGAACAATAACATGCCTTTATTTTGTTGTACAAGGAAATGGGGTCAGTTGGTGCTTACTGCTGCCGAGAGACTGATCGCCAAGGGCAGTCAGGCCGGTTACTTTTAAGGGGGGTTACAATTAGAGAGTTCATAAAAGTTACGTTAGCAACATTCTTAATCATACTACGCAGGCGTGATGGGGTTTAAATATAACCTTCAAGCAAAAGCAGGGTTCAAATGCAAAGTTGAAGCGGGGGATAGCCCAGCAAAGGAAATGATTTTGCAATACAACACTGTGGAGGAGGAAGCCAGGTAAAGAGAACAGCACTGGGGTGCTCTGTCTCACTTCCATTTCCTTTTGGACATCGGTAATTTAATACCAGTGTCCATTTTGAACTATAGTCCAGCTTAAAAATGTTTAGCATATTTTCAGAGAGGGGTAAATATCGGACCTAGGCCTTTCATTGTGGCTGCTGACCTCTTGTTGGTTCATAGCTGACTACTAAATATTAAAAGAAAAAAGAGTGGCTTTTATGCACTGTTTATGTGAATGTCTCCCTAAAAGATTCTGTCCCTCTTTTTTTCTTTCTTTAGATTGTCTTTGGTATTGTCTTTATACTTCAGGGCCCAATTGATGTGTCTTTGTGAGTCTTTTTGAGTCCAGCTTCAGCTGGGTCACATTTTCTATGCTCCAGGACAGGGAAAAATGATTTCAATATTATTTTTTGAATCATTATTTTTTGTTGATCAGAGATTGAAGATAACACATCGATGATCAGTACCTGGATTTAGTCGAGCTCCTGAATGGCGACCACTGCAGGCTCTTTAAACCTACGGTGCTTGTTTTCCACTGTATACCATTTGGTTCTTCACCAGGGTATTAAGAGCCATATTTTCAATTGCATTGCCGAAGTGAGCAGGCTCCGTGTACGTCAACATTTTAGCCCAAGGCCGTCTTTTGCCCTTTTAGGAGTGTAAGACAACAGAAGATAAATTTTATTATGCCTAATACATCAGTGGGTAATATTATGAGGATGCAGACTAAGACTATTACTATCCCTTGCAGTAGTGATCTAGCCCATGTACTTATTCCTGATGATAACCAACCAAATAAATCTGATCTTCCTAAGGGCCTTACAGTGTGTAATCAAGTAGCTTGCTGTCTAATTATATGTATATCCTGCTCTACTTGTGTTATTTATCCAAATGCAACAAGAGGTATTTGCTACAGTGCAGACTACACTTTCTTGGACTAATAAAAAGAATCTGAAGCCTATTTTATTATCTCATGTCACCTTGGTTAATGAGTTCAGAGATTACTGTTGTGTCTTTATCTCATTGGCAACTTTACCTGTTATTCATTCCATAATTGATAAATTTCTTAAAGATTTCTCTAATTCAGCTATACCATAACTAGGAATTAAATCTACCAATCCTACCCTGAGTGTAGGACCAATGGGTTTCTTTTTAACTCTCATTTTATAGTGTGTAACAATTTAACATTACCTTTTTAATATTTATCAGTATCATTACTATGAATATCTAAAGGTAATCTTAAAATTCTCAAAGTGCTTTGCCCATGTATTTACCAGAAATCTAAACAGGAGATTGCCCACATAAACTCACTGTCGGTTGGAAAGGTATCTTTTAAAACTAGTATAGTTAGATCGACCACACACAAAGTTTGTCTGGATGAAACAGAAGGTGTAGAAAAAATCATATGTGACAGCCAGATTTTCATTAGAGAATACATGAATAACAAGATGATATATATATATATTTTTTTATAGTATACACTTCTCCTGTTGGAGGTCTTCAGTTCATCTATTTAAAACATACTAAGTGTTCTTCTCAAAGGCAAGATGTCCTTCTTTGAACTATGAATTAACAGCCATGGGTCACTTTCTCAGAAGCAGTAGTGTCACAAAACTGTTTTTATGGGAGAAGAACTTCTAACTCAAGAGTTACAATATCTAAATCCATTAGTTAAATAATTTAGGAGAAAGGAAAATAGTTTCTTATATTTAGAGAGTAGGGACTTAAAACATCAGCAATATTTTCACATAAAACTCATGGTTTTCTTTTGTTTACTCAGCCTTATGTAGTTAATTCTGTTCTATTTAATTCTAGATCAGCCACAGCCAGCTTCTGTATAGACGTTCTGGAAATTTTATTCAGTTTAGTTACAGCCCTTTTCGAAAATCCAATATAGTTCATCTTTTGTTGAGATATTGTGGTCAGATTTTTCAGCAAACCAGCAAAGTAAAAACTTATCTGCAGATGACACTGGATAATATGGCTGTGATTAACTTATAAAAATAGTACTCTTATAGTGAAAGACCTGATAGAAATTAATTACAAGCATAAAGTAAAGGCCAAATAAAATCAGTTAAAAAAATCTTTAGATAAAAATATCTCTAAATATAACCATTAACTGTATTTTTAAAGAGCTTCGGATATAATACATAATAATCTTGAGATAGAATATTGGGATATACCAAGTCAGTGTATACCAAGAATCAGCCAAGATTATCAAATCTTTAAATACCTGAATAGTGATAAAAGAAAACTTCATAGGTAAACGATGTAAAGTCTCAATCAAACCACTGGCTTTGATAAAGTTGCTACCAAGTTAGCAATTAACGAACCCAAAAAGAATCAGGCTTTTTCTGGTTTTTTTTTTTTTTTAGTTTTGACAACACCTTTTACATAATTTATTAAATAAAACTTTGTAGCAGTTTGCCTTTATTTAAAAAAAAAAAATTGTGGCTTTTCATGAAGTTTCAGAGTTATCAGGAGTTTATTACAGGTCACTGTGAAACAATACTTAAGTAATTTAACCAAAGATCTTAAAGTAAAAACCTTGCCTTCTTTTTCTAAAAGCCACACAGTTTGGTTTTTGGCTCAGGAATCTTATTCTAATGAGAGGCCGAACTTCTGCCTTCCAGGCAGATTATACAAAGAATAAATTAACCCTTCAACTCAGAAATCAAAGAAAATTTTGTTATTTTAACAGCAAGAAACCCAATTCCTTGTTTTATATTTTACTTAACATTCAAAAAAAAAAACAAAAACCCAGTGCTGTCGAGTCGATTCCGACTCATGGCAACCCTATAGGACAGAGTAGAACTGTCCCATGGAGTTACCAAGGAGTGCCTGGCAGATTCGAACTGCTGACCCTTTGGTTAATAGCGGTAGCACTTAACCGCTACACCACCAGGGTTTCCTACTTAACATTAAAGTTCCTAAAAATCTCATAAATTAAATCATTAAGCTTTAGTCAGACAGGTGAAACTTTTGACCATGTCAGATAAATTTTAATAAAACTCTTAAATGTTGTCTTTGTTGCATACTTCTTATGCTGCATCTCTTTAAAATGGCAAAAATGAACACGTTAGCAGACCCAAAATACACACATATATATCCTTTCTCTTGTGGCATAAAAAACAAAAGTATATAAGCTTACATTATGACCAATACCTATTATTCAATTTAACATCAATAAGTTACCTAAAAGCTCTTAGAAATTATTTTAAGCCTGTACACCATAAAATATAAAACTGCTGTTGAAAGAAAGTCTGTTTAAACATTCTAAGTTTTCATTCAAATTTTACTATTTCTCATATTTTCCCATTCTAATTTTAACGCTTAAAGATTTTATCAGTTGGCTTTAGAAATCACCAAGTCTCTGCTCAAATGACCAATTCATTGATATAAATATAGAAGACAAGATTAGGCCATTTTGATTCATTTATATATATTTAAATTTATTGAGGCATTCTGAAAGGCTATCTACCCAGTAAATACCAAAGTTCTTTAGCAATTTTGTAAATGAATCCACGAATTCTTGGCTTATGGAGACTGGGGCTTTTGGGGGGGGTCATCTCAATTCGTTTAAAACCAAAAAAAAAAAAAAACAAAAAGACTGGGACTTTTGGAGGCGGGGGTCATCTCAATTCGTTTACATATGTTTACATTGATCTAGGCATTTTGAAAGGCAAAAGAGACCTAATTTCCTCTTTTATTATTCCCTTGGAAAACAGTTTTGCTTTCTCTTTATTATGACTTTTTATCTACCTAGTAAATACCAAACCCCTTTAGCAATTTTTTTTTTTTTCATACTCTGGAACTGTTAATTTTACTTTAAGACAAAATTAGTCTTTAAATGAAACACATTTCCTATAATGTCTAGCTTAAGTTACTTAGAAAAGCCTTTTTTTATGATCGACTTAAACAAAAATTTTCAGTATAGCTGCTAAAAACCTAAATCATAAGACAGACACAAGACACAGTTTTTCTTGGATGAGGAAAGAATTGAGGTTCTAAGACAGCCTTACAAAACAAAATAAAACAGCAATTCTCAGACATAGCCTCTAACCTGATACAGGACAGAAACTTAGACACTATGCTCTAGACCAGAAGCAAGTTCTCAGAACAAAAGAAGACAGAAAGACCGCATAAACTCACTGAATGATACTACACAAACCAAGGATATGTATATTGCAATTTTTGGTAGTATTGACTAAATTCAACAGAAAAAAAAAAAGGTTCTAGATAAAAGTTATTAACTTGCCAGAGTGTCAGATGTAGGAATTTTAGACCCTTTGACAAAAACTGAACAACAAGCAAAGTTCCCCAGAGAGGAAGAGGCAACACAAAATGAAAGCTCATTTTCTCAAAGTAATCACTGAACTCCTGAATTACTTCCCGTATGCCCAGTTGATAGTGTTTTTAAATATGAGCCCCAAACCAGTGTCTCGGCAGCCGAGGGGAAAATCTAGACTTATTTATTAAGGATATTAAGCTCTAAGGTTCAAGCTTTTGGTTTTCTTCCTTTTGAACTTAATTCATTCCGATGGCTAGAGACCTACTCTCTTATTTAAACCTTAAATATGCTAGTTCTTCCAATTGGAAAATAAAGTATCTACTGATTATTTTAATTTTAACATTGCGATTCTTTAATAAGAAGCTGTATTATAAAACAGGTTTTTTTTAGGGGACTACCACTTTTCCCTTCAAATTTGGCAAAACAGAGCACTATTTTCCAGGTTTTCTCTGAGCCACAAAAAAGAAACCTAATGAGGAACGAATACCTCAGGGTTTGGACGGTGTTGCGCTTAGACCAATGTGTACCTTCCCTGAGTGCGCACTTTCTCGTGGGAGGCAGGCAGCCTGCTGTTGTAGCCTGTCTCGCAACCACCTTCTCCTCTCCTGGAAGTCTTTAATATTTGTGACGAGAGCCAGCGACCCCCCTAATGGCTTTTACTGTCCACCTGTGCCCAAATTTTTGCTGCTTGTAGTGACTCAGAGCTCTTTGAAAATACAATTACCTCTTTAACGTTTTAAATGTCCTAATTTGGACCTAAACTGCAATTCACTAAGGCTTACTAAATATTACTCTTAAATGATTAAGCAAAAATCTAAAAAGATTCTCCTTAATCAAACAACTGGTTTTTCAAACAAATATGCCCAACGAAACTTAAGAAAACATGAGAAAAAGACCAAAATGGGTGTCGAAGGGAAGTAAAGTGCAAACACTTGGGTCTTCTCTTTTTGCTGTCTTCTGCTCCACAGTCCAGGTCTCCTCAAGGTTGACTGGATTTGTGGTTTTACAATCCCTGCAGCAACTAACTCTTGGAGGGTGAAAACATCACAAAGTTTAGTAAAGCAAAAAAAAAAAAAAAAGGTTATTTGGCATATTTTCAAAAAGGCAAAAGTGGGAAGTGGACAAGCATGCTGCCAGAGCCATGTCTTTCTGAGACTCTATTCCCAGTTCTTAAGGATGCATCTTAGCAGGCCACATTTCGGGATCCCTTGCATGTTCTGCATTGTCTAGGAACACACACTGACACACTCATGCAGCCTAATCCAGTGCACCAATTTAACATGTACTTGAGCCTTTTATGGGTGGTGAGCCTTTTATGCCCTCAAAGGTCAATTCCTCCAGCTTCTTGGGACTCTTCTAAGACCTTACCTAGCAATTAACCCCATTACTTCCCAAATAAGCTCAGATTCTTAATGCCCTTAATGGTCACTTTTTCCTGCTTCTTGGAACTCTTCTAAGGCCTTACCTAGGAATTACCCTGTTACTTACCAAATAACCTCGGATTCCTAACACCCTCAACTGTCAATTTTTCCCATTTCTTGAGACTCTTCTAAGGCCTTACCTAGGCGCTTACCAAACAACCCAGGTGTGTTTCATGTCTTTCACAGAATCATCATTTGGGTCCCAGGGGAGGGGATCTGCTTTCAGAGCTACTCCAAGTTCTCTAGGAGAAAATCTGGTGAGACCAGATATCGGGGCTGTTCTGTTTTCTGATCAGCCTCAGGAACTGAGCAGATGGCTCCTGGCTGGCTTGCCAGAAATGTTACTGGGTAGAACCTCAGGTTCTTACTTTGCATAACTTGTGCTGGCCAATAAATGAGAGACCGAGGTGAGAAAGCAAAAACGCACCTTTATTTCGTTGTACAAGGAAATGGAGTCAGTCAGTGCTTACTGCTGCCAAACTGCTCACCAAGGGTGGGCAGGCAGGTTACTTTTAAAGGGGTTTACAAGTAGAGACATCATACAAGTTACATCAGCAACATCGTTAATCATACTACGCAGGCACAATGGGGTTTGCCTATAACCTCCAAGCAAAAAAAAAAGCAAAAGCAGGGTTCGAATCCAAAGCTGAGGTGGTGGGGAGAGGGGAGGCCCAGCAAAGGAAATGATTTTGCAATACAACACTGTAAGGGAGGAAGCCAGGTAAAGAATATAGCACAGCAGGGGCTCTAACTCAATTTTATGATGAGTCAGAAGGAATAAAAATGAGTATGCAAATTTTCCTGGTTCCTTTCAAGAGGGCTTGAAAGAAGTTATACCATCAGTCCTTTATGGAAATTCTCCATGGATTAATTTCTTCTTTTTCCCCAGTAGTTTTAAAAGTTGACTAAGTTTTTAAAGGCTTTTTCATTTATTTTAATTAAAAATTAGAAAAGGTACCTATAATGTACTTTTGACATTTTCTCATAAATATATTGGTGCCTTTATTCCTCGGTGGGGGGGGGGGGATAAAAATGTTTTTAACTGAATTTTGTCCTCCTCATTATCGTGTGGTTCCTTGCTTTTTCTATCATGTTTAGTTTTGCAACCGCTACAAAACCTTGGCTTTTCAGAGATGCTCCATTATCTAATTGGTCATGGGTTTAAATAGAGATATTTGGAAAAGATATTTGTTACACCTGCCATTGAAATGAATAAATTCCAGAGATCATTTATGACAACAATGTGCCACAGCATGTGAGGTGCTCTACATACATGACCTCAGTTAATCCTATGACTCTTTGAAAGAGCTTTTAGCACCCCCATTTTGAAGATGAAACTGAGGCTCAGAGAGAATAACTTACTTGTTCAAATCATAATTACTCAGTGGCAGTGATAATTCTGTCTGAGTCCAAAGTCTTTGTCCAACTTCAGTCCCTAAGTTACCTCCACGATATTGTAAATGCTTATAGAATCCTGCAGTTTCAGAAAGTTCAAAATGCTCTACTGAAGAATGTTCCTTTGCATATTCATTCCCAGAATCTTAGAAGCAGTGGTCCAATGGTTAATTTTTTTTCCCATGATTTTTTAAGCTCAAACTTCAGTGTAATATTCCCAGAATAAGTGGAACAGCTATAGCTTTGATCATTAAATATGTCTCTTTGAAGATATAAAGTAAGAGGAGGGATGCCTCCTTCAGGCAAAGAACTTTCTCCTACAGCTCTGGGGTAAGCTGAGCAGATTGAGTCAAATACACTATATGCTTAAATGCTCGTGTTAGAGTTCTACTGCACACTTCAGATGCTACCCTCATTCAGTCATCTCTTCCTCCTTTGCTCAGACAGCCAGCAGTCAGTCAGTCACTGTGTATGAGAAGAAATACTCTTTGCTCTCCAGGAGGTTTTAATCTGTTAGGTGAAACCAAACATGCACACAAATAGTTATAAGGCAGGCTATAAAGCATGACACCAAACTCAAACACCAAAACCCAGTGCCGTCGAGTCGATTCTGACTCATAGTGACCCTATAGGACAGAGTAGAACTGCCCCATGGAGTTTCCAGGGAGCGCCTGGCGGATTTGAACTGCCCACCCTTTGGTTAGCAGCCATAGCACTTAACCACTACACCACCAGGGTTTCCAAGCATGACACCGGTTGACATAATTTCAACTAGAACATATTTATTTTATTACAAGTTTAATTCATCATTATCTTACACTGTCTAGTAATTTACTGATTAAACTGCCTGTGTAATGGCTATATACTTGATTGATGCTCTGTGCTGTAATATAGAATATCAATCAATTACCCAAAAGTTTTGTGTATTTATTCTTTATTAAATGGCTTAGGAATAAAGAACTAAACTTTAAAAGTACAACTATTTTGTTTGGTAGTAATGCAAAAAGTATTTTATAACCAAAAGATTTTGCAAGGACTTAGAATAAAAAAAAATACATATATATATAAAAGGAACATATTAATATTAATGCTATATTGTTCCTAGTATCTTACACCTAGACTTTCTTATATTAGGTTAGAAAGTTAACTGAAGGATTAACAAAAAAGATTAACCCAGAAAAGACCAAGGAGGCCAAGATAAATGGAGAAGCAAGACATGTTTAATCGAGGAGAGTAGTGCTTTTCAAGGGTTTATTTAATTTTCATCATCCTATTACCTCTGTCACAGTTTCAGTTAGAGATGGACTTCATTCAGTAGTAGAATAAGGATCAGATTTAGAGGAACTTACTTTTCTGTTAGATGGCTCACAGCCAAGCAGGTTGTAATGTAACAACAGCATATGCTCAAATGTGAACATTTTATCTATATATTAGGTGGTATTTAGACAGGTTCTTAATATTTTGGGTCTAAAGGGACATTCCTAAAAACAGGTAAAAGTCATCCTATCAGTGTACACCATGCTAACAAAATCCAGAATTTCTCAGCCTCACACATTTAATAAATAACAAAATCTGTTGAAAATGTGTTTTCTAAAGAGACATTTTAAGAAGAATCCCAAAGAAAAAGTGAGTTACGGTTACTCATGAATTTGTAAGAACTGCAAGTTCTGCTTATACATATAGTTTAAATTACATGGTTTAAAAAAATATATACATTTTACGTCTCTTAGTATTGCTAAGCAATACACTGAAACTCAAATATTTTTCTGGAGGAAATCAAAGTCAGCTTCCAGCAGAGGAAATGCCAGATTTGGGTTAAGGAAGCAAATGGACATTTTTGATCTTTAAATTTTCCCCTGCAGGTGATTACAGTTCAAACCATGGTCTAAGCCTCTGGAAACTATATTAAAATGAGGATTCTCATTTTGGATGGTAAATCGAATACTTTGCATAACATATACTGCCCCAGGTACCAATACTATTTTTGTAGAAAGAAGGTGCTGGTGCTTGTACTCTCTGAATCGAGGTTTTTCAAAACAGAAGCTTTCAAATGAACAAAAAGTTTGCCTTGGTATAAGAAGAGCTACTCAAATGCACAAATAAATGAGGAAAGTTTTCTACCGTGGAGCACGATAAAAATTTCATCAAGTTATTGGGCCAAATCTAGACTCCTAAAGAAGGTGAGACTTTCCACACAATATATCCAGTGCTGAATCATATCAGCTGTTGACGAAGTGAAACTAACTGGGAATTGTTTCCCGGGCCTGTGCACCTTTATTTCAGTTACAGACCTCTTTGCGTTTGTGTAGTGTTAGGCAGTGTTCAAAATGCTTTCACAAACTTTATTTCCTTGGATTCTCTCATTTGATCTGTTTTGTTCTCAGCATGTCAAAACTAGTCCAGAATAAAAAGCACTGAAATGTACTTTTTTTTTTTTTGCATTCTTCTTGGTACAGAGTGAACTCAATATCTGGGTGGAACAGTCTCTTCAAAAATGCTACAATTTGCAGAGTCCATTTCCTTCCCAAAGTCTCCTTCACTGACTTGTTTCATTCCTGAAATTCCCCCCCCCCACACACATACGTATATATTTTATTTATTCATGCATTCATTCTTCAAATGTTTATGGAGGGCTAATTTAACACAATTCACTGCATTTCTTGTCATGGACTAGCTAAGTATTGGATCTGAACCTTTGTAGCTGACCCTATAAAGTATGCAGAGTTCTCACCTTTTCTCTGGAGTTCCAACTGGAAGCAAAAATAACAAACTCAACCATCTGTCACTTAAGAGAAGATATTGCTTAAGCAAAAAAGATATTTATTATACCAGGCATACTGAACCCCTCAGCAGAAATGAATTCCAACATTTTGCAGATTCTCAATGTTCTAATTAAGCTGTCATTTGCATGATGTTTGCTGCATAATTATCAAAGGATCTGGCATCCAAGACTCAGGAAGAGCTAAAAATGAATGGTGAACTGAAATATCCTGGACTTCCTGATCTCTGTGATACTATTTCTTTGCTTGGGTCAACTTTGTAGTTTATGCAGAGTTGAAAGGCTATCATTCAAAATGACTCAAGCTAATTGTTTATTAAAAAAAAAAAATTAGTTTGTCCAAATATAAGTTCAATTGTTATTAAGCAAAAAAGGAGAAGACAAAGTCACTTATCATCTGGACTTTAGCCAAGTGTGAAAGGCTTGGGTTGTCTGGGGTCATTTGAAACATTGCTTGGTAAAATAAATGGTTTACCAACAAAATGGTTTGTTGAGTGAGAAACAAAAAAAAAAAAATTAAAAAAAAAATGCAAACAGGAATTAGATGGCATTCATCTTTAAAATATTCATAGTAAGCAAAGGATAAAAAAAAAAAGCCAAAACCAAACCCGTCGCTGTCGAGTCAATTCCGACTCATAGCGACCCTGCAGGACAGAGTAAAACTGACCCATAGAGTTTCCAAGGAGCGCCTGGTGGATTCAAACTGCTGACCTTTTGGTTAGCAGCTGTAGTTCTTAACCACTATGCCACCAGGGTTTTCAAGCAACAGATAACAGATAAAAGGGAGGGTAAATTAATATATAACTTAAATTCTGTGGAAATTAGAAAGGAGGGTACTCATTATGGCTGAGGTATTAGTAAGGCTTTATGGAGAAGGTGGTATTTAAGCTTGGGATAGTGTGAGGAAGTTTTGAATATATGAAAATTGATGCTGAGTAGTTTGTACAACATGTGTTCCTCTGAAAAGTACATGAGCATTGAGAACAATTTTCTATATTTTGTTCTTAAAACTGCTGTTCAATTTATTTGAGTTCATAGTCCATGTAGTTTCCAATTCTATAATAATGAACATCAGAGAAAATAACAAAATAGTAGGTTTAGGAATCCATGGTTTTTGAACTTAGAATTTCTTTTCAAAGTTCCAGCTTAAATTTTGCCACATGTAACTTTTTGGTGATTTTTGTTTTTTATTTATTTAAGGAAGGCCTTACATAAACCACGAATAACAAAGCAGAGCATGGTTTAATGGTACACATTGCCTAGGTCTGCATTCCAGTTCAATTCCAACATTTATTTAATTGTGTAGCTGTGGGCAACTGCCTCAACTTTCTGGTCTATTAAATGGAGCTAATATTAGAATTTTCCTCAGGCTTTTGTTAAGATTAAAGGATTAAATCATATGCTTTGTGTAGAGTTGTTTCTATACAGTCACATAGCAGATACACCATAGTATTACACACTGATTCTTTTTATTATGGACTTTGATAATGATACAACAACATGACATTACATAACTTTATATATGTTATTTATGTATAATAAAAAACTCTCTTGTACTTGATCTGAAATATTGAGTATTTACACATACAAATTTGTTACATTAGTGTCATTTTGACTCAGGATTGTTGCCCAGTAATCCTTAATGTTGAATTGAAATCTAAATGCACTGAGGGAGTTGGCTTTTTTCTAAACTCATGAATAGTACCCCTTTATGGCAAGAGGAGTTATTTACAGGGAAAGAAAATAATTCTTTCAGTGTAGATTTCTCTTTCTCCTCTCACATCTTACAGTATTTCTGATTTCTAGCACCAGCAATGTATTTCCAAATTCTGCTTTACAATGCACCCAGTAATTTCTCTGTCCCTCTTAACATCAGGTAATTTTTTAAACTCGTCTTGGCGACATTGCTCACATGTAGACGCAATCCACTCTGCTTCTTCCATAAAATAGTGATAAATGAGTAGAGCAGTGACCTTTTATAACGAGAAATATCACGAGACTGCCTTTCTCACAGTATTTTAAGTGCATTTCCTCCTGAAAGATCATGAGAAACTGCTTTTTATGCTCTTTTCTGTAAAAATGGCTGGCTCTTGGATTTTGTGCTGATTCTTTCACGTATAGAACAAAATGGGATAAAAATCCACCGTATTCTATTCAAATGATCAAAAAAGATTGAAAGTCCATTCCTGTTTCTTCTTTTTTTTTTTTTTTAAATGAGCAGAGTCATGCAAATAATGTGGAGATATTTGCTTTATTGTATTTTCAAATCTCAGTCAATTTCTTTATATGTTTAGGCTCTGGATTGTAAAATTCCGTCCTAAATACCCTGAGGGTTTAAGAACAACCAGAAGAATATTATAATGAGTAGAGTCTCTGGTGAAATGGCCTTTTATTCTCACAAATAAAAAATCAGCCTTTATATTAAACTACAGTTTTATCTTCTTGACCAACCTAGACAACAGAAGCATCGGGATTAAGTGAGGTTGTGAGAAGTCGTTAGTCAGTTCTCCAAGGAAGAACCATTCCTACTCCAGTCGTTTTGGACCAATAGATGTCAAGTTCATTCTTTCAGGAAGGAAGTTATCCCTGCCATTTTCTTTAGTTATCCTTTGTAATATTGAAAATAAACTGCATTTAAGCTTGTGGGATGGACAGTGTGGTGATACATAAGAATTTAGGAAAGACAGTAAATTCCTCTTGGTATTTCAGATTCTTGTAAGAAACAATACTACCACCATAATAATAGTAGGCAGCATGGGAAAACAGGCTTTTTGAAAGGTATAAATCTACCAGAATTCAAGGAAGAGAGGCTTCTGACTAGAGAACAAGGGAAGTAAGACATTATGAAGAAAGTAGTTTTTGAGTTTGAAGTAAGACACAGGAGTGATAAGGTGTTAAATGAAGCCACACACAAGCTTAAGGACACTGTAGAAGTAAAGCAGGCATATGTGGTGAGGAAACTGAGGGCAAAGTTTACAACATCACAACATATATGTTGAAAAACCAGTTATTGGATAATCTTAGGAGCCAAAAATCCCAGGGGAAAGAATGTGGCCCCATAATCTCTTGACATCTTATTGAAAGAGCTGCTTGTATGTACCATGGATATGCACGGAGGGTCCCAGTCCCTCTACTACTCTATTTGCTTTTAGTAAAAATCTTATCAGTGGGAGAATAAATAGTTCGGGCTCAGCCATCAAAGAGCCTGAGCTTAGATGTCAGTAATTTTTGTGAGTGCTGGGAAAGCCACCTGTGCAACCTCTAGAGCCCTTGGGGTTACAGGACATTGCAGTCCCTCCTGCTGGTGGGAGAATGTAGGAGCTTGGCATTTAGGTGGAGCTGCTTATGCTGGTGGAGGAGAAAACTTCAGACCCTCTCAACCCATTACTAAGCAACTCAGAGATATCCTGGGCATTTTAAGACAGTAATAGTCACTCTATAAGGTGTTATATAAAGGACATGTTTATGGTATAGTGAACAGTGCAATTTGCATGAAGCATAGCATGTGAGCAAGAAGACTGTAGAAAAATAAGCAATGGTTTTGGTATGGATAGTGAACTGTAGAGAATTTACCTAGTTTTGCATCGGAAATGAGAAGCCAGCACAAAGTTTTAAGCCCTAAAGTGTTATGATCAAAGTGTTTCTTGAGAAATTAACCTAGTAGTGATGTACAGAATGATGTATATGATAGAATGCCTGGAGCCAAGGATACCTACTTGGAAGCTATTAAAGGTGATCCATTAATAAGGGTTTGTACAAAAAAAAAGGTAACAGTGGAAACTGGGAAAGGAAGAGATGAATATAAGGGAGGTTATAAACAATAAAATTGTAGACAACTGATTGATATGGTGGAGTAAAAACTTCTTCATTTTCAAGCCTAAATTATAATCCAATGGAAAGAAATTCTGAAGAAATTGCATTCAGGATAGATGAGAGTCTTCAATTTTGGATGGTAATATTATAAATCTAGAGGCACATCTAGGAGACAATGCCCAGGAAACTTAAAAACGTAGGACTAGAGCTTAGGGATAGATTGGAACTGAAGGTACAGATGTAAAAGTATCTTAAATACTTACCTTAAATGGATAATGTCTTCAATCTAAGGGTTTACCTAAATAGAAAGAGCCTAGATTCTCAAACCTCCACCCATCCTCCATTTGTTGACTGTGGTAGCTTGTGTGGGTAACATTGCCAAGAATGGAAATTCTAGAACACTTAGTTGTGACCATTCAGAGCCTGTACATGGATCAAGAGGCAATTGTAGAAATAAAACAAGGGGATACTGCATGGTTTAAAACTGAAAAGGTGTGCTGCAGGATTGTATTCTTTCACCTTCTTGTTTACAAAACCCATTGCTGTTGATTAGATTCCGACTCATAGAAACCCTATAGGACAGTGTAGAACTGCCCCTTAGGGTTTTCAAGGAATGGGTGGTGGATTCAAACTGCCAGCCTTTTGGTTAATAGTTGAGATCTTAACCACTGTGCCACTGGGCTACATTCAATCTATATAATGAGCAAATAATCTGAGAAGCTGGATTACATGAAGAACTCAGCACCAGGATTGAAGGAAGACTCAGTAACAGCCTGCAACATGCAGAAGACACAAACTTGCTTGTCAAAAGTGTAGATGACTTGAACCACTTACTGATGAAGATCAAAGACTACAGCCTTCAGTATGGATTATGTCTGGACATAAAATGAAAATCCTTACAATTGGACCAATAAACAATATCATGATAAATGGTGAAGAAATTGAAGCTGTCAAAAATTTCATTCTTCTTAGATCAACAATCAATGCCCATGGAAGCACTAGTCAAAAAATTCAAGATGTAGTGCATTGGGCAAATCTGCTGCAAAAGACCTCTTTAACATGTAAAAAAGCAAAGATGTCACTTCGATGACTAAGGTGCACCTGACCTAAGCCGTGGTATTTTCAGTTGCCTCATATGTATGCAAAAGCTCGACAGTGAAAAATGAAGATGGAAAAAGAATAACACATTCAAATTGTGGTACTGGCAAAGAGTATTGAATGTACTGTGAACTTCCAGAAGAACGAACAAATCTACCTTGGAGGAAGTACAGCCAGTATGTTCCTTAGAAGTAAGGATGGTGAGATTTGTCTTGCTCCCTTTGGACATGTCCTCTGGAGGTACCAACTGCTGGACAAAGACATGCCTGGTAGAGAGTCAGCGAAAAAGTGGAGACTCTAAATGAGATGAATTGACACAGTGGCAGCAGCCATGGTCAAATTTAACAACAGTTTTGAGGATGGGGCTGGATTGGACAAGGCAATATTTCATTCTGTTATACATAAGGTTGTTATGAGTTGAAGCTGACTCAATAACACCTAACAACAACAAGATTCATAAAGCAAATGAATTAGCAATTGATGTACTAAGAATGAAACAGATTTGAGTTGGACAGTGGAAACAATGTCTTAAGAAATCTTCCAGATGGAAGGGCAAACAATCCTGGGCACTTTTTATCCAAACTATTTATACAGAGATGAGCACTCCAGGAGAGCTTAAAGGAAAAGATAGCAAGTAGGTAGCAACTTTTATTCACTGATTCATATATCTCGAGCAGTGATTTCTAATGTTGTGAACCAGTTTCCTCCAGAGAGGTTTAAACCGGTTCCTCTTTAGAGGACGAATAAACATTTCTGTAGAGTAGCTTTATTATGACTTCACAACATAGCCTCCAACATTACCTGAGTGATTCTCATAATATAAAGAAATGCAATATAATTTCTCTAGATTTGTAAAAAAGATCTTTTAGGAAAGAATTTTAACTGAGTGTTCATCTCAGAGAAACTGATTAGAGTTTTATAATTTTCTTAGCCTGGTTTATGAGTACCATTTAGGATATTCTTGTAACCTATATGAAGCAGTATTACAAAGGCTAACAGCAAGTTCAAACAAGTCTGGGCTTCAGTCCTCTTTTCATAATGTAGCAGTTATGTGACCTGAAGAAAACTACTTTTCCACTCCTCTAAAATTGTTGTTGTTGGTTTTTATTGAGTTGATTTTGACTCATGGCAACCCCTTACGTGCAGAGTAGAACTGCTCCAGTGAGTTTTCAAGGCTGTGACCTTTCAGAAGCAGATCACCAGGTCTGTCTTCTGAGCTGCTTTGGGTGGGTTCAGACTGCCAACCTTTCAGTCAGTGCCACCAAGGGCCTTCATTGTCTCTAAAATGGAGCTAGTAATATTTTTCTCCCAAAGTTTTGTGAGAAAAGAACGAGTTGACAAAGAACATAGCACAGAGCCTGTTACAGATGGAACTCTCAGTAAATATTTGTTTTCTTTTTAACTAATCTTTTTTTTTTTTTTAATCAAGCCATCTTATTCTTATGCTACGGCCCATAGCACAACTGACCTATGAATAACTGAGCCCACCCAGTGACAAGTGATCTATCCTGCTGTTTTCTGGACTTGGTGCTGATGAATAACGAACTCTAAGTTCCATAAGGGCTTCTTCTGCTTCTAAAGTAATAGTTCCCATGACATAGCAGGTGTTGGTTAGTCTGAATTAATATTTTATATTATGAATAACATTGTATTAGAAGTAGAACCGTTTATCAGTGTGACATAAGAAATGCTGTCTCAATGCTAAGGACTCTTCTGTTTTATGTTTTTAAGATTCAGGAATTTGAGGTCTGGAGGCCAAGTTTGGATCTTCAAAAACTCTTGATAAGGTAAAAATGCCATTAATTCTAATGATTCTCAACCCCACTTAATGGATTTATACTGTGTCCTGTTGGCCATTGTTCGCTGTGATTATGATCCACAGGAGATAGGAGAAAGAAGTGGTGTCTTCCTAATTTACAATCTCTAATCCTCTCCTCTCTCCAAGTCTTTCCCCTGGCTTCTTTTGAAACACAACCACAAGTTTCTTTTGAGAAATTCCTTTACTCGGCATTCACATTCATACTCAATTTCTAATAAATTAGTGTATTAGTTTTCTATGCTCCTTATAAGAAAGGATGGCAAGATTTCATCTCACGTACTTTCTCCCAAAAGAAGGACATCATGCTTGATAGAGTGTCATCAAAAGAGGAAGACCCTCAATCAGATGGACTGACACAGTGGCTGCAATAATGGGCTCAAACATAGTAACGATTGTGAGGATGGTGCTATGAGTTGGAACTGACTTGATAGTTCCAAAGAACAACAACATTGTTGCATAACAAATCACTACAAATTTAACAGCTTAAAAATAAAAACATATATTTTTATCTCACAGTTTCCAGGGGCCAGGGATACAGGCACAGCTTAACTGTGTTCTCTGCTCAGACTCTCACAAGTCTAAAATCAAGATGTTATCTGGGCTGCATTCCTTTCTGGAGCTCAGGGTCTTCTTCAACATTCATACAGTCGTCAAAAATTAGTTTCTTGCAGACTTAGAACTAATGTTGGCTTGATTTGACAAGGCCAGCAGAATAGAGAATTTCTGACTTCACTCATATCTGACCTCTAGACATTCTTTGAAGGGCCAATCTGGTCAGGTCAGGCTCACCCATTATAACCGTTGTTTGACTAATTCAAAGTCACTTGATTGGTGACCTTAGTTACATCTGAAAAATCTTTTCATCTTTGTCATATAATGTAATGTAATAACATGAGTGATATTCTATCACATAACCACATTCTAGTGGTGAGAAGCAAATTACATTTTCCTTGTTGTTGTGTTAGGTGCTGTCCAGAAGGGTCTAACTCATAGCAACCCTATGTGCAAAAGAACGAAACACTGCTCAGTCCTGCACCATCCATATGCCTACAAGGAAGAGCAGTTAATATGACTGTTATAATAATTTATGCATCAACCACTTAAGCCAAAGATGAAGAACCTGAAGATTTTTACCAACTTCTGCAGTCTGAAATTGGTGGAACATGCAATGAGGATGCGTTGATAATTACTGGAGTTTGGAATGCGAAAGTTGGGAACAAAGAAGAAAGATTGGTAGTTGGAAAATATGGCCATAGTAATAGAAATGATACTGGAGAGTGCATGATAGAATTTTACAAGACCAATGACTTCTTCTTTGCAAATACCTTTTTCAACAACATAAATGGTGACTATACATGTGGACCTCACTGGATGGAATATACAGGAATCAAACTGACCACAGCCCTGGTGGCGTAGTGGTTAAGTGCTACAGCTGCTAACCAAAGGGTTGGCAGTTCAAATCCACGAGGCGCTTCTTGGAAACTCTATGGGGCAGTTCTGCTCTGTCCTATAGGGCCGCTATGAGTCAGAATCGACTCAACGGCACTGGGTTTGGTTTTGGTTTATGGAAAGAGACAATGGAAAAGCTCAATATCCATTTTACTTTAGTTCAATTAAAAAAGAAATTTACTGACTCATATAATCGAAATAAGGGAATGGGAAGAGTAGGGATAAAGGTGAAAAGAGACTCTAACATCATCAAAGTTTCATTCATTCTCTCCTTTCCCCACCCCGCACTTCTGAGTCATACTCTCAAGCCTGCTATTTCCATGAGGCTAAAACAATGACTAGGGAAGCTTCAAGGCTCACGTAATCATAGACTTAAAAATTGAAAGAAAAAATCTCTTTTTCCTTTTAGTTTGGAAAAAGACCACAGAGAGACAGCTATTTTGTCCATCATAGTTTAAGTTGTGTAAGAGTAAAAGGAAAGTTATTTAAAACATGAGTAGTACTGACATGCCCACTATGGCAATTGTTGCAAATTGAGGAACCACCTCCATAGCTTATGAGACAGTGCCTGAGCCAGAATTTTTTTTCCTCTGAAGGCAGAGAGGAAACACTTGGAACCACAGAGCCTAGGAAGGTATGAGACAATTGTGCCTGGTAGTAAAAACAATGTGCTCATTGATAGACAAGAAAAATAATCAAACTGTTAGTGTTTCTGATGTATATAGTGTTCTATCAGTTCTTTAAGTCTGGGAGGTCCATTACTATTATAAAATCTTGTGATTCTTTGAAATTAGAACATGCTTTCCTACTTCTCATGAAAATGACCCCATGACTCAATTATTATTTTTCAGGTCATATTTTTAATTTTACTATTGGCCCACCTGGCTGCCTTGTACAATCCACATAAACTTTTTCTTTTGATTCAGTGTCACTGTGTACATACGTGTATGTACGTGAGTAAAAGAAGAAAAAGCACAATACCAGCTCTTTCTCACTTTACAGGATATCTTCTTTCTGAAAATATCTTGCCTAGAGTTACAGTAGTTCCATATTTTAGCAATAGTCTAATAGGGCACACTCGAACTTGTTGTTGCTAGGTGCTGTCAAATTGCTTCTGACTCATAGCAACTCTTTGTACAACAGAATAAAACACTGCCTGGTCCTGTGCCATCCTCACAATCATTGCTATATTTGAGCCCATTGTTGCAGCAACTGTGACAATCCATCTCATCGAAAGTCTTCCTTTTTTTTGCTGACCCTCTAACAAACATGAAGTCCTTCTCCAGGAACCGGTCTCTCCTGATAACATATCCAAAGCATGTAGGAGAAAGTCTCCTCATTCTCCCTTTTAAGGAGCATTCTGGCCTGTACTTCTACCAAGACAGATTTGTTCGTTCTTCTGGCAGTCCACGATGTATTCGATATTCTTTGCCAACAGCGAATTCAAGTGCATCAATTTTTTGGTCTTTCTTATTCATTGGCCAGCTTTCATGTGTATATGAAGCAAATGAAAATACCTTGGCTTGGGTCAGGTGCACCTTAGTCCTCAAAGTGATGTCTTCACTTTTTAACCCTTTAAGGTCTTTTGCAGCAGATTTGCCCAATGCAATATGTTGTTTGACTTCTTGACTGCCGTTTCCATTTGTCTTGATTGTGGAGCCAAGTGAACTAAAATTCTTAACAACTTCATTATTTTCTACGTTTATCATGATGTTGCTTAATGGTCCAGTTGTGAGGATTTTTGCTTTCTTTATGTTGAGGTTTAATCCATACTGAAGGCTGTAGTCTTTGATCTTCAGTAAGTGCTTCAAGTCCTTTTCACCTTCAGCAAGCAAGGTTGTGCCATCTGCATATTACAGGTTTTTAATCAGTCTACCTCCAGTCTTCTTCATATTGTCCAGTTTCTTGGATTATTTGCTCAGCATACAGATTGAATAAGTATGGTGAAAGAATACAACCTTGAAGCACATCTCTTCTTCCAACACTATATCAGACAATATTCCACTCCTATGTATAAGGTTTTCACTGAATAATTTTTTAAAAAGTAGCTCATCAGGTCCTTCTTCCTTGTCTGTCTTAGCCTGGAAGCTCTCCTCGAACCTATCCACCATGGGTGACCCTGCTGGTATTTGAAATACTGGTGGCATAGCTTCCAGCATCACAGCAATATGCAAGCCACCGCAGTACAGCAAACTGACAAACAAGTGGTGGACACTCAAACTAATTTATCCTTAATTTTCTTATATTTCCCACTGTACTTATAAATATGCAGCAACAACTACAATAATTACAAAGTAAGGCATTTTAGTATTAAGAGTGCTTCTCTTTGGGCTGGAAGCTAGTAGGAAATATTGAGGGATATTATTGTTGAAATAAAACTTGAAGAAGAAAAGTAAATGAAGCTTATTTTAATGAAAAGGTTCATTGATATTTATACTTAAAAAAAATTCTTCCATTGTTTTTTAAATTAACTAAAACCCAAGGTAATGATTCTCTCTGAGTTCCCAAGGATAAAACGATTCATGCTTCACTTAGTTAAATTCTAAAAAATGCTCTAGGAAGTGTAGCAGTACCTAGAAGAAGGATAGTACCAAGTCTATTGTTCTCTTTTGGACATGGGATAGTAGAATGTGGGACATATTAAACACAAATTAAAATATGCAACAAGTCCCCCTCTTTTACTCACTCTCTCTCTTTCCCCATGAACTTCTAAGTGTTTTGTTCCTACTCTTTAAATATAACTACAAAGTAGTCAGAAAACTGATATTATCATTTCTATTTTGTAGGTGGAGAAGTTTAAATAAATATCCTAGAATTGTAGTGCTAGTTGAATTAGAACCCCAAATTGATTGACTCCGGTGTAAGGCTAAATTTAAGGGGAGCTTATTTATTTATTTTTTTCTTTGAATATATACTCCTGGCCCAGCCCTGACCTTGCCTCATTCCCCGCTGTGGTCACCTCTTTTCTGTCTGGCAGTGGTACTTTTGGCACACTGACTCATGCGATCCCTGTATGTCTGTGAAGAGTGTATCTTCCATCTAATTGAGGTGGTTCATTCATTTAATCACAACCCTTGTACTTGATGTTTCTCCTTTGAAAGCTATTCACACAGACACCCACATGAATTGGTACCATTTTTCCTTTTGGATTCTGCCCAAATTGAATTCCTGGAAGGGAAATTCTCACTGACAACCTTATCAAAAGAAAAGAATACACGTGGAGCAAAATGGCGGAATAGGTAGCTCTAAGCTCCTGTCCTTCAACAGAAGCATCAAAAAGCAAGCAGACACCAGGAGGGGTGGGATAGACGGAGAGGTACTCTTTCAGTAGTAGTCACTTTTTGTTTCTAGAAACGGTAAAGTTGTAATAGAATATGGGTGAAGTTTGTGCAGCATGACTGATGTAACTGATGTCAATAAGCTGTACTTAGGGAAAAGAGATGAATGCCAAGTGCTGGGTTGTGTATGGTATTACAATACTAACAACCAAAATAAAATTGGGAGAGACTACAGATGCTGATACTAATTAGACACAACCAGTCACCTCATGGGACTAGTTCTCTTGGTTTGGGGGCTTAGTGCTATGATCTTGTGGACAGTCCAGTCATCTGGCATAATATAGTTCTTAAAGTTTATGTTGTACTTTCCAGTATGGTAAGTAATACCTGGGGTCTAAGATAGAACTTAAAAAAAAAAAAAAAAAAAACTACTACTTCTAGTTTTTTTTAAGATAGAACTGTCGGTCTTTGTTCTTCTGGAACGTAAGAGTAAGTAAGAAACCCAAAAATCAGAGAAGAAATTAGACTACAGGACTAATTGTCTACAGGAAGCCCTGCTTCCTCCACCTTGAGACCAGAAGAATTAGATGGAACAGAACTTCAAATTCTTAAAAGAATCCAGACGTACTGGGCCTAGTGAGGCTGGAGGAATTCCCAAGACTATATGACCCTGAGTTGCTCTTCAAACCTTGAGTTGAAACTACCCCCTGAAGTTACTTTTAAACTAAGTAACAATTTATCCCGAAAGGTAAGACTGCCACCCTTGAGTACTGCATTAAAAAAAAAAAAAAAAAAAAAACTATGTAAGACCAAAGAGCCAACAGCTATTATAAAGCATAGATGAGAAGGTTGGGGGTCAGGGAGATTAAGTAAATGGAAGTAAAACAACTAGAAAAGTATTAACGAGAATATTGGCACAATGTGAAGATGATCGTTATGTCTAGCACTGTGGAATTAGAGTGGGTTTTGATATGTATAATCTCACACATGCACGCAAACACACACAAAAGTAAACAAACACTGCCAGACCAACTTTTTCAGACCTCTAGAAAACAGTAAAAAAGAAAAAAAGCACCTTTGTGGTACTCTAACTTGCCCTTAACCCACCTCTTCCCTGGCCTGGTGGCAGTCTTAAAAATGGCAGTCCACATTCCCAATGCAGGACCCCAGTCTCTAGTTCTGGAGGGAGCGGAGTAGGCCTTCACAAATTAGGAGAGCTCTAACGTGTCTGGGGAAACTCTGGTGGGGTAGTGGTTAAGTGCTACAGCTGCTAACCAAAAGGTTGGCAATTCAAATCTGCCAGGAACTCCTTGGAAACTCTATGAGGCAGTTCTATAGGGTCACTATGAGTCAGAATTGACTTGATGGCAATGGGTTGGGTTTGGTTCTTTGAACCTGTCTGGAGACTGCCTAATGGGCTGAAGCAAGGCACTTGTCACTTGCTAAACTCAGAGCTCAGGCTGGAAATGTTGCAAGCATTGCACAAAAACATCATAAGGCTAACAAACAAGCTGCAGATGTTTGGGGCAAAATTATAAATGAGAAATACAGTATTTTACCTAAAGTCTGGGAGGGAAATCTGAGGAGAGTTTCTATGAGAAATTAGCATCTATGGGGGACTTTAGGAAGCTAAGTGCATGCCCAGGATAAGACACATACTCAGAAAAGACCTGAGATGATTCCAAGCTTTCACTTCTCTGCCTGATGCCCAGGGTCAGTGTAAGCCTTGCTAAGTATTGGACAGAACAAATCTGCAAAACCTGGGAAAGGTGCCCCCCCTTTTTTCTTTTTAGCCCCTGTGTTCAAGGAAATCTATGTCAAAACATTAGCTGAACACATAAGAAAAACAGAGACTTCAGTGACCATACATAACAAGGAATACATTTTTTGCAAAAAAAAAAAAAAAAAAAAGGTTTGAAAAAAATCAGTATAAAATGGACTATCACAGCTTTCAAAAAGAACTGGGAAATAAGGAGCATCAAATTTCCAGAGCAACTACATTATAATAATCAATATTGGGAATTTTATCAAGGATATTTTCCTTAGAATACACAAGTCAAATTTGGTAGTCAATAACATGTCCCTTTTTTAAGATTAACAAGTAAAAGAAGGTTGATGTGGTAAGAGTCTATGTATGAGCATATCTATTCCTCTTTTAATTTTCTCTTTGTTTCTCTTTGTTCAGTAGGTTCACTCACACTTCTTTCAGAAATAAAGAGATAAAGAAATAGGTTGTGAGCTTCTTCTTGATAGGAATCCCTTGTTTTCTTTGTATATTACCTGTCTCAAACTAGATGCTCAGTAAGTTTTTTTTTTTTTTTTGGATTAGGAATATTAGTAATAGTTAAGTATTGTAAAACACTTATGTGCCAGTCCCAGATATGAGTGCTTTACATACAGTAAGTCTATAAATCCTTTAAACAATCTTTTAAATTAGGTGCTATAATTCTCATTTTATAGATGAGGAAATGGAGGCATAAAGTGGCTAAGTGATTGGACCAAGGCCAAATATGAGTAGTGGAGCTGAAATTTGAGTACTGAGCCTGCACTCTGAGTAACTACAGGCATTACTCACTTTATTGTGCTTTGCTTTATTGCACTTCACTGATATTGCATTTTATACAAATTGAAGTTTTGTGGCAACCCTGCAGGGAACAATTCAATCGGCACCATTTTTCCACCAGTATGTGCTCACTTTGTGACTGTGTCACATTTTGGTAATTCTCACAATATTTGAAATTTTTCATTATTATTATATCTGTTATGGTGATGTGCAAGCAGAGATCTTTGATGTTACTATTGTAATAGTTTTGGAGTGCCATGAACCATGCCCATATAAAACAGTGAACTTAATCGATAAATGTGTGTGTTCTGACTGTTCCACCTGCCAGCAGTTCCCACATCTCTCTCCCTCTCCTCCGGCCTTCCTATTCCCAGAGACATGACAATATTGAAATTAGGCCAATTAATAACCCTACAATGGCCTCTAAGTGTTCAAGTGAAAGGAGGAGTCACACATCTCTCACTTTAAATCAAAAACTAGAAATGATTAAGCTTAGTGAGGAAGGCATGTCAAAAGCTGAGACAGGCTGAAAGCTACGCCTCTTGCACCAAACAGTTAGCCAAGTTGTGAGTGCAAAGGAAAAGTTCTTAAAGGAAATTAAAAGTGCTACTCCAGTGAACACATGAATAAGAAAGCGAAACAGCCGTATTGCTGATATGGAGAAAGTTTTAGTGGTCTGGATAGAAGATAAAACCAGAGACAACATTCCCTTAAGTCAAGGCCTAATCCAAAGCAAGGACTTAACTCTCTTTAATTCTCTGAAGCCTGAGAGAAGTGAGGAAGTGGCAAAAAAAAAAGTTTGCAGCTAGCAAAGCTTGGTTCATGAGGTTTAAGTAAAGAAGCCATCTCCATAACATAAAAATGCAAGGTGAAGCAGCTAGTACTTGATGTAGCAGCTGCAGCAAGTTTTCCAGCAGATCTAGCTAAGATAACTGATGAAGGGGGCTACATTAAACAACAGATCTTCAATGTAGATGAAACAGCCTTATAGTGGAAGAAGATGCCATCTAGGACTTTCATGGCTAGAGAGGAGAAGTGAATGACTGGCTTCAAAGGACAGGCTGACTCTTGTTAGGGGCTAATGTACCTGGTGACTTCTAGTGGAAGCCAATGCTGATTTACTATCCCCAAAGTCCTAGGCCCCTTAAGAATTATGTTAAATCTACTCTGCCTGTGCTTTACAAACTGAACAAAAAAGCCTGGATGATAGCACATCTGTTTAAAACATGGTTTTCTGAATATTTGAAGCCCACTGTTGAGACCTACTGTTCAGAAAAACAAAAAGATCCCTTTCAAAATGTTAGTGCTCATTGACAATGCACCTGGTCACTCAAGAGCTCTGATGGAGACATACAAGGAGATTAATGTTTTCATGTCTGTTAACACAACACCCATTGTGCAACCCATGGTTCAAGGAGTAATTTCAACTTTCAAGTCTTATTATTTAAAAAATACATTTTGTAAAGCTATAGCCGCCACAGTGATTCCTCTGATGGTTCTGGGCAAAGTAAATTAGAAATGTTCTGGAAAGAATTTACCATTTTAGATGCCATTAAGAACATTCATGGTTCATGGAAGAAGGCCCAAATGTAAACATCAAAAGGAGTTTGGAAGAAGTTGATTCCTACCCTCATGGACGACTTTGAGGGGTTTGATATTTTAGTGGAGGAAGTAACTGCAGATGTGGTGGAAATAGCAAGAAAACTAGAATTAGAAGTGGAGCCTGAAGATGTGACTGAATTGCTGCAATCTCATGATGAAACATTAATGAATGAGGAGTTGCTTCTTATGGGTGAGCAAATGAAGTGGTTTCTTGAGATGGAATTTACTCCTGGTGAAGATGCTGTGAATATTGTTGAAACGACAACAAAGGATTTAGAATATTATCTAAACTTAGTAGCTAAAGCAGCAGCAGGGTTTGACAGGGTTGACTCCAATTTTGAAGGAAGTTCTACTGTGGATAAAATGGTATCAAACATCATTGCATGCTACAGAAAAATTTTTGGTGAAAGGGAGCATCAATCAATGCAGCAAGCTTTATTGTTGTCTTATTTTAAGAAATTGCCACAGCCACCCTACCCTTTGGCAACCACCACCCTGATCAGTCAGCAGCCAATAACATTGAGTCAAGACCCCTATCAGCAAAAAGATTCCAACTTGCTGAAGGCTCATATGAAGGTTAGCAATTCTTGGCAATAAACGGTTTTTTAATTAAGGTAAGTACAATGTTTTTTAGACATAATACTATTGAACACTTAACAGACTACGGTATAGTGTAGCATAACTTTATATGCACTGGGAAACCAAAAAATACTTGTGACTTGCTTTATTGTGATAATTGCTTTATTGCGGTGGTCTGAAACTGAGCCCACAATATCTTTGAGGTATGCCTGTATGCAATTCTGCCTGTTGAATGAGAACAAATGGTACTATAAGAGAGAAACATGACTGGGCTTGGGGAAGGGAAGTAGATATCAGGGAGGCTGAGATTTGTATTTTTTTAATTATTCACATTGTATCAGCTAGTATAAGAAGCCCTGGTGGCTCAGTGGTTAAGCTCTCAGCTGCTAACCAAAACGTAGACAGTTCAAACTCATCAGCCAGTCCTTGGGAGCAAGATGGTAGTCAGTTTCCGTGAAGATTTACAGCCTTGGAAACCCTATGGAGTAGTTTTACTCTGTCCTGTAGGGTCGCTGTGAATAGGAATAAGCTTGACAGAAACAGGTTGCTGTTTTTATTTTTCTCTCTCTCTCTTTTTTTTTTTTTTGATTTATCTATTATATGAAGATATAAAGCCATACACAACTAAACGTCATTGAATTTTCTTCATGAAAATGGTTCTGCATCAATCAGATTTAATCAAAATAAGGCATTAACATTGCAATTTGTTATGCACACAGAATATTTAAACCATGAATTGTGAATCTGGAAGTGGAATTGAATGGAGGCAATCCAGTCTTCTAGGACAGGCTAATTCTTAGTCCATGTTCTTGTTTTTCTCACGTAGCGGAGAGGAGAGGAACTGATTGTATAAATTGATGCTATATTAAAGAGATGATGTCGGAATTCAAATGCCCATCAAAAAGTATAAAGCATAGGCGGAACTTCATTCACACCCAAGCAATGACTGAACTAATAATTTCTTTGCTTAACAGACCTATAAGAAGAATAGGAAACAAGCGATTCAAGTGTACCCTCCTAGTCATACAATTAAGTGTACTAGTCCCATCCTCCTTGGTTTTGAGCCATCCCAAATCATTGTGACTGATTGCTGAAGAGGTTAATAAACCCATTGCTGTCGATTCGGTTCCGACTCATAGCAACCCTACAGAGAGAGTAGAACTGCCCTATAGGACTTACAGGAGAGCCTGCTGAATTGAACTTCCAATCTTTTGATTAGCAGCTGAGCTCCTAACCACTGTGCCACCAGGGCTCCAAGAGATTAACAGATGACTAGTAATAGTTGCAGATAATCACAGAAAAACAGGGAATGGGGATAAGGTGTATCTAAGGCCAACTGATTTTTATCCTCTAATTTCATTGCTACTTTATTAAGATCCTAGAAATAGATACTTGAAGATTTCTCGAAATATTCTTGAAATATTTCCTATACCTCTTTTTTAGTATCCTTAATATCTTCTTTAATTTTTTTTAATTACAGAAATAATTCATGCTTGTTGCAATAAGTAAAATAATTTAAAGATGCATAAAGAAAAAATCAACACTTTTTATCCATTTATTTTTTCCATTTATACTCCAATATCATTCTATAATGTAACCTGATATGCCTCTGTTTACAGTATTCTCCATGTCCTTAAACAAAAACATGCACATGTATATATAAAAAATGAATTATACTATGTATGCTACTCTACAATTTTTTTCACTTATTATCATGGATATATCCAACTAATTGATAGAAAACTATATGCTATTAAAAGCTACATGTTATTTCTCATGGATATAGTGTCATTTATTGAACCATTGTTCAATCGATGGGTATTATAGGTAATTCCAAATTTTTGTCATTACAAAAAAACTTCAGTGAATGCCTTGTACATGTGTAATATTTTTTATTTCCATGCAATAGATTCACAAAAGTGAGATTAATAGATCAAGTATTTTGTGTACTTCTAATTTTAAAAGAGAACGAGAGATGATTTTCCAAAAAGATTATAAAATAAAATATTTTATCTCCCTTAAAATTACAGATATTGTGTAGATACCCATGGGCTCCTGCTGTTTTATTGTGGATTCTAGATGATTTAGCAATAATTTTCAAGTCTAAAAGAAATTTCCTGATGTCAATAATCATGGTCATTACATGGACATATGCAAATATCCAGGCAAATGTACCCCTTTTTCGAATACTGCTGAATTCCTTGAAATCAAGTTTATTATATGCACAGCATGTTGAACTTTGAATTGACTGTGTTTGCATAAAAAACCTCTTCAATGTCTTTCTGTAGAAAAAATATTCAGAAGCAAAAAGAAGAATAAAAAATAAAACAAATAAACGGACAGATTTCTTATCTGTAAGGGATTCCAAAAACAAAGCATAAGACATATAGTAGCAGACATAAGTCGTTGAGGGAAATCTCAGCAATGTATTTTCAAAAAGTCATGCAAATGCCTCTCCACAGCAAGACAATTGTGCCTTTCTCATGACATATGTCTACTCTTTCTAGTCCTATAAGTAGGATTAAGTCATAGCATATCTGCATCTATATTGTCCAAAACATTAGCTACTGGCCACATGTCACTGGCACTTGAAATACAAGTAGTGTGACCAAGAAACCGAATTTTTAATTGTATTCAATTTTAATATATTTCCATTTAAATAGCACAGACACAGACAGTAATTTATATTTAGTGTCAGAGTTATAGTTGGAGACCTAAATCCACTGTTTTTTTTTTTTTGTCTTGACTTTTACTGATGCTGGTTTGCCTTCAAATATGTTAGATTATCTTTGGTTGAAAGCTCAGTACTTGATCTTCATTTATGCAAATCTCCTGGGCTTAAGTTGTTCAGTGTTTCTGTAGAAGTGATTTTCCTCTGCTCCTGCTGGGATACAGGAGTTACCTTTGACTTGGCACAACCTCAACCACTGTTGAATATCCTGGCATAATGTGGGAGTTACAGTTAAATCAACAACAAAACTTTGATGCTTAAGATTCACTATCCTTACCATAGTGCTGCTTTTAGACTGTAACTGCAAGATGACCTGCATGCTTTTATTTCCCAAAAATCATGACTCCAAACTCTGTAACCAGCTCATGTGTTTTGTTTTGGTCTATTTGCCTGAATCTTTTGTTGTTGTTTTTTAACATACAATCTAGTTGCTGTACAGTGGGAGGATCTCTCAGAGTACCTAATGCCCTCTACAGGAGAAATGAAGGTCCTTTCTTGATTTTTAAATAAATAGTTATATATACTACATGTTATCCAAAATATGTATCCCTCAAATATATATCTCTTGTGATAGGATTATGAGTGGCTTTTAAATGTTTTTTTTTTTTAATTTTTATTTTCCAACCTTTTGGTAATGAGTGTGAATTACTTTTGTAAAAGTACATGATGTTCTAGCAAAATAAAAGAATATGTAAAGCTTTCTTGATACCTGTTCTTAGATTAATGTCCTTAACATTCTTTTGGTTTGCTGCTCCCTTCCTTATACCTAGACCATCTGTAGCTATTGAATATTTGTTAATTAGAACCAACCTTTCTAAGAATTTTGCTTTTTTTTGAGTGAAATCATTGCCTCTCACCTCCATCTTCAGGAGTTATTCTGCCTGGTGGGATTTCCTCTTATTGAAGAGAGCCAATGAGCCATTTCTAACTTGCATGCTTTATACCTTTTCCCATTTCTCTCACTGGGGACTCCTGGCCTTCCGGATGAGAGATTATGAATACTAATTCACCCTATCTGCCAAAGTCACAGACCACTGAATCATTTTTGTAGTCATGGCAACCTGTTTAGAGACCTGTTCATGTCCTCTCTAATTAAAAAGAGGTGTCATCTTTCATTGAAGCACCAATAGTAGATGTTGCTTTTGTGTTTTGCATTGCTCTATTATATATTTCATATGATCCTTTATAAACAATGCTTTGTTACATTAATGAACATATCATTTTTTTGATGAGTCACTTTTCTTAACCATATGAATTCCTAGAACATTGGCATTCAAAGATATTTTGAAATAAACTTAAAAATAAATCATGAGCATTTTCAACCTTTTTTTCCTATGATGACTTAAGATGCATAAGAGTTTGTGTGTCATTCTCTGAGACTTACTACACAAGGTGAGAAACAGCTAAGAACTACATTCAGTTTCTGATTGGTATGACGCTCAGGAATGGAGTGAGAGTCAGAAATGGCTTGAGGATCGAGGATGAGTTGAGCATCAGGATTTGGGTAAAGAATGAGGTGACAGTGAGGAGTGATGTGTTTTACATTTTGAAATAAGTGTTTTGCTTGGCTGAGTTAAAAAAAATAGCTATTTTGACATATTCTACTTTGACTTAAAGACGGCTGAGTAGGACAAGGCTACCTAGCTTTTCATCCTGTGAACCTCGTTCTAACCAGCTCATAAAACTCATAGGCAAACAGATGGGTGAACAGCAGAGTCCTGGTCCTGAGACCAAAAGGCGTGCTGGCTAACTTCTCAATCCTTTGAACTTGAACCACCCCAACTAATCATGACTGATTTGGTACTTTGAAGGGGCCATTGCTGATGGCTATTCTGATTAATGTCGTGTGGCAGTAGTTTCAAATCCCTGTGACTTTCCATCTGGGTAAATGGCTGTCATCATTAGGTAATGGCTGCTTTGCTAGGCTATCAAATTACTAAGCAGTTACTACAATCTAGTGCTGATTTAACATGATTTGATTTAATAATTAGTTACAATTTTCCCATTTTTACTTGTAGATGAATAGCAATTTAACGTGTCCTCTTTTTGCCTTCTGTTTCTTCACTCTTTCTGTATTTGTGTATTCTTCAGAAATATACTATATCATTTTAAGAATAAAATAATAGAGTAGTTAATGGCCACTGTAATTTAACTGTCATGATCACCTTTCAGAGTAGGAAAACAACCATTTTTTTTGGTAATTTCAGCAGCATAATGGCCTGGGAGCAATAAGAAGTGAAGTTTTATGTTAAATCTCAGGAGAGAAATTGTACAGGTTGGTGCGATTGGAACCTCTAAAAGTCACATACAGTACTAATTGGGATAGGAAGAGGATATCAAGAGTGGGGGATGTATAAGCCCATTTTCCAAAATTTTTTTAAATCTTCCTGCATGAAAGGACTTAGGTTCAGAGTTGTTGCTTACATGAGTTTTCATACTGTTGATTACTGACTTCCTGCAGAAATCTCAAGATGACTCAGTGCTCAAGCAAAGACAAGATTATTGCATACTATAGAAAAGGGAAAATGCTACATTGTCTGAACCTTAGTAGCATCTCCAAAGGGGAAGATCAAAGGCAGAATATTCACAACTTTGGAGGTTCTGGTTTAAGGCAGATCTTTCTATGTGGAATATTGACTGGGACTGAGCAAATTTCATGATACAATGCTATATGATTCTTGGACACAGCAAGGTGAGGTTTTGAAGGGAGTCTTTGAAGAATAGCCAGTCGTTTGATGAGTTCAGCAGAGCAATCAGCCATTTTGAATCTGACAATCATATGATTTACTCTGCCGAGAAAAATAACTTGAAGAGGAATGGGGTTGCATTCATCGTCAAAAAGTACAATTCAAGATCTATCCTGAAGTACAATGCTGTTAGTGATAGGCTAATATCCATACATCTACAAGGAAGACCAGTTAATATGACTATTATTCAAATTTACACACCAACTACTACGGCAAAAGATGAAGAAATTGAAGATTTTTACCAACTTCTGCCATCTGAAATTGATTGAGCATGCAATCAGGATACATTGATAATTACTGGTGATTGGAATGTGAAAGTTGGAAACAAAGAAGGATTGGTAATTGGAAAATATGGCCTTGGTGATAGAAACAATGCTGGAGATCCTATGATAGAATTTTGCAAGAACAGTGACTTCTTCACTGCAATACCTTTTTAAGTAACAAAAATGTCGACTACACATGTAGACCTCACCAGATGGAATACACAGGAATCAAATTGGCTATATCTGTGGAAAGAAATGATAGAAAAGCTCAATACCATCAGTCAGAACAAGGCCAGGGGCTGACTGCAGAACAGATCAATTGCTTATATGCAAGTTCGAGTTGAAACTGAAGAAAATCAGAACAAGTCCACAAGAGCTGAAGTACAACCTTGAGCATATCCTACCTGAATTTAAAGACCATCTCTGGAATAGATTAGACACATTGAACACTAATGACCAAAGATCAGATAAGTTGTGGAATGATGTCGAGGACATCATACATGAAGAAAGCAAAAGGTCATTAAAAAGACAGGGAAGAAAAAAAAAACCAAAATGGTTATCAGAAAAGACTCTGAAACTTGCTCTCGAACGTCAAGTAGCTAAAGCAAATGGAAGAAAGGATGAAGTAAAAGAGCTGAACAGAAGATTTCAAAGGGTGGCTCGAGAAGACAAAAGTAAAGTATTATAATGACATGTGCAAAGACCTGGAGTTAGAAAACCAAAAGGGAAGAACACACTCAGAATTTCTCAAGTTGAAGGAACTGAAGAAAAAATCCAAGCCTTGAGTTGCAATATTGACATCAAAAGAAGATGGAAAGAATGTACAGAGTCACTATACCAAAAAGAATTGGTTGACATTCAGCCATTGCAGGAGGTAGCATATAATCAAGAACTGATGGTACTGAAGAAAGAGGTCCAAGCTGCACTGAAGGCACTGGTGAAAAACAAGGCTCCAGGAATTGATGGAATACCAACTGAGATGTTTCAACAAATGGATGCAGCATTGGAATTGCTCACTTGTTTATGCCAAGAAATTTGGAAGACAGCTACCTGGCCAACTGACTGGAAGAGATCCATATTTATGTCCATTTCAAAGAAAGGTGATCCAATTGAATGAGGAAATTATTGAACAATATTGTTAATATGACATGCAAATAAAATTTTGCTGAAGATCATTCAAAAGTGGCTGCAGCAGTATATCAACAGGGAACTGCCAGAAATTCAGGCCAGATTCAGAAGAGAACGTGGAACCAGGGATATCTTTGCTGATGTCAGATGGATCCTAGCTGAAAGCACAAAATACCAGAAAGACGTTTACTTATGTTTCACTGACTGCGCAAAGGCATTCGACTGTGTGGATCATAACAAATTATGGGTAACATTGTGAAGAATGGGGGTTTCAGAACACTTATTTGTGTCCAGGAGGAACCTGTACATAGATCAAGGCACAATCATTTGAACAGAACAAGGGGATACTGCGTGGTTTAAAGTCAGGAAAGGTGTTTGTCAGAGTTGTAGCCTTTCGCCATACTTTTTCAATCTTATTATTATTTTTTTTAAATCTGTATACTGAGCAAATAATCTGAGAAGCTGGACTATATGAAGAAGAATGGGGCATCAAGATTAGAGGAAGACTCATTAGCAACCTACGTTATGCAGATGACACAACCTTGGTTGCTGAAAGTGAAGAGGGCTTGAAGCACTTACTGATGAACGTCAGAGACCACTACCTTTAATATGGTTTACACCTCAACATAAGGAATGAAAAAATCCTCACAACTGGGCCAATAAGCAACATCATGATAAATGGTGAGAATGTTGAAGTTTCCAAGGGTTCCGTTTTACTTGGGTCCACAATCAACACTCATAGAAGCCACAGTCAAGAAGTCAAATGACGCATTGCATTAGCCAAATCTACTGCAAAAGACTTCTTTTGAAGTGTTAAAAAGAAAAAATGTCACCTCGAAGACTAAGGTGTGCCTGACCCAAGCTACAGTGTTTTCAATTGCCCGTACACGTGTGAAAGCTGGACAATGAATAAGGAAGACCAAAGAAGAATTGACGCCTTTGAAATGTGGTGTTGGTGAAGAATATTGAATATACCGTGGAATGCAAAAAGAACAATCAAATCTGTCTTGGAAGAAGTACAACCGGAATGCTTCTTAGAAGCAAGGATGGAGAGACTACTTTCATACACTTTGGACATGCTATCAGGAGGGATCAGTCCCTGGAGTAAAGTAGATAAAGTAGAGGGTCAGTGAAAAAGAGGAAGACTCCTAATGAGCCACACGGTGGCTGCAGCAATGCACTCAAGTATGACAATGATTGTGAGGATGGTGCAGGACTGGTTCGAATCGACTTCATGGCACCTAATGACAGCAACAAACAGCACAGTCTGTTTTTCAGAGAAGGGGCCATTTTATCTTGAATAGGGAAAGTTGAGTAGATATTTGAAAACAGATACACAGACTTTCAAGAAATTCCTGGAACAACAGTTATTTGCAACTTCATGTCTCCTGTCTTCCTCCCACCTCCAAAAGTTATATTTTTAAGAACAATTATTCTTGAAAATTAGAAATGTACTCATAAAATTGTCAGCACTAGAGTTCTTACTGAAAGCCTGGCAGTTTGAATTCACTCAGGCACAGAAGAAAGTCTTCATTGTCTGCTTCGGAAGGATCACAGCCATTAAAAACACTATGGAGCCCAGTTCTACACTGACACGCGTGAGGCCACCATGGGTCGAAGTAGACTCAGCAGCAACTTTTGTTTTTAATTCAGTGAAACATGGAAATTGTTGGGGCTTTCACATGGCAGCTGTAACAAAAGTTTTAGAAACAATTGAAATATTGGTTCAGGACTTTTAAGGCCATTAAAAAAAAATACCTTAAATATATAAGGTAGAAAATCTTCCATTCTTCCAATTTGTCTTGTGACTTAGTTTTCACTACTCTCTTGACTTTTTTTCTCGTGAAGTTCTGTTAGCTTTACGGCAATCACATCTCTTCTGGAAATATTTTCTTTAGCAGCAGGGGAAGTTCTGATGTTCCTGGCACCTCACTCAACTAGAACTTGTATGGTATTTTCTAAATTCAAAGCGATACGTGCCAAAGCTTTGGTTGCAGATGAGATGGATTAGAGGGTAAGGAAATGAAGCAAGATCGAAGTGGACATTTCTAATGAAAATATTAAACATGGCACCCCTAAAGGATTTTGAACTATTCAGTACTATAGAGCTCTATTGCTTTTTGTAAATATGTCCTCAGTTTCTCCTGATGTCAAACAATGGACAGGAAAGTGAAAGACTGCCTACAAGGTGTAAAATTCACATTCATTTATATGTGATGAAGAAATTTTGACACAATAATTAATTGTATGTAGCAGAAAGGAATTTTATTTCTAATCCTCTCCTTTTCCCTGTGTATCTACTATCTGGAGAGAAAAAGATCTTGGTAAGTGAAATAAATTACAGCTTGTAGATATGGTTGATCTGTGGTCCTTGTGCTATGAAGTGATCTATGTTAGAGGGCAGCTGTCTTGTAGATGTTCCATTTAGATTAGTCTGAAAGACTTAAAGCCTCCCTCTATAACATAGTGTTGGGCTCTGTCTTACAGAAAGGAGTCTGGGGAATACTCAGAATTTTAAGAACTTTATGTCACTTCTTCAGAACCCTAGAAGAAGGACAGAAAAGGAGAAAAAGTCCAGTGATATTGGAAGGAGGAGACAGGATGAGGTAAGTCCTGAGCTCCAGCCTCAGCAAACTTTGAATTAAACGGTGAATAAATGAGAAATGTAAATAATGTTTTGCACCATCTACTGGCCTCTGCATGTATTAGTGATTAACTAAAACAAAGTTTGTTTGCTTCCTGGAATGTGCTTTTCCTGATTAAATTATCCTTATTTCCTGATTATCTTCCCCTATATCGCTTCCTCCTAACTGAAGTACTCCTCTTCCAGCTCATTTTCATCCTTGAAAGCCTGTTTCATCTCCTCATCAAGCTTCCCATGTCCACTCCACCTTAAGAAATCCTCTCCCTGTGAATTTTTACTCCTGTTCTTTGTTTCAAAAAGCTTATGCAACAATCTGTAGCATCTTGCTCAATGTTTAGTTTTCTTGTTAATTATCTTCTTCTCCTAACCAGAAGGTGCTCTGTGAAGATCCAGTGGTAGGGCGAAGCCAGATCATACTGGCTTGTAAAAGCCAATTATTTTCTTGGAAACACCACATAATGATGGTTTACATCTCTTCCCAATTTCATGTTTAATGATGTCACATTAGTATCTTGAAATCAGCCATGGTGGAGTAATTTATACCATGGAAACTGACACATACTACAAAGCAGGGTTTTCTTTTCCCTAGAGACATAATTATTAATCAGTTACCAGAAAGAAACTTGTCTGTATTGATTTCTGTGTTCTTGATTCCTAGCACAGTTGCTGGCATAGAGCAATGCTCAATAAATATTTGTTGAATGAGTAAACAACAACTTGAGGGGTTACAATTATTTCTAACTGTGACATGTTTACCTTTTTTAGTTTCTGGTAATCTCACTTAGTAAAGTCAGAGACTTAACAATACACAGGTAGTTAACCAATACTGTATTTATATTAAAAAAATATTTTCCTTATTTTGATAAATATTTTTAATACTATACACTACATAGGATTTTTTTTTTTTTTTTTTTGCTTGCTATACATTCACAGTAGATTTGAATCTATTAATTGAACTAGATTTTTGGTAATAACATTATTTAGGGTAACTGGGTGAAAAAAAAAAAAATCAGCCTCTGCCATAAGATGTTGGGCAGGTATATCGTAAAGAGCATCGGCCCAATGAATCAAGAGATTGGATCCAAGTCCTAACTCTACTACCAACTAGTTCTGTGACTCTAAGGAAGTCATTAAATTTCTCTGAACCTCATTTCCCTAATGTCTAAAATGATAAGATCAAATTGGACAATACCTAAAATTTTTTCCAGTTTTAAGATTCTATAATTTTTATTGGTGCTATATTAAAAAAAATAATTAGCATCTCTTTTTAAGTATAGTGCCATTTTATGTCTGTCATATCTTCCTGTCATTCCTTATTTATGCCTTTCTAATTATACATGTATTTTCTACCTCTGTAACATACATATATATGTCCCTTCTCCCAATCTTTCCATCCTACACATATATTAAAGCCTTAATATCTAATGTTCTCATAATCATTCCTTCCTCAGTATCTTCCTCTTTCTCTTTTTCTTCTAGAATATGAAATCTTCCTGTTCTTAGGCCTCCAAGTACATTTCTTCAATTTCTTCTTGACTTATTTTCCACCAGACTTGCTTATAAAACCCATATGTCCCTCTGCTCAGTATTATTTTCCCTCCCTGTATTTTCTTTTTAAATACTTTTCTGTTTATGATTTTTTTTGCCTGCAATTGGCATTTATCAAAATGTTCTCTTAGTAAATTCTTTCAAAAGTAATTTTAGTAGGTGGCAAACTGTCCAAGCTTGGCATTTTTGAACTTTGTCATAAAATTGTCCTACCTGCATGGAAACCTAAATTTCTTAGTGTTCCAAACACTTAGATGCTTCTTTATTTTTTGCCCATGTATAAAATGTAACATGTCATTTCTTCAGTAGGAATCTCTTCCAACATTCTATTTGATATTTCATTTGGAACGTAGTACAGCTTATTTATTTTCCTTTTCAAGAAGAATCCTATAGATATTCTTAGAGCAACTGTATATTTTATGATTTAGAACAAGTTGAAAACATTCACTGCTGCTCATGTAGATTACAGAAAATTAGACAATTTTCTTTACATATTTTAGATATTGTCTGTACATTGGAATATAAGTTTTTTCCTTCATCTTCTCTGTTTTGTCTCACTGTTTTCGTTTGTGTATTTTTCATGATTTCATTGGCCCCACCTGGCCATCATTCTATTTTACATACTCCCTTTAGTTTCTGTAACAGGTTTGAAACATTTTGTGGTAAGCTTGTGTTTAGGAAGCCACTTGTAGTTACCTAGTGCTGCTGTAACAGAAATACTATAAGTGGGTACCTTTAACAAATAGAAATTTATTTTCCCACCATTTAGGAAGCTAGAAGTCCAAATTTAGGGTGCCAGCTCTAAGGGAAGGATTTCTTTTTCTGTCATCTCTAGAGACAAGGTCCTTGTCTCTTTTGAGCTTCAGCTCCAAGCCAATCTTCATGTGGCTTGGCATCTCTCTTCCCTTTCTCTGCTTTGCTCACTTGTTTAATCTCTTTTATATCTCAAAAAAATGGACTCAAAATACACCCTACACTAATCCTACCTTGTTTATATAATAAAGACAGCCTTTATATATGTTTATATAATAAAGAATTCCCAAATGGAATTACAACCACAAGCATAGAAGTTAGGATTTAAAACACATATTTCTGGGGGACTCAGTTCAGCCCATAACATTCCACCCTTTGGCCCCAGAAAATTCATCTCCTTGCCACATGCAAAACACATTGACCCCATCACATCATCCCAAAAGTCTTAAATCCACTCCAAGTCCAAAATCTCATCTTCTGAATCATCTAAATCAAATATGGGTAAGACTTTAGGTGTATTCATCTGGAGCAAAAGTCCTCTTCATCTGTGACCCTGTGAAATCTAAATGACAAGTTATCTGTTTCTAAAGTGCAATGGTGAAACAGGCATGAGGTAGATATTTCCATTAGAAGTGAAAGAAATTAGAGGGAAAGAAGGAATAACAGAAATCAAGCAAGTACAAAACCCAGCAGAACAATTAACATTAGCTCTCAAGCTTGAAAATAATCCTCTGTTCTCTGAGACCATCTGGGCAATGGCCCTATTGTCCAGACTCTGGGTGTTGGCCATGCCCTCTGGATTCTGGGTGGAGGACCCTCTACCCTAGGCTTCAGCCCCGACTTCCAGACGCTATGAGGTACCAACTCTGTTTCCTCAGCCTTTTTGGGAAATAAAGCTGTTTTCTGTCTTCTCTGTTTTGTCTCACTGTTTTGTCTCTATGTTGTCTCGCTGCTTCGAGCAGCCCCTTTCTCCTAGTCAATCCGATTGGTGATCCTGCCCCCTCAACCTTGGTAGGCACCACTCTTTTGCCCCTTGGACTTAGCACCCCCACCCCCTTTGCTTTGGTCTGTGACCTTGTCCCCAGGCACAGCTTAATGACAGGCCTACGCTCAGGAAATGAGTTGGTGAATATCTGACTCTTTGAAACTTAGAATAGTATGGCCCCGCCCTTTGAAACCCTAGAAGCCATGACCCCACCCTTTGAAGCCCAGGCAGCTTTGATTTCTGTGGTCCTTCCAGTAATTCTGCTGATCTCTGAGCTGCTCCAGGGTTTTTTTTTTTTTTTTTCTTGGAGGACATCAGAAGTAGTTCCCTTGGCCTGTTTGCTGTCTGTTGAATTCCAAGAGACAGACAGCATTGTCTCCTTTTATTCTTTCTCTGTCTTGTTCAGTCTAAGCTGCCAGGTTTTCTGGTGTGGTAGTTGGTTAGATCCATCAGTCACAGGCTTAATCCCTTTAAAAAAAGTTTGTGTAGCCATGTCTTTGGTGAACATTCTAGGACACATGTCCTTAATTTATGCAACAGAATTTTCTAAATCTTTGAGTTCTGTTATCATTTTGCACAATTCGTTTTTAAGTCCATTTCTTTCCGCTCACATTTTAGTATAAGCAACAAAGTGAGACCACATGGCCCTTTTAAGATCTTGCTTAGAAATCTCGTCAACCAGATATCCAAGTTTATCACTTACACATTCTACCTTCACCAAACATTTTTACTTAATTCAAATTCAAACAAAGTCTTTGCCACTGCATAAAAAGTATTACCCTTCCTTGATTGTCCATCATTTTCTTGTAAAGCCTCATTGGAAGCATATTTAATGCCCACATTTCTAGCTACATTCTATTGCTGGTGTCACATGTATTCTCTAACATGATAGAGACTTTCTCTATAGCTCTCCTGACTTTCTCCTGAGCCCTTACCAGAATTGCCTTTGATGTCCATAATTCTACCAACAGACTCTTCAAAGCAATCTAGGCTTTCACTATTGGGTACCTTAAACTCTTCCAGCCTATACCCATTACCCAGTTCCAAAACCACTTCCACATTTTAGGTATCTGTTAGAGCAGCACCTGACTCTTCTGGTACCAAATACTGTCTTAGGTATCTAGTGCTGCTGTAACAGAAATACCGCAAGTAGATGACTTTAAAACAGAAATTTATTTCCTCACAGTTTAGCAGGCTGTAAGTCCAAATTCAGGGTGCCAGCTCTAAAGGAAGGATTTCTGTCTCAGCTCTGGAGGAAGGTCCTTGTTTATTTTAAGCTTCTGCTCCTGGGCGATCTGCATGTTGCTTGGCATCTCTCTTCTTTCATCTCTGCTTTGCTCACTTGTTTAATCTCTTTTATATCTCAAAAGAGAGTGACTCAAGATGCACCCTACACTAACCCTGTGTCATTAACATAACAAAGACAACCCATTCCCAAACGGGATTATAACCACAGGCATAGAGGTTAGGATTTAAAACACATGTTTTTTGGGGACAGAATTCAACCCATAGCACAACTATAATCAGATTTACTTAACAATCAAGCACTTAAAGTGCCCTAAGTATATGCCTGGACTTATTATAAACCCTTTACAATTATTAACTCATTTAATTATTACAACAGGACTATGATGTAGGTATTGTTATTAACTACATTGTAAATACAGAAAAAATTAGAGTAAAATGAGAATAAATTAACTAACTGACTTGTTTAAATACAGAGAAACTAAAATGAGGATAAAATAAGTAACTAGCCTAAAACCAGGCTAGTAAATCACAGAACTAGGAGTTGAACCAGGGCAGTCTGGCTTCAGAGTCCAAGTTCTTAACCACTGTTCTATGCTGCTTCTCAAAGGTATTTTCTTGAAATAAATCAATAAAATACTCTAAGAAAACTTCTCTAAAGTAATGGAAATTCCATGTGTTACGATATTTCATGTGTTTTGTCCAAGTATGAATGATCTTTTTCTTTTACACAAAATTCAAAGCAGTGCTTTTAAAAGGAATGAATGTCAGGCCACATGACTACCTTTATAATAAGCAATTTTCCCACTTTCTTTTATAAATACCTATCCTTTTCCATATTGAATAGTGCACAATTTAAATAGTAAGGACTCCTATTATCAAATCTTTATTGAATTGATTTTTCCAAACCATGGGATTTTTTCAATGCTTTAGAAGATGAAAGAATGTTTACAGAAGGTAATTGTCTCAGTAAATAGATTTAGAGTACGTATATGGAATACAGCTCAAACCAGCCTGTAACAGGAAGGGATATAAACACAGTGTCACTGAGTGACACTGTTAGTTAATGTCATATTTCAAGGATTTTAGTTTGAGTTTAGTAATCTGAAAATTTATGTCTGGCAAGTGATGGTAATACAGCCATTAAAGAAAATGGGAAATGATGATCCTTTGTAGCAAGACTTACTTTGTATTTTGTATTTTTATCATGTAATTCTTTTACATAATGGAGTATATTATCAATTTGATGAACGTACTTCAAGGGCAAAGAGTGACACTTTTCCCTGCCCTGTTGTAATGAATACAATTCTATGTATTCTTTCTGGAATAGAATAAATATTAAAATCATAATATTAGAACTAGAAGAGACCTTAGAAGCCAGTTAGCACAGCTCTTTATTTTTAAATATGAGAAATCAATGGCCACAAGATGGAAAATGACTTGCCCAAACATAAATATCTGGTTGGTAGTAGAGGGAAACCCTGGTGGCATAGTGGTTAAGAGCTACAGCTGCTAAACCAAAAGGCTGGCAGTTAGAATCCACCAGGCACTCCTTGGAAACTCTATGGGGCAGTTCTACTCTATCCTATACGGTCTCTATGAGTCGGAATTGACTTGATGGCAGTGGGTTTTGGTGGTAGAGTAAGATAGAAACTAAAAAGCTAGGGATTCTGTTTCAGGGATAATGAACTCTAAGTCTATCTCCTATTAAGTGCATGAGTTTAGGAAAGTAACTTTCTCTTTAACAATGTATAAATGCATTTATTCATTTAGTCATCAAATATTTATTGATTATCAACTCCACACCAAACACTCCACTATATATTTGTGTTGTAAAAATGAGTAAAACTTGGCTCTTACTCTGTTGGAGAACTCTCATTCTGCTCAATGAGTTAGACAGGTAAATAAAATAAATACTATAGTAAAAGGGTGAACATGGACCAACAAGAGAATAGATGTGGGGCCTGCCTATAAATTGAGATGAAGTTATTTTTTTTCTGATACTTCATAGTCTTATTGTCCATAATCATATTTTTAGCCTTTGATGCTCTGGAATATTAAGGCTAATAAAATAAATGTTTTTCACTCTTTTTTTTCAATTTGTGTGCAAAATCACATCTTCTCCTATCATTGAACTGTATTCTTCTAAGTAAAATGAGACTTAATTATAGAGGATTTGCATACCAATCTGTTCTTTAAGGATTGCATTTTTGCAACAAAATTAAAAAATTAGCTAGATCTTTCTTTAAGTTGAGAAAAACCAGAAATCTTTGTCACTGCTTCTTATTTACTTCTTCATATCCACTTCTACTTCTTTTATTTATTAAATAAAACCAGTCTCTATAAACTTTTGTCTCTGATAAGTAAAATGGTGATCTGCCAAATAAAAATGTGATGGTTTTGACCAAAGTCAAAAGTCCTGTTTTCCTGAATTATTTCTTACATTTGAAAGAAGTAGATTAGTGGGAGATTTAAGTAAAACTACTTCATCTTTCAAAATGGATCTTCTAGTCTATTATGAATTATTACAATATAGGTTTGATATCAACATGAAGAGCTAGCTCAACTATTTGTAATATAAATTTCTGTTTGTCTACAAGCAATGTAAGTGTATTTTCTTTTATCACATGAGGAATCAAATACCTGTTACCTAATAGTAATAAGAAATTTGTGTTTGCTTCATCTAAGAAATAAAATTTTCAAAATATTAATAAAAAATTTTACAATTTTTTTTCCTTTTTAAAAGATCTCTTTGAAAATTATTTTCTTTTTTCATGCTTCTGAATTTGTTTACAACAAATTATATAAAGGGTGTGTGTAGTGCTAAACTTGTGTTATCTGCGTGTGTAGGTGTTGGGGGGAAAGTCAGAGTGTGTCTGTCTACTCTTTTTGTTTAAGTTGCTTATGGAATGTCATACTTTTTTTCTTTTCTGAGTAAAGGTTATGTTTTATCCTCGTCATTCTAAATCAGAAGTTTTAAAAGTGTGTTGTAGAGACTGCTGAGTATTTCCCAAGAGCCTTTAAACGATCTGCAAGGTCATAATAATTCTAAATTGCTAATTACTTTTTGTACTCTCATTCTCCCCCAATGTACAGTGGATTTTTCCATAGGCTTCATGAGATATGATGTCACAGACTGCAGAAACAGCTATGAGAATCCAGCAGTCTTTAAGTCAGGCATTAAAGAGATTTGAAAAAAATTTAAAATATTAACATTTTTTCTTATTAAGTGTTTCTTTGTTTTGAAAAATATAGTTATGTTCCATAAACTATTTATGTTCATGTATACCAAACATAAATAACATGAACATTTATGTTATTTATGTTCATGTATACTGAATTTGTTATCATTATTTAAAATGAATGAATAATTAAATACTTTTAAAATTCTGTTTAAATTTCCAGTGTGATAAATATCGATAGATAAGACTCACATAAAGAATCTCTTTGAGGTTCTCAATACTTTTAAGACCAAAACGTTTGAAAACACCTGTCCTAAAGATGCCAGTGGATATCATAACCCATATACTTTTGTTGTTCTTCCAGCTAAAACATTAACTTAACCAAATGGTCATGATATCACACAGAGCTGCATAGATGCTCAACAGAGGATCTCAGTAGGATGTGTGGTAAAATGTCATGTAAAGGTGCATGCTTGGTACAGAGAAAATAAGACAGTAGCTAAAATAATTCTCATGGTAGTTAGTAAATCTGCCCAAGCAAATCTGAATTAAGAAAAACTGAAGATAATTCTGACTTTGTTTATAATCATGGGAAAAAATTCCTATCATCCTTGGGTATTTGTACTGATAGTCCTGGAAGATTTATCTTTCTTTGCTAGCTTGGACCAAATTGGGTGATTTGGTAAATGCAGATTTCACTGCAATCTGAGTTGTGATAAAGGCCACTGAATTGGCTTATCTCATCCTCACTCATTTCTATCTACCCCCTCCACACCTTGACCTCTCTTCTTTTCCCACGCTTCCCACCTGCTAGTCTACAACCCTATATTGGATGCTTTTGTAAATACAATAATATTCTTTTTTCTTACACAAAATGAGTTTCTGCAGTGAGTTCAAACCAACGCTCACAAACTCTGTTTACACATTTGAATTACAAAGAGCTCGATTTAAAGGAGTATTATTTCAGAGTCGAATCCCACAGGCGCTCCTTGGAAACTCTATGGGCCAGTTCTATTCTGTCCTATAGGGTCACTATGAGTCAGAATGGACTCTACGGCACTGAGTTTGGTTTTTTGGTTTTATCATTTCAGAGAGGTTTAGGTTTATTATTCTTAGTCTACCAGTAGAGCATTCTGGAGATTTTAAAGATCACCCTTGAAAAGATCAGATGAACCTAATGAGGAGAGAAGAAATAATAAATTTCTGGAAAAAATCCTATTGACTTTTCTACTTGGTAAAGAATGCCATGTCTTAGGTGACAAAGTAAGGGATTATTAAAATTATATAGTGAAAATGATTCTCAAATCAAGGAATTTGTCAGAGATTATATACTTCTTTTAAGTTGTGGACCTGAAAGATTGCTTGAAGCAGTTACTTTGAAATAGTAATAATCAATTGGACTCACCGTTAAGGGGAAAAATATTCTTTAAAGGCATTCGTAAGCTCGGTATCAAAGGAAAAAAAGGTCAGCAGTTGACAAAATTATGAACCTGGTGTTATGTATTATCACATGTTTTCACAGAAAGAAGACACTGTGTTTGGCCTCTTCTGATGTAGAAAAATCTTTGATTTTTCCTGGTGCTGACTTTTCTTTTTAAAGAATATTACCTAGTGAAATTCTTAACTTCTCTTTCCTGCTTTTTTCTTCAAAATGTTTCTTTACATGTTAAAAATGGTCTCATAACAGTCTGTAGCACTTGTTTTGGGCATCCAAATTATGAATGTAACCTATAGTTTTTAATAGAGTAAGTTATTGGGTAAGGAGGGGCCTCCTGAATCCCTGAAGATTTAGATTCCTGGAAAGATCCTTAGTTTGTTCATGCCCTTTGAGAACTCAGTTTGTTATTATTGCTTCTTTTATTACTATTATTCCAATGATGATCTGAAATTTAGGGAAATTATTGAGGTTAAAAATTATGTTAAAAATCTGGGGAAAAAGCACTACAAATAGCTGGAAATTTTGATTCTTTCAATCAGATGTAAGTAAGTTGCACTCAAACCTAGTCTAAATATTATATATACATAAAAAAACCCAACTGCCCCATAGAGTTTCCAAGGAGTGCCTGGCAGATTTGAACTGCTAACCCTTTGGTTAACAGCCATGGCACTTAACCACTACGCCACCAGGGTTTCCAAATACTATACAGTGGGTAGATTTCAAAGACCTCTCTTCAGAGACTTTCATTGTCTGGGACTAGACTGGTTCCAGGTATTTATTTAGAAGAGGTTTTGACCCAGAAGAAAAAACAATGGCTGATAGAGGGCAGTGATTCTTTGAAGGAGAGAGGAATACATTCACAACATTTACAGGACTTTTCAAGCTGTACTCATACTGCTTTGTCCTACCTGTCCTGTAGCAGGCAGACTCTAGGGCGACCCCGTATGATTTCTGTTTCCTGATTTTCATGCCTTGAAAGCTCATTCTTCCTCATTTAAGCCTCCAGACAGGATCACAGCCTGGCTAATGATTTGATTGCAGCCTTGTGAGACCCTAAGCAGAGCACCCAGATAAGCTGTGCTCAGAAGCTATGAAATAATAAATGTATACTGTTTTGATTTTCTAGTGGCACAGTTGTTATTTTCTTTTTTTACTGTTTTGATTCTCTGGTGGCACAGTAGTTAAGAACTCAGCTTCTAACCAAAAGATTGGCAGTTCGAATCCACTGGCTGCTCCTTGGAAACTTGTGGGGCAGTTCTACCCTGTCAAATAGGGTCGCTATGAGTTGAAATAGATTCAACAGCAATGGATTTTGATTCTCTAAGTTTGTGGTAATTTGTTACACAGCAGTGGGTAACTGATACACAGCCCCACCTAGATTTAAGACATGCTTGTGGACAAAAACTGGATTGCAAAATTTTACCTTATTTAAATGCACACATAACATTCTTATTTTTAAGAAATAATTCTCTGCCGATCCTTTGAGAACTTGCAGCAAAATGACTGCCCCAACCTCGTGAATAGACAATGAGGCTGGATCAGATTTAACATCACATTCTTCCCTAAAGCACTTTGTTAACACATCAAATTTCTATATTTTTGCTACCAGGGGTTTTTATATCTTCCAGTGCAATTGACCGCTCTAGGGGTTTCAAATCACATTTTAACAGAGAAGAGAGAATAAAAATAAGGAGTGAGCTTTGCTGATGTATGTATAAAATTTGCACATAAAGTTTATACTGTCCGGACTGGATCAACTGACCTATATGGGCAGGAACAAAAGTATGTGTTCAGCATGCTCATTGTTGTCATTAAGTCAGCACATGCATTTCCTGCCAATTAAGGACAACTAATGTCTCAAAGGGAATAACTATATTCCTTATATGGAAACAAACAACTTTTATTAGTCAGAGATGCTATAGATTTTATTTTTCAGGGAAAACAAAATTTGGTATGCACAACTGCTATGAAGGAGGAATCGGATTGCTCTATATTTTGTGATAAATATTCATGGAAATAATCTAGACAGATAGGAAAATAACCAGTTTCTGCATGTAAGCTTTTATCCCTTGATTTTAGGAGGGATTATTTTAGTAATGTATTTAGAATGTGAAAAATTTTGAACCAGAGTTCAACTAAGAAAACATATAAAGCTGGTAAGTATTAGGATTGAAGACTGTTCTGAATCTCCCTTGAGCTCTAAAGACAGTCCAGACCCTGTAAGAATGCAGCACATTCCATAAGGCCTGATATTCTATCAACAGACACATTCTTTTTCAGGTTTATGTTTATACATATATCTATATGTATATATATATATATATTTAATACATATATGTATGTATATGGTGCAATGGTTAAGCATTTGGCTGCTAACCAAAAGTTTGACAGTTCAAATCCACAAGCCACTACTTGGAAACCTTATGGGGCAGTTCTACTGTATCCTATGGGGTAGCTATGAGTCAGAATCAACTCAACAGCAAGTTTGGTTTTCATGTTTATATATATATATATAAAACGACTCAGTTGAGTTTCTGTTCTTTATAATGTGAAGCTTTATAGCAACATTCCTTAAACCTCACCTGCACGTCCAGTCCATACCTCCTCAGGGATGAGATCTGGGGAATGGAAAAACCTCAAACAATACTTTAAGGCCATGGGATGTAAGGTCCCTTTCACTGCTGGTCTCTTTTTGACTTGGTGCCCTAATTTCAGACTGCTCTAGATGGAATCCCTCTCTGCATTTAGTAGGCATGTAATCTTGGGAAGTGTTTGAACCTCTCTATAGTTTCCTTATCTTCAAAATGGGAATTATAATGATTTCCTCTTCATAGCAATGCTGTGAAAAATAAGTGAGATACTCCATGCAAAGTACATAGGATGTTGCCTAGCACATTATACGTGCTCAATAAACATTAATAATAATAGTGTTTTCCAGTAACTGGATGCTGATGTCATCTTTTCCTAGGCCCAAACCTAATTCTCATTATTCTTTCTTTCTGCTTGGATTTCTGGCTAGTTGGCTGATTGGTAGAGCTTCTCTCCTCCTACCTTACACTGGCTTGTCTTCTTAGACTGTCTGCCTTTCCTTTGATTGCCTAATGTATTTTACCCCAATTCCTTGTCATAAGCCTGTGATTACTTCTAGTTTGGGATTTTTCTGCCATTCTCAGTCCATATTGTTCTACCTTCAATATTATACCTCAAAAGCTGGCAGTTCAAACGCACCCAGTAGCTCCACGGGAGAAAGACATGGCGATCTGCTCCTATAAACTTTATAGCCTAGAAGACCCTAGGGGAAGTTCTACTCTGTCACATGGGGTTGCTATGAACTGAAATCGATTCAATGGCACCTAACAACAACGGCAGACAAGTTATTGAATTGAAAGTCGATCATCTTCAGTGGTAATACTGACTGTGCCACTAACTGCATGTTTTTAGATGAATGATTCTGAATCTTGGTTGTACATTGGAATCATCCATGGAATTTGATAACAATTAAAATTTGGGGACCATTAACCCCAGAAACTGTGGGGTGCACCTGAGCTTATGAGATCTAAAAAAAGATATACCTATGGGTATATTCACAGACAGGGTTCAAACCTAGTGCTTCATTCACTTAAAATTCACTCAGTAAAAGCTGACTGAAGTCATAAGACCAGGCACTGCGTGTACAATGTCTAACATCACATAGTGCCTAGACAGATAAAGAGTTGGTAGTATTTCATAGTAAACGTTTGACATACTGTAAGTGTTTAAAGAATATTAACTAAATAAGTATAGTAAATTCTGTTTTCTTATCTACAAAATAATTTTAGATTAAAATTAGTAATTATCAAACACAAGTTCCAGGAATACGAAGAAATACCTGTGATAGAAAGGTTCTAAGATTAAAAAAAAAATAAAACAAAATAGCAACAAAAGTTTGGGAAATACAAATGGCAATTTATTTTTTGGAGATTTAGAGTATATGTTAGCATACTCAAGGTTCTGAGAAATTCTGAATTAAATAAATCTTTTCATCATTTGGAGATTTAGAGTATATGTTAGCATACTCAAGGTTCTGAGAAATTCTGAATTAAATAAATCTTTTCATCATTTCTTAAGGGTTCCTAAATCCAAATCATAACCTTTCTTTAATGTCGTAAAGGACAGTGTTTCATAGATTATCTATATAGGAAACACTGACTGTGATGGTTAAGGTTGTGTGTCAACTTGGCTGGGCCATGATTCTCTGTAGTTTGGCAGTTATGATGTAGTTTGGCAGCTATGTGATGATGTAATCACCTCCATAGTGAGATCTGATATGATGTAATCACTTCCACGAGAAATTCTATTATGAACAGCCAGTCAGTTGAAAGGAATTTTCCTTGGGGGTGTGTCCTGAATCCAGTATAGGTGGACTTACTAGCAAAGCTAGCAGGCTTTTTTGCTCCCTCTGGATTAAGTAGATACTTTGTGTCATGTGGCTATAATCTTTCTGTGTTAACTGATTGGACAAGAACAGGTACATGACTGAAGAATGTCCCAGTCATAATCTAGTTATTAGCCAATTACTTTCACTCTCCAAAGAATTCTAATTAAAAAATATTGGACAAATGTATTTCTAACTGAAAATAAAGCAGGGTTTGAAAACTGGTACTAAGCATGCATGTTTCTTTCTTTCCTTTTTTTTTTTTTTTTAATTGTATTTGACTATCTCTTCATGGAACGTACAGTGTCCAAGACATTAGAGCCTCTCACTACCTAAAGCTTATATGTATCTGCTTCACTTATTTGTATTAAATTCCAGTCCCCTAAATACATCTGTGTGAGTTCAGGAATATGGTCACAATGTCAGCCCATTTACCAGACAGAGAAAAAAAGACAATTTCCAGGAAAAGGAACTAAAATGAAATGAGATCAACCTTACATGAATGATATGTTGACCAATTTTGCTCTCCCAATAATTGGTAGGACCAAGAGCGGTTACCCACTTTATCAAAAGAATGAAAATCCCTGCAGGTGGTGAAGTGATGTTGCTGCTGTTGGCACCTTCCACAAGCCCGTCTGCTGCCTTATCCGTGGAGATTCTGGAGCTCTGTGTGGAACTAGAGTGGGAGGAGGGCTGGGTGAGCATTGCTAAGGACAAGAGAAAGATACAGGTGACATGTCAGGCACCATCACTTGTTTATATAAAAAAGTGATTCTTCCTTGAGTCCTCAGGTTTTAAATTAGTCTAACCTGCACAGAAACTCCAGTACAAAATTTTTGTGCTTCCCCTCTGCCAGTGACAGCTTGAGATCTATAGCTTGGTGAAAGGAACTGAACTACACATGCTACAAGTACCCATTTTCTTTAAATTACTCATTTAGCTTGACCAAACAGGTTTTGGGTAGCAATTGTTGCAGTTGCTTTTCTTTACTATAATAGCTAAATTTTCTCCCTCCATTTTGAACAGAGAGTTTTCTTTTCATTTTTGGTGAAGGGAACAGTGGTTATAATTTCAAATGAATTTATTCAGTTGAACTTTTGTTGACGCTTAACAGAATCCTTTTTAGAAATAAATGGTGGCATTGAAAGTATACTACTTCTTCATCAACCGTAGGTTTCTCAACTCTAAAAAGGCCCTTTGAAATGCTGCCACCTGTTGAGGCTGCTGATTTCTGTATTTTGGTTTATTCTGAGTGTGAGCAAAAAGGTATTTACCCAACATACTCATTTCAGAAATGCCAGAAGACAAACACTGTGCATGCCTTTTATTTCAAGCATTATTTTTTAGGAATGGGTGAAGAAAACCCAACAGGCAGAGAATCTGAATGAAAATGGAGGATATTGCACATCTTTCATCTAGACTGATGAAGTTATTACAATTACAGGAAGAACTTCAGCCGGGGGTCGGGGTGAGGGGGGAAATCCATTCCTACTCTGAATTATACCATTGTTCCTGGGTTCCTTGCTTCACAGGTTACACATCAAAGTTGTTTTATCTGAGGAAAAAAGAATGCAAACACATGCAATTCCCCCAGTGTATTATCACATAAATTGGAATGTTTTTAACTGTGCCAATGTATTGTCTCACTTATCAATAGATATTACTTAAATATTTCCAAACTGTTGATAAGGAAACTTCACCTAATAATTCTATTAGGGGAAAAAATGGCATGGAGAGAAACAAATTCAGCATTTTAATTTAACTTCTGATCAGTACAGCACTAGACAACCACACGGTGGTTTGCCCTCTCTTAACTCAAAGTGTATCTATCCAGATTGATTTCCAGTCAATCCGTTTTATACCTGGTATCTCTATCAAATGAGCACAGGCATTGAGACTGTTAGTTTAGAGAGACTTGGGTTCAAATCATGGCTTTGTAACTTCCCCTGGGCAACTTACTTTATTATCTCTCTGCTCCCCAATTGTGTATGGATAAAAATAGTGAAAACATCTACTTATCAGAGTTGATGTGAGGGTGAAATTAAATAAGGCATAGAAACATCCTGGCAATGTGTCAGGCCGTGTGAAGCACTGTAGCTTATCGATGTCACTGCATTAAAGCAAAACAAAACTAAAGTGAACTAAGCTAATGGTGAAAAAAATAGTAGAGATCAGTAATTTAGAAATAGAAGACCCTAGAAGGTGCAAATGGTTAGGTGCTCAACTACTAGCCAAGGGATTAGTGGTTTAGACCCACCCTGAGGCACCTCAGAAGAAAGGCCTGGTGATCTACTTCTGAAGTGTCATAGCCTTGAAAACCCTGTCAAATAACATTCTACCCTGCGCACACGGGATTACCATGAGCCAGCTCAACGGCCATTGACAACAACAATCTAGAAATATTGTCTTTGAATTGAGTAGAATTTTTAACTAGAATTTTGCCTAATTAAGGAAACCATTGAGGGGCAGTGGTGGATCAGTGGCAGAATTCTTGCCTTCCATTTCAGATACCTGGGTTTGATTTCCAGCCCTTGCACCTCAAGCACCACCGCCTGTCTGTCAGTGGAGATGTGTGTGTTGCTATGATGCTGAACAAGTTCCTGAGGAACTTCCGTGCCTAAGAGAGACTAGGTAGAAAGGCCTGGCAATCTACTAAAAAATCAACCAATGAAAGCCCACTGGATCACAATGGTCTGATCTGCAAGTGATCGTGCAGATGGCGCAAGACCTGGGCAGCGTTTCATTTTGTTATACATGGGGCCGACTCCACAGAGCTAAAAACAGCAGGAAAGAAACCATTAATGTGCTATTTATTCAACAGATATGTCCAGCTTACCTACCATGTGCCAGTCTCTTTTGGTATATCTCAGTCAGCAACAGAGCACAGCTTCTGCCCTCATGATGTTCACAGTCCAGTCCACAAGCTTTTAATAGCAATTCTTTACTCTTTGAAATTTTTTTTTCCTTTTAGAAATAATAAGCCACACTTTTAGTTACTTTCAATTGCTTTAGGAATAGAAGGGAAATAATATTAGATATTACATCTTAATTTAGCTAGTAATTTAGAGCTTCTCTTTAATACTGGATTTGTGGATAAAATTTTATCTTATTTGTCTTTCATAATTCTGTACTGTTACTATAGGTTTTCTCTTTGCACTGAAACACTGAGGCCTTTGAATGTTCCCTAAGACCAAAAAGCAGAGCAAGTGTTAACTAAGTGTAGGAGATTGGAACCATGCACTGGGTATGCAGGTTAAAGGTCAGTTTCCAGCACTTTTCCTTGCACTGGTGCCAAATGGGAGTGAAGGCATTACCTGCACACTTAAACATTTATCCCAAACAAAATAATTTATAAATATGCTAAATAAAATCTACCCAACCATTTTCCTAATGAAACTGGGCTACTTAATCTTTTCTACCCAGAAAAAAATTTTTTTTCTTTTTTTACTTTTACCCATTTTTTCTTCTCAAGAGCAGAATCTTATAGTTGATTCAAGGTCCTTCTATCTTATGGTGATTCAATTTATTTAATAGTATTTGTTGAGAAATCTTGACAAAGGTTTTTTGAAAACCTTCCAGGTTGATTCAACTCCCTCCCTGCACTTCCCCTTATCTTATTTACTCATTTTTTTTTTTACAAACTTTACTTGTTTCTGCAAGAAGAATTCTTGCCAAGAAGAATGGTTATACTATGTTCTATTTGTTCAAATATTTGTATTGCCCTTGTTTACTTTCAGTGACATTAATTTTACCCATTTAAAATTTGTAACAATTCTAAAAATTGAAAACATGCATTTAGAATAAATTCTCTTCAGTTGTCTTATTTTCCTAGTGCTGTCATAACAAAAAACATCATAAGCAGTTGGCTTTAAAGAATAGAAATGTATTGTCTCACAGTTTGGAGGCTAGGAGTCTGAGTTCACGGCATCAACAGGGCTATACTGTATGCTCTAGGAGAAGATCTTTCCTTGTCTCTTTTAGCTTCTAGCAGCCAGAGAAATTTCTTATTCCTTGGCTTGTAGACAGATTCTCACATGGAGTCTTCTCCTGTATGTAAGTCTCTGTGTCTGTTTTCCCATTTTATAAGATACCACTCAGAAGGGATTAGATTTAGGACCCACCCTACTCCTATATATATGACTTTGTTAACAAAAGAAAAACCCTGTTTCCAAACAGGGTCACATTCACGGGTACAGGGGATAGGACTTCAACATATCTTTTTGGAGTAGGCAATTCAATCCATAACATTCAGATTCTGAACTTCCAATCATACTTTTGAAAACACACTTAAATGTATATGATTCAGTAGTAATACTAAGAGACTAAGAAAAGAGATACCATTTTTGTGAACACAATGACAGATCTTGTGAATTTGAAGCATGGGACATATTTACCCTTTCACAGAACCAATTTTATTAACAGAGTAAGAAAAATTCACAGGGAGGTCTTTCAGGAAGGTGGAGCACGTTTGTCTGAGTAAAAGAAGGCATAATATATTTTAAAGTGAATGAATCTACTGCTGTATGGCACAAGCCGTACTGTCACATATCTCTTGAGGAGGCATTATTTGGACACATAAATGTGAGGGGATAAGATTGAATCTATGCAATGCAACTGGTAGATAGATTCTGGAGTTGGAGTTCCTTCCTAATCTTTCTTTTTTCAATCTTAATTTGATTATGAGACATTGATTAAAAGAAAGAGCACTTTTACTTTAATTTTTTCCAGGTGCTTGGATAGATTTAGTTTCAAAGTAGAATGATTGATTGTTAAAGTGAAAAAAGGAAAAACATTGCCAGAATTTTCTGCTTTATTTTGCTATCTTTCTTCAGGTCTGGATTGCATTTTGGAAAAGTGAGAATTTGGTGTCTTAGTTATCTAGTGCTGCTATAACAGAAATACCATAAATGGATGGCTTTAACAAACAGCAATTTATTCTCACAGTTTAGGAAGCTAGAAGTCCAAATTCAGGGTACCACCTCTCTGTTGGTTCTGGGGAAAAGTCTTTGTCATCAATCTTCTCCTAGGTCTAGGAGTTTCTCAGTGGAGGACCCCAGCTCCAGTCCTGGATCTTCCTTCTTGGTGGTAGGAGGTCCCTCTGTCTCTACTCACTCCTCTCTTCTTTTATCTCTTGTAAGATAAAATTGAATCAGGGCTGTAACCTGAGTAAGGGTGTTGCATCCCACCCTAATTCTCTCTCACATAACCTAATATTGCCTCATTAACCCCAGGCAGAGATTAGGATCTCCAACAGATAGGACAATTACATCAGATCGCAAAATGGAGAACAACCACAGAATACTGAGAATCATGGCCTAGCCAAGTTGACACATATTTTGGGGGGACACAATTCAACCCATGACATTTGGTATGTTAAGTATTGACTTATATGTTAGGGTAGTCCCTGGGTGGTGCAAATGGTTAACACACTCAGCTGCTAACTAAAATGTAGAAGGTTTAAGTTCACCCAGAGGCACCTCAGAAGAAAGACCTTGTAATCTACTTCTGAAAAATCAGCCATGGAAATCCTATAGAGGACAGTTCTACTCTGACACACATAGAGTCACCACTAGTTAGAATCAAATCTATGACAGCTGGTTTTTAATATTTTAGGAAAAGCACTTAGGCCTGTGGTGGGGAAGGAGCATACGGGTTTCAAAGTTTTTGTGTTTTGATGGATTCAAGTAGTAGGAACTAATTTCATTGTGTCTCTGAGCCCCATTAGATCTACCATGGAAGTATCTATTCTGCGACTTCTAAAAAATACTTTATTATTTTGTAACTTTATGCCTTTACAAATTTTATTTATTTTGTGTAAAATATTCTACCATCATGTAATTTGGAAAAAAAAAAAATGCTGTCTGAGAAAAAGATGAAGAATTTCATCGCTATGAAACCTTTCCTGAATGCTGAAAGAGAATTTACAACTCCCTTCATTCCATCAGCATTGATTAATTCTGTAATGATGTTTACTATGCAGTTTGATTATTCCTGTTTAGACGGTTGTGTACCTTAGTATATTTTGAGATCTTTGAGATAAGCTATACCTCATTTGTCTCTATTATGTTATGTTGGAAATCCCATAAAGTAGACATTCAAAACTATTAGTTGGATCAGTGGATTCCACATTGATTACCTCCAGAATTCATATTTTATTCTGAAAGTTAAAGTTGAGTTTAACAAACTTTTAATGAGAAGAAATCACTTCGTTGATAAGCCGTTTACTTGTTAAATGCCATGACACAGTTACTGTATCTAAGGATTAAATGTTTTTTGAATAAAACAGAACATGTTTCTAAAAAAAAAAATTATGAGGTTATATCAACCTCATATAAACACTTTCACAAAATGTAAAACTATATATAAAAAATGGATTTGTGGAAGTAAGATTAATACATATACCATTTGTCACTATGTAGATACTCTGTTAGCTGTTAGAATTGTGTGTCTGTTAAGATGTTTTCCATTGTCTATAACTGAACACTTGACATCAAAGTTGCTAGGACA